>NC_138370.1:150547445-150701548 GCF_054177405.1 Leptonychotes weddellii | reverse complement strand
GTAGTTGTTTATCTCTCTTTTTCTCAGCTTCTTTATTTTCCATCATTTGGTCTTCTATATTACCGATTCTCTCTTCTGCCTCATTTATCCTAGCAGTTAGCGCCCCCATTTTTGATTGCACTTCATTAATAGCCTTTTTGATTTCAACTTGGTTAGATTTTAGTTCTTTTATTTCTCCAGAAAGGGTTTCTCTAATAACTTCCATGCTTTTTTCAAGCCCAGCTAGTATCTTTAAAGTCATGATTCTGAACTCTAGATCCAACATCGTACTAATGTCCGTATTGAGTAGGTCCCTGGCAGTTAGGACTACCTCTTGTTCTTTTTGTTGCGGTGATTTTTTTCCGTCTTGTCATTTTGTCCAGAGGAGAATAGATGAATGAGAGAACAAAATGCTAACAGGGTAACAACGTCCCCAGAAAATATACTCTAAACAAATCAGAAAAGACCTGAAGCCGGGGGAAAAGAAAGGGAAAGAAAGAGGAAAAAGAAAAACAAAAACAGAACAACCAAAAAAAACCAGAATATGATCAAATATGATCAGGCTGGTGCATAGATCAGTGCCACACACTAGATTTTGGGTGTATTTTGGTCTGGTAGGAGAAAATGCCTCCCAAAATTTTAAAGAAAGAAAAACTTATATATGTACAAAAATAAGGGTTGATATGAAGGGATGGAATATGACTGTAAAGATGAAAATTATAAAAAATTTTATAAAAGGGAATTGATAAGTTTGAAAAAAGAAGAGGATTTAAAAAAAAAAAAAAAAGAATGTGATCAGGCAGGAGAGTAGAACAAAGCCATACACTAGAGATTTAGGGTATGTTTTTATCTGTTAGAAGAAACTGTATCTCAAAATTTTAAAGAAAGAAGAACTTATATATATATGCCAAAAATAAAGGTAACTACTATGGATAGAATATGACTAAAAATGAAAAATAAAAATGTTTTTTAAAAAAAGGATTGATAAGATATTGGTTGAAAAAGGGAAAAAGAAAAATTCCAAAAAAAAGAAAATTCAGAGAGGTAGATGTTAAGGACCGACAAAAGTAGAAGTTTATATAGTATGGCACGTGTTATAGGGATAATAAGCTTTTGTACAGGCTTCAAATTTAGTTCTCCTTTGAATATTCACTGGTTCATGAAAAGTGGTTTAGAAAACCATCCAGAGATTCATTTTACTACAAAAAGGAACAGTTTTTGGGGTCTGAAGGGATTCGTACTTGAAGATACACCAGTTAGCAGGGGGTCGTGTTGGGCATTCTGCAGACAGAATTGTTTCAAATCTGCAGCTGCCTGGCAAACCTTCACGCAGTTGAGCCCAGCTTCCCGCCGGAGCTGTTGAACCACTTTCTTCATAGTGGCAACGCTGGAGGAACCAGACATGGCGCTCTCAAGAGCAGGCAGATTCATCCGTGCGTGGATCGGTTGGTTCATGGGTCCGCTGGGCCAGATGGTGGGGCAGCGCGGCCGGCCCCTCTCCTTCTGACTACAGCCCTGTAGCTAAATATTCTCCATGTGGTTCACCCTTGAACACTTCAAGCGCATTCCCATTAAAGGGCTTTGCCCTGGCTGTGCTCTCTCTGTAGGAATGTTCACTCCCTCATCTTCTTCACATGGGAGCTTTCTTTTTGCTCTCCAGGTCTCCACGAAATGTCACTTCCTAGAGACGCTTCCCTTGTGACCCAATCTAAAGGAACCACCTAGAGGATTTCTTTTACATCACCCTATTTTAGTTTATCTGCATAGCATGTGTGAATATTTGATATTTTGCCTTTTTCATCTATTGGCTTGCTTATTGTCTCTGCCCCACTAGATGATAAGTTTCACAAGAACAGGGACATGTCTGCCTTCATGACAGCTACATTTGTAGTCCTGGTATCGTGCCTGACACATAGCAAAACTCTGATGGGAATGTGTTGAACAAGTGAATGCCTTTCTGAGCATATGAATGAATGAAGTCTCAGTCCAAACATTACTTGCTTAAGGAAGCTATCTCTGAGCCCCTGGTTCCTCCTAGGATATGCCATGTACCCACCTTTTTGCTCCCCTATAATCTTAGGCATAACTCTCAGTCATGCATCCAGTTTGTTCAAGAAGTACTTGTTTTTTTGTTTGTTTGTTTGTTTGTTTTTTAAAGATTTTATTTATTTATTTGACAGAGAGAGAGATAGCGAGAGCAGGAACACAAGCAGGGGGGAGTGGGAGAGCGAGAAGCAGGCTTCCTGCCAAGCAGGGAGCCCAACGCGGGGCTCGATCCCACGACCCTGGGATCATGACCTGAGCCGAAGGCAGACGCCTAACGACTGAGCCACCCAGGCGCCCCAAGAAGTACTTGTTGACCATTGAGCACATGCCAGGCAACATCCCAAGTGCTGGGAATACAAAAACAAACCAATCAGACCCTCTTCTTGTGGAGCTTCCAATATTGTTTGGGGAGGCAGACAACAAACAGTAAATCCCCAGTGGTGATAGATGCATTTTATTGAGTAAATGCTTTTAGGAAAAGTAAGACAGGATATGGGGGTTAAGGAGTACCAGGTAGTCAGAGAAGGACTCAGTGATAGGACAACCTTTGAGCAGAGATCTGTAGAAAGTGATGGAGCAAATCATGCAGATGCTTTGGTAGGAGAAATCCAGATATAGGCAACCAGGAAAAGGGTCTGAGGTGGGAGCATGTTCAGAATATTCTAGGAACAGTAAAGAAGCCAAGTGTAGGTGGAGTGGAGTAAGAGAAATAATTGCAGGAGAGGACATCAAATTCAGATCACATGGGACATTGTGGGCCAAGATTAAGGACTTAGAATTGTACTGAGTGAGAAGGGAAAGGGGGGCATTATAGGACTTGGGTTCAAGAGAGTCACTCAAGCTCTATGAAGGGAGTGGAATGGGGGAAGGGAATGGTAGAAGCAGGAGGGTAGAGCAAGTTAAGAAGTGATCATGGCGTGGTCTAGAGCCAGCGATGGAGAGAATGAGACATCTGGTGAGGTGAAGTTTTCATCACCTGTCTCTAAGGTCTCTAAGTTCTCAGGACTGGAATTGTGTCTTACTCAGTGTATCCCAGTGATAAGTCCAGTGTCTGGCACCTAGTAGACCGTTGAGTTAAATATTATGGAATTGGTAGAGTATGGAGTTACATTTGACACAAGGTCTTCTAATGTTGTCTTTCTGTATGCCTGTCGGGCAAGCTGTTTTCTAGTGTTTCCTTAATTTTTTTTCATTTTAAACGAAGATATTTAATGAAAAAGCTAATTAGACCCTCTGATTATGAACTCCAGGTAATTCTATGTGTGATACACATGGGTCGGTTGTTGCTCGGACATAGAAACAACTGAATGGGAGGAACATCAAGCTCACCCAGAGCAGAGAACACACATGGCTTCAGAAAGACAAGGTGTTTAAATAATAGCGTGATTGACTTGCCAGTGTTCGGTTAATGCCCTTGGTTATGGAGAAAAGGATAGAAAGGGAACACGAGGGGAATAAAATGGGGAAAATACAGACAGATTGGGGCAAAAAGCAGGCGGTGCAGGACCCAGTGAGTAAAGGACTTGTAATTCTATACACAGGTGCCATCCGTTCTTGCTTTCTGAGGTTTCTGCTCCATTCCCACTGCCGGGACTCTGATCTAACCCTTGTTGCTTCAAAAATTGGATATGTGAAAAGCATCCTAACTGAGCTTGTTCCCCACTTACTGCCAATTGGTTACAGGTTGTTGAGGAAGAGACTAGTTTTCACTTATTTGTAAGTTCCCAGGGCCTGAAAGAGTGTTTAATATTTAGTGGGGTTTAGTAAAAGCTTGGTAAGCAGAAATGCCTACACCATCACCCTGCCTGAGTTTCTCTATACATCACCACCAGAGCAATCTTGACATAAATGTCATGTTGTCAGGTCCTTTGCTTAAAAGCTCTTAATGGCTCCCTGCTGCCTACGGGGGTCCCTCTTTACCGTGACTCAGCTGTCTCTCCACGTTCATCTCCCATTCTCCCCAACACAAACATGCACTCCAAGCCTGTCCTCTCGGAGCACATCTTGTGGATTGCTCATTCTTGACTTTCTTACCAGAAATACCCTTTCTCAGAGTGCCTGGATGGCTTGGTCAGTGAAGCATCTGGATGGCTCGGTCAGTTAAGCATCTGCCTTCCGCTCAGATCATGATCTCAGGGTCCTGGGATCGAGCCCCACATCGGGTTCCTGCTCAGTGGGGAGTCTGTTTCTCCTTCTCTCTCTGCTCCTCTCCCCAGTCATGTGCACACGCATGCACACTCTCTCTCTCTCAAATATATAAAATCTTAAAAAAAAAAGTACACTTTCTCTTGCTCACCCCGCTCCCAACCTCAAAATCCAGCTCAAGGCCTAGCTTTCTCAAAAAGTCTTCCCCACTTCTACTCTGTAAACTCTTATAAATCCACCCCACCCAGCCCCCACTGGTAATCTGACTCAAGAGTAAACCCAGTTAGTGCAGGAACCTCTAACTGCGGGGGTGCTTGACTCGGCTGGGCACTTAGGACACATCCATTTTGAAAGTGATTTTCATTTGAGTCCAGCCATTCAACTCTGTGTCATTCCTTAAGAATACCTTCTGATAGCCAGCTTCCTTAGTGGCACATAGTATTTATCTCATTTCATCTTCATCACCAACGTTCATAAACCTGTTCCTTTTTTTTTCACCTTTAACCTCCAGTAAATCCTGGGCTTTTTTTCCACCCTCAGACCCCCAGTGAGAGTGCTGTCTTGTCCCTGAGCTGGTGCTTGTGAGTGATCCCCATGTCTTCATCTCCGGCTCTCTCCCTCCAGAGTGACGTGAAGAGAATTCTCTGGTTTGGGAATACTACTATATCTGAAATGGAAATCGTCCTTCTCCCTTTTTCCAGTTTCTCAATTATTACCATTTTCCCATTCAGTCTTGGCTTCTAGTGCATTCTTCACCCTTTACAATCTACAAACTGCCCGTTCCTGTTGAGTTACCTGCCACGGTGTTTCTTAGAAGTTCACCTTTTCATAGCAGCAATGTCCGCAATAGCTAAACTGTGGAAAGAGCCAAGATGCCCTTCAACAGATGAATGAATAAAGAAGATGTGGTCCATATATACAGTGGACTATTACTCAGCCATCAGAAGGATTGAATACCCAGCTTTTACATCAACATGGATGGGGCTGGAGGAGATTATGCTAAGTGAAATAAGTCAAGCAGAGGAAGTCAATTATCATAGGGTTTCACTTATTTGTGGAACATAAGGAATAGCATGGAGGACATTAGGAGAAGGAAGGGAAAAAATGAAGGGGTGGAAATCGGAGGGGGAGACAAACCATGAGAGACTATGGACTCCAGGAAACAAACTGAGGGTTTTAGAGGGGAAGGGGGTGGGGGGATGGATTAGCCCGGTAATGGGTATTAAGGAGGGCACATACTGCATGGACCAATGGGTGTTATACAAAAACAATGAATAATGGAACACTAAATCAAAAACTAATGATGTACTGTATGGTGACTAACATAACATAATAAAATAAAATAAAAAGTTTACCTTTTCTTTTTCCATTTCACAAGGCTCTGTCTCTACTCAGCCTTCCGTTTCTTAATAGCTAAGTGACTATGGAAACCTTTTCCTGATCTTTCCCTATCCTGGGTGTTTTGTCTTCTGGGCCAGACTATACACAGATGCTCAAATCCTCTTCCTGAAGCAGTATTTACCACATTTAATTCATTCTTAGAACTTTTTTCCACATTTTTACTTGTCAGAAATCGAATTCATCTTACAAATAAAGGGTGTGTCGTGGTGTAATTGACAGTGCGTTTCTTTTTTTAGTGGAACATAACAGTATTGGACAACCTACTACTGATGTTTGCAGTTCAATAAAATACAGCACATTATGTCATTATGGAAGTTAGTGGAAACAGGGTGTATTTTCCTGTTAGACTAGGATTCAAATGCTAGGTTTGCAAATTACCAGTTCTGTGACTCTGGGCAGATTGCTTGATTTCTTTGACATGGTTGACCCTTCTGTAAAATGAGTGGGATCGTTATGAGAAGTCATGAGATCACACAAGCGCCTGGCACATCGAAGACACTCAGCCAATGTTAATTTGTCACTGCTTCTCGCCTTTTTAAGTCTTTTCTCCTGGTGAAGAACCTAGTGTAATGAAATTATGTGCATTTTTCTTTTGTCTTTCTGAGTACAGCAGACCTCTGACCAAAGGCATCTATCTATCTGTCTGAGGGGTGCTTAGTGTCTGGTGCAGAAGGACTATAAATGGGGAGAATATTTAGGAAATATTATGTCACATACAAGAAAGACAAAAACCTTAAAGGTCAGGCTGTTGGCTTGAGAGAAGATCTAGCTAAATTCTTTTAATCATTTCCTTAGCACATCAACCAGTACCGTAGGACTCTGAGCCTGGAGATATAAAATACAGAGAAAAGGGCCCCATTTGTCCATAAGGCAGAGCCAGAACCTACCCCATGTAGTCTCTGGGAGGATGGTAGAAGGAGAGAGAAAGGCAGAGTCAGTAGATAGACTTTTCCTTTCCTTACTCTGAGTTCTTCACAAAAGGGGCTGTGGGTTAGATAAGTGAAAATAAGTGGGTGGATAGGTAGCACTAAGGGCATCTTGCCTCTGCTGTCTACTTTGGACTCCAGAAAGAGATGGCCATACAATAATCGGCCCCCAACACACCCCAGCCCTGCCAGCAGACCTGGGTATGACCACAGCACGGCCATGGCGGCAAGCAACCAGGAAGTTTAACTTCCCCACGCTCCCCTCAATTATCGTGTGTCACATATGCTGAGTTAAGGGCCAACACTAGTCTCCATAACCAGGAGTGGTGGCTGCAAAAAAGGCCCATGGTGAATAAACTGGACAGAGCAGAGGCCCCAAGGCTTGGGGCGGCTCATCCACAGCAAGGGAGTTGGCCTGGCTTGGCTGCTGAGCAGCCCAAGGCTCTGACCAAGCTGAGAGGGAAAGACCAGTCCATGGGCGACAACTGCCTCAACCCCAGCCATGATGCCAGCGACCAGGCAGACAGTGGGCATCACCTGGGGACTGTGCCCAAGAGCTCCATTTTCCCCCCTCAGGATCTGAGGTCATCTGGAGGTCATCTTAGGGAAAAAGAAACGGGGGAACAGGGAAGCCAAGTCTTTTGAGAGACTCAGCATTTTGATCAAGGAGAGAATAAGCACTTAAAGAGTCCTTGAAAACATCAGACTAAGGTTTAAACTGGATAGAACTGAAAGTTCACTTTGTCCTGTGAGCCAGAGGGTGGAGACTTGGACAGGAGGCACAAACTAGTCTTAGACAAAATGAAGAAGCCACATTCTCTATGCACATCCAAGTTGTACGTTAAGTGAAATTCCATGAGTCTTCTGTTAGCTTCACCTTGGGAATGATTCCTAAATTGAACGGCCGCTTGGTCTCACGCCGAAGGTCCATCCATTGCTCCTCCACCACAGCCCTCTGATTCTGTCGAGCCCCATCTCCTTCTCTGTTATTTTTTTCCTTCCCACTGTCTACGTGCTCACAAATCTCAGAATGCCTTTTGCCTCCTGAATTACCAGAATACATCATTGGCTTTATAATTGACAGGATATGTTGTGACGCCCTTGGTCTGTTCCTCACGTTGTCAACTCATCACCCTTTTCCATTTCCTGTTAATCAAATGTGTGCTTCTTTCTAAAGCGAGATGCCGTATCCTCTCATTCAATCACACGTTGTTTCACTCAGGCCAGCACTTCAATTTATCTCACTCACTTCACATTTCAGTTCCGTCCATCAGCGCCTGGGCAAGTCTTAACCAAGTTGATATTCTGTCCGGTAAGTGAGTGACATCACCCTTCTCCCGTCCGGGAGCCAGTTAGTGGAAAGGGGGAAGGAAGATTGATAGAGATGAGAAAGGGAGGGACCTTCATCGCTCCAGTGTAATTATAAGTGTTGGCTTGCCATTTCTGCAGCATGGGAGGGCTCTTCTGGAATTCTCACCCCTGACTTCCCAAGACAGCATTATTGTTCCTCCTTTACTTGCGTGCCCAATCTTCTGCCTAATATTTCTCCTAAATATAGAGCCCTGGCCCTGTGGGGAGCTCCAGAATTTACTTGGAGGAGCTCTACTTTGCTGAACTTTTCATTCTGCTAAATTGTGGCTGACTGATTACCCCAGTGCTGGAAATCACCCAAGGAGATTAGTCCTCCAGTAAGCAGAATGAGAGATCCTCATTTGCAGGTGACATTTAAGTGTCCCAGTTGGGTACAATCACCATGAAGCCTTTCTCAAATTCTTTTTTTTTTTTAAAGATTTTATTTATTTATTTGACAGAGACACAGCGAGAGAGGGAACACAAGCAGGGGGAGTGGGAGAGGGAGAAGCAGGCCCCCCGAGAAGCAGGGAACCCAATGCGGGACTCGACCCCAGGACCCCGGGATCATAACCCAAGCCGAAGGCAGACGCCTAATGACTGAGCCACCCAGGTGCCCCGCCTTTCTCGAATTCTTAACACAAGGCAGCTCTTCCCATCCTCATTTTTTATTTCTTGTAGCAGGGAGAGGACACCTTTAACAAGATGGCACAGTAAAAAGAGCACTCATTTAAGAGATCTGCTTTGTTAATAATTAGTTATGAATCATTGAAAAAGTAACTTCAGCTTGGTTTTCTTATCTTTAAAACAAATTGCTTCTTGTGCTTGATTTTTGCTTTCTTTTGGCTTCCACAATGATGTTGTGACCTCCTCATCTCCTTTTGGATAGGCTGTCAACATTTCTGTCTTTGCGGGGTGGTTCCATCTGGAAGTCCCTCTTCTCCGAAGAACAGTCTCCTATGCATTCAACCTTCAAGTCCAGATTTCCTCACTGATGTCTACCCCCAAATCCCCAGGGCCAGATTTAGGTGATGGGTCCCATGGGCCTAATTTATTTATCCACAGACATTCACTGAGCTTTTGCTCTGCACTAGGCAGAGTTGTGGGCGCAGTGGATACCCTAGCATTGAAAACCAACCTAGTCCCTGCCTTCCTGGAGTTGTGAACAGTGGTGACCAGAGTGCCGCTGGCTGCGAAGGAAATATGGGGTGCCCTGGGCATGCACAACGGGAGGCTTCGTCAAACCTCGAGGCATCAGGACAACTGCTGAGGAACTGATGTCTAAGCTGAATCCTGAAGAATGGGTAGATGGAGAGGCTCATGTGGAAAAGAAAACTTCAAGCAGAAGGAAGCTATTTTCATAGGCAAATTTGGGAAAGAATGTCAATATTATGTTGTACTCACTGCCCACCAGCCGCTCATTTTAAGTGCTGTGTGTACATTAACTTGTTTAATCATTGCCGTGAGCCTCGTCGGTAAATTCCATCTCTTCCACTTCATTGCATGAGGACACTTAGAAATACAGAAGTAAATCACTGCTAGAGATCTCACAGCTGGTAAGGGGCAGAGGCAGGATTTGAACCAAGGCAGCGTGGTCCCACTGTCCAAGCTCTTAGTGCACCAAAAAGCCTCTTGTATTTACACATTCACGAAAAGGTATATGGATAAGTACAGATGTGTAAATGTAAGCATCTGTAAATACATGTGCATGTATGAATGTATGGACATCTCAGTATATATTTATACAATTATACAAACGTGTGAAGAGTATATACATAGCTAGAGCATGAACAGTGAGGGAGAACATGATCCAAAATGAGGTTGGGGAGTTAGGTAGGGACTAGATCACAGAGGATCTCTTAAAGCAGGTCAGAGATCCTAGATCCTATCTTCAGGCTGATAGAATGCATAGGAAGCACCATCAAGTTAATAGTCCAGGTTCAAATCCCACCTCTACTCCTTGCTGCCTCTGGAACTTGGGATGGTTACTTCTCTATGCCTCACATTTTTCATTTACAAAACAGATAATATTCCTGTCTGATAAATAAGTTACTCTGTGTAGCATCTGGTAGAGTAAGAGGAAATCTTAGCTCTGGTGATCGGATCTGCATTTTAAAAAGTTCCCTCTGCCTCAGTGTAGTGAATGGAGTAGGTGGAGCAAGGAGAGAAGCAAGAAGGCACTGTAGGGACTCACAATAGGAAGCCAGGCACAGGTGCACGCAGAGGGGGCATTCCAGAACAGTGGTTGCCGGAATCCCAGTGACAGGAACAGAGCCAACTTTGGGTTTTTCTCTCAGGCACAGACTTTGTGGTGGGCATGCTGCCACTGAAGGAAGCTGGTCCCTGGTTACAGCCTGGCTACTATTGCTTTGTGGAGGGAGCTTCTCCAGCTTATTCTCAACACAGTTGCACGCACGGTGGCCTCTGGCTTGTGGCTCTTTCTCTGCCCCCAACAACAACTCATACCCTTTCTCTGCCCGCATGTTCATTAGGCCTAGAACGTCAGAGGTCCTGCCTTAGTCCATGATTTAGTTTTCTTCACTGTCACATTACAATTGTTGGGGCTGTCCAGAGGCTCAGTCTCCCAAGACACAGAGGCCTCAGGTGTGAGCTGTTAGTCATCCTCACGAGGCTTTGGGTGAAGCATCATCCTACATCATAGGATTGTGTATGACCACTCGGGCCAGCCCATCCTCCCTGGGCTTGAGTTAGCAACCCCACTTTCCCAGAAGAGCCTTAGTCCTGTTCCCATAAATCTTAGTCGTGTATCTCACATGATAAACATGTGAGATAAACATGTCTTAGTCATGTTCCCATAAATCTTAGTCCTGTATCTCATGACCAAGAGAATAATTGCAAGGTGACCTAAAGTCAGTATTTGCTATATAGTTCTAGTAAAAGTGTGGCCAAGGATGATGTGGAGCTGAAGAGGGTTGTTTTTTGTTTTGTTTTGTTTTTTTCATGTATCCTATGCATCTTGGGGAAGTCATCCTAACCAGAGCAAGAATTACCATACCTCACCATACTATACCATACTATACCATACCTCAGCACCGGTAAACAGTATCTGGTGAACCTAGTCTCAAGTTAAAGACTCCTCCCTGTTTACCTTCTCCTGTAAGATGAACATTCTGTTTAACAGGACACAACTAAATCAAAATCGAATGAGTGCTGTATTGACCTTGAAAGTTATGTCCATAGCATAGTAATGTTGCCCTCATTCAAAACTTTCTGACCTGTTGTGTGTTCTTTTGTATATTTTTAGTGGTGGCAGATAGGTTTGATTTTTTTGAAAGCATGAAAGGTCTTTTCAAAGCCACGTCTTACCATGTAAAGGCCGATAGGCTGGGAAAATACCATTTTTAATGAAAACAAATCTAACAATACAGTGACAAGAGTTTTTTCAATACAAAATGAGATAATTCCTACAGAGGAAATTGTGGGGCGGTGGCAGAATCCTTGGAAGGGTTGAGTAGCCTCCCATTGGAATAACTTTGAGAAACAGCGTTCATTTCAGTGCTGCATTTATTCAAAAACAAAATCAGTCACATCACCTCTGAAGTTAACATTTTTGTTTTGCATTCAGGTAGTGTCTTATAGCATGGGAAAATTGAGAAGGAAAATATTTTGGAAAATATTTTAATTCAAAGGCTTTTTCTGAAGAAATGGTAGTGTGAAGCCTTTATGAATGCACATTGACCTTTTTTTTGGGTAAATCATGAGGTCATTATTTGTTACTTACAGGTCGCTTTATTGTTTGCTTGGTAATCTGGGTATTTAAATGGCTAGGTCTGATTCAAGTGGCAAAATTTGTTAGGGCCTTTATTTGCTGGCTTTTTGTTTTCAGACCAATTCAGGACATAATAATCATGATTCATTAGCCTCCCTAAGAATATTTTAAAGCAAGTCCAATGGTTTTAAGTAAAAAAAGGTAAAATCAAATTACTTTCCTGGGTGTTTATACTTAATGATGAAATAAGTAAAGGTACATAAAATGTGCTGTCAACAAGTTAGTATTCCAATAAATGGTAAATTAGATTCAGTGTCTGCAGTGCCTGGACATTAGGCTAAAAGCTAAACTTAATTTTTGTAAGTGTATAATAAATCTTGTCTTGTTGAGCACTTTGGATTCCACCTGCTTTTTGCCAGTTATTGATCATGCAGATATATAGCAGATTTGCTTGCCCGAAATGGTGTTTTGTGTTGCATAAGTTAGATGTTTCATTTATTTATTTCCTCTCTGCCTTCATGGTTGCTTGATTTTATCCTCTTTCATCATTTTCTGCCTATAAAGACGTTTGAGAAAGAATAATTTAAGGGAGAAAATCTGGAAGCAGGAGGACATTTAAACAAAGTGACCAAAGTAAGGTGACCTGGAATTAGAAAGGCCTGGATGAGGGCCGGGGTGGCCAAACTTGAAGGAAGTAACAGGGACAAAAACTATTGCAAAAGACTTCCACTGGCGGCAGATAAATCACGTGACCCTTAGGCTTCTATTTAAAAATATTGTTTTGATTTTTACCCTGGTCATTTATTCCACATATATTTGGTTAGATCTTATTGTTCACTCTTAATATACTAGGTGTTTGATTTAAACATCTGTTCTTGCACTCAGTTCTACTATGAGGAGGGGATGTGTGACGTGTAGAAAATCACAATACTCAATAGATTTACAAAGTGTCATTGAGATGTAATTCACCTACCACAAAATTCTCCCATTGAAAGTGTGCGATTCAGTATGTTTTAGTATGTTCACAGTTGTATCAGCATTGATTTTATATCATTATCATCACCTCAAAAAGAAATCCTGTGCTCTTTGGCTAACACTCTCAAATTGGCCTATTCCCCTCCCTCCCTACTCTAGCTGACCACTAATCTATTTTTTATCTCTGTAGATTTGCATGTTCTGGACATTTCATATACATGGAATCATACAACACATTCCTTTGTGACTAGCTTCTTTTACTAAGAATAACGTTTTCAAGTCTCATCTGTATTGCAGCATCAGTATTTGACTACTTTTTATTGCTGAATAATATTCCATGTATGGATATATACTACATTATATTTATCCATTAATCGCTTGATGGACATTTGGACTGTTTCCACTTCCTTAGCTATTATAAATAATGTTGCTGTGAACATTCATGTGCAAGTTTCTGTGCAGACCGTGTGTTTTCATTTATCTAGGAGAACTGTAAGATCATGTGGTAACTCTGTTTAACTATTTGAGGAACTGCCAGGCTGTTTTACAAAATGACCGCACCATTTTGTATTCCCACCAACAATGTAGGACATTGCTCACATTTTCATTAACACTTGTTATCAGTCTTGTTTGTGACAGCCATGCTAGTGGGTGTGAAGTGTTATCTCATTGTGGTTGATTAGCACATTTCCCTGATGACTAATGATATTGAGCATCTTCTCATGTGTTTATTGGCAATCTGTATATGTTCTGTGAAGAAATGTTTACTCAGATCTTTTGTCCATTTTCAATCAGGTTGTCCTCTTATTATTGAGTTGTAGGAGTTCCTTATATATCCTAGATGGCAATGCCATTATCAAATAGGGTCCTCTTTTTACTTTCTTGATAGTGTCTCTTGAAGCACAAAACTTTAATTTTGAGGAAGTCCAATTTATCTCTCTTTATCTTTGGTTACTTGTACGTTGCTGTCCTATCTAAGAAACCATTGCCAAATCCAGGTTCACAAAAATTTGCCCGTGTTTTCTGTAAAATTAGTTTTATAGTTTTAACTCTTAAGTGTATGTCTATGATCTGTTTCAAGTTAGTTTTGTATATGGTGTGAGGTAGGGTGTCAAACTTCATTTTTTTTACATGTGGATATCCAGTTGTCCCAATACCACTTGTTGAAAAGATGAGCCATTCCTCATGAATTGTTTTGGCACCCATGTTGAAATCTGTTGACCACAAGTGTGAGGATTTATTTCTGGATTCTCAGTTTTATTCCACTGAATATCCTTATGCCAGTACCACACCATTTTAATTACTTTGTAGTGAGTTTGAATCTGGAAGTGTGAGTCCTCCAACTTTGTTCTTCTTTTACAAGATCGTTTTAGCTATCCCAGGTCTCTTGAATTCCCATGTGAATTTTAGGATCAGCTTGTCAATTTCTGTGAGTAAGCCAGTTGGAAGTTTTATAGTGATTGCACTGAATCTAAAGATTAATTTGGGAAGTATTGACATCTTAAGTCTCCCAGTTCATATACTTGGGATGTCTTCCAGTTTACTCAGATCATCTTTAATTTCTTTCAATAGTGTTTTATAATTTTAAGAGTATAAATTTTACATTTCTTTTGTTAAATCTGTTCCTGAGCTTTTTATTCTTTCTGATGGTCTTTTAAATGGAATTGTTTGCTCATTGTTAGTGTGCAGAAGTACATGTGGTTTTTGTATATTGATCTTATATCCTACAACCTTGCTCAACTCATTAGTTCCAACATTTTTTTTTTTTACAGATTTTATTTATTTTAGAATGAGAGCATGCAAGGGGGGTGGGGGACAGGGGGAGTGACACGGGGTGGGAGAGGGAGGAAGAGGGAAAGAATCCCAAGCAGACTCCATGTTGAGCCTAGAGCCCAATGCAGAGCTCAGTCTCATGACCCTGAGATCATGACCTGAGCCAAAACCAAGAGACACTTACCCAACTGAGCCACCCAGGCGCCCTTAGTTCCAACATTTTTTAGTGGTTTTCTTAGGATTTTTAATATATGAGATTGTATCATCTATGAATAAAGATAGGTCTACTTCTTCCTATCTGTATGCATTTTCTTTGTTTTTCTTGCCTAACTGCCCTGGCTGGAACCTCCAGTACAGTGTTGAATAGAAGTGGTGAGAATGAATAGCCTTCTCTTGTTCCTAGTCTTAAGGGGAAAGCTTTCATTTTTTATTAAGTATGCTGTTAGATGTAGTTTTGTTTTTTGTTTTTTTCCCATGTATGCCCTTTATTCAGGTTGAGGAAGTTAAATTCTATTCTTGGTTTTTTGTGTTTTCATCATAAAGTGTGTTTGATTTTGTCAAATTTATTTTTTTTCTGTCTCTGTTAAGATTGACCATTTGGTTTTTGCCCTTTATTGATATATAGTGTGTTACATTAGTTAATTTTCTGATGCTAAGCCAACCTTGCATTCCTGGGATAAATAGTACTTAGTTGTGTTGTATAATACTTTTTATATGCTGCTGGGTTAGGTTTTCAAGTATTCTTGAAAACACTTGAGTATTCTAGTATCCTCTCCTTTTGTTTTATATTCATGAGATATTGCTCTGTCATTTTCTTATATTTTTGTCTGCCTTTGGTACTAGGATCATACTGGTCTCATAGAGTAAGCTGGGAAGTGTTCTCTCTTCTAATTTTTGGAGGACTGAAGAATTGATAGAATTCACCAGTGCATCCATCTGGACCTATGCTTTTCTTTTAAATCACTAATCTTTTTTCACATTTCTGTTGACATTTTTTTTGTTTTGTCTTGAGTCTCTTTATGTGACTTGTCTCTCTCTGGTATTTGTCCATTTCATCTAAGTAATCTAATCTGTTGGAATACAGTTGTTCATAGTATTCTCTAATAACCCTTTATTTCTGTAAGGTCAGTAGTAGTAGTGGCCTCTCTTCCACTCATGATTTTGGTAATTTGAGTCTTCTCATTTTTTTTTTTTTAAGATTTTATTTATTTGTCAGAGAGAGAGAGAGAGCACAGGTACGGGGAGCAGCAGGCAGAGGGAGAAGCAGGCTCCCCACTGAGCAAGGAGCCCAATGCGGACCTCAATCCCAGGACCCTGGGATCATGACCTAAGCTGAAGGCAGATGCTTAACCAACAGCGTCCCTTCTCTCTTTTTTTTTTTTAATCCAGCTAAAGTTTTGTCCCTTTTGTTCTCTTCAAAGAACCAACTTCTGTTTTCATTGATTTTTTTCTATTGGTTTTTCTGTTTCTGACCATTAATGTCTATTATCTATTATTTCCTTCTGCTAACTTTAGCTTGCTCTTCTTTGTCTATTTTTTTTTTATTAAATTCAGTTAGCCAACATATAGAATATTATTAGTTTCAGATGTAGTTTAGTAATTCATCAGTTGCATAAAACACCCAGTGCTCATCACATCACGTGCCCTCCATAATGCCCATCACCCCACCCACCTCCCCTCCAGCAAGCCTCAGTTCCTTTCCCATAGTTAAGAGTCTCCCATGGTTTGTCTCCCTCTCTGATTTCTTCCCATTCCATTTTTCCATCCCTTCCCCTATGATCCTCTGTGTGGTTTCTTATATTCTTCATATGAGTGAAACCATATGATAATTGTCTTTCTCTAATTGACTTATTTTGCTCAGCATAATACCCTCCAGTTCCATCCATGTCGATGTAAATGGTAAGATTTCATCCTTTCTGATGGCTAATATTCCATTGTGTGTGTGTGTGTGTGTGTGTGTGTGTGTGTGTATCACATCGTCATTATCCATTCATCTGTCGATGGACATCTGGACCCTTTCCGTAGTTTGGCTATTGTGGACAATGCTGCTATGAACATTGGGGTGCAGGTGCCCCTTCAGATCACTGCATTTGTATCTTTGGGGTAAATACCTAGTAGTGCAATTGCTGGGTCATAGGGTAGCTCTATTTTTAACTTCTTGAGGAACCTCCATACTGTTTTCTAGAGTGACTGTACCAGCTTGCATTACCAACAGTTTAAGAGGGTTCCCCTTTCTCTGCATCCTTACCAACACTTGTTTCCTGTCTTGTTCATTTTTGCCATTCTAACTGGTGTAAGGTGGTATCTCATTGTGGTTTTGATTTGTATTTCCCTGATGGCTAGTGATGTCAAACATTTTTTCACGTGTCCGTTGGCCATTTGTGTGTCATCTTTGGTGAAATGTCTGTTCATGTCTTCTGCCCATTTCTTGACTGGATTATTTGTTTTTTGGGTGTTGAGTTTGATAAGTTCTTTATAGATCTTGGATACTAGCCCTTTATCTCATATGTCATTTGCAAATATCTTCTCCCATTCCATAGGTTGCCTTTTAGTTTTGTTGACTGTTTCCTTGACTGTGCAGAAGCTTTTTATCTTGATGAAGTCCCAAAAGTTCATTTTTGCTTTTGTTTTCCTTGCCTTTGGAGACGTGTCTAGCAAGAAGTTGCTGCCCCCGAGGTCAGAGAGGTTGCTGCCTGTTTCTACTCTAGGATTTTGATGGATTCCTATCTCACATTTAGGTCTTTCAGCCATTTTGAGTCTACTTTTGTGTATGGTGTAAGGAAATGGTCCAGTTTCATTCTTCTACATGTGGCTGTCCAATTTTCCCAACATCATTTGTTGAAGAGACTGTCCTTTTTCCATTGGATATTCTTTCCTACTTTGTCGAAGATTAGTTGACCATAGAGTTGAGGGTCCATTTCTGGGTTCTCTGTTCTGTTCCATTGATCTGTGTGTCTGTTTTTGTGCCAGTACCATACTGTCTTGATGATTACAGCTTTGTAACAGAGCTTGAAGTCCAGAATTGTGATGCCACCAGCTTTGGTTTCCTTTTTCAACATGTTGGAAACATGTTGTGTCTTCATCCATCTCAAAGTATTTTTTAATTTCCCTTGTGATTTCTTTCTTTGATTAGAAGTATGTTGATTTCCATATATTTATGAATTTCCCAGATTTATTACTGATTTTTAATGTCATTGCCTTGTGTTCAGAGAACACACTTTATTTCATTTAAATACATCTTAGTTTATTGAGGGTTGTTCTATGATCTAATATATGTTCTATCCTGGACAATGTTTTATGTGTACTTAAGAATGTATATTCTGTTGTTCTATAAATATATTAGATCTAGTTAGTTTATAATATTGCCCTAGTCTTCTACTTTTTAACTGATCTTCTTCCTAGTCATTCTTTCCTTTATTGTATGTGGGATATTTAAGTCTCCACCTATTATAGTTGAATTGTCAGTTTTTCCCTTCACTTCTGTCAGTTGAATTTAATGTATTTTAAGACTTATTAGTTGTATATACATTTATAATTGTTACATCTTCCTGATGGATTGACCCCTCTATCATTATAAAATGTCCCTCTTTATCTCTGGTTACACTTTGTTTTAAACTCTCTTGCCTGATATCAGTAGTCATGTACGCTTTCTTATGGTTACTGCTTGCATGATACATCTTTTTCCATCCTTTCACTTTCAACCTCTTTGAATCTAAAGCGTCTTGCCTATAGACTGCACATAGTTGGATCTTGTTTTTAATCCAGTCTGACAATCTCTGCTCTGATTGGATTGTTTAATTCATTCACACTTAATGGTGTTAATATAGTTGGATTTACATCTGCCATTTTACTTTTTTTTTCTTATATCTTTGTGTTCCTCTATTTCTTTTACTTTTTTGCTTTGTGTTAAGTGAACATATTCTAGTGTGACATTTTAATTCCTTTAATAATTTTTTCACTAGTTTGAGTTATTTTCATATAGTTATTCTTAGTTATTCTAAGTTATTAGTTATTATAAGTTCCTAGTTATTCTAAGACACATATCAGAATCTACTTGTAATTTATACCAACTAAATCCAATGAGCTATAGAAAGATTACTCCTTTATATCTCTATTCCCTTTTTCTGTATGTGACATTTATATATGTTACAAATCCAATTATATTGTTATAATTACATGATTTTAGGTGAGAGACAAGCAGGTATATATTTATAGCTTTTGTGATATTATCGCTTATATCATTTATATTTACCATTTGTTTCTCTTCATTTGTTCTAAATCAGACCTTTCCTCAGGTATGTCCAAACAGTGTCAGCCACAAGGATGGAGAACAGGCTCTGTGAAGGATTGTCCGTTTGTGCACAGCACGACTAAGAGTTAGCATTCACACTGCAGATTTGTGTGTTGGACAGTTTATTGGTAGATGGCCAAAAATGTCTTGTTCTAATGATCTCAGTAATTTACAGAGCTGTCAAATGAAGGTTTCTGGGATGGTGAAGTGGTCTGTGCCTGTGCTTTCCAACATGAGAGTCGGTAGCCACGTGTGGCTCTGGAGTACTTGAATTAATTTTAATTTCTATTTAATTTTAAATAGCCGTAGCTACAGGCTCTCATATGGGACACTGAAGTTATCATCTCAGATGGCCCCTTCCTTGATACTGTGGTTAAACCTTCTAAAGTAGATTAAAGGGAAGAGCCCCCCCCCCAAAATATATGATAGTTTCATTTATTATAAAACTTACAGACTGGACCATGGGAATATTATTTTAAAAAGTTGTTCTATCTTTATCAGCCATCTAAAAACTCAAATGCAGATAGACAAAGAAATGATGCAAACACAGCCATGCAGGGCCATGGCCAAGAGATGGAAAGTGCACAGAGTCCCTGAGGTCTGCTTGGGGCACAAGGGAGGACCCATGCTCCGTGCTTCCATCACACTAAATGCCGTACAGCCAGTAAGGAGGGGAGGGTCTTTTTCTGCTTGTGGGAAACAAAGGAAGGAAATCTTCAAAGCTACAATTGGAAACTTTTACTTTATGTAGAACAGTGGTTGAGTAAAGGGAATGAAACCCATATTGCTTTTCATAGCCGATTTTTCAAAGAGTGTGCTTGTAAATGTCTTTACAGACTCTCAGAATCTTCCCTCATAGTCTTTGAAGTAAGGAGATTGAAGATATTATCCTCACTTCTCATTAAGGCATACCACCTTGCATTGTTTCCAATACATGGTTTTCAGACATGTCTTGATGAAAGCCAAACTGCTTTCAGATGAAACAAACATAAACAAAATGTCTATCCCCATGGGATAAAGCATCATAACAGGTTTTTTTTTTAGGTTTTTAATTTTTTTAAGAAAGTTCAATGTTTGCCTTTAGGTCAGTATATTAATTGCCATTGTGCTTTTCCCTTCTCATATGTATTTTTTTTTTTAGATTTTATTTATTTGAGAATGTGCACAAGAGGGGGGGGGGGGCTCAGAGGGAGAAGCAGACTCCCTGCTGAGCAGGGAGCCTGATGCACAGGGTTTGATCCCCGAACTCCGGGATCATGACTTGAGCAGAAGGCAGACGCTTAAATGACTGAGCCACCCAGCCCCCCCATATTAAGATACACAGTAACATTATACACTATTTTTTGTCTCAAATAATGTGGTAACCATATCCCAGGTGCTTCCAAACACTTTTTTTGAAATCCTGTTACCATTTCAATATAATGAAAGCCTGCCCTGCAAAGTCTCTGACATTTAACATTTCAGTTTTCTCTGGGGCCATGTCAATAGTATAATAAGGAAAAAAAGAAATTATAATGTTCATCCCTAGCCCATCATGGAATAAAAAATATATCTATTTGAATAGATCTTAAACATAATTTTCCCTTGTAAGGGAAAACATGCTGCAAAGAGAAAAGTTAAAAGTCACATTAGCTTAACATTGTAAATAAGAATAAAGCCCACAGGTAAATGAAGTTTTCCTGCAGGTAAATTAATGCTGCCTCATCCATTGATTCCCAGGTCATAGATCTCTACTGGGGCATCGATGAAGACGAATGGGACAGCCCAGAGCTCCAGAAGACTCGCATGAAGCTGCTGGAGGATTGTTTGAAAACTTCTGCAGGTCCATGTTTTGTTGTGGGTATAAAAAAACTAATGCTTTATACGAAATTGTAGATGACTGAGAATTGTTGTGGATGTGTGATTCTTAAGGACTTTTAATTATTTTGAATGAGGAAAAAAGACTGCCTTTTCTGTGTCTATTTAAAACCTTTAAACTGTCTCCTTGCCCTCAACATGTGAGAACAAAACCTTCAGCCTTCCATAAGCAGCACTGCAAATTAATGGTGAATAATTTGAAATGATAATCGAAGGGATGACTGGGGTTTGATGACAACTTCCACAACACCTTGTGATCAGCAGAAAGGATTACTATGTCAGTCCACACTGAACAGCCTGATTTTCCTCACACTGTGTAATGTATTCGATCACAGTGTCTCCATGTCTGGCCACTAGAATTTTTGGCAGTTTTTTAACACAGTGACTGAAACATTGTTAAAGTCAACCAATATAGAATGTCAAATCCACCAGCAGAAAATGATACCCTGTGGGGTGAAAAAATTTGTTTTTAGATTGATCTTCAGCTAGATGTTCATTAAAAGCTACAAATTAACAGATTTTTCAAGTGGAACATTATTTACCAAAGAATACCCACTCTTCTATCTAAACACAGTGGTAGTAAGATAAGTAGGTCATTCTATAGCAGGCGATGGTGTAAAATCACTGTCTGCATTTAGCTTAAGAAAGAACCTTATCCTGAATCCAAACAGATTCTAGCAATTGATACAGAAGTTGCCCCTCTCAACGCAGGATGTTCGGAGGCTGATGGAGGAGCATTAAAATTACTAGTGAATGCTTCAAGGAAACTCTCATACAATTAAAAGCTAGGTTTGATGTATCAACAAAAGTTTTCAATATTTATTTGCATATCTGTTAAGCTCCACATAGGATTAAGAAGACAGAGATGCTATCAGAAATCTGACCGGTTGATACTGAAGTTCTTACTGAGGATAATAAAGTACATAAAAGCTCTACAACATTTTTAGTATCAGTATATAAATTATTCACTCTCTACTTATTGAATGCTGCTGGGGCAGGAATGGTTCTTAGTGCTGGGGATATGGTAGGCTGACCCACATGAAATGGTTATTTTGTGTGCCAGTTAGGATTTAACCTTAGATTTGAACTAAGAAGATAAAACCTTTAGAGCTTGCTTGCATGCTTAGTTGGGGTCAAAGGGAGAGGGCAGGCAAAAATGAAGGAAATAAGGAAAATCATAAGTGCTATGAGAAAAATACAAAAAGGAAGGAGAAGGCCTCACTGATAGGGTGAGGGAAGACCCATGAGGGGAGATAAGAAAGGGGAAAAGAAAGAACCAGGTAGATTTCCAGACCAGAATGCCCCAGGGAAAGAAAATGGAACCATGCCTGGCATGTTGAGGGAATAGTATGAGCACGAGGGGAGAGGACTGCAGAGGAGGCCCTATCTTGGGCTTTAGCATCTTGAAGTTGGTTACAGAGATTTTGCTTTCAGTGACCTGAGAAGCCACAGAGTGTTTTGAGCAGAGGACTGAAGTGATCTGATGTATTTTAAGGCCCACCATGGCTGCCAGGTGTAGGATAGAGGGCAGAGCATGGAGCCCCCTTAGAAGGTTAATGCAGGAAGCCCAACAAAAGCACATGGCTTAGGGGGTTGAAGAATGGACATCTAAAAACAGTGACAACACAGAAAGTCCTGAAAGCCATATTAGATATCTGAAGATCTAGTAGTGGTAGGGGTTTAAGACTTTTCCCATGGGTCTTCAGAGGATAGACTAGGACCAGCAAATGGAAAGTACATGGAGACAGGTTTCAGCGCTGGGTGAAGAAGTTGGAGGATTCAGCATTCACTGGTTTTGGGGTCTCACAGATCCCTGGGTTCTGACATTTCATAGCTGCGTGATAGTGGAGGAGTTTCCTTACTACCCTGAGCCTCAGTCTCTTGATCTGTGAACTGGAGATGATGATGATCATTATCTAGCTCCTGGGGTCATTCTGAAGATGAAATGAAACTCCAGGGCTCTTTTGTAGCGTCTCACCTATGGCAATCCACAGTAAGTGTTCATTGTTACTTGTGGTAATCACTGTTATCCCTCAAAACCATTTAAAGATGAAATCACCTGGCCCAAATTGTAATGAGTGCATCACCAAGAAAGTTGTCCTCAAAGGAGAGAATACAACGCAGTCTGGCAGGGGTGCCAGAAAAGAGATTCAGACAGTGGAGATGAGTCAGACCAGGTTCCATGATGCTTGGAAGCTAGATTTGGGAGGTATGCCCTGGGAAGTCACAGTTGTGATGCTCTACACAGCTCTGTCCTGATCCAACCTCAAATTCAGGAATGAGAGAGACATTCTCCCCTCTTTTATCTCCCTGTGGCGCGTCCTACCCAAACTAACTAAAATTAGTCATGGCCATTAATTCTAACAATTTGCTGGTAGGGGAGTGAATAAAGCCTGCAAGTTCCAGCAGGTTCTGAGAGTAGAGGTTAAGTGATGGAACATCAGAAACAGCTTCATTGAGTGTAAACAAACGATTTATCCCTCCTCCTGCTCACTGCTACATGTTGAAACTCATGGCAACCATGATGAAACCCTGTGGATACAGCTAGGATATTCACCCCAGTGATCCTAAATCAGGCAAGACTTAACCTCACTGCTTATGGGAAATAGTACATCTCTTCCTTCCTTTCCTGTTGTAACTATGGTAACAGTAGGCATCTCGGTATCGCTTTTGAGCTCGTTTCCTTGCCCCGTGCTCCTTTATGGTACTTCTAGAAGTCATGATGACCCCTGTGGGTTGCAAAGCACGGCATATTATTTTCCCTAATGCTAAAGTCTTTCACAAGAAAATTCACTATTGCTGAATGACAAGGTTTTTATATTTTCAAAGGCTTTACAGATATTAACCCTATGTTACAGATAAATTCAGGAACCAAACAAAGCTTTCATTTTAAGTACCCAGGGGACTGAGGCCCAAAGGAAACCTGGACTTAAAGGTTACATGTGCTTGGCTCTTTCCAGCTTCCTTTCCTACAAGTTGTCCTTTGGGATATGGCCTGAGGTCGTAGAGTCTGGCAGGCTGTGCCCGTTCATCCTACACAGCTGTCTGTACACTGGTTTTTGATCACAAGGATGGGATGGAGTAAGGGGCCTGTCCCTGTGTCCAGTTCCCCCCTCAGGGGATTGACTCAGGAGACATGTCATACTGAGAATACATCACTTTCTTGTAGGAAAGCACCCACAGTGGGGACAAACCCAGTTTTATTTCACAACCTGAGTTAGACCTCTGGACAGGGTAGTTAACTAACCTCACCATGCTTTAAAATGGGGAAATAATAACTATAAATGACAAGTAAATGTTGAATAAATAGCAAAGGTTTGTTGTAGGAACCAAATGTGATTGATAGTTCTTTATAAAGGGCTACACAGCCATTAGTTATTAGTAAGTTGTGATTTAAGTTATTTTCAAATGAGAATAAAAATGTTTTTACTCATAATGGACATTTCTGTGATACTGGAAAATTTTCCCTTTGAAAATGATGATGATAGTCTAAATGTAGAAAAGCACTAAGACTTGATTCACACTGTCAGATATTAAAGTCATATATTAAAGGGTTTTTGAGTTCATTCTTAACAAATGTTATAAAATGTAGAGAGTATATCTTCATTTGCTAGATATGAATTTGCTGGAATGTACTTAATTAAACCATTATCTGCTCCGGAGGAGGGATTTTGACCAGGACTGTTCTTAACAGGAAGACAGCTTACAGTTGAGGTCAGAGTCCTTATCTGCAGAGAATGGCCTCAGCCCCTCCCCCCCGAAGTATGGAAAGGTTAGCAGAATGTTCCCCACCAACCTGTCCCAGCCACTTAGTCCATAAAAACTCATTATGAAGGGGGAGAGGAATATTGTCTTTTGGAGAGAGCAGAGTTCTCTCATCCCCGCCCCCTCTTCATGATGTGTGTTTATGGAGAGGATGGATTTTCGTCTTGTCATCCTTCCGGATTTGAAGTACAATTTCTTGTGACATTTGACCACTGACCCTGGACCTTAGGTGAAGTCCTGTCTCTTGGCCAAAGTTGGTAAAAACAACTACTCTGCTGGCTTGAAGAACTGGGGGTTTGAAAGCTTCCTCAGAGAATTAAGGGAGCTGCCCCCAAGTGTGTAGGAGCTGTGGGGAATGCAGACGGCGCTTCACTCCATCCCTCAGTCCAGAGTGGATGATGTAGAGATTTACTGAGGGAAAGGTGTGGGCAGGCTGCCCCAGGGAGGGAGTCAAGCCAGGCCCGTGCAGGGAACCAACACAGGGAGTTCCGGTTACAACTGACTGAGACAGGTAAGAGAAGATTCCAGGACCTCACTGAGACTCAAAGGGGCATTCCCTATATCTTAGAGTCAGGCCAAAGAGAATGCTGCCTGTGATAGGCTTTGTCAATTCCCAGAAGTCTCAGGGAGCCAAAGCCCATACAGCATCCTCATCGGGGGACCAAATATAAACAGACATAATTTGTCAGCATTGGATAGAGAAGCAGCTGAGACCAAAAGAATGGGACTACTGCCATCATTCTTACCTGAGTGTAAGTGGATGCCCGGACTTCCACACCCCACCCCTACACACACCCCCTGCCATGGGCGGCATAGATGGTACGAGCAGAGGGCGGGCCCCACTCTTGCCTGCCACAGGCAGCTCCTGGCAGCCACACTGGACCGTGCACAAAGTGGGAAGAAGGAACCTCGGAAATCGACATTTTCAGCTGGGCTAAATTTCAAACCAGAAAGACGAAAACAGAAAGGGTTGGACTGAGAAATCTATCATTACTGAGCAATTTTAAGTTTTTCCACTAAGCAGGAAAGTAAAGATGAGACAAAGCAAGGTCCATAGTTGTTACTGGTAAGAATTAAACCTTCCCATATTTGTACATCCCTGAGGGACACTATTGAATGAAACCTACAGCATAGAGGTCAGTTCTTTATCACCTGTGTCCCCACTTCCCTTCAAAACTACATTATGCTGCCTTAATGGTTCAGATTCAGTTTAGTTTTTTAAAGTAAATTTCAGTTAGGGAAAACTATACAGTTAGAGTTCTGAAATCACTGAATTTGAAAGAATGTGTTCTTACAACAGTTGAGCTTTGGAAAATATTTTATCCATATTCCAGTATATTATTGATTTACCATTTTCAGTATACTAAATACAAACATGAAAAAAATATAAGTCTTGGTTTGTACTTAAGTAAAATGTGCAGGGTTTTGTATGATTTAGTTCTCCTGTTTGTAAGTATAGGTTTACTAACCAAAATGTACTAAACATCGAAAAATAGTTGTTGATCTGAACTGGAAAAATCATTTAAATTAATCTAGATTTTTTAAGTACTTTCTTTAAAAAACTAAATAAAAATCTAAAACCTTAGTTTTTCAGATACTTTTTTTTTAATAAAATTAAGCTTGTCCAGTTGAAATCAACTAGTCGTCATAGCTCTAAAATACGTTCCAGATAGGTTCCAACAATAAATTACCTCATCATCACCAAAGGAATATTACAATGGGCAAACTTGAAAATTATTATTGAAAAGACCATTATCGTGGTAGAATCCAAGAGATCCCTTTAGTTCATTTCTGCTAATATATATAGTTTAAGCCACTGTTTCACAGTTCACATGGTATGGCATGTTTTGGGTGGCAAAAAGAATTATGGAGAAAAGAAAGTGACCGAGAGAGCAGTCAGTCTCTGTGTAACTTAGTTGGTAAGAAAAAATGTTCATTGAAAATTACGGTCCAAAGGACTTCTGCTTCTGAGGAGAACTCCAACTTAAAAAAACTATAAACATCCTATATTTACAGAGATAGTAGAGCTATGAAGACATAGATGATTAGACAAGTTAATTTCCAGAGAAAAAAGCCCCTTCTTGGTGAGCTGGATTTATAGATGGGGGAGCCCCAAAGTCTCAGTGGTTTTCTCCATGAGACACGTGCCGATCAGTGGGCAACATGGGATAATGGAAACCTAGGATGGAAAAGCAGAGTGAAGTCTTCTTCCACAATCTCTTGGTGTTTAGTAGACAAAGTCCGCTAAAACCTAACATGAATATTCAAGTCTTGCCTTTGACGCATTTTAACTCAAAGTCAACTGAATCAACTAAAACTACAACCTTATTGTACCAAAGTTCAAATACTGGAGAGACTATCACGTTAGCCTCTTATCCTAACATAGGAAAAGGAACCTATAAATAACGGTTCTTTTAAATACCCAGACAAAAATAGATAAATGGAATAGAATAGGGAGCCCAAAAATAAATCCACACTTACGTGGTCAATTAATCTATGACAAAGGAGCCAAGAATATACAATGGGGAAAGGATAGTCTGTTCAACAAATGGTGCCCGGAAAACTGAACCACCTTCTTTACACCATACACAAAAAATCAAGATGGCTTAAAGACCTAAATGTGAGACCTGAAACCCTAAACTCCTAGAAGAAAACATAGGCAGTAATTAATCTCTTAGACATCAGCCTTAGCAACATTTTTCTAGATATGTCCCCTCAGGCAAGGGAAACAAAAACAAAAATAAACTATTGGTACTACACCAGAATAAAAAGTTTTTGTTCAGCAAAGGAAGCTGTCAACAAAACAAAAAGACAACCCATGGAATGGGAGATGATATTTGCAAATGATATCTCTGATGAAGGGTTAATATCCAAAATATATGAAGAACTTACACAACTCAACATCAGAAAAGAAAGCTGATTAAAAATGGGCAGAAGAGGGGTGCCTTGGTGGCACAGTTAAGTGTCTGCCTTCAGCTCAGGTCATGATCCTGGGGTCCTGGGATTGAGCCCAGCATCTGGCTCCCTGCTAAAAGCGGGGGGTCTGCTTCTCCCTCTCCCTCTGCTCTTGTTCTTGCTCTCTTCTCTCTCTCTCAAATAAAATCTTTTTTTAAAAAAATATGGGCAGAAGACATGAGCAGACATTTCTCCAAAGAAGACATACAGTAATAGAAGAACCATATGATCCAGTAATCCCACTGGGTATTTACCCAAAGAAAACAAAAGCACTAATTCATATATGAATTATTTATAGGCACCGCTGTGTTTTATTGCAGCATTATTTACAGCAGCCAAGGTATAGAAACAAGTGTCTATAAGTGAATGGATAAAGAATCTGTGGTGTATATATATACAATGGAATATTAGCCATGAAAAATGAGATCTTGCCATTTGCAACAACGTAGATGGACCTAGAGGGTATTATGCTAAGTGAAATAAGTCAAAGAAAACAAATGCTGTATGATTTCACTTTTATTTTATAGTTTCAAGTTTTTATTTAAATTCTAGTTAATTAACATACAATGTAATATTAGTTTCAGGTATAGAATTGGGTAATTCATCACCTCCAACACCCAGTGCATCACTTACAAAACCCTGCACATTTTACTTTAATCCATCACTTACAACACATGTGCCCTCCTTAATAACCATCACTCATTTAACCCATTCCCCCCCCCACCTCCCCTCCAGCAACCCTCAGTGTGTTCTCTATAGTTAAGAGTCTGTTTTATGGTTTGCCTTTTTCCATGTTCATCCCTTTTGTTTTTTAAATTCCATATATGAGTGAAATCATGTTGTCTTTCTCTGACTTATTTCCTTTAGCATAATACCCTCTAGCACCATCCTTGTCATTGCAAATGGCAAGATTTCATTCTTTAATGGCTGATATTCCATTGTGTAAAGTTACCACAACTTCTTTATCCATTCATCAGTCGATGGACATTCAGCCTCTTTCCATAATTTGTCTATTATTGATAATGCTGCTGTAAACATAGGGGTGCATGTATCCCTTTGAATCAGTATTTTTGTATCCTTTGGGTAAATACCTAGTAGTGCAATTGCTGGATCATAGGGTAGCTCTATTTTTAACTTTGAGGAACCTCCATACTGTTTTCCAGAGTGGCTGCACCAGTCTTGCATTCCCACCAGCAGTGTAAGAGGGTTCCCCTTTCTCCGCATCCAAGCCAACATCTGTTGTTTCCTATGTTGTTAATTTCAGCCATTCTGACAGGTGTGAGGTGATACCTCATCATAGTTTTGATTTGTATTTCCCTGATGATGAGTGATGGTGAGCATCTTCTCATGTGTCTGTTAGCTATCTGTATGTCTTCTTTAGAAAAAAATATCTATTCATGTCTTCTGCCCATTTTTTAACTAGATTACTTGTTTTATGGGTGTTCAGTTTTATAAGTTCTGTGTATATTTTGGATACTAACCCTTTATCAGAGAGGTCATTTGCAAATATCTTCTTCATATGATTTCACTTATATGTGGAATCTAAAAAACAAGTTTGACCAAACAAACCAGCCAACAAACAAACCAAGAAAACAGACACTTAAATACAGAGAACTGGCAGTTTCTAAGGGGGAGGTAGGTGGGGATATGGGTGAAATAGGTAAAGAGGATTTTAAGAGGTACAAAATTCCAGTTTTAAAATAAGTCACAGACATGAAAAGTACACAACAGGGAATATAGTCAATAATAGTATAAGGGTGTATGGTGAAAGATGGTGGCTACATTTATTATGGGAGCACTGAGTAAAGTATAGAATTGTTGAATCAGTGTTGTACACCTGAAACTAATATAACATAGTATGTTAATTATGCTTCAATAAAAAAAAATGCCCAGAATACAATGAAAATTACAAGCCATGCAAAGAATGCCATGAAATAAAATATGATTAATAAACAAGAAAAAGTAGATAATAGAAATCATACCCCCCAGATGCCTAAGACGATAGTTGGCAGGCAAAGGCTGTTAAATAACTATTTTAAATGTTAATGAAAATAGAAGAAAAGACAGGTAAAATGAATGAGAAGATGGATAATTTCAACAAAGAAATGGAATCTATAAAAAATACAAAAGAACAAAATGATATTTTAGAATTAAAATATACAGTAGCTAAAAGTTAGAACTTATTTGATGGGCTTAATAGTATACTCAATACAGTTAGAAGACTGGATTAGTGAACTCAAAGAGAAGTCAGTCAAAATATCCAAATTGAAGCACAGAGTTTCTTTAAAAGAGTAGGAAAAACAGAATGAAGTGGAAGAGACATGTGAGGCACAAATCATCTCACATAAGTGTAATTGGAGTCCCAGAAAAAGAAGCTGAGAAAGAGAACATGAAAGAAGTAACAAGTGGGAATTTTCCAAAACTACTTGAAGACATCAACCCACACAGGTTCAAGTAGTCAGTGAACTCCAAGCAAAACAATTGCACCTGAGTACATTGTAGTAAACTGTGGAAAAAAATAAAGAGGAAAAAAAAACACCTTAAAATCCATCAGAGGAAATATATATATTATTATATATATATTAATATATATTACCTTCAGAGAACAACAGAGATGCTACCAGTTGACTTTTTAATAGAGAAGTTCTGGAAGTCAAAAGACAATGAAATGACATCTTTAAAGAGCTAAAAGGAAAAAACAGCCAAGCTAGATTGCTCTACCTAGTGGAAGTATCCTGCAAAAGTAAAATGAAACAAAGATGTTTTCAGACAAAAACAAAGGCATTGTCATCAGCTCATCCACATTTGAAAAAAAAAAAGTAAAAGATGGTTTTCTGCCTTAGAGAAAATGACCACAGATAGAAGCTCAAATCCATAAGAAGGAATCAAGAGCACTGAAAAGGATAAGTAAGGTTAAAGAGTATTGACTTTGTTAAGCAACAATAATAATGCTGCGTAGGGATTGTAACATGTAAGGAAGTAAGAAATAAGACCAAAATAGCTCAAAGGGCAAAAGGGACAAAGGTAGTCTTGCATTATTTGGGAAGTGATAAAAGTAAAAATTAAAGCTGATCTGTAATAAGTCAAGGATGAATACTGTAACACACCTATATATAGGAGAACCACTAAATAAGGATACGAAATAATATAAAAATTTCATGTAAGAAATTAAATAGAATAACTCCTCTAAAAGAAGACTAGAAAAGAAGAATAAAGAATGGGTGCAATAAATAGAAAAATTATAGCCTTAAACCTAACTATTTCATTAAGTGTAAATAGACTAAACAATTAAAATACAGATTCAACTATGTGCTGTATACAAACCAAAAGAAAGTTTTGTCAATACCACAGAGTGGGCTTTAAGCTAAAAAGATAAAGGAACATTTCACAATGATAAAAAGTTCAGTTCATTGAGAAGATGTAATAGGGGCGCCTGGGAGGCTAAGTCAGTGAAACGTCCAACTCTTGATTTCAGCTCAGGTCATGATCTGAGGTTGTGAGATTGAGCCCCATGTCAGACTCCACGTCAAGTTCTCTCTCCCTCTCCCTCTGCCCCTCCCCCCTACTCACCAGCGCACACGTGCACTCTCAAAAAAAAAAAAAAGATATAATATTCCTATATTTATAAGCACCTAGTAACATGGCTTCAAAATACAGGAACACCTCAAAGATATTGAGGGTTTGGTTCCAGACCACCACAATAAAGTGAGCATCACAATAAAGTGAATCAAATGAATTTTCTGGTTTCCCAGTGCATGTAAAAGTTAGGTTTATATTGTAGTCTATTAATAGTATTTGTTCTAAAAAAAAAGTATTAACTTAAAAAGATTTTATTGCTAAGAAATGCTGACCATCATCTGAGCTTTCACCAAGTCATCATCTTTTTGCTGGTGCCGTTTGATAGCATTCTACCCCCAGTAGAACTTTTTTTAAAAATTGGAGTCAGTCCTCTCAGACCTTGTCAGTGCCTCACCAACTTAGTTTAAACGCTTTGTTGTCATTTCAACAATCTTCACAGAATCTTCACCAGGAAGAGATTGCATCTCAAGAAACCACCTCTGTTGCTCATCCAAAAGAAGCAACTCGTCATCTGTTCAAGTTTTATCATGAGCTTGAAGCACTTCAATCATATCTTCTTCAGGCTCTCCTTCTAGTTCTCTCGCTTTTTCCACCACATCTGCAGTTACTACCGCCACTGAAGTCTTGAACCCCTCAAAGTCGCCCCTGAGGATTGGAATCCACTTTTTCCAGACTCCTGTTAGTGTTCTTTTATTTATATACATCTGTTTCATTTTCCCATGAATCACAAACGTTCTTACTGGCACCTAGAACCATGAGTCCTTTCCAGACAGTTTTCAATTTACTTTACCAGATCCACCAGAAGAATCACTGTCCATGGCACCTACAGCTCTATTAAATGTATTTCTTTAATAAGACTTGCAAGTTGAAATGAGCCCTTGATCCGTGGGCTGCAGAATGGTTGTGTTAGCAGGTATGAATATCACATTGATCTTGTCCGTCTCCATCAGAGCTCTTGGGTGGTGCGTGGTCAATGGGCAGCCATATTTTCAAAGCAGTCTTTCTGAGCAGCAGGTCCTGACGGCGGGCTTATTCAGTAAACTGTGTTGTTAACTGATGTGCTGTCATCCAGGCTTTGTTCCATGTAGAGAGCACAGGCAGAGTTGATTTAGCATAATCCTTGAGGGCCCTAGGATCTTTGAAGTGGTAAATGAGCACTGGCTTCAGCTGAAAGTCCCCAGCTGCATTGGCCCCTAACAAGAGACCCGCCTGTCCTTTGAAGCCAACCACTGATTCTCTCTAGCTATGAAAGTCCCAGATGGCATCATCTTCCAACAGAAGGCTGTTCTGTCTCCATTGAAGATCTGCTTAGTGTAGCCCCTTTGTTAATTATTTTGCCCCAAACTCCTGGCTAATTTGCTGCGGTTTATACGTGAGCACCTGCTTCCTCACCTTTACTCTCATGTTGTAGAGAAGCCTTCTTTCCCTAAACCTCTGAACCAACCTCTGCTAGCTTCAGACTTTCCTTCTGAGCTTCCTCACCTCTCTCAGCACTCACAGAATTCAAGAGAATTAGGGACTTGGCGCTGGACTGGGCTTTGGATTAGGGGAATATTGTGGCCGATTTCATCTTCTATCCAGACAAGCATTCTCCCTGTCAGCAGTAGGGCTGTCTTAACCATTCATGTGTTCACTCAAGTAGCACCTTTACTTTCCTTCAAGAACTTTTACTTTGCATTCACAATTCGGCTAGCTGGTACAAGAGGCCTCGCTTTCAGCCTCTCTTGGCTTTTGAGGTACTTTCCTCACGGAGCTTAATCATTAGCTTTGGATTTAAAGTGAGAGACATGTGACTCTTTTTCTCTTGAGCACCTGGAGGCCATGGTAAAGTTATTAATCGGCCTAAGTTCAATATTACTGTGTCTCAGAGAATAGGGAGGCCCAAGGAGAGGGAGAGACAGGCAACTCTTGGTGGAGCAGTACACATACATTTACCAGTCAAGTTCACTGTTCTCTATGGATAGAGTTTGTGTCCCTCCCCCAAATAATTACAATAATAACATCAAAGATCACAGATCACCCTAACAAATACAGAAATGGAAAAGCTTGAAATATTTCAAGAATTAACCAAAATGCGACACGGAGACATGAAAAGTGAGCAAATGCCATTAGAAAAAGGGCACTAATAGATGTGCTTGACGCAGGGCTGCCACAAATCTTCCATTTGGAAAAAACACACTTATCTACAAAGTGCAATAAAGTGAGGTATGCCTGTATATAAAGCAAAGCTTGACACAACTAAAAGAGAAATAGTTGGAAATTTTTAGGAACTTCTTTTAGTATCTGAGTAAATAAGCAGGAAACAATCAGTAAGTGTAAGATTTGAATAATATGACCCACAATGACCCAATTGACATTTATGTTGTTGCTGTTACAACCAATAACTACAGATTACAGATTTTTTCAGTTACATACAGAATATTTGCTAAAGTGTAAAGTGTGATTCATCCATATGGCAGATAATAACACAAGTCAACAAATTTCAGAGGATTGAAATTATACTAAATTTGTGTACTGACCTCTGTGGAATTAAAAAAAAAAAAAAAATCACCGCAAGAGAACTGTAGAATCTCCAAACATGCGGAAGTTAAGCCGCATAGTTTTAAATAAACCATGGGTGAAAGAAGAAGTATCACAAGGGGAATTTTAAAATATTCTTAACTAACTAAAATGAAAACAACATCTAAATACATGGGGTTCAACTAAAGCAGTGCTTATAGGAAAAAAGGAGGAAATGCATAGTTTCCAATGTGTATATTAGAAAAGAGAGTTTGGCAATTAATGATTTAGTTGCCCATCTCAAAGAGGCTCAAAAAAGGGAAAATTAAACCTGAGGAAATTAGAAGAAAGAGACCCATTCATCAGAATGCAGCAGCTTTTAAAACGCTTTCAAAGATTCTCAGTACTATTTGCACCTGTAAAGATAAAAGGATGATGGGATTTCAGAACTGGAAAGAGCCTTGCGATCATCATATAACTAAGTAGTAAAAAAAGAAAAATCCTATGTTTTACACACAGGTAGAAATTGAGACCTGAAGAAATGAAAGCATCCAATATTTCCTAAGCTAAAATATGCCAGATTCTGTGCTGAGCACTATACTATTTCTTATACTAACCCATTACTACTGTTACTTTTCCAGCTCTGTCAACAAGGATGGTGAAGTAGAAGTCATTTCTTTAATTTGCCTGAAGTCTTACAACTAGTAAGAGATGGAGCCAGGATTCCAACCTAGGTCTCCAATTCCAGAGCCCATATGCCCATAATCTTCCTATAAGACCCTAAGTGATTTACTTGGAGGTGATAGTGAGGTCTAGAACTGACATCCCTTTCTCCCGGTCTCTTTCTTCTCACACTATAAAAGCACAGGAATTGGGGGTGCCTGGGTGGCTCAGTTGGTTAAGCATCCCACTCTTGGTTTCTGCTCTGGTCTTAATTTCAGGGTCGTGAGATCGAGCCCTGAGTTGGGCTCTGTGCTCAGCACAGAGTCTGCTTGGATTCTCTCTCCCTCTGCTCCTCTTCCCCCTCTCCCCTCTAAAAAAATAAATAAATCTTTAAAAAAGAAAACACAGGAATTGTACCATAATGCTCTGTTTCAGTTTTGTGGGATTCTTTCACACATAGTTGAATGAGTTAGAGAAAATAATCACTGGTCTAGTGTACAATATACTTTTCTCCAATGGGGAATGTAGCTGTTTTGCCCAAGGCTTTATTAAAATTGCTTAAGCAAGCCATGAAATTCTGTAATAAACTTTGACTTTTTAATATAATTTCCCTGGACAGAGGAACTTGCAGCTGCCAAAATCTGTGCTTGGAAATGCCATACATGCAAAATATGAAAACAACAAAGATTTCTTAGATTTTTCCCCCGTTACACTTACCGAGTATCTATCCACTTACAGTACAAGGTCCAGGTCTGCTGTGCCAGACCAACCTAAAGTCCCCATGTGGTTCTGGAAATGCACAGTGTTGCTCAATAAAAAAAGAAATCTACTGGAGGGCCTAGCATGTATAAGACTGTATGCTAAATTCTTTGATTAACATCCGAATATTCTGTGTGCTCAAAGATAAAAAAAAATAAGGAATATACTATCTCTGTCCTAAGCCCCACCTAAACAGAGAGAAAGAGATGTGTATGCAGGTAAATACCCAGTTTCACAAATGCATCAATATGGTGTTAGACAAGTGTTATGAGAGCAAAAAGGAGAAAGTGATTTGTTCTGACTCTGTGAGTCAGAAGGCGGCTGCAGAGGAAGTGATGTCGGCACAGAAGCCAGAAGGACTAAGAGCTTCTCATCTCTAGATTCAGTGCAGGGAATGTGATGGTGCCTTGAATGTACAGAGACCAACAGTTCCTGAATGTAGTGAGAATACAGGCGTCATGACAGGGCAGCAAAGAATGTGAGGCAAGAAATGGAGTTTGAGGCCAGAGCAAGTTTCAGTTTACGCTTGTCGACAGTGAGGAGGAACATTCTCTTCAGATAGGTAACTCTGGAGAAAGTACTGTGAAGAAGCTAGAGACAGTGGAGCCCAGCTAATGTCATGCAGGTGACGTTATCCAGGTGAAAGATTATCTGGTGTGGTGAGAGGTGAAATAGAGAGGTGGGCATAGATTAGAGACATTTAAGAAATAGAATTGATGTCACGGCGCCTGGGTGGCTCAATCGGTTTAAGCATCCAACTCTTGATTTCAGCTCAGGTCATGATCTTAGGGTTGTTGAGATCGAGCCCCACATCAGACTCCACACTCAGCAGGGAGTCTGCTTGAGATTCTCTCTCTCCCTCTCCCTCTACCCCTCCCCACCCCCCACTCACACATGCTGTCTCTCTCTTAAAAAAAAAAAAAATAGATTTGATGTTGACTGTTTAAATGGGGGGGTTGAAGGAGGAGGATGAATCAAAGGTGCTTATGCTAATTCCTAGGGCTCTTCCAACCATCCCACCCTCATAGACACTTAAATTACACACAGAAACTCTCACATCATGGAATAACCTATACAATCCAGCTTTACAAAAGGTAATTATTTGCTGAATATAAAATCTATATGAACCAGCAAGAATGTATAATATTTATTACTCGCAATCTGTTTTCTTCCTGAGTCTTTTCCATCTTAGGCAGTGTGGGAGGGGAGTAAAACCTGTAACCAAGAGTGAATAAGGAGCAAACTGAGTCACAAAATCAGTGTGGATCATCAGAACTCTACAAACACTTCTGATACTGGTTTTTACTTTTCTTCTTTTAAGTATCAGGAGAGGAGCAGTTTTTTGAACATCTATTATGGGTCAAATGCAAAGAAAACACTGGGGCTGGAGGTCAAAGCAGGTGCTCTCCTAGCTTGGAGATATGCACAAATATGGGACAGCCTTGAGGGACTTCTCTGTTTTATGGCCCCTTCTTGATTCTCATCGTCCATAGCAGCCCCTGAAATACCGGGAGGTCCTTCCCTTTTTGCTGTTCTTTCTCTTCTTCGGCACCTATGAGATGCTGGGGGAAGTGCACATCTAGTCGTAGATCTTCAGTGCTCCACCTCCCCACCCTGCTTCGCTTTAACAAGTTGGAAAAACCATCTTCCTAGCCATTTTGCAGAACTGAACTGAATGATTTGAGGCAATTTAAATATTTCAGCATTTTTATTTATTTACATATAACATTTCCGACTATGGAAGAAGTAATGGCTTTAACTTTTTAGTTTTAACTTGGAGAGAGAGAATCTCTGCTTGTTTTTACTTAGTTCAGCATTTATACATTGTCTATTTTTAAAAAGGCATACATGAATGCTCCAAGATTTCCAGACCTGTCATTAAGATGAGTGTTTCTGACCTAGAATCAGATACTCATATACCACCATCAATATTATACATCATTTAAAAAGGTTATCTTTTCATGGCTGTGAATTAACCGTGGTGCTTTAACCATAAAATTATTTTCTTGCCCAAACATGGGTGTGGGCTTTGTAAGAAGCAGCTGAGTAAGCATTTGGAAGAGGCTTTGAATTATGTCCCTGTGAAAATGGATATTAATTGGTCTCCAGTTTGAACCAGTTATAAATGTAGGGGTGACCCTGATGAACCAACAAGGAAGTGATTGCATCTTAATTTTCTACAGCAGTGTCAATGAAGTACTGGACTCAACTTTTTCCAAAATGGAGAAGTATAAAAAGAATCTGTATTAGTCATTACATCCATCTCTATGCCTCATTTCTTCAAGACAGGAATAATGAGACTGGAGCTTCATTATAAAACGTTCAGCCCAGCCTTAGTTTTTACTAGATTTGTAACTGTGGGGTTTTTTTTAAGATTTTATTGATTTATGAGGGAGAGAGAGAGCGAGCGAGCGCAGGAGAGCATGAGCATGTGGGAGCATGAGCAAGGGGAGGGGCTGAGGCAGAGGGAGCAGTGGACTTTCCGCTGAGCAGGGAGCCCGATGCAGGGCTCGATTCCAGGACCCCGGGATCATGACCTGAGCTGAAGGCAGACGCTTAACCAAGTGAGCCACCCAGGCGCCGTGTTACATAGTGTGAACACACCTACAGATTAAAGTGGTGTTTGGTTTTTAGTCTGCCTGTTCCTACAGCGTAGATGAGGGTCTTGCTACCCACATGGACTACCATACATTCCTTTACTTTCTTATTAATCATAATCACTGTGTTTTCTGTTTCCTCTTAATAGATGGCCAAAATAGTTTCTTTAATAAAGTTTAAGACAGTAAGCTTTTCCTGTTAATTTTTATCAATGATATAATTTCTGCTTTTATTCTAATTAAATGTGTTGAAGTTTCTCAGGAAATGGAGGCAAGAGTTTCCCTTTTCTCACTTCATGGTGTATAATCAATAATTATGGTTGACACATATTGGCTCGTGTTTACCAGCTATCTCTCACTTAGTTCTCCTTTCTTAGCATTACAAACCAACCAACTGAATATATGTTCCACCTTTTTATTCCCTTGGAGAAAATGTTAAAATATGTGCTGATATTCTATCTCCTTTTACTCTGTAGTACAGAATAATTTTTCCTTTCTTAAAAGTTTTTCTAATGCAAAGAAATCAATTCTTACAATTTTAAACTATTTGTATTTTAACAATGGCCTTCTAAAATGAAGCAGAACTGTATTCACGGTAATAACATTCATAAAGTGTGAGGACAAAAATGAAATAAATTTTAGGGAGTCAAAAAGTCATCGCTATTTCTTGAAATACTGTGTTTTTAATAAGAAAATTAATACTATGTTCATACAGTATATTGAAAATATGGGGGCGCCTGGGTGGCTCAGTTGGTTAAGCGACTGCCTTCGGCTCAGGTCATGATCCTGGAGTCCCGGGATCGAGTCCCGCATCGGGCTCCCTGCTCGGCAGGGAGTCTGCTTCTTCCTCTGACCCTCCCCCCTCTCATGTGCTTGCTCTCTCTCATTCTCTCTCTCTCAAATAAATAAATAAAATCTTTAAAAAGAAAATATGGTACAGTGAAATCCTTTCAATTCATTGTTAGGTGAAATTAAAATAAGTTTTATCTTAATAATAATTGTACATTTAATAACTATTTGTATCTTATTTTACTTACTACCTAATTATCTCTACCTCAACACTATTTTTTTTTTTTTTAAGATTTTATTTATTTGACAGAGAGAGACACAGCGAGAGAGGGAACACAAGCAGGGGGAGCAGAAGAGGGAGAAGCAGGCTTCCCACAGAGCAGGGAGCCTGATGCGGGGCTCGATCCCAGGACCCTGGGATCATGACCTGAGCCGAAGGCAGACACTTAACGACTGAGCCACCCAGGCACCCCTCTACCTCAACACTATTACTTAAACTAAACACGCACTTGTTTGACTCCTTCATCTTTAAGAAAATGTCCAGATTATATTTAGAGATTTATGAATCGATGTAAACATGTAAAACATTAATGGGACACTTACACAGGCCGTCCTGTGAGTACAATATGTGGATTAATCCACTTACTCTTCCCAATAGTGTATGAAAAAGTTGCCATTGTTATAACCATTGTACAGATGAGGTAACCCGGGACCGAAAAGGATTCCTGGGCTGCAAGCATACACAGCTAGTGAAGGAACAATGCAGGACACAAACTCAGTAGGTCTGGTCTGAGGTTTCCACATTAACTACTCCACAGTCTTGCTCCTCAATTTGTCTTTGCTCAGCTTTTGTTTCCCCTGAATTAAGATGTGTGTTCAGTCCAACCTACAAAGTCCTCTTTATCAACAGGTCTTGAATTCCCCTTGGAGCATAGTCATCTACTAATAACACCTTTTCAGTATGCCTCCAGCTCATAGATATCGAGGTTAAAGAATAGCATTCCCGACTTCCACCTTCTCAACGTTCCACTCCATACTTTTCATTCTATTTTAAGGCACATTCACATGCCATTGTGCTGTGCAGCACAGAAAACTGTTCGTTTCTAAAGGTGATTAGTTTGTGTTTCCTTATCTCCCATAGAAGCCATCATCCCTCTAATCCTTGGCAAGAAAATGAATGAAAGCATGCAGACTCACATCGTAAATTCTGTCCGACTGTCCTAGCTTTACAATGAACTAGAATGAACTAGGCTAGAAGGCAAAGATAAAAATTTACAATGCTAAAACCTAGAGCAAATCAAGAAGGAAATTCAACTAGTTATAAGACATGTAGAGCTAAATAAAGAGTCACAAAATGTGGGTAATAAATAATGATAGTAGCGGACATTTACTTGGCATTACTTATGTGGTTATATATAGTAATTTGTGTGACCTCACGACAGCAGTAATGAGGTAGGTGTTATTATCTCCATGTTAAAGAAAAGGAAATAGGCACACAGAGTTGGGATTTGAAGCTAGATAGACTGACTCTGAAGTTCATAGTCGTAACTACTCTAAACATGACTCCTGCCACTTGGTGTGAGATGCTTCATTCTGACCTCACTACCTACCCTTTAGCTGCAAAATCCTCGGCAGTCATATGAAATACACTAAGCTGCCATTCATGGCTGTACATCTGCAGCTTTCCAGACAGGTAGTCAAAGTGCAGTCAGCAAAAATTCGAGACCTACAAATCATTATCAACAAGGAACATGATAGAGGTTTGGTAGCTTACCATATTTTGGCATAGGTGTTCCCAATAAACCAGTTGTTTGTTGGAAATACCTTAGTAGCACTGCATTCTGAGAATTCTAAGTATTCATATACCCCATCACTGAAGACACTTAGAGATAAGCAGCAGTGGTGGATAGATCCAGCTCATTCTGCTAAATGCCCATTAGACACTGGTTTCTGAAGTAGGAGAAAGGTCATCAGTTTGTCCTCCAGCAACAGAGGGAGAGGAAGATTTGACCAACACTCAAATGGACGGAGATCAGGACAAGAGAGCAAGCCAGACATTCTATATATTCAACATCAAGCACGGAAAAAAAGCTTTTGAAAAAGATTTTATGGATTAAGGATGTGGACTAGGAAGAAGGGTAATATATCTGAAAATGCTTTGCTCCAGGAAACAAAAGACTTTAGAAAACACGTTGGCAGCTCAGTAGTGTGCCGAGGACTCTCTTGAGGCTGAAAATTGTATGAACAGAGTAATGTAAAAAAACAGCTAAATGATAGGAAATGGGTGACTTGCAAGGAAAACAGAGTAGAATTAATGTAGTAAAAATCAAGTCAGTGTTGCAGAGAATAAATATAATTTCTTGATATGCAGAGGAAAAGGAATGATTAAAAAATAAAAGGAAAAATAACAGAGAATGGACTCCAACCCCTGAAGTACAGGTGTTCTCAGCAAGGAAAACAGTAGGGTCAGAAACAGTAATCAGACATAATAGAAGAAAAATCTGCACAAATTATTTTGACGAGCAGTAAAAATGTAGGTCTTTCACAAATCTAACAAAATAGAGCAAATACATAGAAGCAAAATTAACTAAAAAAGATGATGTAGCCACATATATAGAAATAATAACAGCAATGGTACTAATAGAGTGCTAAGTGCCATGAGTCTAAGAATTACACATACGAAGTTTTAAACATTCCTATCACAAGAAAACTCTTAAAATTCCAAGAAAATACTGTGTAAAACTCAATGCTGAAAGTTTCAAAGCTGAATGATATGAACACTTTCCTGAGAAGTGTTAATTACCAAAACCGGTTCAAGGGAGTTGGACAAACTGGTAGTTGTCAAAGACACTGAAAGTTGATCAAAGCTTAAGTTCCTTTTGCTTCCAAAAAGTGGAAAAATAAAAAGTGGTTTTACCTGTGTATTCTTGTAAGCTTTCAAGGAACATGTTCCCATGCAAATCATTCCATTGTGAAGACAGGAATGCAAAAGCCATCCTGTTCACTTTTTAAACTAGCATAGCCCTGATCCCAAATCTGCAAGAACACAAAAATGCCCCTTATTAATTTTAATATAGATCCAAGAATTCTTTATAAATTACTAAATTCAAAAGTTTAGAAAAGTTTCGACCAAAAAAACAAAAGTATCTACCATACCGTTATCCAAGAAATGTAAGATTAAGGAGAAAGCCCATTAATAAGTGAATCAATGCAGAAATGTTAATTGCTGCCAAATAAAGCACTTAATAAAATTCAAGACCCATTTCTAACTAGTAATGAATTCTATAAGTCTACCAATAGGAAGATTCTTCCTTTACATTTTATGAATATCAATCATAATTAATAACTAGCTTTGTGATTACTCTAGGAATGCCTATTATAAAATCAATGCTTATTGACAGGAATTTGCAGATGATTGATTATAAAGAAAATAGAAAAGTCATCACCCATAATCTCACCATCTAGAGATCCTCACCATTAATGTGTTAACTAATATTTTTAATATATGCCAGGCCCAATTCTAAGTGTCTGCATGTTTTAATTATAAGCATCTTCTGCCATAGGTATTATTTTTGTAATCCCCATTTCCCTGAGGAGGGTATTGATGCTTAGAAAGGTGGTGTACTTTGCACAAGGCTGCCGATCAAGCACATAGTTGAGGTATCAACTCTGGGGGTGTTACTCTAGAATTCACTCCCTTTATCCATTGCTTTATTCTGTCTCTTCAGAGACATTTTTCCAATATGTTATCATAAGCCTTTTTCAATGATATGTTTTAATATTATGACTTTAATAATTGTAGAATATTCTAGCATATGAGTGAACTCTTATGTAATTAAAAATTGCCTTTTTAAATATGTAGGTCATTTGTTATTATAAATATTAGTGCATTGAACATTTTCATATAAATTCAAGCTGCCTGATTTTTTCTTGGAGGATAAACTCCAAGCTGCAGAATTACTAGGCCAAAAGTCATTAATATTTGTGAGCCATCCTGATTTTCTGCTTGTTTTCCAGAAGGAATTTGCAATTTGTGTTTCTACCCAGAGGGCATGCCCCCCTATCAGCTCTGGATAGTACCCCTATATTTAACACTTTTGCAAATTTGATAGGTGAAAAAGGGGTATCTTACTTTATTCTACATCTTTGGCGGCTAGTGACATTTAGAAATAGGTCTTCATATGTTAATTAACCTTTGGAATATTGTTTTGTAACTTACCTGTTAATGCCTGCCTCAGAAAAAGGCAGCATAGATAATGGTTAAAAACAGTCATTTTTGTGAGGCTCTGGAGCAAGATGCTTTCAACTTTTAAGAAACAAAATATAACCCTAAAACCAGTATTACGCTATACGTTAACTAACTAGAATTTAAATAAAAATTTGGGGAAAAAAAAAAAACAGAACGTTGGCATACCTGGGTGACTCCATTGGATAGGCGTCCAACTCTTGATTTCAGCTCAGGTCATGATCTCAAGGATGTGAAACTGAACCCTGCACTGGGCTCTGCAGAGGCTCAGTGCAGTGTCTGCTTAGGGATCTCTCTCTCCCTCTTGCCCTCCCCCTGCTCTAACAAATAAATCTTTAAAAAATAAAAATAAATAAAACAATATCACTGTACTAAATTGTTCTCACATAGAGACTGACATGGAAAGTCATCCAGTTATTCCTGAAGATTAAATTAATCCTGATCCCACAAACCTTAATTTCACTGAACCTCCGTTTCCTCATCTTTAAAGTGGGATAATACTTCCTTGGTCTATTATCAATATCAAATAATACATGCAAAGTATTCAGTACACAAACAGCAACCTCCAAATGGTAACTATTTTAAAGTATTACTCTACACTTTTGTGTCACTTACTTGGAGCTCTATATAGACTCCAAGTTTTAGGCTAAGTTTTATATGTACTTATCAATAGATTATGGAATCTCAGGAGGAGTTTTATTTTTGTCCTGGGTCTCCAGTACCTGGCACGAAGTGTGATATGTATTAGGAATGCATATCTACTGTACTGAGCTGAATATAAAATTACTGTACCTCCAAAGGACATTTTGTGAATAGATGTCATGATCCCAGCTCTCTAGCCCCTAAAACATTTTATCATTTTCCTATTGCAGACTTTTTTTAAATAGAAATACTCACATTTAAGCTCTCAAAGGCAGTTTTTACAGTTTCAGCTACTTGCGAACCACATTCTTTAGGGCAGACCCAATGACAGGCCAGTGGTGCACAGGCCACACTCGAGGACACGTGCCAGAGTGGGGACCACCGCATGACAGGGTGATTTGATGAACAGACGTAGCAGTCACGGCGTCCACCTCGGCAAATGGCTCCTTCCTCCCCTTTCCATTGAAAAAGAAATGTTTTCAGCATCTCCCAAGGTTTGGGAGAGGAAAGCACAAAAAATGAATCTCACTGTGAAGGTTTTATAAAACCTGCAAAAGTCAACCTTGTTTTTAAAATTATTTTCACTGTCAGACCAAAGTCATTATAAAAGTTCGGTGGGGGGGGAAGCTTTTCAGAATAAAATAGCTTCAAGCATATTTTAGTTTAGACCGTCTTTTTCACAACTAAAATATAAATTCGTAAGCCTGATTTTCATTATGATGATGAAAATAAATTTTGTGTGGCTCTCTATGCCCTCTATCCACCCCCCATCCCACCCTCCTCAGCATATGGGCCTGTTGGCTCCACATCCCTGTTAATAAATCATTTAACAAAATACTAACAACTTTGGTTTGGGGAACTTTAAATATTCTATTATTATGTGCTTCTATACTGAAGTCTGAATTGAAATAAAGGACATATATTACAGTCATCTTTATTGGACAGGTTTAAGTTCAATTTTATTATCTAAGCTTTCTCAAAAAGTGAAACACAAGCCAAAAAATAATAATGATGATGAGGCTCTTGGTTAAGAAGTGAGCAGTGTGACACAGTGTCATTTAGTTCAGCTAGCTATCATTCATCTTGGATGACAGTCCACAATTTCAGGAAAGTTAGGAGGGAACTCCATTTTTCCTTGCAACCTTGGCTGATGCCAGCCAGACTCGAACCTGGTTCTGCTAGGATCTTGGGACAATTCCTTGGCCTGTTAAAACAGCCACTGCCTTTCTGCTGGCTCTTACGTTTTGCCTTATTTTCCTGAAATTTTTTTTTTTTTTTTGAGTGACCTTTGGGTCAGAGTGCCTTATTATTTGGTGACTGTTAGAAAAGTATTTCTTTCAATACAGTCCTCCATGTGTCCTCTCTCGATGTAATTTCTCCGTAATGCTGGGCTCAACAACAGATTTCTTTTAACAAGTAAGAAGTTTAAAGAATTGGTGAAGTTTTTTGCTGAAAATTTCACTGGAATTCCCAAGGACCTATGTGTTGTTTTAAAGCTGCCGAGGGAATGAACATTTGTTTTTATAGGTTTTCAATTAGAAACTAGAAAGCTAGTGGAATCGTTTTATTTCCTTTGTGTTGAGGCTATAAAACCAGCTACAATTTCAATTCCCATTTTATAACTCAGCTCTCAGACTAATTGTATAAAGGAAAGCCAAAGCTCAGCAAATGCTTGCTAATATGCACTCCTCTGTGTCCCCCCTCCAAAAGCTGATTTTTCTCCAGTTATCTGATCATTCAATGGACAGCCAGATGAAAGGTCATGAATATTATGTTAGATTTGAGGTTCAGAAAAGGGCAGCATTTTATGATCTGTTTTGCAAGGTGTTCATAAGACTTGTGATGGACAGAGAGAGCCACTATAGTCAGTCAAACCTAAGAAGAAGTAATCACTGTGTTGTATCCCTGAAACTAATACAGCATCCTGTGTCAACTATACTCAAAAAATACCCCCAAAAAAGAATAAATATAACAAAATAATTATGGAGCAAGTTTCCATATTTTCAGCCATTTAGTCTTTCCAACAGCATGAAGAGGAAGGTACTGTTGTTACCTTCACTTCACAGAACAAACCAAGGCACAGAGAAGTTGAGTAGATGCCCAGGGTCACACATTAAGAAAGGGAACCGGAATTCCAAACCTGACAGTCTAGCTCCAGGGTCCATTTACTCCTGTGCCATGCACTTGTGTTTCACAAAGCACATTTAATGTTTTTTCACTTACTCCTCTCTTAATAGCCCCAGGATGTATTAAGGTTTTATGATTCTGCTTCTTCGCTTGAATAAAGCAAGACAGAGAATCATGAAGCTGAACTGAGCAAGGCCACACGCTAGCAAATGTGAAGTTGTCTCAATCCCAAGCCTCCTACTCTTCTCTCGTTTTTGTTTTCTCAAGGAACAATTTCATTTAATGAAAAAAGTAAACTATCTCTTTATAAGACAAATGAAGGCAGGACTGTCCTAGTTGAAGCAGAGTGACCAGGTACTTAGACTTCTATCCTACCCCCACCTGTTTCCATTGCCATCCCCAGAGGACCCTAGAAGGGCTCCACGGAACACAGCTGGGAACCCACTGCATTATTCTGCAGTATCTTTCACAAAGGTAAAGACTGGTTTTGTTCTCCCCAGAAGAACTGAATGATATAAGGAGAAATTCGCTCTGGAGAGGCCAGTAATTACTTAAAACTGGAATAGCATATAGGAAAAAGCAAGTTGATTTAGTTGGATCAGTTGGATTCAGTTAGACTTGAACTTGGCACTTGGGATCTTCAGTCTGTTCATCTGTAAAGTGGGAATAAGAATTTCTGCCTTTCATTGAGTGCTTCTAGTAGGCCAAATACTAAGGGCGCTTTCATTTAATCCTTCCAGCAAACATTGGAGGCATAAGGATTGTTGTCCCCAACTTACAGATGAAAAATTGAGGTTCAGGAGATCTTCCCCAAGATTACTAAGCTAGAAAAATGCACAGTTGGAAATCAAAACTACATTTGTTTGACTATAAAGTCTGTGTCCTTAATCGACATAGGATTGGGGACATTAGGAGATAAAGCTCCTAATCTATGCCAAGCACATTTTAGGCAGCCAACACACGGCAGGTGTTATTTTAGAGAGACAGCATATTATTAAACAGTATACACTCCGAACTCAGACTGTCAGGGTTCAAATATCTGCTCTTGTGACCTTGGACAACTTCAGTCTTTCTAAGCTTCAATTACCTCATTTATAAAATTGGAATAATATTAGTGTCTACTACAGTTCTTGTGACAATCAAATGGAGTGGTTGCTACATTATTTCCAATTTACAAATGTCATTTTGAGAGTTTTAAAGTTTTTCCTCAAATGTTCACAGCCCGTAAGCGGTGGAACCAGAATGTGAACCCAAGCAGGTGGGCGTCCGAGCGCTCATCATTCTGCATCGATTCTGACAGACAAGTTAAGACAGACTTCTCCCAGTCTGGAGGGAGCCCAAGTGTTAGGGCTGTAGCAGGTGAGGGAAAATGCCCTTACTTTCCCTGCTCGAGTCCAGTACCAGTTAAGAGGTGGTTGCAGGAATCGGGCAGGTGGAAATTAAAATGTCACCTTTTAGGCGATTAGAGCTGTTGAAGAACATGATTTCGATTTGGTTCCAGTTATTAAATCTTTCATAAGACAGAATGACCTACCTCCCGGCCAGTCTAACACCTCACCCCCCCATGCCCACCCCATGGAGCCTGCCCTGTGGAGGACTAGAGCCAGGTGAGGACTTGCTGCAGGCAGATCCCAGAAAGAGAAGGCAAGAGAACTCATTCGAATTCCGTACTTTCTCCCCCATCACCAATCAGATAAGGGACTCCGCTCCTGGATGGAAGGAGTGGAGGGGGGGAAAGGCCAGGGGTGTCACTCTAATGGATCTCCTCCAAATAGAAACACCCTGAGTGGGGAATGGGAATCCCATTTAGCATTCTCGGATCCCTGTTTCACAGGTGAGGAGATTAACATCTGTCTGGGCAGGACTGCCCCCACACCTCATGAGACCACGCACCCAGATCAACTATCAATTACTGCTTCTGTGGGTTTTCCCCAACCACAGCCAGGCAGCGGGGTTTTTTCCCCTAGAAAGCCCCAAAACAGGTCAGAAATATACAATTATTAAATTAATACCTAGGCTACTCTGTACCTAAACCCAAAAGTCAGTCTATATGCTATTTCCCTTCCCAAATTATGTGCAGCCACATTATCCAAGATAGGCCTTTGGAGGTTCAGTAAGGACATTAAAAGATGGCATATGTCCACTCCGATAATGAAATGCTAATAGTCCTATATTTGAATAGAAATCTCATGCCATTATTAATTGTAATGGGATAAAGTTAAAAGATTAACATCCAAAAAATTCAAGTGCAAATTAGTTAAGTTGAATAGCAAAATAATTGGAAATGCTCTTGCTTTTGTAGGATAAAATTTTTTAAATTAAAGTTCAAAATGGATCTTCTCTAATGTCTTATTCTGCTCAGTCTGGTTCACAGGCAGTCTTGATGCCTGGGACAAGCTTGGGCGGTCCTCCCCTGGATGGGTGTCCCGACTTCAGCTTCGCAGAAATGAACTAATAGTCTGTTTCCAAAGAGATGATAAAACACAACCAGCCACAGCAGTGCTGTCCCCACGCCCACGACATTTAGAAAACCAGCCAACCCCAGGCCCTAAAGAAGTTAGCCTGGGCTCCCTGGGTTCCCCCAACCCATACTCTGTGTTGCCAAAAACCACAGCAGAGATTCAGTGGTAGCAAGTGAAAGAGACTCAACAGGAACGGTCTGGTTTCTGCCGTGCTGGGATGCCGGTTGTCCGTGCGGCATTCTGGGGACGAGGACCTGCCTTCATTTGGGAGAAAGTTCCCATCAAGAGACTAATCGGGGCCCTCTGTTTACCCATCCTCAGAGCACCTTTCTCCTTACACGTACCGTCTCCCCTACAGGAAGTAACAGGGAGAGGCTCCCCCCTTGCCGATTGATACCTGGGACGGTGACAACCCCCAGACCTCAGGCTTGATTTGAGAGCTGCCCGTCTTTCCCAGGGGCAATATGAGTGCGGGCAATGATGCTCCTCCACCCCTGCCCCCCTTCTCGCCTTTGAGCCCCAGGCTGCTGGCCCCACACTGGCTGAAGGTGGGGACCCAGGGGCATAACCACAGCCTTCTGTGAAATTCTTGACAAATGTTACTCTGTCTCTTGCTATAGCATCGCTTGCATCTATGAAGCATGGCTCCTACAGAGGATTTTCAGGGCATCCACACATTTGTTTCACCTGGAGAACTGCCCTAAGAAGATTCCAGAACTAGAAACGCTGTGGATGTCTCAGGAGCCTATTGAGAACCATTTCCTCTGTCATATTCTCCTTAAAGCCCTCCTCAGTTTTTGAGGCCTGAGGAGCTTTTCCCTGTGTTATCTTTCCCTACAGTAGCAACACCTAGTATTTTAGGAAAGCTCAGGGGAATTTCTAACAGCTTAAGCTAATCCTCGGTCTCCTTCCCTTTCCTAACACGCTTGGGACCAGCCTTGTTTACCAAATTTGAGGGTGTTTGCCCCCTTAATTTATAGCCCAAACAACTGATTTTCTAAGACATCTCTTTAGAATCCTCATGGGAGAACTAGGAAATTACGAGTTCTCGATATGCCAGGGGCTTCTCCTTTTCAAACAAATCCTGCCTCTCTGCCTTGCGAAGTTGGACACTTCCACCCCGGTGATTTGCTCCCATGGAGCATGGAGACGGACGTGGACATGCTCCACAGCTGCCCCGCCTGGTCTCCGTCTTCGAGTTCTAACCTCACGAGCTTCTCGAGCAGAACCCTCACAGCACAGGAAACACCCACACGCCTCCTTCGGGGGCCTCTATCACCTGACTTTTCCTATCCAGTCTGTCCACATATGTAATTACTTTCTACACCGACCCAACCTCCTGAATGTGGGTCCTCGATGGCTCTTCACTTTGGACTCCGCAGTTTCTGAAGGGGTTTGCAAGAGGTGTTCTGGATTGCAGGGCCCTCTAGGGGAGTCATTTCAGGTTGTTTCCTAGAATCTTGCCTTCCGTCAGGTGGGTTTCCTTGGGCTCAGGTCACTCTTTCTGACCTACAAGCAACTTAAAGGTCTCTCCTTTCTTTTAGGAGCAGACAGACTTAGGCCTGTCCCATGTTTGAGAGCTGGCTCCTCAGGCCTTCAAAGATGTCATACTTATTTAGTTTGTCTCCTAAGATGTCAGCCTTTCCCTCAGGAGAATCTTTTTGTCCCTTCAACTTTTAATCAGTTTGCCTTATTTTTTCAATCTTCCATTGTTCCTGATAGGATTGTCAAACCAGAGCACATTTATCAAAGCTCTTGAGTTCTCCCTTCATTCCCTAATTCCCAGCGTCAGGACTTGGGGTTGACAATAATCTTGAGTTGTTCTCTACTTCAACCCAAGAAGATGGCATATTCTATTTATTTTGAAATACTCCCTTTCACAGGTGACCCTTGAGAGCATATAATCACAAGCGGTTAGCCATATGAATTTCCTCTTCTGGCCCTGGATGTAGTGTGTGGATTCCGAGGCCGCCAGAATAATGCTGACTTCCTGGGCCTGGCACTAATAATGTAAGGCTTGATCCTACCAATGCACATGGAGTGCACACGGAGCTCAGCTATGTCTCCTCTTGCAAGTCCTGGCCAACAGGCACAGCTGAGAAATAGCAAAAGGTCATTTAGCTCATGAATATCTAAAAGGCTTACCTGTACAAACACTCTCCTCATCTTGACTTCCATCATGACTGCCTTCCAAGGCGAGCAACTACAGTCCTGACTCCATAAAAATATTTTCATACCGGGGCGCCTGGGTGGCTCAGTCGGTTAAGCATCTGACTCGTGATTTTGGCTCAGGTCATGATCTCAGGGTCATGAGATCGAGCCCCGAGTCCGGCTCCAGGCTCAGCAGGGACCCTCTCCTTCTGCCCCTCCCCCTGCTCCCTCCCTCTCTCAAATCTTTTTAAAAGTATTTTCTTACCCATATAAAAATAGCTATTCACCTGCAGATAAAACCATCCTAAGCCTCAATAGGAATCCCACAAGACCCCCCACTGGCCAAAGCCTGAAGCCTTCTACTCAGCCCCACCAGTTAAAAGCCAATGGTGAACAACAGCTGCATGTCGCAATAGAGACACCTGCCACCTACCAAGATTAAAACACATGACCCCTCCTCGCTCACCCTAGAGGCCTGAAGCTGTGTGCCTTGGCCCCACAAAAACCCTGTTCTTGGTCTATTTCTCAAAGTTCCCGGCTGAAAGTACCAGACACTAGGGATTTAGAGAGATAAGTAAATAACACTCCAATTACCCATGCTTAAATTTTGAACCACCTGAGACAAACACAGGAGTCAGGTAACATTTAAAAACTCACCTTTTCTGTGGATCTAGCCATTTGGAATTTCCAGGTAAGTGGGTTCAAGTGTCACAATCATTACTTAACCACCCAGTGCTGGACAGCCTCACTTCTCCCTCAAGGGTTCCTGTCCCCAGGCACCCAGATGCTCAATGGAGCAGAGCAGACTCGGTCTCTGCCAACAGGCAGATTCCAAAAAGAGATGCCCAGCTCCATCTCCCAAAGCCTCCAGAGAGTCATTCCCCCACCGAGAGGAGTGACTGAAGGACGGAGAGAACTGGGGGTCTCTCCCCGTGGAAACACCAGCCACGTAAAGTTCCACCTTAACACCAAGCAAAGGAACATGTTCACCAAGAAAACATGCGCTGTATCTCAGAACAAGGGGGAGAAACGCATAAACTGGTCTGATACAGGTGATATACTTATTTTATATGGTGTATACACACAGAGAACTCTGTTAATAGGATAGAAATTAACAGGGCAGTGCAGAGGGACTTCTGCTAGTACTCCTAACAAGAACAATGATGATGACATTTACCAAGCACTCACCACAGGCCAGCAATTCTGCTAAGCACATTCATGAACTCACAGGTACCCGGCCACAAAGTTCGAGCTCTTTAACTACGTGATCATTAATTGTTATCTAAAACTAAAAGTTCTCTAAAGAAATACTTAACTTTGGGGATTAACTGATGTTTTTAAAATCTCTAAAAACATGTCCCTCTCTCAACAAGCATACCAACCTACCAAGGTGCTTGCCATAAAGCAGGTGTCACTCAAGAGTTCAAGCAGCAGTACTTTTTCCTTTGATGATGGATTTTTAGGGATCTTGTGAGCTTTCTCTATGGCACTTGTTCATCATAATGAGTTTTGTTATTTCTGTATAAAGGAAGCCCTCTAAGAATTTCCGCTGCTACACTCTACAAATGTAGTCTAAAAAATAAAAAGCACTCCTAGTGTGTGTATTGAAATAAACTGCAGTTCACAGAAAAAAAAAAAAAAAAGAATTCTAGGTAAAAGTACAGTGACATGAAACCATAATGAATGTATAGGTATTTTTTTTTTTTTTAGATTTTATTTATTTATTTGACAGAGAGAGATAGCGAGAGCAGGAACACAAGCAGGGGGAGTGGGAGAGGGAGAAGCAGGCTTCCCGCCGAGCAGGGAGCCCGATGCGGGGCTCGATCCCAGGACCCCGGGATCACGACCTGAGCCGAAGGCAGACGCTTAACTGACTGAGCCACCCAGGCGCCCTGTATAGGTATTTCTTAGCTAGGAAGTTGAACATAGAAAAATAGTATCATTTCTGCAACATCTGGTCACCTGTTTCTACCCCACTCCTAAATGTTGGGCTTGGTCCTGGGTGCTTAGTGGGCTCTCTCCTACATACAGGCTTTCGGGAAGGGATCTCCTATACTCGGCTCGCACTGTCACCTGCAGGCTAATGGCATCCAATGAGTAGCACTAGCTTCGACCTCTGCTTCAAGCCCCAGGCAGCCCATTTCCACCTGGGTATCTCGCAAACATTGCAAACTTTATGTGTCCTGAGCATAATTTATTTCCACCCTTAAGTCTCCCTCTCCCCACATTTTCCAGGTCAGTAAACGCGTCACCATCAATTACATTGGTCAAGCAAGAAACCAGGACATTATCCTAGATCGGCACCTTCAATAGAAATACAATGTGAGCCACAGAAGGCATTTTATATTTTCTAGTAGTCCCATTTTAAAACAATATATTTACTAATAACATATCAATATAGCAAAAATACTGTCATTGCTACATCAATCTAAAAATTAAAACATCACAGAAAAGTAAACTCTTTGGAATCCCAAATGTATCTTATGCCTATCAGTACACCTCATTTCTTTTTTTTATATATTTTTAATTAATAGATGGCTTCGTCAAACATGAGATTAAGCATTAACACTCACCAGAGACCCTGAAATTAGATTATCTGCACCTTTTTTAAATTAAGTTTTTTAATTCCAGTATAGTTAACACAATGACACCTCATTCTTACCAGCCACATTTCAGGTGCTCAGCAGATGCATGGCACTAATGGACAGTGCAGCCTGGATCTCAGCTTCCTCTTTCATTCCTCCAATTAGAACCATGAGCGTATCCTGTTATCTCTGTCTTAAAATATATGTAAACCATCCGCTCATCTCTGTCTCCAGGGCAATCACATCTTTCACCCACAGACCTCCTACTATCCCCCACAGTTCCTCACCCCTCCATGTCTGTCCTCCACCCAGCAGCCGAAGTAAGCATTTTGAAATACTTACTCTTGAAATGAGTACTTAGCAAATGATTACGTGCCAGGCTCTATTCTAAGCGTTAGATACAGCAGTAGGTGTAGTGGTTAAGAGCAGCCTATCCAAGTATAAATCCTGCCTCTGCTTACCAGCGGAGTGACCGTGGGCAAATTGCTAGTCTGTGACTTAGTTTCCTCATCTGTAAAATGGAAACAATAATAAGATCCACCTTATGGGGTTGCTACAAGGATCCACTTAGCTAACAGATGTAAAGTGCTTGGTACACAGAAAGCAATCCGTAAGTGATAGTAATATTTTTTAAAGATTTATTTAGAAAGAGTGAGCAAGAGTTGGGGGAGCGACAAAAGGGGGGAGAGAGAGAATCCTCAAGCAGACTCCCAGCTGAGCCAGGAGCCTGATGTAGGGCTATGTCCCAGGACTCTGAGATTGAGACCTGAGCCAAAATCAAGAGTCAGCTGCCCAACCGACTGAGCCACCCAGGGGCCCCAATAGCGATATTTTTTAATTCACTCTGTAGGTTTGAATTTTGGGTTACTGACTTTAATGATTTTGATTTTTTTATTGTGGTAAATATAACATTAAATTTGCCATTTTAACCATTGTACGATTCAGTGGCATTAATTGTATTTACAATGCTGTGCAACCATCGCCCCAAACAGAAACTCGGGACACATTAAACAGCAACTCCCCATCTCCCCAACATCTGAGTTACTCACTTTTCAGCTTCCATCATGGAGCCTGCTTCTACCTGGGGAGAGGCAGAGAGTAAATAAGAAGATATTTAACATAATGTCTGCTAAAGCTAAATGCTAAATGCTGGTGAAAAAAAAGAAAGCCTCATGAGGGGATGGAGGACAGGATGATGATCAGGAAAGGCCAGGGGAAAAGGCGTTTGCCCAGGGAGGGGAATGAAGTGAAGACATGGGCTGTGCAAAAAGTCCATCAAGTTCTTCCCCTGTCAAAACCCTTCAATGGGATCCCGGTGCACTTTGAATAAAACCAAAAGTCATGCCTGGACCCAGGCAGCCTCTTATCAGAGCCTCTGCCTCAGGCCACTCTTCTGCCCCCTGTGGTGCTCGCTGTTCATTCCCCTTTTCTTTAAATGTGTGCCCTCTGAAGCCTAGATGCCCAGGAAAGAAAAAATCCAGTGTGCTCCTATTTTGTACAAATTTAATCTATGTATTGATGTTATCAACCTTAACTCTCTTACCTTTTGTCACAGTTAGAAGCGAGAGCCCAGCACAATTGGACTTAAATTCTGCTTCTGTCTCTTTGTAACTTTGTGATGAGATTTCAAACCCTTCTCTCCTCTCGGCTCGTCCCCATTGACAAGAGCTGCCATTTTTTTTGAGTGTTGATCACGTCAGTGAACCTTTCCGGTTCTCAGTGCCCTCAACTGGGAAAGGGGGAGAATAGTGACCTCATCAGGTGGTTGTGAGTACAACAGCCAGAGTGAAGCACTCAACACAGGGTCTCATTCTTCGTCAGTGTTAGCTACTATTAATATAACTACCATTTTCCAACAGCCACGCTGCTTCTAGTACAAAAGATCTTTTGTCTAGATGTAAGCTATTCAATCACAGGCATGTTTATTCTTACTCTGCTCTGTGGAGTTCCAACTCTGGAGTTCCTTTCTTTAAATGTGAGGGCTCCATCTAGTGGTCAAATTATAGGACCAAGCCTGTGTTTTTCAATGTGTAGGTCATGAAAATTTAATTGTTTAATTTATAGAATAGAAAATGTCAGAGTGCATGGAAATGGCTTTTTTATAAAATTTGACAGATACATTCCACACACTCCTTTTATTGAAATCTTAAAACCTATTCATGTGGGTACTCAGGCACACTAGGAAATGCTTTTTCTGACAGTGGGACATGTTTACAACATTCAGAAAGTCACCAATCTAAGATTTGGCTTGTCATAAGTCAGTGGTGAACACTGGGCTTAACGGGGCAGAACATCTGGAATTACCTGGGGAGTTTTAAAAATACTGTTGCTTCGTCCCACCCTCCAGAGATTGATTTATTTGGTCTGGGGTCTCACATGGGCATCAGGATTTTTTTAAAGCAATTCAGGGGATTCCCTGTGCAGCCAAGGTTGGGACTTGCAGTATTAGAACCATCAAAAATTAGTTTTGCACATGAGAGAACTGTGGTACAGAGAGTTTCGGTGACTTGCCAAGAGCCACACTGGTGATTAGTAAAGAAGTTTCGTGAAGGACCTTGATACCTTGGAACCTGTCAGAAGTTCAGGAAAGGTTTCATTTTTTGGGAGGGCTTTTAGAAAGAAGAAAATAAAATGGAGAATATATATCATTTGTTTTCCAAGTTATAAATGGGTTTTTTTTATTTCAATAAGTTTGTGGGATTTATCTGTTAAATTTTCATTTACAGAGTTAATTCAAATTAGAGTCTGTGTGTCAATACACTCCACATCACTGAGGCTTTGCTTTCAAAACATCACCAGTTTGAGGCCATTTGCCACCTATAGCCCTGAATTCAGTAAGATAGTATCACCTTCCTGTTATCTTTCTCTCAAACTGCTTGTGATAGCAATGCCTTGTCTCTTACTAACAACCAGGAAAGCACTTGTGACTCTCCATCAAAAACTCCACACCCTATAAATTACGATGATTAAATGCAGTAGTGCCCATATTCCAGAATTCTGTGTGGAAAGAGAACACACATAGCTTTATAGGATTAAAAGGACGTGAAAAACAGTGTTAGAACATCACCTGAGCTTGTTTGTGATATGTAAAGGTGCCCAGACAGAGGATAGGAAATAATATGCATGTAACAGAGCAGTGGGTATGTTGGGGGACAGAGGGAGCTTCCAGAAGATGAATTTTGAATGGGGAGGAAAAGAAGGGTTTAGACTTAAGGCTTGAAATAACAAAGTTAATAATCATCTTCAGTTGGAGTAAAAAATATATATATATATTTGAGAGAGACAGAGAGAGCTAGAGAGCACTGGGAGGGAGGAGAGGGAGAAGCAGGCTCCCCACTGAGCAGGGAGCCCAATGTGGGGCTCAATGGTTCACTCCCAGGACCCTGGGATCATGACCTGAGCCAAAGGCAGATGTTCAACCCACTGAGCCACCAAGGCGCCCCAATCACCAGGAGTTTTTAATGGTAGAATGTTAAAGCCCCAACAGAACTTGGAGATCAAGCCAATCCTCCTCCTCATCCATGGGAGGAAGCATAGAAAGATCTCAACAACGTAGCACCTTTGCCCCCCCAGCCCCAAGTTCTCCCCCCTGCTCCAGTGTCTTCCCTCAGCTATAGTAGATGGCCTCACCTCACCAAATTTGTGAGATAATTAAGAATCTGTATGTTCTGTTCATGCCTTCATCAAAAACACTCATTTGATGAATTCAAGTATGAATACATGAAGGCAAAAACCACCTCTTAAATCCATATGGCTGTTAAAAGATAAACCGAGGCATATTAAAAATTTCAAGGGTTTATTTGAGCAGAAATCAAATTCAATTGGGCAGCATCCAATCTAGCAGACAGGAGGGAGCTCCAAGGAGCTGTACAAAATGAAGAAAAGACTTTTTAAGGCAAAAGGGAACATGAGCAAGGAATTTATAGTAAGCAAAAAATCAAGTTGGTTATTGCGAAGTTACTTTCCTTTAGGGGATGACAGGGGTCTCTCAGGCAGACGACCTAACAAATGCTGATCAGACAATTCCTGACTAGTTTAAGATTCCATCTGGGGGACAGCTGAAACTGTAATTAAGTCAGTTTGGGGAGGTGGGGCTTAGCGTAAGCAACTCCATTTTGAGCCTGTCCTTCTTAGCGTGCCTGAGAATGATTGAGCCTAATCATCTCCCATAAAAACTAAAGATGAGAGCATTGATAATGAAACAATCATGAGTAGTTTAGACCAGACCATTCAGATCAGGGTTTCTGATCCTCAGCTCTCTTGACATTTTCAGTCAGGGTCTATCAGGTGCATGGTGGGATGTTTAGCAGCATTCCTGACCATCCCTGATTAGATAGCAGTAGCAACCCTCCACCACCACCCCCAGGTTGTGACAACCCAAAAGGTCTCCTGGGGGCAGAATCCCTGCCCACCTCCCTTGAGAACTATTGATGTAGATGTGAGAATATCTGAGAGCACAGTTTGTTCCTCAGGATCCCGGGTTAGCAGTGGGCAGAGTGGCCGGCCACGGATCTCCCTGACTGTGAGTGCTCACCTTTGCATAGCTTGAGCTTGAGCCTTTTGTCCCCCAAAGCTCTGCACCCAGCAGGGTCCTCGACAACCTCTTCTGTGAGTGAAGACAGACTTAGCAGGTGACCATGTATTCACCTGAACGTGGTCTCCACCAGTCTGAGTTGTGAGTCTCCTTAAAACTACAGAACTAGTCTCCCTCTTAGAGAATTTCCAAGGCCCCAAGGAATGCTCTCATTCACTGTGATGTCTGTGGATGTTATGGATGCTTCAGAATTCTACCAGCCCCAATCTCGGTCGGTCCTCAAATCATTTCCAGCCACACTCAAGTGAACAGCAGAGCCGGAGCAGGCCGTCTTTCGGTTCCCCTCTCTGGGGACCACCAGCTCCGACCCACAGAGCCACAGGAAGTGGGAAGCGGTGGGCCCTGGGGCCAAGCCATGAATATTAGGCCTTTTTCTTAGAAAACAAAGGATCCGCTTTAAGCTAGCAGGAAACCTCCCGGGGTCGGGGGGAGGAACTGACCTTGATTATAATCAAATAAAGATGGGATTCAGAGAAAACGGTCTTTCGTCCATGAATAATTGTCATTTTGTTGGGCTTTTTATTTTTTCAGATTTTTATTTATTTATTTGACAGAGACAACGAGAGAAGGAACACAAGCGGCGGAGTGGGAGAGGGAGAAGCAGGCTTCCAGCGGATCAGGGAGCCTGATGCGGGGCTCGAACCCAGGACCCTGGGATCATGACCCGAGCCAAAAACAGACACTTAACAACTGAGCCACCCAGGTGCCCCTTGTTGGGCTTTTTAATCATATCATTCCTCTTTTAGACATTACCTAATTTGCAAGAGAGGCAATTGATCCTTTTCAGAGCAAATTTTTGGAAGAGGCTCTCCAGGAATTTTAGTCATTTTTATATTTTCAATCAAGACCCTTTATTATTTCCTGGGCTCTGTGTTATAAAAAAATGCCTGAGCATCATGAAGAGTAGAGAAACTTCATAATTACCCAGGATAACTTGGAAATGTCCAGATAGTCCAGACATATATTAAAAATGCAAAGGGATGCAAATACTACCATGGACACCTTCATGGACTGTAGCACCTCTCAGTCGGAACCACTATCTTTTTTTTAACGCTTTGGAAAGCTGAATTCTGCACAGCACTTAACGCTGTGCTGGCTGGACTCCTCACTTCCTGTCTACACTCTTCACGGCTCCTGACGTAACATGGGGTTTTATCAGTTCCTACACCTTCTGTGGTTTTCCTCTCAACCAACATCCCTCTCTCCTAGCACAACTCTCACCTCCTTGAGGCTAAAAGCCATGTGTTGGGCCACTTGAGCTGGTCTAATTCCCTTAGTCCCAGGCTGGGAGTGTAAGATTAACCCTTGAAAAAGAATTCTTTACTTCAGCAAAGAATTGCAAACAGAACTGTCCTCCAGTTGCAAAGAAAAGCCCTCCAAATAGGAGTATTACTCCTTTCAGACATCTAAGAAAAATGAAATAGAGGAGGAGAAACATTTAAAGTGAATATGGAAACCCTTGCAGCTCTAATCTGCCTAGCATTTGTCTTCCCCTAACATAACCACCCCAAACACTGCAGTAAACATACCATCTCACCTCACTCATACCTGGTTAGCATCAGTTTTTAATCGGAGATCTTTGCCAGTACTTTCCTTATGCATTTGTCTATGATTTTGACATGATTAAAGAAGCCTCAAAAGGGGTAGGAGCGGGAGACCAGGGCTTTGCAGGGGAGATAGTAAAATCAGTTAACACCAGGATGGGCTCAGAACAGAAGCTGGACATAAATAACAGTAATTGAGTCACACAAGCTAAAACAAAAACACCTGTTGCTTTGAATCGTGTCTAGCACAGCAAATGACAGAGCGATCCTCAGAAATCGGCATTTAAGTACTTATCGATAATACTCATAAATTAGGGGCAGACCCCTCGCATTGAATTGAGAGAGGGACTACAGATAAGCCATGGCACTGGTGTTTTATCTGGCCTGCGGTCATTTCTGATTCCTCTTTCCTCTCCCTGACCTGAAAGCTAGTCTAAGCCCTAGAGGAACAGGAAGATTACACACGCATGTTTGCAGAGGAGACCTAATCATACACATGGGAACTTTGTCCCCAGTTGGATCATTACGCTGAAACAGTGTACAAATTGACCCATGTTCCTCTCTCAGGAGCCTTTGTTTTAATTCTTGACCGGGACCTCACCCTCCTCCTAGTCCTCAGTTGACAAGTCAAGGGCCAAAAAGCATTCCAAAATGTGGGATAAACCACAATGTGGTGACACCTACTAAACCCAGATGGGGCAGGGTCTTTTTTAAATTTGTAGAACCAGTGTACGGAGAGGGCTGAACTCAGTTAAGGACACATCAGAGAAGTTTCTTGCACTACTGCCCCCAAACATGCTCTGCTGGATCCCTTCCTGGAAGTGCTCTCGGCCAAATACTATCAAGACTCAAAGTCCCGGTGAGGGGCACCTGGGTGGCTCAGTCGGTTGAGCGTCTGCCTTCGGCTCAAGTCATGTGATCCCGGGGGTTCTGGGAGGGAGTCCCGCATCTGGCTCCTTGCTCAGCGAGGAGCCTTGCTTCTCCCTCTGCCTGCTTCTCCCTCTCCCCCTCCCTGGGCCCCTCCCCCTGCTTGTGCACACTCTCTGACAAATAAATAAAATCTTAAAAAAAAAAAAAGTCCAAGTGAGTCTAAGTAGAAGTGCCTACTTCACTCAGGTTTAGTGTTTGCTTCTCCTTGTTCAGGTTCTCAAGGAGGGAACAGAGAAGGCTCTGGGTCCATACTTAAGACTAGTCCTCCCTTCATTCCACACCCAGCCTTGTGACAGTCCGAATGCGGCTGCTGGATCCTTCAGGTCAAAGGGAGGGAGAAAAAGGAGCAAAAATTAAGAAACTTACCCAACCCTGCCTGCCATCTTGCACTCCCTCACATCTAGTGTCTACATACTGGCTCTTTCGGGACATTATAAGGAGGCCTTCATTCTCTGGAGGCCACAGGCTGCCCTGTGCTTACTCTGCCTTCAGTTCTCTAGGATGGAAGCAAGAATCAGTATATTTACGGGCAAATCTTCCAAAGCTTCTGAGGCCACATCATGGGTTCTCAAGAAATCTTTAACCATGTTCCACTCCCCAGTGTTCACTGGAGAGGATTTTATGGGCAGGCTTTAGCTCAGCAGGTCTTAGGGAGTAGAACGTGGTCTCCCCAGTCTCTACAGATAGAACTTCCCTCCCCTTGTGGGGGTGTGGGTAGGGGAAGCAGCATTCAGTCTGGGAAAAGAAAAAAAGCAAAGCAGACTCTGCTCCAGTTTCCTCCAGTGAATCTCTGTCTAGTCTCCAGTCTTCCGTTATGTGGACTGGAGGTGGGTGATGGGAACAAGGTGACCACTTCTTAGTCAGCCCAGCAGTTATGTCCAGCAACTCCTCCTTACATTGTTGCAATGGCCTGTTGCCCTTGCTTTGGGTTTTAGTGAAAAGTCTGAGGTTTCAGGAAGAGGTTAATTTTGTGTGTCAAACTGACTAAAGTATCCAGATATTTGGCCACACACCAGTCCAGATGTCACCGTGAGGGTATTTTTATACATTTAAATCAGCAGACTGAGTAAAACAGATCGCCCTCCATAATGTGGGTGGGCTTCATCCAATCAGTTGAAGGCCTTACTAGAAAAAGACTGCAGTCCTCCCAGGAAGGAGGAATTCTGCCTGCAGACTACCTTTGGACTCGAGCTGTAACATCAGCTTTTCCTGGAGTCTCCAGCCTGCCCTACAGATTTCAGACTCGCCAGCCCCCACAACAATATAAGCCAATTCCTAAAAATAGAGATACACACACTCACATGCCCTACTGGTTCTGTTTCTCTAGAGAACCCTGATTAATACAACCCTATTCAACATATCAGTTCTACAAAGACTTATAACTTGTTTTGCTCACTCTGGACAACTTAATCTCCTCACCAGTAGGTAGTGGATTCTATCCTGTAAACATCTGTTTACCAGTACCCGGAACAGGTCTTTAACTCAGCACTTTATGAAGACATCACAAGAATATCTAGATATCCTAGAAGGGGAACAACCCAGGTGATGAAGTGAGGTTAGTACATAGTTGTCTGGCAGATAAATTTATACAGCCACATACACTAACCACCCAACTGGGACGTTAGGTTCCAGATTGTTTTCCCCAAGATAAGGGATTAAGTCTATCATGCTCAATTCCAGATTTTCTGTGGCGTCACCCAGACCCTCGATGTCTCCTCTTGTGTGCCCACGTTGTTCTTACCATAAAGCAGCTCATTGCTGGAGTGAGGGTGATTTCAGAACCCTTATTTCTAATTCCCCAATGCACTCTGGTTCCCTTCACACTTGCTTAAGGTTCACTGTAAGTACAGAGCATTTTCATTAGATGTGGTTCAAGGAAATTGCATTTCTCCAGTGCCCTTGGCCAAATGCTTGCCCCTAGCAACCTGTTTCCCTGGGAACGGTCTCCCCCTCTCTCTACAGAACCACATCGTTCTGTGGCTCTCTGTCCACTGCCTCTGGGTTCGGCGCTGGCCACGCTACGGCCATAGAAGTTTCTCATAATAAGTGCTCACTGAGTGGAAACGGATCTTCAAATTAAGTCCAAATTAAAACCAGAGCTCCTGTTGCCCAGAAACGTGAACCCGTGATTGAAAGGATACCATTTAACTCCACAATGGAGTGAGTTACACAATCTCATCACCACTGTTTCTAATTGAAATAGCTAACATTTACTAAGTATTTAACTGTGACCCAGGCACTGTTCAAGGCACTTTACTCAAAGCACTAAATCAGCCCCACAAGAATCTATGGTGGTTGGTACTGCAATTGAGACCATTTTACAGATGAGAGACCCAAGGCCCACAGAGGTTAAATAACTCATGTAGGGACCCATGGCCAATGTGGCAGGGCTGGGTTTCAAATCACAGCCTGTGTTTTATAGTCCAATGCTATGGCCCCCCAAAGAATATCCTGCTTCAGGGTCAGCTTTGCCTTTATCAACAAAGAGACTTTTATATATTGAACAAATATTTATGACAAAATTGGATTATATATTTTAAAATTCATCATATGTAACATATCTATAGCAAAAATGTTTGGATAAGAATTTATATTAAAAGAAACAGTAAGTTTTTTTTGTTTTGGGGGGTTTTTTTTAAGATTTTATTTATTTATTTGAGAGAGAGAGAGAGAGCATATGAGAGGGGGAGGGCCAGAGGGAGAAGCAGACTCCCCGCTGAGCAGGGAGCCCGATGTGGGACTCGATCCTGGGACTCCAGGATCATGACCTGAGCCGAAGGCAGTCGCTTAACCAACTGAGCCACCCAGGCGCCCGAAACAGTAAGTTTTTGTCTTTTTTAATGTGAAAAATTTACTGGCTAAGAAATAAGGAGCTAGGGAAAGACAACCATATCAGAAAGGCATTTCAGGGAAAGTTGCCAGAGGGAAAAACTTAGCTCTGGAGTTCCCGGCTGCCATGACCGAAAGAGGAACAGTAAATTTCATCTTTCATCATGTCATAAAGCAGGTATGGCAGTTCATGGGAGAAGGTACAAATTTGATAATACTGAATTGTGAAAGAGACTTATCTTAGGTCTTTTTTTTTATCCATGACAGCTATGTCGTCAATTGCAATTTTAAGACAAAGCAGATGTCCACATATGAAGGTCAATGAAAAGTTTACGTTTTTGTCATTTCCCTATCCAATCCCTCAAGAAAAATTCAGATAGAATTTCTCTCACAGGGCCAATCACATTTTCAGCAAATAGGTGGCTCAGGCCAAGAGACTCTGGGTAAGGCTCTCTGGCTGTCATCTGGCTCTAGGAATACACTAGAACAGACCTGAATGCAGCCCCCATGAACTTGTATGCCAACTTCTACTTTTTAAAATTCCAAATATCTCAGTTAAAATAATTTTTTTTTTTTTGCTTTTTCAAATGCAATTATTTCATGAGCTACCAGTCTTCAAGTTAGTACTTTGGGATTAAAATGATGGATTTTCCTTTTAGGTCACTCATTTGACGAATCCAACTTTGGTGGCCCGATATTTCCCAGATACCCAACCTTATAATAGAGCTCCTTACCCCTTAGACCACTTTCTCCTGTTCTGCCTCTTGTCGACATGAACTGAATTTCTGATCCAATCCTTCCAGTTGGTAACATGGTTTGCCTCTTCATCTTCTTTCTCCAAAATAAAGTTCAGTTTCTTCAGCCTTGCAGTGAAGTCCAGTCTCTGTACTCGCACTCATGATAACTTTCCCACTGCTTCTTCAGGTCGGATTTCATACCAGCTGCCACCGTATCACCTGGGAGCTGCTTGAAATACAGACTCTCTGGCCGAACCCCAGACCTACTGCATCAGAACCTCTGGGGTGGGGCCCAGCGATCTATGTTTGTACAAGCTCTCCAGGTGATTCTGAAGCAGGCTCAAGTTGAGCCCCAGGTTTTCCTTTCTGTCCCCCATATTTCCTAAATCAGTAAGTAGCAGGTAACTGGAGCTAAGCCAGACTGTACACTCTGCATCCCCAACCATTTCAAAAACTTGAGAGCTTCAACAGCCTTGGAAATTGACTGTATCTAAACAGATACACATGGGTAAATTGAATCCCTTATCATCAGTTTGCCGTTCCAACTGATCTAATATTCCTGGTGCTCATCTCCAAATGTGTTCCTATCTGTCCTATATAACTTAAGTAATGAAGAAGTACAGAGGCAACAGCTCAATGTCCCCCATCCATTCTTCCAGTGGGAAGATAAAGAAAAATTGCCTTTCTGGATTGGGTTTTGGGGTATCAGGCTTGCTGTTCAGCATGGATTTTTCCATCTGTCTGTGGCTGTTAACCAAACTGCAGTGGGGAGGAATTGCCCAGCGTAGTCAGAAAATTTGGGGTGATGGCAAGTATTTCCCCCTCACAGGAGCCAGAGTTCCTGGCCATCATCAATCAGTTCATGAGAGGGACCATTTTTGAAATAAAAATGGTCCGGATTCTTGCCAAGGTTTAGAAAGCCCACTAAAAATTCTCAGACCCTTCATTTCAACTTTGTGCCTAATTGCCTTGGACACTTGCTCTTGATGAGAGGCTGACAAATGGGCATTTAATGATTTTATGGAAGCCAGGATGGAGTGCTCTGCTTTTATTGTGACCGCTGATGCATCATAAACAAAATGCAAAATGCATACATTTTAATCTCAATCAATTTGCCTTTCTTGAAATGAAGTTTGGAGAAGCCAGATAGCCTTTCCCTAAAGGAATGATGGCTATGTATATTTTTTGTGGTCACAGTGGCTACAGTTGTGCTTAAAAGTGAACTTCAACAGGATTGATTCGGCAAAAAAGGAACATTAAGGATTCAGTGACATGTGCTATCCTTAATGGATGCTGTGTAGTCATTTTGTGCGAGGCACAGATAATTGCCTAGCAGAACAAGTGAGAATAACACTCATTTAAAATGTATATATGTAAGTAAAGAGCAGTAAACCATTCATTAAATTAGGAACCATGTCTCCTGGAAGAGCCCATAATGTGTATTTTGTGTAGTAGCTCTTTCACTTACCAATCACAAAACCTACTTTCTCTCTCTCCAACTTGGCAAGAGAGCTCATCTCCCTCTTTACTGAGAAACACAGGACATCACCACGAACCCCCTGACCACCGTACTCCCCTCACAGATTATGTCCTCACCTCCACTGGGCCTAGTTTACAGACTGAGTCAGCAAGAAAGGCTGCTCTCCCAAGAGTCACCTGAGCCTCAGCTGCCCCCAGATCTTCTCTTCCAGTTAGCTCTTTCTCTTGTACCTTCTGTCCCTCCCTGTCCACTGGAACCTCAACATGGCGCACACACTCCATCTCTCCCCATTCCAGTACTTTCAACATCACCCTGGTTCAGACCCTCATCTCCTCTCATCTGGACCCTTCACTAGTCCCTCCGATGGCAGCAGCTTTCTTCTCAGCATTTTACACCAGAATTACTTTGTTGTTAAGAGGTGTATGTGATGAAGTTAGTCCCCTCCTCAAAAACTCAGTGTTATCAAAAAAAAAAAACTTAATGAGTCTCCAGGTCCTCCACAATCCACCTCTGAGTGCCTAGCTTTCCTCTGCAGAAAGAAGGGTCTTCCACGCATTCTTCCAGTCTCAGAAGGCTGCCTACAGTTCTTTGAGCATCCTTGCCCACCTTCAGACCTCCTGCTTTTCCCCCATCTGCAGTGTCTTCTGCTTGTTGAAATTCTTATCCTTGGTGTGCTTCTAGTTCAAATCAGTGGCACCCACCTCTGTGTACACATTTGATACTTTTACAACACGACCTTCCATCGGGGTTATCTATGCCTGAGATCAGGAACAATATCCTTTTTTTTTTTAGCTTCCCCATTGAGAAACGTGGGGATTTCCCATAATGAGATGTTTAAGCACTGTATTAAATTGTGTGCTGTTAATCGCAGGGATTAAACACAGAGGTATTATAGAGGAGAATGTTAGCTCATTTTTAGCAGACATTTTCTTCTTCTGCAATATTACTTAAATGCAATGTATTTCACCCATACCTAGAATATTTGTCCTTTGATCAATTAATTTCTCATTTGAAGACAGCATTATGGAAGCTCTGTTATAAAGTAGATGGTAAGGCCGGGATGAGAAATTCTAAGTTCTAGCCCTGGCTCTCTGTGATGACCCAGCTGCATAGATTCTGACATGTCATTTCATCTTTTGGAAAGACTCTGTTTCCTTATCTGTAAAATGAAGAGTTGGTACTACATTCTCCCTAACGTTTCTACCAAGGGTAAGATTTTATTATTTTAGCCATTACCATGACTTTTCATTAGTTTCTGTTGTACAACACCAACTAATTGTTAACTTTGATGAACCATATTTCACAGCATAAGCAAATGTACTTTGAACGCCACGAGGATTTCTTGATGGTAAAAGGTCTCAACCCAAGTAATTAACCCCCTGGGAGAAAGGACTGGGCTATTCACTTCTTCCTGATCTTCCCATGGAATCACCAACAACAAAAGCATTGGAAAACTAGAAAATAAAGCACTGGGAAGACTGCCAAACCCCCAGCCCACCACTCCCTGGATCTGCCTCCTGCTCATCCACCAGTATTTACTGAACTTCCATTGTGCGTCAGGCACTGTTCTAGGCATGAGAATACGGCAATGAGCAAGATAGATAAGGACCCGGCATTCTTGGAGCTTATAACAGAGAAAACATAACGAACAAGAAAACAAATGAGTTTTCCAAAGGCCATTTTAGCTGGTGATAAGGCACAATAAGAAATGATATGGCAAGGTGTGATGGGTACTTGAAAGGCTAGTGTAACACGAGTGGATAGAGCAGGTTTAGGTGAGAGAGTGACATCTGAGCAGAGCCTAGAATGACTCCATCAGTCTACACATCCAGAATCGGGCACCCAGCAACCTACCCGACCATAAGTCCGGATTCCAGTGGGTCTGTTCCACAGGGAAACAAACTCCTAGAAGTCAGATCCATTTTCCCCAGTGGAGAGGGCTTCTCTAAAGTTGCAGCAACTGCATACCCAATACAAAGCTCACGACCTCTCCAGGGCAAGGCTAAGACGCATAGATCATCTTTGATTCCCTACAGCAGCAACTCTCCCCTTGTTGTTCTAATACACACACCTCAAGATGGGGTTTACATCTACACACCAGTCCTAGAAGCAGACCCAGGCATTTTTATGGCTTGTGGCATGGCTTCAGGTCATGGGCAATTTGTGGTACTCGTCCCTTTAGTCACATTCAGGAATGTATACCAGATTGGAAAGGAGAAAGAATGTCACTATTAGTAGGCCTAATAATCTTCCATTCACAAACTTGCGTGATTCCTTTTCAGTAATATTGGACATCTCATAGCTGATCAAGGCCTAGTAATCAGAGACCTGTAGAATTAGGTCCACATTCCCCTGCCAGTCCACACTTGAGCCACCCATCCCTTAAATGTCATCACACACCACTGCATGCTGGCTCTTAATGTGAGTTCTGTCCCAGCCACACTCCAGAGCATAAGGAACAGGACTGTGAACTTTGGAGTTCTACAGACCTGAGTTCAAGATCCTTGTTCTGTCATATACTTGCTGTGTGACCAAATTCATCAGACTTTCTCAATGTTGGAAATAATAGTACCTAACCCATAACTTCATAGTAATTGCTGTTATTGATAAAAATAAAAGCTTTGTTATTGTTGCCAGGCTTCTAGTGGCCTCTGAAAAGCACCTCTCTTCATTTATAATGCAAGCATCCAGAGGGTCTTTTCCCACCCTTCCCCCATATGGCCTTTTTATCCAGCAGGGGCTGGCTCAAGTTTTACTTCCTTCCTCCTCCACAGTCAACCTTCTGACTAGCTCAATCTTCTCGGAGGTCTGAGTCCTGACCAAATGTCTCCTTTCCTTTCCCATCTGGCCTGTAACCTCAGGAAGGGCCAGAATCTCATCCTTCATTTATTGTACCTACTTCTTCACTTAAATTATGAATAAATGAATGAACTTTTACCCCAGCAGGGTGCCTGGGTGGTGCAGTCCATTAAGCACCTGACTCTTGATTTCGGCTCAGGTCATGAGCTCAGGGTTGTGAGTTCGAGCCCTGCATCAGGCTCCATGCTGGGTGTGGAACCGGTTTAAGATTCTCTCTTTCCGGGATGCCTGGGTGGCTCATTTGGTTAAGCGACTGCCTTCGGCTCAGGTCATGATCCCGGAGTCCCCGGATCGAGTCCCGCATCGGGATCTCCACTCAGTAGGGAGTCTGCTTCTTCCCCTGACCCTCTTCCCTCTCATGCACATGCATGCATGCTCTCTAATAAAACCTTTAAAAAAAGATTCTCTCTTTCCCTCTGCCCCTCCTCCCCTCTCAAAAAAAAAAAAAAAAATCCTCAGCATAAAACCTTCCTTTGTGCCCCTAGTTCAAATAATGGTTCCCACCTCTGTGAATTCACTTTATGCTTTTATTAGCAGCACCACCTTGCATTACGGTCAGTTGTGTGTGCCTGAGATCAGGGACATTTATGTTCAATAGGTAACCAAATAAAAATGAAGCAATCTTGGGGAAAGTGATTTTAAAACCATGGAGGACAAGAGCTTTTTCTTTGAAGGATTACACATTTTTGAAAATGTGGGTTATAGTCTAATAGTGGACTAGGAAATCATTCTAATCTAGTTTCTAATATAGTGGGTTATGACCAGCAATTTTTAGTGGAGTGGGATAGAATAGAACTAGAGAGAATCCAATAGAAAGCATCACGATGCATTGCATGTAATATAATCATTTGATGAAACAGATTCCTGGATCTGCTCTCAATTTCTCATTCCATAGGTCTGGAGTAGACACAGACTCTCCACTTCTAAAGTAGGTGTGTGTGTGTGTGAGTGAGAGAGAGAGAGAGAGAGGGGAAGGGATAGAGAACAGGGTCACAATATAAAACACATTTCTTACTGTAGGTCTCTGTCCAAAAAGGTTTGAGAAACGTTGCTCCGTCTCATAGATTAAATGAGTCAGGTCAAAGAGACGCATTTTTATGATTTCACCCAAAGTACTCTGACATTAGCTCAGAATATCTTAAAATTCTTATCAGGGAGGTAGGAATAGGGGATACAGTCATCACAGCGTAAAGCGTACCAAGGCGTCCGAACACACATCTATGAACACATCTTGGTGGAGCAGCGGATCTGGCTTTAGCACAGGAAGATCATAATTGACTCACAACCAGAACCCATATTCAAAACTGTTAAATTGTCATTTCTTCACTGAGTGGTTTCTGAGCAAATGCAAATCAGAGGTCTATGACTGATTATCCCAAGAGTTATCCAAAAATTCATGATTTCTTAAAATTTGTAAGCAAAGAGTCATGTAAATTCATGCTGCTTTTAAACTTGCTAATATGCCACGAGGTTGTCCTGGTCTCTAAGCAACAACCACAAAGGGCTGAAAATGATCCATAAATGCAGGACAGATACTAGAAATCATCGTCTCACCACCCCAAAGGAAATAGTAAGTCTAGACTACACTTATCAATGGTTGATATGATTATTCAGTGAAGCAGGCATCAGGCAGGCGCCAACCGAGCCCGGGCAGTCTCAGCATTCCTAGCGTTGGGTCAGACGGGTCTTGTGAGCCTCGTGATTGTGCAGGAAGAAAGTACAGCATGATTGGTGAAGTAGTCTTGCCTTAAAAAAAAAAAAAAAGTTGAACCTGAATATAATCAAGGTTCTAAATCTAATTGCCCACTGATAGGAAATATGAAGGTTGATTGAAGATAAATGGCAACAGGAGGCGGCAATCAGCCGCATCTACGATTGGGTACCACTGTTGTTGACTATCCCACATGCAGGTCCTAGAGGGCACAGGAAAGCAAATGGCTGGGACGAATTCCCAGAGTTTCTGTCTCAGGATTGGATGGGGCCAGAGAACAGAATTTGCATTTCTAACATGTTCCCAGGGGAGGCTGACGCTGCTTCTCTGGGGCCCACACTTTGAACACTGGTTAAAGGACCAATAACCTACTTACTCCACCAACCAGTGAGCTGCGAGAGAGGGAGGCTATGACCAAAGAAGCTAAATTTAAAAGGTATACAACCCCGATGCAATCTACGGACTTTACTCAGATCTCGATTTAAAAAACCTGCAACTACAAAAAATTTTTGAGACAACTGGGGAAATCTCAATATGGAGTGGAGGGGGGATTAAGTCAATAAATTACACTTAATTCTTTTGAGTTTAATAACAGCATGAGGAGGACATTTAAAACTTTTTAAAAGGGAAAAATACATGCTGAGGGTTTTTTGGTTTGTTTTTGTTTGATAAAATGACAGGATTCCTAAGGATGGGTGAAACAAGATTATCTAAGTATTAGTAATTACTTGAAATAGGTCTGGGGGTTTGTTATGTTAGTCTCTCTACTTTTGGGTGTGTTTGAAAGTTTTCATAAGGTTTTGGGTTTTTTTGGGGGGAGAGGGGTTTGCTTTGTTTTTTTTTAATGATCACTGCCTACACTAGACTTCCTCACATTTTAGAGAATTACATTTTCCTCATCTAGAGATCAGCCTCCCAGTGGCCTCAACATGAACTTCAAAAAGTAACCTGACACTCAGGTTACTTGTGAGTAACCTGAGTAGCATGGTCTCCTTGCTCCAGAAGTAGCTGTAGTGAAACTATACTAAAGTCACGAATAATCTGTCTTCTTCAAATGTCATTCGGACTCAATATATAGTTCTGTAAAAGTTGGTTGGTCTAGTTTCTCATTCCCCATTAGATCTAGTAAAGGAAGTCTGCTGGAACTGGGTATTGTGACAGCAGGAAAACGATAGCTCACAGCCTGACATTTACAGGACCAAATAAAAATGTGTAAAAGAATTGGATCCACATATTATACAGTGATTATTGACAAATTCTTCAATTAAAATGTAGCCTTTACTGAGCATTTATGTTCATTACCATTCTAATTCCCTTATATTAATGCTCTTAATCCACATGGCAATCCACTGAGGTTGGCCCTGTTATGACTGGAGCAGTTGCCTGAGGTCATGTAACAAGAGACTGTGCTCTTTCAGTGCCACCTCGTTAATAAAAGGTAAACTGTACCCACTGTCTTCTAAGATATATATCAAAGTGAAATAAAAGTATAAAATACAGTATAAAATACTGTATATATATAATATATATTTATAATATAGTATATAGAATATATATAATATAAAAAAGTATAAAATACATAAAATACAGACATTTTTCTATTGAAATTTATTTTAAAGGGTTTTTAAGCCGTCTAAAGGGATAAACAAGCTATTTGGAAATCTCCCTGAAGAAAGCATGATATGGTAAAAAGATTATGGACTTGCATTAGAAAGCCTTGGGCTCAGAGTTGAGCTCCATCTTGAACCAGCTGTGGGATCTTAGGCAAGTTACTTGACATTTCTGATCCTGATTTCTCAGCTTCGACATGGAAGCAGTAATTCATAGTGTTACGAGGATCAGAGGAGTTAATGGCATATAATTAGTTCATATTCCTCCCTCTCATGTGCAAGAGCTAGTGGTGCTGGATAACTGGGTTTCTTTGTAATAGACACGCTGAAATTAGCGGAAGGTGAATCCAAGAAGGAGCCTCATAAACTGCCCTTACCCCAGAATTCAAGCAAATTAGCAAAGATGAGAGGAATGATGGAGCGTCCCTTCAAAAATGGCTACATGAAAAGCCTACAGAAATTTCTCATCCAGGAAAGGTAAAACAAAACATAGGAGTTTGGTCCCAAGGACACAAGCCATCGTGGAAGGAAGGGGTGGGTCCAAGGACATGCTGCATCCGAAGGGCGAAGGGGGGATGCTCAGAGCAAATGGAGCTGTGGACAGCTAAGAACTCGGGACCGCAGGAACCTCTGCGTCTGCAGTGACCAGAGAAGGCAAACCCAGCATGTGGCATCAGTGGGGGATGGGGAGGGAGGGACACCCATCGCCAGGAACCGTGGCATAAAGGTTTTCAGGCATCCGCTCTAGCATCGTGGTCCATGGTGGGTACGGACTACGGCAGCTGCGGTGCTGTCTAGGCCCCGCCGCCCAGCTGCTGCCTTTGCCCACCGCTTCTGGAGACACTGCCTCAGACAAGGAAGGCTTTACAAAGGTAAGATGGCAGAGCAGCAACACGAAGACCCCTAAACCCCAGAGCAAACCTGAAATTGCCCCTGAGCCTCCCAGAACTCTTCTGGAGGAATTCCAGGGATTCAGAGCTCCATGGAAGGTAGATGCAAAGCCAGATCAAGCTCTTCTGTAGCAATGATTTCGACTCTAGTTTATCACCAGCCACTAGAGCCTAGGAAACATGGATGGCATAAATATTTCCACGTATGACTCAATATTTTCCATCAGGAAAGAAAGAGGATATTCAAACATACATTCCTTGTAATGAAAACCATTTAAATGCATTTGAAAATACCGGGTCAGTTGACTACCATCTAAGGGGAGAGAATATTATACAAGATATTAGGAGGATTTGAAATGTAAAATTCCAATTATAGATTAGACATATACTGAAGGGGACGCTGGTAAGTCACCACTGACCTTCCTGAGCCCAGACCTTATTACTGGATACCCATTAATAACGCTGCCAGTTAGACAGTTAACCCTTAAGCCAGCTTTCCTTCTGTCCAGCTTTCGGGTCCACGGTGCACCTGCCAGCCTTCCTCCTAGACCTCTCTGCTCGGTCCCCAGTTCAAAAGAAACTTTGCTTAGAACTGTGGGCCAGCAGCATGCATGGGCAATTTAGCTTTTTTCCCCCCGTAAGGCTTTCAAAGCAGCGCTGAAAAGCCTCCCAGGATCTGCACACAGATAAGCAGTTCTGAAAGAACCCTTAGACACACTGACCGGGGCTGACCTTTGCAGGGCAGCAGGAAGAGAAGGGAGAGCCCGCTGTGGGCCAGGCATTGTGCGATGTATCAAAGCCAGGATGAGGACCCAGCCAGCTGGACCATGGCTGCGAGAACCAGCCTCCATGAGCACTAAAACAGGACTGGAATCCACATTTTTAAGTGTGAAGTTAGAATCTGAGTGTGGGACGTTTTATATGTTAAATATAAACGGATGCTATTTCCATGGACATAATGCCCTCAATATCTGCTACCTTAACGATAGGATATTTCGTATGGTGTTATTTGTATTTAAAAAAAGACAAGATTGGAAGAATCTAAATATTCATCAGTGGGAAAGGTCTATTAATGTAAAAAAAAAAAAAAAAGCCACTTGAAAATAGGACCAAATGTTGAGTGGTCAAGTTGGTGTGGGGCATAGCTGGTTATTTTATGCTTTGTGTGTTTCTCTAGTTAATTTCTTCGAAGACTTAGAAAAATAGACACTTGAGCAGAATTCCCTCCCACAGCTTATGTGAATTAGTGATTATGGCTGGCAATTTTGTTTGTTTATATGAACACTGGTAAATTTAAAATCTCTTCTGAGAATAAAGCCAAGACATAAGCTAAAAATTGTTGAGCATCTTAGTACACAAATCTTTGTGGAAAGAGTAGGATGGATTTCTAAAAGTAGAATCTTACACCTACTGCCAGATTACATTCTCAGCAAAGTTGTGCCCATTTTTATCAGTTCTCTGTGTCGGAGAGTGCCCGTTTCCTTTTGCCTCTACACTATGAGGTATTATTTCCCTCTATCGGTTTGATTAGCAAAAAGCCTCAATCACGTGTATTTGCATTTGCAAAAGCTAGCCTTGAGCATTGTTCTCTTTCATGCTTACCGGCCCTTGTTTTTCTGCCTCTCTGAATTACCAGTTCGTGTCCTTTGTCCATTTTCCCACTGCTTTGTAAGAACTCTGTATAAATGTTTTCAGCATTATCATTCTCTTCCCTCTGGACTTCTGGGACACTCGTCCACTCTTCCTCCTCCTGCACCCGTGCCCACACTCAAGTTCGGTGGTCCTCAGCCCTGCTCTCTTTCCACTCTGTCATTCCCCCTTGAACTATCTAATTTGTACAGATAACTGACTGCCCTCCTAGAAAGCTCAAAGGAGCAAGGACCATGAGTGCCTTCATGTCACCAGTCATCCCAGCTTGCCGGGGACCGAGGAGGTGTCTGTGACTTTCAGTTGTCAAACCGGGACGGTCCTGAGCAAACCGAAATGTTGGTCACCCTGCCAAGTTAGGTGCTCAATAGTTGTGGAATGAATGCATGAGGATTTCGGGGGCTGCTTTTCCAGATGGATTACTCTTTTGACTTACAGATCTATATCTGTAATTGCTCTATGGACAGCACCACCGAAGTAAGAGCATCTCACTTCCAATATGTCCAAAACACTCTCCCCACTCCTTTCCACGGCCCCCCCAAGCCCTTCCTCTTTTGTAACCACTTTTCAATGAATTCTTTCTTTAGCACTTTAGAATCCCAGTAATCCTTACACATGTCCTGGTTCTCAGTTTTGTGAGGCAGCTGGCCACTATTAGGGTTATAACCTGTACTTTGAAACTGATGCAGATTAACAGCCAACCCCCAGGAGGGTTCCGCTCCCCAGTCCTTTCACACCTATGCTTGCTTCCCTTGCTGGGATGGTTCTAAAGAGTCAGAATGTGTCCAGTATTTTCCAGGTCATAGAATGTCCTTACACACAAAAGCACATTATAATAAGTAAAAGGTAGATTATTGATATAATTATTAATCTAAGTTCAGCAGTGGGTGTCAGTATGTAAATAACTATAGTTAAACCATAAAAAAGGTAAAACTACTTTGTTATGAGCTGAAACTCTCAAATAAACTAGATAGAAGCATTAACATATTCTATTGCATACTTTACGGAATTGGTAGATCATTTAATCTATGATTTTACCCCCTCAGTACGTTTTATGATGAATTGTCAGAAATACCAGATCTGGGGTGCCTGGGTGGCTCAGTCGTTGGGCGTCTGCCTTCGGCTCAGGTCATGATCCCAGGGTCCTGGGATCGAGCCCCGCATCGGGCTCCCTGCTCAGCGGGAAGCCTGTTCCTCCCTCTCCTGCTCCCCCTGCTTGTGTTCCCTCTTCTTGCTGTCTCTCTCCTTGTCAAATAAATAAATAAATCTTTAAAAAAAAAAAGAAAAGAAATACCAGATCTTATATTGACAAAATTTGCTTCGTTTTGTTCATTAGGCTTGCCTTAGTTCTAACATAGCATATTACCACACCATATTAGCCAGGCTAACATAACAAAATACCATAGAATGGGTGGCTTAAACCACAGAAATGTCTTTTCTCACAGTTCTGGTGTTTACAAGTCCAAGTTCAGGGTGCCAACGCGGTCAGAGTCTGTTGAAAACGCTTCCTGGCCTGAAGACAACTTCCTTCTGGCATAAAGCAAAGCAAATTCTTGGCTCGCTTCCTCTTCTTATAAGAGCACCGTTCTGTTGGCTCCAAGCTCCACCCCGATGACCTCCTTTAACCCTGATCACCTCCTTAAGGACCCCATGTCTATCACGTGGGGGAGTTGGGGCTCAACATATGAATTCCAGGGGACACAGTTCAGTCAGAAGCAATGCTGGTCTTCTTTTGTAGCATAATTGAATTTCAGTAACTCAGTTCCTTCAAACATGGCTATTAACACATGGATAATGACACAAATTGCACCATTTTTTAATACTTATTTTTACATGAGAGCCTTCAGCTGCCCCTAAAGCATTGCCTGTAATTCTCCATAAAGGTTCACGCCACACATCTGTTGCTGTAGCTACAGCTAGCTAAGACAGTTCACCCAGCAGAGTCCACTTAAGCCTCTTTTTCTCGCCCCACTTCCCGAGAATGGAGGAATTTATCCTTACAGGCTGGACTCTACATTGCCTCACCTTCTTCCCACCTGTAAGCAAACAGCTACGCACTCTTTTCCTCCTGTCTTCTGTTTCTCTTCTTTCAATCGAGAGATACTTCATTCCCTTCTCTATCTGTCCAGCTGTACTTCTCAGGATTGATTTCTATTCCATGGATGTATGTCTGAGTGTATTGAACACGTGTGTTTCCCTATCAATTATCTTTGGGTGAAGTAGTGACGCCTTATATATCGGCAGGTGCTTTCCATCTCACAGAGTGCTTTCACCTGTAGGACCTGCTTGATTCTCCCAACCAGCCAGGGTAGACGCGTGGCCAGATGAGTACACAAAGCCTAAAGTAATCTCTCCGTGTAGAGATGGGAAGGCTGAGACCCAAGGAAGTGGAGCAACTCGCCAAGGTCATTCCTGACACTTGCCTTTCCCAACCTCAAAATATTCTTGATTGCCATGTAGATCATTTGTGTGCATGAACAGATCTTTTCTCACTATATACAAATGGTGGGAGATGGGTGTACTTTTTTGCCCATAGACCGATGCCAGTAAATGTCTAATCAGAATATACCTGTTAATTCCATCATGGTTATCTGGATAATTGTGTGCTCTAGGTGCTCAACGTATCTGCTAACATCCATTCTTGGCACCCCTGCATGCAAGCGTCCATCTCTAATGATTAAGAGATGAACAGGTTTCTAAAGATATTTATGTCTTCTGGTGCCAAAAGTTATGACCTTTCTTAAAGATCTTATCCAGACTGTCTTTAGTGTGGACATTATTTAATTCTTACAGATAAGTTAGAAGTGTCACGATCTGCCTTCTGCAAGCTGGAGACCCAGCGTGTCGGTAATGTAAGTCCCAGGCAGATGGCAGGAGACCAAGGTCCCAGCTCATTTAGGCAGAGAGAGCAAAGTCTCTCCTCCTCTACCTTTTTGTTCTATTCAGTCTGCTGATTCAAATGCTAATCTCATCCAGAAACACCCTTAGGGACACACCCAGAAATAACATTTGGTCAAATACCTGGGCACCTCCTAAAGTTGATACATAAAATGAACCTTCTCTGCATTTCTGACATTCCCTTCTCTGCATTTACTCTTGCTTCTTATGACATACGGAACAATGCGGGAGCAACTAAGTTGCAATTCACTGCTAAATAAGGTACCTTATATTATGTTTAGATTTAAAAATGTAAAAGTCAGTTGTGAAGGTGCTTATTGACTTTAAAAAAACATTGAGCACTGGGTGTTATACACAAACAATGAATCACGGAACACTACATCAAAAACTAATGATGTAATGTATGGTGACTAACATAACATAATAAAAAAAATTGAGAAAACAGTCTTAAGCATGGGAAGCAGGTGCTGACCCTTTGGCTTTGTTCAGTTGGCCTCACTCTATAACAGAGCTCTATGAAGGTGGGCTGTGAGCTCCAGGGAATACATCACAACCATTTTGGTCCCTCCACCCAACAATAAATCAGACAAAAAGAATGCCAAGGGCTGTAACCCAGGGCCGTAACACTGCACATGCCGTAGTCCTTGTGAACAATGCCCCTGGAGGTGTGCGGCGCAGAGACTGCATGACCATGGATGGTGGCCCGGCCAAGGGCACCGGCTAGAAGAGCCATCACAAGCAAATACGCGACCTGAAAGCACTTTTAGAAGGGAGCATAGCACAATAATTTGATGAAGTAGAAAGAATGAGGTTGTTGAATGAAAAGCCCCATATTCAAGTGCTGGTGCTACAGTGTCTTCTTAGAGAAGTAGTCTTAGGAAAGCCAGCTGAGGTCTGTGAGATAGGGTTTTCTTCTGCAATTCCACCTACGTCGCAGAATCATGAAGGAAAAGTATATATATAAATGTGGGTTTTATTTTAATAAATAAAAGGGAAGCTTACAGGAGGAAGGAACAGTCCCACCGGCCTTTCGTCAGTGACTGAGTTAGGGGGACCAGGGCGTTTATGAAGTATTGCTTCAGCCTGTTTTAGTTCCACTGTTGGGGGCAATCTCTCCTTTTCCTTCCAGCTGCCCCCGTGAGTTTGGGCTCATAAATAGCAGCCCAGAGAGCACCTGTCCTCCTGCCTACAAAGCATGGCATCCATAACCCCCCAAAGCCTGCTCTCGCATGTCTTTCCTGGCATCCCACAACACAGTAAGAGCAAAGACACACTGAACTCCCCCATGCCTTTAACAATATCTCAATCCTGGGGCGCCTGGGTGGCTCAGTAGTTAAGCGTCTGCCTTCGGCTCAGGTCATGATCCCAGAGTCCTGGGATCGAGCCCCGCATCGGGCTCCCTGCTCCGCGGGAAACCTGCTTCTCCCTCTCCCACTCCCACTCCCACTGCTTGTGTTCCCTCTCTCGCTGTGTCTCTCTCTGTCAAATAAATAAATAAAATCTTTAAAAAAAAAAAAAAACAATATCTCAATCCTTCTGTTCTTTTTGCTACAACATAAACTGCATACCATCAGACTCAGACCCCAAATATTCTCAATCGCAAGCCCAGGCAGAAGGAACTGCACATGAAGAGCAGAAGGGGGTGGTGGAGGGAATCAGCATTTGCCCAATAGAAGAGAAAAATCAATTATGAGGAAAGAAAATGTTACCTCTAAGCCTTTAAAAACAATGGCTTAGATGTATCTATATCAGCATGTAAAGAAAGGGAGATACAAAAAGAGGAGTCCTTTTACATTTAAGGTCCTGGTTGCAAAGAATTTAAAAATTTAGAAATTTTTTATAAATTGAGATGAAATTCACATAACATTAAGCATTTGGGGGCACCTGGGTGGCTCAGTCAGTTAAGCATCTGACTCTTGATTTTGGTTCAGGTCATGATCTTGGGGTTGTGAGATAGAGCCCCGAGTTGGGCTCCACGCTGAGCTTGGAGTCTGCATAAGATTCTCTCCATCTCCCTCTCCTTCTGCCCCTCCCCACCCGCATGCATGTACTCTCTCAAAAAAAAAAAAATTTTTTTTTAATTAATCATTTTAATGTGAACAATTCAGTGGCATTTAGCACATTTACAGTGTTGTGCAACCACCACCTCTATCTAGTTCCCAAAGCATCTGAAAGTATTTCTTATGCTAGAATTTGACATGCAAAAACTATAGTGAAAATAGATTTTCTTAGGCTTTTCAAGTTCATTTGAACTTAACTCCCTCATTGTATTTGAGAACTCAATTGGATTGTTTCTACTTGCCTAACTAACATATCTTCAATATTGAAGAATGGGTAATTTCAATGTTTTCACATTTGATTAGTGGGTGGGAGAGGTGATTATGGATTTCTGCAGACAGGAGAAATCCCCTATATTTATGTTCCTATGTATACTGACAGTGTGTTAAGCAATTCAACAAAAAGTTGAAAATTGTTTCAGACATATACATTTCTTCCATAAGGGATCACGCAGACAGATTGATCATGGTGTAGTTAATAAAAATGGACCTCAATGCAAAATTGAATATAGTCCCTCAACTTGCCACCAAATTTCTCCTACAAACTGACAAAGTTGGCTTAACTGAGCAAAAAATGACCTTCTTGAGCATTGAGCATTGGGGTCAGGAGGATGTGGACCAATTGTTTCTCCTTCGGTGGTGGGAGTGAATACTCTATTGCCAGGGGACAGAGGAGGATGCCTTCTTGCTCATAGTTTCTGTGGTCATTCATGGATACTGCCCTATGGCTCCAGAGCTAAGGAATCATCTGATTAGAAAACCAAGATGGACACCATCTCGCTACCTTGAATCTTAACTGCTTGCCTCTTAGGCATGGTCCTATATCTCTCTACCCATACTCTGAGCCATCAACCATATGAGCTGGACTTTGCAACCAAGTCAACTGACTCTTTCTCTAAGTTGACTGTCTCTAGTCCTGGTAGATATAGGCATGCTTTGTGTGTTACCTTGAAACTGTAAGCACGTAGAATCCCATAAAGTCTTCCTGAAAAATGTGGTGGCAAACTCCTCTTTTGCTATTTCTCTTTTTGCTATTTCTCAAATAGCAAGATAAGACTAAGACAGAATCCTGTCTTGGACTCCTGAAAAGTAACTGCTTCGTGATTTATGAGCATTCCACCTAAAGGAAGAATCAATAGAAGGAAAAGACTTGGGGAGAACAATCGAATAAGAAACTTTAAGCCTGTAGCACATTATTACTTTTCTGAAGTTCTATATTACCACCATATACATAGTAAGTGCTCGATATATATTTGTTATTTGAATTGGATGAGGATATTTTTTCTTCTTTAGTATCTCTACTCTAAAATACATTTGGCCTTACTATATCGATCAAGTAATTGTAGTATTCGGTACCAGCAGCTCTGCTCAAATAATTATTTTTTTGAAGATTTTATTTATTTATTTATTTGAGAGAGAGAGAGACAGAGATAGTGAGAAGAGAGCATGAGCGGGGAGGAGGAGAAGCAGGCTCCCGTGGAGCAGGGAGCCTGACGCAGGGCTCGATCCCAGGACCCCGGGATCATGACCTGAGCTGAAGGCAGACGCTTAACCGACTGAGCCACCCAGGCACCCCTCAAATAATTATTTTTGAGTAGCCTTCAATTTTTCTAATGATCTGCTGTGTTCCCCATCCTGCCCCTTCAATGCTTGCTAACCATTAGTCATGAGACCACATGTGCATTGCCCATAGCAGTGGTTCTCAAATTCGGGTGTCCTTTGTAATCTCATTTTAAAATGAATATTGCTGGGCTGCCAACCACAATGCTCTTTAGGTCTGAGAAGTGATCTTGGAACCTACATTTTAACAAGCACCCTGAGTGATTGAGGTGCAGGTAATCCATGGTGCATGCTTTAGAAACTGAGCCATAGATTTGACACTGCCCTAGACTCTGGGACCAGCCTTAGTTAAGGGCAGAAAGATGAAGAACCAGCAGTTAGTTCATTGCTAGTGCAGTGATGATGGTCCTGTGCTAGGACACAGTCTTGTCTCACGAAGCCACTATTTTGTCCTCCTTCCTACTCCACACCCCAAATCCAGCCAGTCTTGCCCTGGATCTTGGTAGCCAGGTCCATGATATTCCTGGGCTTCGCTGGCTGCCAGATGGAGAAGTGTCAATTACTAAACCCCATATTTAATGTTCTGGCTCTCCACCAGATCCTCCACCCATGGCCAAACTCTACTGAATGTCTCCAGTGGCTACTGCTGCGAAGTCTTCTTATTCTCTACCTTGCCCATACAGGTTTTCTGGATGGCTCATCCCAGCACGAAAACCTCACTCCTCATGACAGACAGTCCTGACTGAAGATGCTGACTATCCTTTATCCAGAACTAACCAACAGGAATAGGATAATCCCCAGTCTGGCTAGCCTTAAAAATATTGTCTCCCTTTGTATGTCTGGCAAAATGAGAGGTCATACCTGCTCATTTACCCAAGTTTAACATGAGAGAGTTTAGAAGAGGAACATTAAAAGTGAGAATAAAACGATGGTTGCCAGAGGGGAGGGAGGTGAGGGCATAGGCAAAATGGGTGAAGGGGATTGAGAGCTACAAACTACCAGATATAAAATAAATGAGACACAGGGATATAATGTACAACATAGGGAATGTAGTCAGTAATATCCTAACGACTTGGTATGGTGACAGATGGTAACCAGACTTATTGTGGTGACCATTTTGTAATGTATACAAATACTGAATCACTATGCTGTACGCCTGAGGCAAGTGCAACAGTGTCGATTATTCCTTAACAAAATAGAAAGTGAGAAACAACTCAAAATAACATTAGCTTTGTTGCATACAGCCTGTTGTCAAGAATAGCCCAAAACAAATGCAGATTGAAATAAAAGGGTCCTCATGTGGCCTTCAGGCTGATACAGTGAGTTGGAGTGAGAACACCCTTATTTCAAAAGAACCCTCTGTAGACCCCCGTTTACCATGCTGAAGTAATGGAGACCAGAGCAGTGGTGTCCCTCCATTCAAGGCCCTTACAAAGGGCCTTTATGCAGCCAAAGAGCACACGTAAGTTGTATCGCCCTCCCGCCTGGTCTCTGAGGCTAGTACTGAGGAGACTTGAGCTTGAAAAAGTGAGTTCCGTTAGCTACAATCAGCTGGAGTGAGCCAGTTAGATGGGATGGATTATGTCCCAAGGAGATGGGGAATGGCCCAACCAGGGATGTGTGTAGACAGGACCTATTAAAAGACTACAGGCTGAAATGAAGGTTGCAGACAAGACTAGCACCTTCCCAAATTATTACTCCACCTGTTGAGAGCTGAAATACTATCTTCAACTAAGAATAGAACAGTCTAAGAGCCGCCTGGGTGGTGCAGTCAGTTAAGAATCCAACTCTTGGTTTCGGTTCAGGTTGTGATCTCACGGTCATGAGATGGAGCCCCACATCAGGCTCTGTGCTCAGTGCAGAGTCTGCTTGAGATTCTCTCTCCCTCTCCCTCTGCCCCTCCCATTCATGCTCTCTCTCTCTCTCCCTCCCTTTCTCTCTAAAATAAATAAATAAATCTTTTAAAGAAAGAACAGTCTAAAGATTTCTTCTCTATTTTGGTTCATTCATTTATGTAACAAATAGGGTTGTTTTTTTTTTAATTTTCTATGTGCTAGGAATCAACATCTCAGGCCTCAACCCTTATGGGGCTTACCATTTCGCAGTAGAGTTTGGGTTAGGAATTTAGTTTGAACACAGATCTCCCCAGGACTTTAATTCTCTCACCTATCTAGCTGTATGAGGTGAGAAAACACTGTGGATATTGCAGTGATAGGCAGTAGAGGTAGTAAGAAGTGCCCCCAAGGAAGCCAAACCACCCATGTTTCAATGCGTAAACAGGGCTTGGAGTTTATAGTAAAGGTGCTAGTCAACAGAAAGAAAGGATGGAGGTGCCCACAGATTAAAGAGAAACCTTCCCCTGGACACCATAAAGCAGACAAACTTATCTTGGCTGGCATAGATTTGTCTTAGGGTTCCATTATGTCCTTTCTTTGTTTCTACTAGATAAGACATTGAAGAGTAATTGAAATACCAGATGCTATATAAGGTAATATTTTTATTAGCTTAAAACAGTTGTTCAGGCACCTGGAGGGCTTGCTAAAGCACTAATTGCTCAGCAGAGACCCCCAGAGTTTGTGACTCAGTGGTTCTGGGATAGGACCTGAGAATTTGCAGAACTAGTAAGTCCCCAGGTGATGCTAATGCTGCTGGTCTGAGGACCACATTTTGAGAACCACAGTCTTAAGCAGACATTTAGAGGAAGCTCCAGAGTGTTGTTCCACAAAGCAGTATAGACAGCATCACTAGGTTTAAAATTTTTCAATGCCTGTTGTTTTTCTCATTACAAAATAATAATGTGTACTACAAAAAAAAAGTTTTAATTAAAAAAAAACAATAAACTCAGGGGCGCCTGACTGGCTCAGTGGGCGGAGCATGTGACTCTTGATCTCAAGGTTGTGAGTTCAAGTCCCATATTGGATGTAGAGTTCACTAAAAAAATAAATAAACTTAAAAAAAAAACAATAAATTCATAAAACAACCTAAGTATATTTAAAGCCACCCAAATATAGCCATTGATAATATTGCTGTGCATTCCTATAAAATTTTTCTTATGTGTATGTTTGTATATACATATATATACAATCTCCTCTCTCATATATATGTAATATATATAAAACATTGGAATCATCTTATACATACTGTTTTGTAACTTACCTTTTCACTTAATAGTATATTATAAACATCTTCTATGATCCAGCAATTGCACTACTAGGTATTTACCCAAAGGATACAAAAATACTGATTGGAAAGGATATGTGCATCCCATGTTTATAGCAGCATTATCAACAATAGCCAAATTATGGAAAAAGCCCAAATGTCCATCAACTAGATGAATGGATAAAGAAGATGTGGTATACACACACACACACACACACACACACACACACACACACAATGGAATATTACTCAGCCATAAAAAAGGAATGAAATCTTGCCATTTGCAATGACATGGATGGAGCTAGAAAGTATCATGCTAAGTGAAATAAGTTAGTCAGAGAAAGACGAACACTATATGATTTCACTTATAGTGGAATTTAAGAAACAAAACAGATGAACATAGGGGAAAAAAGGGAAAAAGAGGCAAACCAGAAAACAGACTCTTAACTATAGAGAACAAACTGATGGAGGGAAGGTGGGTGGGGAGATGGGTTAAATGGGCGATGGGGAAGAAGGAGGGCACTTGTGATGAGCACTGAGTATTGTATGTAAGTAATGAATCACTAAATTCCTCACATGAAACTAATGTTACGCTGTATGTTAACTAATTGGAATTTAAATAACAACTTGAAAAAAATCTTTCTACATCAATACAGTTCTGGAACATGACTTGCTACATCCTTTGAATAGACGTACCATAGTATATTTAAATGTTCCCATTTGCAGGACACTTAGGTTGTTATGCCAATTCTTTCCTGTTAAAACTGTATCAGCATAAATATTCTGATAAGTCTTCATGCACATCCTTAATTATTTTCTAAAGACAATTTCCCAGAAGCTCAAATTTATATAGATTTTTAAGGCTTTTAATACATTCTTCCAGAATACTCTTCAGTGAAATATTGGATCCATTTACACACCCATCAGCACTATGTGGGTATCTTCTCACACTTTCACATAACACGGAGCGTGTTTTTCTTTCCCAATTTAATAAGGAGAAAATGATATCTTATTTACATTTTGAATTGTTTTGAGTTAGGGTGGGGTCCATAGTAGTATCGCACTCAGTGATTTCCTACTTTCTTTTGTAGCTACGAAAATCTAACTCTTCACAAAGCAATTCTTTGGAGAGTTTGCCTATGTGATATTTCATAGAGTCCAGCATGTCATTTTTCTTTGTCATGATCAAACAAAAAAAAATCTCAGAGTAGAACAACTTTTGTTGTATTATGTAAATTTTGGGGAAATAAATTTGCTACAAAACTCTGTATTTTGAATTTGTCTGATGTGATATGCAATCTCAGTTCTCATTATATGAATTTATTATAATTACAATATAATTGATCTAACTACTTATTAAATAATGCATGGGAAGAAAGTATCCACTGTGATTAAAAGAGAAAAGTGATGGAACAACATATCTTGTTTCTATTTAATGTTCAATAAATATTCAATTTAACTAGACGATGTGAATACTAAAATGAATTTTCTTGGTGGTACACTAACCTGAACTTTCTTGTGGACACACAGGGACTATTAGGTGAAAAGTATGGGAACATTCGAATCCCTGGAGAAGTTGAAGCCTCGGAGTTTGAAATGATTTTGGATGCTGCTGTAGAGGCAAAGCTGGAGACCAAGCTTCTGGAAGAGTGGTACTGTCGTGACGAGAACTCAGTGCCAGCAGCTTATTACCTCAGACCTAAATTGGAAATGCTGAAAAGCAATAAAAATGCAGTGAGTTATCTTTCTCTCCAAAGTATGTACGTGTCTATTACTTTCCACCGTCGTTCATCCACAGAAAAGGCATAGCAGACAGAAAGTTGTTCTGCCCTGGACCTTACATTTCTTTTTAACAACAAAATCCAAAGCTAAGAAACTTTCCCATTTTTGACTTACCTTTCTTTTTGGCCTCTCAGACTCTCCTCCTGGGGTCTGTTTATCTGAAAATATTCTTATTTTTCCCATTTTGCCATAATGTGTCTACGATATTATGAAGTCATGTTGTCGTGCTTCCTATATTCATGAATTCATGTATTCTATCTGTCCTGGAAAGTTCTCAGCTATCATCTCATCAAATAATGTCTTTCCTCTATTGCCTCTGTTCTTTCTTTTTTGCACTATAATTTAGTTTACACTGGACCATCTCAGTCTGTCCTCCATTTCTCTTGATTCTCTTTCACATATCAATTTCCTTAGCTCTCCATGCTGCTGTCCAGGAGACTATTTTAGGTCTTTTCCAATTCAGTATTTTTTTTTTTTCTTCAGCTGTGTCCACTCTGTTCATGCATTAAGCTTTCAGGTTTCACAGTTATATTTTTGATCTGTGAAATTTTTTGGGGGGGGGAGGGGCCTTTTAAAATCTGCCTAGCTATTTTTAAAGTCTCTCATTTTTTAATTCAATTATTTTTCCTTTAATATTTCATACATAGTTTATATTCTTGTATCTTATGTAGAATCTTGAAGTGAGGTTGATTCATGCCTTTGTAGGATGGAAATAGTATCAATGATTCCTCTCCAACTTGGTTCCTAAATGTATCTACCATGTGTCCCCTGAAACAGAATAAAGGAGGAAGAGAAAACGGATGGGCCTTTTCCTTGCATAGGATTCCTGGAGAGATTGAAAAGAAGGAATAGAGATCCATCCCTCTTCCAAAGAGAACATCCTTGATACATTCAGTGCCAAGGCATCTCTGAGAGGAGCACAGCTCTGACTTGGCAACAGTTCATTTAAGAACCTTGTGTATTTGTCATTCTCATATTTAGCATACAGCATTTTCGGCATGCAATATGAAATCATGCCAGGATCCTTAATTTTCCTTCTTCCCCCTCCATGCATTATTCAAAGTACTTATCTGCAAGAATCTTGTTTCTGTGGATAGGAATCTTAGGGCAAATCCAAGCCATTCCTCAGTTGAATATGCCAGGAATAAATGTATTGCTGGTAAATGTAGATATCAAAAAACCTAATACCTCATGAAACCAGGTTTAGACAGCAGTTTGGGAGCACTTGCTCATATGTTACTGTTTAATTGGCTTGAGTTGTTCCTTTGTCATTCTAAGATCATCTAGGGAAAATTTAAGTTATTTTCTAAGCCCCACCTGATATTTCTGCATAAATTATTGTTAAATAAATGAATTCATGAATAAGATTATCACCAAGACTCTATAAATGTTATTTGCTTGGTCGGCAGTCCTCCCATTTCATTTCCCAGAGACTCAGAAACAAATGAAGAGACAACTAAAGACAATTAAATGGAAACATATGAGGACCTTTCCTTTAACTTTCTGTTCTGTGTATCAACACCCAAGAGGGACTTGCTACTTAACCTGTTAGCAGTGCGCCAAGCCCACGAGTTCTCCTGAGGACTCGCCCATTCCAAACCTGCTAGCCTCGGCCCTGGGCTCATGGCAAATTTTATTAAAGCCATGCACATGCCACATGGCCACCTGGTCCACAGCTGCCACCACACCATGCCCAGCAATGCGCCCCTAGCCACCATCTCACACCAGGCCTGGGCATGTCTAACCCTCATCACTCACCCCACCCAGCCTCCCATCCCTAGCCACCCCAGCATGCAGCCCCGAGCCGCCTTAGCACTTTGGAGATCTGGCATAGGACTAGGGGCCCAGCACAAATTTTGCTAACACCACCATCCCATCCCAAGTTCCCCAGCAGTCTTGCCCCCTCAGAACTGGCCTGCTTGGGTCCCACTAACACCACTGAGAGCAAGCACAGCCTGCATCAGGCAAAGAGCCAGTGCAGATGACTGCATTGAAAGGAAAAGTGACTCCAACACAACAGCAGGGCATAAGCAACACAGATAGATACTCTCCTGAAGGGTCAAGTTCTGGTGAATAGGGGACACTGTGCTGCAGGGCACTCCAGGACCTCTTCTTCATAAAGTCACTACCTTCAAGAGCAGAAGACATAGCTGACTTTCTTAACACAGAGAAACAGACACATATTGTAATTAAATTGGCAAAATCTAGTGATAAAGAAAGAATTTTAAAAGCAGCAAGACAAAAGAAGTCAGTAACTTACAAGGGAAAACCCATAGAGCTAGCACGAGGTTTTCAACAGAAACTTTGCAAGCCAGAAGAAAGTAGCATGATATATTCATAATGCTGAATGGGAAAGATCTTCAGCCAAGAATACTCTTTCCAGCATGGCTATCATTCAGAATAGAAGGAGGGATAAAGAGTTTCCCAGACAAACACAAACTAAAGGAGTTCATGACCATTAAACCAGCCCTGCAAGAAATATTAAAGGGGGCTATTTGAGTGGAAAGGAGAGACCAAAAGTGACAGTATAAAGGTAAGAAAAACAAAAGCAGTAAAAGTGAATATTTCTGTAAAAAAATCAGCCAAGGAATTCACCAAAAAAGGATATAAAATATAATAACATATACCTAAAATGTGGGAGGACAGGAAAAAAGAATGGGTTCAAACTTAAATGACCATCAATTTAATATAGACTGCTATATGCACATGAAGTTATATACAAACCTAATGGTAACCACAAATCAAAAACCACTGATAAATATGCAAAGAATAAAGAGAAAGGAATCCGAATATATCATTAAAGAAAATCAGCAAAACATGAAAAAAAGACAAGGAAGGATCAGAGAAAATATTCAGAAACAACCACAAAATACATAATAAAATGGTAATAAATACATTTCCATCAATAATTACTTCAAATGCAAATAGACTAAATGCTCCAATGAAAAGACAGAGGGTGACAGAATAGATGAAAAACAAGACCCATATGTATGCTGCCTACAAGAGACTCATTTTAGATGTAAAGACACCTGTAGATTGAAAGTGAGGGGATGGAGAAATATCTATCATGCAAATATATGTCAAAAGAAAGCCAGACTAGCAATACTTATATTGGACTTTAAACAGAGACTGTAACAAGAGAAAGAGAAGATCACTATGTAATAATAAAGAGGACAATCCAACAAGAAGATATAACAATTGTAAATACTTATGCACCCAACATAGAAGCACCCAAATACATATAATAGCTCATAACAAACATAAAGGAACTAATAGATAATAACACAATAATAGTAGGGGACTTTAACACCCCACTTACATCAATGGACAGCTCATCTAAACAGAAAATCAACAAGGAAACAATGGCTTTGAATGACACACAGGAACAGATGGATTTAACAGATATATTCAGAACCTAAAACAGCAGAACACATATGGTTTTCAAGGGCACATGGAACATTCTCCAGAATAGATCACATATTAGCCCACAAAACAAACCTCAAAAAAATACAAGAATATTGAAGTCATACCATGCAACTTTTCTGACCACAATGCTATGAAACTTGAAGTCAATCACAAGAAAAAATCTGGAAAGACCACAAATACATGGAGGTTAAATAGCATGCTACTAAACAATGAATGGGTCAACCAGCAAATAAAAAAAATTTTTTTAAATACATAAGGGGGAAGTTTATAACAATACAGTCTACCTCAAGAAGCAAGAAAAATCTCAAATAAACAACCTAACCTTACACCTAAAGGAGCTCAAAAAAGAACAACAAACAAAACCTAAAACCAGCAGAAGAAAAGAAATAATAGATTAGGGCAGAAATAAATGATATAGAAACTAACACACACACACACACACACAAACACACAAACACACAATAGAACAGAGTAATGAAACCAGAAACTGGTCCTTTGAAAAATCAATAAAATTGATAAACCTCTAGACAGACTTATCAAGAAAAAATAAAGAAAGGCCTAAATAAATAAAATCACAAATGAGAGAGGAGAAATAACAACTGACACCACAGAAATACAAACAATTATAAAAGAACATTATGAAAAACTATAAGCCAACAAATTGGACAACCTAGAAGAAATGGATGAATTCCTAGAACCATATAAACTACCAAAACTGAAACAGGAAGAAATAGAAAATTTGAACAGACTGATAATCAGCAAAGAAATAGAATCAAAAAAAAAAAAAAAAGAAAGAAAGAGAAGAGAAGAAAAGAAAAGAAAAGAAAAAAGAAAAGGGAGGAAGGAAGAGAATCAGTAATCAAAAAACTCTGAACAAGCAAAAGCCTAGGGCCAGATGGCTTCCCAGGGGAATCCTACCAAACATTTATAGAAGAGTTAATACCTATTCTTCTCAAACTATTCCAAAAAATAGAAATAGAAAGAAAACTTCCAAACTTATTCAGTGAGGCCAGTATTATCCTGACACCAAAACTGGATAAAGACACCACTAAAAGAGAGAACTACAGGCCAATATCCCTAATGAACAGAGATGCAAACTCCTCAATAAAATATTAGCAAACTGAATTCAACAATACATTAAAAAAATCATTCACCACGATCAAGTGGGATTTATTCCTGGGTTGCAAATGTGGTTCAATATTCACAAATCAATCAACGTGATACACCACATTAATAAGAGAAAGGATAGGAACCATATCATTTCAATAGACACAGAAAAAGCCCTTGACAAAGCACAACATCCATTCATGATAAAAACCCTCAACAAAGTAGGTTTAGAGGGATCATACCTCAACATAATAAAAGCCATATATGAAAAACCCATAGCTAATATCACCCTCTATGGGGAAAAACTGAGAGGTTTTACCCTAAGGTCAGGAAAAAGATAAGGATGTCCACTCTCACCATTTTTATTCAACATAGCACTGGAAGTCCTAGCCTCAGCAATCAGACAAGAAAAAGAAATAAAAGGCAAATTAGTAAGGAAGAAGTAAAATTTTCACTATTTGCAGATGATATGATACTATATATAGAAAACCCAGAAGACTCAACCAAAAAACTGCTAGAACTGATACACGAATTCAGTAAAGTCACAGGATACAAAATCAATGTACAGAAATCTGTTGCATTTCTATATACCAATAATGAAGCAGCAGAAAGAGAAACTAAGAAAACAATCCCATTTACAATTGCACCAAAAATAATAAGATACCTAGGGATAAACCTAACCAAAGAGGTGAAAGAACTATACTCTGAAAACTATAAAGCAATGATGAAAGAAATTGAAGATGACACAAAGAAATGGAAAGACATTCCATGCTCATGGGTTAATAAATATTGTTAAAATGTCTATGCTACTCAAAACAATCTACACATTTAATGCAATCCCTACCAAAATACCAACACATTTTTTACAAAACTAGAACAAACAATTCTAAAATTTATATGGAACCAAAAAGACCCTGAATAGCTAAAGCAACCTTGAAAAAGAAAAGTAAGCTGAAGGCATCACAATTTTGGATGTCAAGTTATATTACAAAGCTGTAGTGATCAAAACAGTATGGTATTGGCACAAAACTAGACCCATAAATCAACTGAACAGAATAGAAAACACAGGTATAAACCCACAACTATATGGTCAATTGATCTCCAACAAATCAGGAAAGAATATCCGGTGGGAAAAGGACAGTCTCTTCAACAAATGGTGTTGGGAAAACTGGACAGCAACATGTAAAAGAAAGAAACGGGACCACTTTCTTACACCATACACAAAAATAAATTCAAAATCGATTAACGACCTAAATGTGAGACCTGAAACCATAAACTCCTAGAAGAAAACATAGGCAATAACCTCTTTAACATCAGTCATAGCAACTCTTTTCTAGGTATGTCTCTTGAGGCAAGGGAAACAAAAGGAAAAATGAACTATTGGGACTATATCAAAATAAAAAGCTTCTGCACAAGGAGGAAAACAATCAACAAAATTAAAAGGCAACGTACGGGATGGGAGAAGATATTTGCAAATGACTTATCCAATAAAGGACTGATACCCAAAATGTATAAAGAACTTATAAAATTCAAGACCCAAAAAGCAAATAATCCAATGCAAAAATGGACAGAAGACATGAACAGATATTTCTCCAAAGAAGACATGCAGATGGCCAACAGACACATGAAAAGATGCTCAGCATCACTCATCATCAGGGAAATGCAAATCAAAACCACAATGAGACATCGCCTCACACCTGTCAGAATGGCCAAAACCAACAAAACAAGAAACAACAAGTGTTAGCAAGGATGTGGAGAAAGGGAAACCCTCTTGCACTATTGGTAGGAATGCAAAGTGGGGCAGCCACTCTGGAAAACAGTATAAAGTTTCCTTAAAAATTTGAAATTAGAACTACTCTACTATCCAGCAATCACACTACTGGGTATTTACCCCAAAAATACAGAATACTAATTCACAGAGATACTTAAAGAGATACTTGCATCCTTATGTTTATAGCAGTATTATTTACAATAGTAAGGTATGGAAGCAACCCAACTGTCCATCGACTGATGAATGGATAAAGAAGCTGTGATACACACACACACACACACACACACACACACACACAATGGACTATTATTCAGCCATTAAAGAGAATGAAATCTTCCCATTTGCAATGACATGGATGGAGCTAGAGATTATTATGCTAAGTGAAATAAGTCAGAGAAAGACAAATACCATATGATTTCAATCATATGCGGAATTTAGGAAACAAACCAAATAAACAAAGGGAAAAAGAGAGAGAGGGAGGGAACAGGGGGAGAGAGAGATAGAGAGAGAAACCAAGAAACAGACTCTTAACTATAGAGAACAAACTGATGGTCACCAGAGGGGGTGGGGGGAAGGGTGAAATAGGGGATGGGGATTAAGAAGTGCACTTGTCGTGAGGGGCACCAGGTGTTGTATGGGTGTTGAATCACTATATTGTACACCTGAAACTAATATAACTAACTGGGACTAAAATAAAAATGTAAAAAAAAAAAAAAAGGGAAATACATAGTACAGTAATAAAGCCCAATAAACGATTTCTGTGTAATTTGGGCAAATTCACATATAACATGGAGATAAGTTCTAACTTTCAGGGTTACTAGGGGCACTGGCCTGTTAAGCACCTATCATAGTATTGGCTCATAGTAGACCTTCAAATAATAGTGCTTTTTCTCTTGTGCTTAAATATTGATTTTTTTTCTTTGATGATCTTAAGACTAATATCTCACTTTTACATTTTCCTAGATGCAGCCTTCTGCCAAAGCTGACAATGAGAAGACCTGGAAAGAGATATCAGATGAGATCAAGGGGATATTTAAGGCTGCTGTAAAACTGTTACATGAAAAGGGGAAAATGAAATACAGCCAAGCTAAGAGGTACCTGTTCTCAGGTAATTTTTACACATCCTCAGTAAACTAAGGAACAGATAAGTAATAGATGCATTCACTGCTTCCATTTTATGAGTCTACAAGTTTAATTTCATTTACCGCCCGATGAAATTTAATTTTTCTAAATGTTTCCTTCTCCTCGAGAGGCAAGTGTTCTTTTCTTTTAACCAATAGATAAGCCTTCACTTAATTTGAGGACTTCTCCAGAAAATGTGATTTTAAAGAAGTCAGAGGAGGCTGCCTGTATTAGACCAGACTCTGCCAATGTCAGTTCATTCGTTCATTCTGTTCATTCATTCATTCACTCAGCAAACATTTACTGAGTGCCCGTTATGTGCCAGGCCCTGGGGATACAACCATGAACAAGAAGGCAAGGTCTCTCTCTCTTGGAATTTATTTTTTAGTGGGGGGAAAATAAGTGATAGGCAAGTAATCATAAATGAACAGGATCATTTCAGAAAGGATAAGCAATATGAACAAACAAGACACAGTAAGAGGGGCTGATGAAGGATATGGGGGTCCAGATGTAGATGGAGTGGGCAGTAAGGAGAGGACTTTGAGCTGAATGACAGAAAGAGTCAGAGCCCGGTGTGCTATATCCCAGGCAGAGAATTCCAGGCAGAGGGATTACCAGAGTCAAGATCCCTGCTTAGTAAGTTCCAGGAGCAGGAAGAAGGTGAAGGTAGCCAGGCCTGGGGAAGGAGAGATGAAGCCATACTAAGAGCCTATGTTTTATTCTGGGTAAGCTGGGAAGCCATTGGAGGTTGAGAAATAAAGAAGTAAGGGAGTGGCAGGATCTAATTTAACCTTAAAGTAAAAATCCACTGAGCAGAGACTCATTTGTCAGCCTTTCTCAGCCATAGAAAGGAGGCTTTATTTTTAAAGGATGCACAGGAAACCACAGAGCTGAAGGAATACGTCAGTCATACTTTCCAGGGGACAAACACTACTGGGTAAGAGTAATCAGATATATATTATTTTATTTTATTTTTTAACATTTATTTTAAAAATTGATAGTGAAGGGGCACCTGGGTGGCTCAGTAGGTTAAGTGCTGACTCTTGATTTCATGATCTTGTTGGGGGGGGGGGTGTCGTGAGATTGAGTGGGTCATTGCATTGGGCTCCATGCTCAGCGGGGAGTCTGCTTAAGATTCTCTCTCTCTCCTCCCTCTGCCCCTCCCCTGACCCTCTAAAATAAATAAATACAATCTTAAAAATTGATAGTGAAGAATGATTGAGGAAAAAGCAATAGCACTTGGGTTTTCAGATTGGTTTTGTGAGTGGCATGACAAAGCAAAACCTAAAAGGCACTCAATATCATTCTCCCTATATACGGGTACTTCAAGCTAGGGCAATTGTACGTAATTTTAACAAATTCATTTTCGACAAACTATCAAAAATTAGGTCTTATTTTAGGTCTCCCTGAAAGTATTAAAACCGGCAAGAGTAAGTACTATCTTTAGAATATACGGACTGACAAATATCCTTGATCCTTTGGGATTTTTTTAACCAATTTTGAGACTCTGGTTCTTCATCTTTATCAAGAACAAAACTACTCTGGTCCTAAAAACGTGCTGTATTTGAAGAAAATGCCCAGAGCAAAAGCTTTTCTATTCTTTTTTTAAATATTTTATTTATTACTTATTTGACAGAGAGAGAGGGATCACAAGCAGGGGGAGCGGCAGGCAGAGGGTGAGGGAGAGGATCCTGGGATCATGACCTGATGCTTAACCGACAGAGCCACCCAGACACTCCAAAGCTTTCCTATTCTTGATGTAAGAGACCCCAGTTGGGGAGGGCATCCTCTTATTTAGAATCATACAGTTCCAGTGTTCAAGTATTTCACTGGCAAACACTTTCTTCTAATTTTCTCTACACTAAAAAACTCTGTCCATGTGGCCAGCCATATAAAGATTAAGATTTTATTTATTTATTTGACAGAGAGAGAGAGAGAGAGCAAGCAAAGGCAGGGGGATCCCAGGACCCTGGGATCATGACCTGAGCCAAAGGTGGCCGTTTAACCAACTGAGCCATCCAGGTGTCCCTAATTTTTCACACTTCTACTTTCTCCTTTATAAATAACAGGAGATGAAGAGAAATAAAATAGACCCCAAAACAGTGCCCAGCTGTGAACATTAAAACTGAATGGTCTCAGGGATAGTAGTTTTGGGGATTTATGTCTCATGAATGATAGTTGCCAGGGCTGGAACTCTCCTAATGTTATCTTCATCAGGTGCTATGACCAGTTAAACTTTAGGATATTTAGAAAAATGCAAGGACAGGGCGCCTGGGTGGCTCAGTTGGTTAAGCGACTGCCTTCGGCTCAGGTCATGATCCTGGAGTCCCAGGATCGAGTCCCATATCGGGCTCCTTGCTCAGCAGGGGGTCTGCTTCTCCCTCTGACCCTCCCCCCTCTCATGTGCTCTCTCTTTCTCCTTCTCTCTCTCTCAAATAAATAAATAAAATCTTTAAAAAAAAAAAGAAAAATGCAAGGACAGAAAACAAATATGGTATTCCGGTAAGGAAGGGGAAGTTTATAAGATTTATAGATCAATAAATATCAGAAATTATCAATAAAAGTCCCCCCAAATCATGAGGATGCACTTGGCTTCTAGAAAGAACTCTATAGAGTTGACTTGGTCTCACATGACTCATTTATTCAGGTATATTTATTAAGTCTATACCATCAAAAGGCATTCTTATGTACAGCCTCTTTTTTTCACCCTGAGCCAAGCTTAGATGGGTTCTACCAACTTGGTCTCTCTATGTCTTCTTTCAAAGCATTTATAATCAACACTCCTGATTGGCACATTCTCTCCACAGAGGTAATAACAATGGCAGTTATGTTAAAGTTGATTTGCTTCCTGGGAGTCAGAGGTGACGGTGCAATCTCTGGTTATCATCCATTAGGTATACATACTACAGGTTGACACTTCCTTTCTCAGGATCCACAGAAGGTAGCACCTGGTTCATCCAGGGTGCCTCTCAGCATGTTGCACAGATGGCTGGAAAAGAGATGGGCCAAAGGCTGCTTTCTGCAGATTTCCTACATCTTGCCTCATCTACATTACAAGTTCTTACTCTCATAAAAAGAAGAGTAGATACATATTATATAAACTCCTTTGGCCTCCTTAACCAACTTGCCTCATCAAAACCCTTTGTAGGGGCACCTGGGTGGCTCAGTCGGTTAAGCATCTGCCTTCAGCTCAGTTCATCATTCCAGGGTTCTGGGATCGAGTTCCGCATCCGGCTCCCCACTCAACGGGGAGCCTGCTTCTCCCTCTGCCTGCTGCTCTCCCTGGTTGTGCTTTCCCTCTCTCTCTCTCTCTGACAAATAAAATCTTAAAAAACAACAAAAAAAAACCCTTTGTAACATGGACTGATGACCATGGCACAGCTCACTCCACACTGGTGGCTATAAGATCTGTTTATACTGAGTCTGTTTTTTACTTGAGTCATTGCTTTTGATTGAGGGCTATCATTCCTGAAAAAATTATGATCATGAGAGTTCTAAAAGGCACCATTTAAAATTACAGTTCCCACCTTCCTTAATAGTTACTGTAGAGAATACATGTAAGTTCTGGGTTTTGTTTGATGTTCGAGTTGGGCCAGCACATTGAAATGTTTTCAGTTTCTGGCCAGCCCAGCCCTGCATACTCAAGGCCCACCCCAACCCCTCCTTTTTCTATCAGACCGCTGCCTAGTAGGCACCTCCTTAAGAAAGCCTTCCCTGACCTCTCCCAGTGGGGTAGCCCTCCTGATTGTTTGCTTTCATTGTACCATGTTATTCTCCTTCGCGGGACTAAAAACAATCATTATACATGTATTTGTGGGACTCTGGGACTCATGTCCACCATCCTCCACTGGACTGTAAGTGCTATAACGGCTTTTTCTCTCAGCATTGTCTGTTTTCTCTTCCCACTATATCCTGAGTAACCAGCAGCATGCCTAGCACATAGTAGACACTCAGTTAAGACCAACTGGATGAAGGAAAGCAGGGGGAGTGAGGGGAGGCAGCCAGTTTCAAAACATTGCTTGCCTTAAAGTTCATTGCCATTGGTTTAATTATTTTAGTCCTTCTTATTTTTCCTCCATAAAATCATGCTTCAGTGATGTTTCTGTTACTGATGCTCCGGTTTTAAATGTTCTTATGGGGCCTCAGTGATTTATGATATGTATATTTACTTGTGTGTAAGCCAATGTGTTGTATGACCCAGTTTATCTTTGAAGAAATACATTTACATATTAAATCATTTTTCTGTACCCGCTTTGGGAGATATAATGGAATTTAACAGTGATACGGAAAATTCAGACTGATCACTGATCGGAACATGATTAGATGTTGAACATGATTTGTATTACTATTTACACATATCTGTCTGGGGTACAGTGCATCCTCAAATAAAATGGTGAAGCCACATTGTAAAGGAGAGAGTGACAAGGAAGAAGTCAGCGAGATACGTCATTTGGCCTCTTCCTCATTCTTTACTGGCCCCTGTTGGTCCCTGCTCTTCGCTATTAGAACCCCTTAAGTCTGAGAGAGAAACTAAACAGGAACTTAAAAGAATCAACTATAAGCTCAGTATGCTTTCTTTCTTATGGCTATATTCAAGCTCTCTCTCTAACTGGGGAGGAAATTAATTTTAATTAAAACCCATTGTACTGGGTTCCTGGCTGTTTAGGAAAAGAGAGATAAGAAATTAAAGAATTAAGAAATTAATCTACAAAAGAGTCTGCTACCCACTGCAAGCAAAATAATCTCCCCCTGGTGACTTGAGAGATAAGTACTAGGGGTGTGGGCCCACTGCTTCTTTGTTCTAGACAATAAACCCCATGCCACATTTTCTTTCAGCGATAGAGGACGAGTTTGACTTTGCTCTAGGAAAGCAAACTCCAGCATTCCTAAAGAAGTGTGTTTGCTACATTCGGAAAATTGCTAACATTGAGCGTTTTGTGAAAATCCCAGAGATGGGAAAATACATGGATATCACTGGAACAGAACCAAGGATTATGCGGGATGCAGAAGCCCAAGAGAAGCTGATAAAACTCAGGGATGAATTTATTCCAACTATTGTTGCATCATCTAATCTGAGAGTGTACACATCTGTTACTCATTGTGACATGAAACTGGGCTATTCCCAAGAAATAGAAAATCATTACATAGAAGGACTTGGTAAACAATTTTATGAGGACATGATTGATATCATTCAGGCAACCGTACAACAGAATTTTGACACTGAAACCGACACGCTTTATGATGAAATCCTTCAGCATTCCTCATTATGTAAGACGTACGCCTCCTTCTACGAGTATAAATGTGAATCTCTCAACATCGTGCATAAATACGTTCTGCCAAGCAAAACCGGGCACATCAACCCTCTCGTCATATATGGTGGACCATGCACTGGGAAGACCCTCCTGCTAGCTGAAGTAGCAAAGAAGGTGAGAGCCTTTTCTTTCACAAGCTTATTTGTAAAAATCCTTTACTTTGGGGAAAAGATATATTGGTCAAAATTCATTTCCATTTTCTGTGTTTACTTCTGAATTATAATTAGTCTTTTTGGAAAGGATACCTTGGTGTTTCTCTTATGCTGGTATAATGGTCACACTGAAAGAAAAAAGCACATGGGATACAGTTAGAGAACAGCTTTATTTTTTCTCTCATTGGGCAAACTTCCGTTGTGGGGCAAGTTCCCATTTGGATGGAAACTAGGGCAGATCTCATAACTCTTCTCATCCCTCTCAGCAAAGACAAGCCTTCCTATCACTCTGGACCCTAAGTCATTCTCAGCTCAGCAATTAAATCTGTCCAATATAAAATGGTAATTAAAACTTGAGTTTAGGGCGCCTGGGTGGCTCAGATGGTTTAGCGTCTGCCTTCGGCTTGGGTCGTGGTCCCAGCGTCCTGGGATCGAGTCCCGCATCAGGCTCCCTGCTCCTTGGGAGCCTGCTTCTCCCTCTGCCTCTCTCTCTCTGTCTCTGTCTCTCATGAATAAATAAATAAATAAAAATCTTTAAAAAAAACAACAAAAAAAAAACTTGAGTTTATATTTCTCTCCCACAGCTGAGGCTCACAATAAGCAAGGTACCTGCCGTGGGAAATGGGGATGTGGTCGTCTTCTTCTTCCACCACATAGCACTTCTTCCCCTCTGTCCCTAACCCCAAGCACATGATCCCTATAGGGCTGTGACTCCTATAGGGTTGTGGCTTCAGGAAAGTAGGAAAGATAAGGTGGCCAGAAAGTTCTTACATGACCAGTACTGTTCTGAAAACTGGACTCCACACTCTGTGATCTTGGCAGGCATTTAAAGCTGCTTCCTAGTTCCTCTGAGGCCTTTTTCTAGTTTCCTGGATGTCCTTTCCCTCCTGCCTCCCCTGCCCTGTCCTCCCTGAGCATCTTATCTTACCTACAGTTCTCTAAACACAGGGGGATGCATTTTTTTTTTTTTTGCCCCAGCTGGTCACTTCCATGGCTCCTAGACATCCAGCCACACACTTCTAGTACCTTTCTGCCGAGATCCACAGCCCAGCAAGCTCCCTCAGACAGGACCTGAGGAAAACAGAACCAACAAAAACCTCTGTCAACTCAGTCTTGCCCGTGGCCCACATGTGACACATGGGAAGCACTCGGGTATTTTTTGCCCTGGGAAACAGCAGCTCTCCATCCCTCCTCCACCCAAAGAGCTAGCCAGCCTTGTCAGTCAACCTCCATATTTCTCAGGTGTCTGAGGACATCTGTCTCCCTGTCTCTCCAGCTGTAGCGGACACCCTGTCAGTGGTCCATTGCAGCCCCTTTCTCGAGGTGAGAAGTGAGGAAATCTCTCAGCCTTGCCCTTTGGGAGTGGATGGTAACAGATATGACCCACAGCACCCTAATCTCCAATGTTTTTCTTGGCCTCTTGAAACTCCTTTTTAGGCTGGAGCTGGGTAGTCCACTAAAGGTAGCAAAACTGGTTTTCACAACTCCCTTACAAATCTTGCATGATGGTGTGGAACCTCACTCTGGGTCTATTGTCTTGGCATGTCAGTCTAAACTGGACTAAACTAGTTCCATTGTAACCTCGTGTTGCACTGGATGTCCACGGCTGATAGTTTATATTATCTTGGTGTTACCTCAGAATCTCTATATTGTTCTGCCTGTGGTTATTCTCTCAAGAACAGAGCTTTCTTTAACTTTGCGAACACTCTTGTCATCCGTCATGTGCTATCACAATCTCAGGGAGGTCATCTTGAGGACAAGAACAGGGACAGTTGTGTTGTATCTTATGTGGGGATTAGGTTTCAAAGCAAGCTCACAGGCAAAAATCTGGTGTATAAACTTACTTTTAAAAAGTCCCCAGGAGGGACGCCTGGGTGGCTCAGTCGGTTCAGCATCTGCCTTCGGCTCAGGTCATGATCCTGGGGTCCTGGGATCGAGCCCCGCATCAGCCTCTCTGCTCAGCGGGGAGCCTGCTTCTCCCTCTCCTGCTCACCCTGCTTGTATACTCTCTCTGTCAAATAAATAAATAAAATCTTTAAAAAAAAAAAAGTCCCCAGGAAAGTTAATTTACCATTTCTTAATATGCCAAGCCCAGCTGCTGGTTTTTCTTCTTCTCCTTCTCCTTCTCTTCTTCTCCTTCTCTTCTCCTTCTCCTTCTCCTTCTAAGATTTTTATTTATGAGAGAGAGAGAGGAGGGAAAAAGAATCCAGAGGAGACCCTGCACTGAGTGTGGAGCTGGACGCAGGGCTCAATCCCACAACACTGAGATCATAACCTGAGCCGAAACCAAGAGTCCAATGCTTAACAGACTGAGCCACCCAGGCGGCCCTGGTGTTTCTTTTAGTGTTAAATGACATGGTTCTTTTTTAATGGAACACCAGATGAAGTGGCAGGCTTACATTTAGGAGCCATGTTGCATCAAAATAAAGTGTGTGTGCGTGCGTGTGTGTGTGCATGTGCGTGTGTGTGTGAACACTAATTTGTATGTGAATCTTCAAACTTCAGAATTGTTCCAAGTCAACAAGACAACAACAGTACAAAGAACACATGGAAGCTGAAATCTAATGAGAAAACATCCACGTACACCATTTCACCTTCACTCTAGGGCTTTTTCCCTCCGGAAGAAGGAAGGGTGAAGTAGTTGGAGGGGCGAATGTTGTTGGACTTGACTGTATTCACTATGATGCAAGTCCATGTGCCGTAGCATAGGAGGTACAGAATTGTGTGGAATGTGCTGATATCCCTGTACGATCAACGGACCCTGCGGGGCAGGGGGTGGTGACAGTCAAGCTGGTCAACTTGAGAAATGGTTTTCTGAGCTCTCACTCTTCTGGATATTTTGTCCAACCACCAGAGTGTGTCTATTCACAGTCCAGGACTCTGGTCCACAAGAAGCCTCACCTGTTTCTAAGTCCCTTGCCTCTGCTCTACTCGCCTCTCTCCTGGGGAATGTTGTCCCGCCAATGACAACCTGTGCTCTCTTTGTGACTTCATGTCCCTTGTGAGAATGCAGAGAGATGCCTCATGTTTATCTCGAGGTTATCTCCTGCGTGCCCAGCATTTCCATGGACACGAGCTCATGATCAGAGGATCGCTCTACATGTTCAACAACACGTGACTGGGAGGAGAGAGGACAATACATATAATCATCATAAGCAATTCACGTAGGGACAAAATACCATGTTCTGTTTCTGATTTGCCACTGAAGGACAGTTGTAGTAGGATAGCAGGCTTATCTTCCTCCATATTGGCTTCAAAGGTGGGGGCTAAACAGTAAATTGCTTCTTTTCCTTAATTGCTACATTTTTTTTTTTCTAAACTTACTCATGCCTTAACCTGAACTACATCTTGAGGAACCAAGTTTCATAAACTTACTTTCTCACTAATAAAATCCGTCCTTTCCTAAGCAACATTCTTGGTGAATTCCATGGATTACTGAAAGACATTATCTCCCTAAAAATAGACTGGGATTTTTTTTATACTTTGATCATATCCCTTCTTGCCCTTGCCTTTCCAGCCAGAGACATACTAAATTTAACAGCCACCTCATATACGTTATCTCCTTCACTCTACAATTTGAAAAACAAAAACAAAAAAACCTTCCAGCTTTGTCTCTTGGTAACTGCTTAACTCTGAGCAAGTCATTTATCCAGCCTGGACAGGTTTCCTCTTCTGTTAAATGGTACTATAATCCCATCTGCCCTACAGGGAGGTGATGTGAGGACTGATAACTGACTGTTAATATATAGTGAGCTGTCTGTTATAAAACATAAAGCTTAAAGTTTTAGCCAGAATTATACAGATTTTATGACAATGGTAAATAATCATAAAGATGACCCTACAGCACCACAATATAGTAAAATGTCTCTGAATCATTCAGGATTATATTCAGTATTTTAGTACTATTTTTATCACATTCTAATTAGCTAGGAATTTTGATCAGACTTATGTGATCTCAATTAGTGAAAACATTTGACTCAATATAATATGTAAGTCACTACTTAATCTATTCATTAAACAAATACTAAGCACCTACTGTGTGCCAACAAACCATGCCAGGAAACAGGATTCAGTGAGGAAAAGCTGACCATACTAGATATGCAGATTTACTGTTTATGAAATCCTTTGTAACTTTTAGAATACAACAAGCTAAGTGCTGCCTTGGGATTGAATAAGACTATTATCACTATTTTATTACCTTCAGTAGAGTGATCCTGAGGGTCTCACCTATAGATATTGGTGCATGAGCTTTGTGACAGCTCTTTGATCTTCTCGGGTTTTCCCATTCCCTGGTTCTAGGCCACTGTCTGCATGGTCAGGGTTACCAGAAGTCTGACCTCTGGAGAGAGGAAATGCTGTGTACGCGACCATGTGAATATCGATTACCATCCTAAACACTACCTTTATGTTTTAGGCCTATGGCTGGCTTCATGAAGACACAGGACCAGAATCTGACCCAGTAGTCGTCATGAGATTTCTAGGAACCACAGACATGAGTACTGACCTTAAGACTCTCCTTCTAAGCGTTTGTGAACAATTGGCAGTCAACTACCGGTGTCTGGTTCAAAGCTACCCTAAGAAGATCCATGACCTCCGAGACTTATTTATAAACCTTTTGAACGAGTCTTCATTGCAGAGACCTCTAGTAATAATATTTGATGCCCTAGAGCAGCTCTCAGAGAGTGACGAGGCCAGGAAGCTTTGGTGGCTCCCAGCTCACCTTCCCCGCTTCGTACGAATAGTCCTGTCCACGCTGCCCAACAGACATGGGATCCTGCAGAAACTGAGGTGCCTTATCCATGAAGAAGCCAACTACATCGAGCTGATTCCCCGGGACAGGAAGATGTGCAGCCAGGTCCTCAAACACCAGCTGTTGCGGGTCAAAAGGAAGGTCACATCAGGCCAGCAGATTTATGTGAACAACGCATTCTCCAAGTGCACGCTGCCCATGTTTGTGAACCTGACCTTCAGGGAGGTGAGATATTGGAGATCTCACAAAGATGTCGATGAATCCTCCCTCTGTGTCACGGTTCACGAAAGTATAGAGCAGCTATTCTGGTCCTTGGAGAAGAAGTGTGGTCAGAAACTGGTCTCCAGGGCTCTCGGTTACATCACCATGGCCAAAATAGGTTTGAGTGAAATGGAACTGGAGGATGTGTTGGCCCTGGACAACAGTGTGATGAATGAGCTCAATGAGAACACTAGGCCCAGCAATCCCCTGAGAGTACCTTATCTGTACATCGCGAGGCTCAAGGAGGGTCTCAGTGGATACTTAATAGAAAGACATGTGAAGAACGTCACACTCCTGGTCTGGGCCAATAGACACCTGCAGCTTATAGCCCAGAAGTTGTATCTGCAGGATGACAGTGACCTGCGTGAAATGCACACCATCCTGGCAGATTACTTTCTGGGAGTCTGGTCAGGGGGCAGGAGGAAAGCTTTCTGCCTTGAAGACCCCTACTTGAATGGCTGCCTTGACTTGGAGAGCAGAAGCTTGCTTGAGGAAGAGAAGCACTTCATGGAACAGGCTTCCTTTGATAGGCAGGCTCCAGACCAGCCCTGGGTTTTCCAGTGTAATCCACTGGAGCCTGACATCTTCTTTGTCAATCATCGGAAAATGTCTGAGCTCTTGCACCACCTGACAAGATGTGGAAAAACCGATGACCTGCTTTACGGGATCATCATGAACTTCAGCTGGCTTTATACCATGATCAAAATCGGCCAGTTTGACAAAGTGCTCTCAGACATTGAGCTGGCTTACAACTACTCTCAAGAGAAGGAGCTGAAGTTCCTGGCTAGCACTCTCCGCGGCATCAAACCCAAGGTCACTGCGTTTCCGGGCTCCCTTTCAGCAGAGCTTCAGCAAAGGCTGCTGCCTGTTGTAAGTTCCCTGCCCAAACTTAGGCACCTCCTTTTAGAATGTGACAAAGATGGGCCCAAATATTGCTCCATTGTGCCATTACATTCATCCATGGACGTAACATACAGCCCGGAGCGTCTCCCCTTGTCCTCTAGTCACCTGCATGTCACCGAGATTCTGCCTACATGTAACCCCAGTACTGTCCTCACAGCTCTAGAAAATGGTTCCATCAGCACATGGGACGTGGAAACCCGTCAACTCCTCCGGCAAATCACCACAGCCCAGTCTGTCATCCTGGGCATGAAACTCACCAGTGACGAAAAGTATCTTGTGGTGGCTACGACAAATAACACCTTGCTGATTTATGACAATGTAAATTCTTGTCTTCTGTCTGAAGTGGAAATCAAAGGCACCAAGCACGGAAGCGGCTCCACCTACATCAATGGATTTACACTGTCCATCAACCATGCCCTCGCATGGCTTGAAGCCAGCAAAGATGTCACTGTCATCGATCTGCTCTACGGGTGGCCCCTTTACCAGTTCCACTGCTGGTACGAAGTGACCTGTGTCCAGTGCTCTCTGGATGGCATGTATGCTTTCTGTGGACAGTACCTGAACACCACCACCATATTTCATTTAGGGAGTGGAGAAAAGTTATGTACAGTGACATCTGAATTTTCAGGTGGGTTTGTGAAGTTTCTTCTTATCTTGGACACGGCTCAAGAAATGGTAATGGTGGACAGTGAGGGAAGCCTTTCGGTTTGGAATACTGAGGACATTTCCAATCCCCAGCTGACTGACGACTTTGACTGCCGAAGAGAAGACAGCGAGGTGGTCAGCATTGAACTTTCAGAGGACCAAAATGCAATTCTGATCTGTAAAGCCCTCAGCATTGAGCTCTTAGATACGGGCATGTGGAAAGTGGCTGAGAAGTTCAGAGCTAAGCACAACGAACGCTTTATTTCTGCTGTGCTGTCCAAAAACGGAGACTGCATCATCGCGACCATGGAAAATACCTCAGCTGTGTTTTTTTGGAGGCGGGACACAGGCCAATGCATGGCGAGCTTACAGGAAATCTCAGGTACCATAGTCAAGCTGGTGAAATCCAGTCACCACAATATGCTGCTCTCTTTATCAACCAGTGGTGTTCTTTCCATCTGGGATATAGATATAATCACCGCTATGTCCAACATAGATAAGACTGGGAAACCCATCCAAAGCCTGGTGTTACCTGCCAGAGGGGAAATCATTTATTCCCTCGATGGCTCGGACTGTGTCCACAAGTGGAGCTTCAGCAGTGGGTTCCTTGAGGCAGTATTCAAGCATGAGGGCATAGTCGAGCACTGCGTGCTGACGTCCTCTGGAGACGTCATGGTGACATCAGATGACAAAAGCAGCCAGTATGTCTGGCACACCACCAGCGGTGAGAACCTCTTCCGAATTAACGGGCAGAGAATATCTCAGCTGCTAATTACGCACAATGACCAGTTTGTGGTCTCTCTCTGTGAGGAAAATGCCTCCAGGGTTTGGAGACTGGCCACAGGCCACAGGGTCTGCAACATTTTGACCACTCTGCAGAATGCCTTTATAACCTCCGCAAATACCTTCGTGGTGGGAATGACGAAAAGCAAAGTGCTGGCGGTCAGTCTCTGGACAGGAAGCATCACCAAGAAATTTTGCTGTGAAGATGGCACCACCATTGTGAATTTTAAGTTGATCCCCGACTGCCCTGACATCATTGTGTTCATCACATCAGCCGAGACGGTGAATATCTGGAGTCTGACGGATGAAGTCATCTGTCGCCGTGTGCAACTTCCAAACAACTTCTTGAAAAATCTGGAGGATTTCGAGATTTCTCCCAATGGCAAGCTAGGCATTATATCCAGGGGAGACGAAAATATCAATGTGCTGGATTTACACAGCGGCAAATTACGGGTGGTTCACGCCTCTGGGGTCATCTGGAGGCAAAGGCTCTCTCGAGATGGTCGCTACCTGGTATACATTTGTTTCCGAAACGGGGAGGAGGAGGATGAAAATGGTGCGGTATCCAGTTTGATTGTAATGAGACTGGCTGACGGCAAAAACATCGGTGCCTGTTCCCTTTACAAAACACCAACTTTTCTCGCCCTCTCCCAGAGGCACCTGAACATCATAGTGGGTTTTGACGACGGGAGTATAGGGATATACACAGTGGTAGACCGTGTAGACGCAGCCCTGAAAATTAAGATTGCCACTTCAAATAGCAGACAGATTTTCAACAATGCAACACAGGCATCCAGGCCAAAGTGTAGTAGTTACTGTTTCAAAGTGTCTGTGGATTGCCTATGGAGAGAGTCTACCGAGGTCTTTGCGAGAGACAGTCCCATCACCGTGAGCGATTCCACTGAGCCCAGCGAGGCGACACCGTCCAAGAAACACAACCCTTGCTATGACCGGATGTGCTCCGCCCTGGAATCCAGGGGCCACAGCTATGCCCCTGACAACTGACAAAACGTTCTCCTTGCTCAGCGGACTTGCGCGATACACACGCACAAGGGGGAGAAAAAGTATCTTCTGTCTCCCAAATGATAAACTACTCCTTTCTTTAAAGACAGGAAAGATGCTGGAGTTCCAGTGTTAACATGCTCGTCAAAAAGACAGAAATGTGAAATCGGCTTTGAGTTGGCTCTTTTTGTCAAAGTTAATCCAGGAATGACACCTTGACAGAGCATTTCTAAAAATGGTGTTTAACCGGCTACATCAACTGGAAGCTAGGCGATATTTTTCACGTTAGCTGCGTGGGAAGCAACAGCATAACTCATTCCATGGGTTCAGAAGACAGAGCTAGAACTATATCCAGACCCCTTGGACTGGACTTCATTCTACGGAAATCATTTGAAATTGTGAACACAAAGAGCTGTTTGACCTCCAATGATGGTGTGGCCTAAGTAAACACAGCCTTAATCTCTCCTTACATTTTACAATCCTGACAACTGTGTAAACCCATTCTGCAGAAGGAAGGTCAAAAGGTGCAAAATCACGTAACAAAAATGCCCCCTCGTACTCCCAGTTTCCCAAGAGAAAGGACGTGAGAGGTGAGGCCACGAACTGGACTGGGCACAAGAACTTAGTACCACCCTCATAGGGCTACTGAGCACGCAGTCAGTCTTCATTAGGATACAGTTGAGACAGTTGCATGCAAGGGTTTCTGTATAACGGAACATGCGATTTTTACACTACTTCCTGGGCTGCAAGAGAAACACATTTAATAGGAAACCACAGTCTTTTCGTGTGTTTTTGAAATGCCTATTTGTGCTGGACGTTAAAGCGGAATTACAGAAAGGGCATTATAGATTTGGTAAGACATCTGTTCATTTCCATCTTGTACTAACAAAAGTCTGGGCTATTCAGTCAGTTGTATGGAAGCATACATTATTTCCTAAATCCCTGCGGTAAATCTTAACAGAAAGAAAGCTTTCTTGACATGCCATCTATGAAATACTGAAGACATTTGCCTTACTCTCATTCCTCCTCACTCCTGTGTAAAATGCAGACAGACGACCAAATACTCGGGGACAAACTGAATATGCCTGTCTTTGTGCTAAAATATTCCATATCTTAAGGGTGTCCAAAGGTTCTTTCTTGTCCCTGTTTGTAATCACTTTCTTACTTCCCCAGACTGTATGTAGGCTTCTTCCTCTGTCACCCTTTCTGCTGGAGGGCTCCTTGGGGCCTTTATAGTCTTATCCGTTTCAAAGCAGAAGCTATGAAATGGTATTAAATACTTTTTAAAAACACTACTTCACCTATTTAAAAGAAAATATCACATCCCAAAAGGGGGAAAGTGATTTTCTTCCTTCCATATCCTCCACATGGCATGTCCTTGGATGACTTTTTGAAGGGTATCAGAAGCGCTGGTTTGCTTTGAAAGTGACGGGAGTGACTTGTGGCGGCAGAATGATGACCAAGGAACTGATGTGCTCTCAGCCCAGCTCGGCCACAAACTCCTCGCGCGGGCAGATCTTTAGCCTCTCCGCTGTATTGTTTTTGTAAGCTGCAAAATAAAGGGAGTGATAGCTTCTGCTCTAGCCTTTATAGGGGTGTTGGAGAGCAATGTGAGGAAAAAGACAGCGACGGCTTGATTGTTTTTGCAAATGGGAGAAGCAAAATGATCTGATCCAAAGGGAATCCAAGCTCATTGCATTTCACTTTGGAAAGCAGTTTGACATGAAAGCATACAGAGATGGGATTCAGACATAACGCCCCACTCCGTGGTCGAAGAATTTTTTTCAGTATGTTCCTCCTGGCCTAGCTACCAGCCGGGAAGGGGGTAGCCCAGTGAAGGCTCAGCCCACGTAGAGATCACCTGGAGTTGATTGTATGAGTCAATGCTTTTTTTTTTTTCTTTAGCTCTTCTGCGGCAACACATTCCTATTCCTGTGATTATCAGTTGGACCTCCATGCCACACATTTCTAAGAATTAAATGCCTAGATGGATTAAATGTAGTGTGTGAATATTCTATGTAACAGCCAATAGAGTTTAACAAGTGACTTGAATGATTTTTCCTAACTTGTTTGCAACTGATAGCTCATATTGAATGTTTTTATGTAAACTTTGTATTGTTGGGAAGAATTACCCAATCAGAGATTTATATTTTCATAAATGTTACATTTAGTTAAATTTTGTTACAGAGTTGTTACACTAGAAAATTATTGCTGTCTTCAAACAATGTACAGTCTTGTGTATGTATTGTTTGTATGAATAAAAGGTAAACTACTTAGATTTGTGGGTTTTTCTTCCCCAACTTTTGCAAGTATACTTAGAGATTTTTAGTAATAATAATTGTTCATGCTTACTGTACACCAGACTCTATTTTTGGAGCCTTGTATGTACTAAGCCATGTAATCTCCACCAAAGCCTTATGAGATAGGTACTGTTAGTATTCCAAATTCACAGATGTAACAACCTAGAAACAGAGGTCCAGGGGGAATTGCTGAATAGGATTTCAATATACCATCAATGTGGTTTTTGTTACCTTTTCCAAAGCACATAGAATATAGCATTGAATATCCAGTAGGCACTTACTGATAATGGCCTATAAAATGTTTTCCAACTTGCAGATTAGAGACCAGGCTAGGCTCTAAAGATCACCAGAGGTCTTTGCAAACTCCCAGGAGTTTCAGGTATACCACAACTGCTGATTTATTCATTCCACAAATAGTTATTTGGTCATGCATTTTGCCAGGAATGCAAAAGTTAGTAAAGTAGCTTGCACCTTCTAGGATCTCACAGTCTTAACAGGAAAACAGATAGGAAACAAGTTCTATGGGTAAGTGCAAGGACAGTGTGCTTCCTTCTGGGCTTGGGGCCAAGGTGGGAAGAATGATAACCAAGGAGTCATCCCACTCATAAAGTGCCTCCAGGTGAGAAGGCAGGACCAAGGGGTGGGGGGATCTTCCTCCCATAGGCACCTTTTTTCTTTTCTTGCCTCTGGGAACTGAGAATCCACACACACACTCACAAAAAATTTTTTAAACAAGTTAGCAATGGAGAGCTTAAGTGATGATAACTAGGAAATAATCGGATGAAAACTTTGTATCTAGTTTCATGAAAAAATCATTCTCAGAGAAATTTAAAATCAAGACGTTAAAAAATTGAAGACATTATCTATCTGGTTTCATCTTTATGTGGCTGAGACTTATTTCTGTTTAGAATTTACCCCCCTTGAAAACTCTTCCTTAACTCCACCACCCATGCTGGGAATTCCTTCTTGGATTCTAATCTAAATCCTTTAGGTTGAAGGTTAAACATTCTCTTTCAGTTCTGAGAAAACGTAGAGGAGTGGATTGTCATTGTTTGCATAAAAGCATTTCATATACATGGAGTTTGTTGTTTAACAAACTTAAATATCTTCTTTGCCAGTGTCAAGAATGCAACAAATACCATGTGTTTGCTTTGTCCAAGGCATTATGCTCATGCCCTAGGATGATCTCATAATGAGTCATGCATAACCCCTGCCCTCCAGAATCCTACAATCTAAAGGAGACACAACTAAATTAGATGTGATACAGATTTTTTAAAAAAGTTAATAAAACTGAAATGCAGGTGTTGAGAATACACTGCAGAGGAGCAATTAACTCGAACTGGGATTCAAAAGGAATGGCCAAGAGGAGGTGATAGTGGAGGCTTGAAGGACAAATGGAACTTAACTGTCAGAATGTCAAAAAGACACTTCAGGAGAAGGAAGCTGTGTGAGCACAAACAGGGAAAGTCAACATATACTGTGGATGACTTCAGATGCTATGCTGGCTTTTTAAACTTTATTCTGGGGGCGCCTGGCTGGCTCAGTCGGTAGAGCATGCAACTCTTGATCTCAGGGTCATGAGTTCAACCCCCACATTAGTCGTAGAGGTTATTTAAATACATACATACATAAAGTTAAACTTTATTCTGTAACTCATAGGTAATCGTGGGAAAGTTTTTGAGAAGGGGAAAGACCTGGTTGAAATGGTGTTTTAGAATGACTTAGGCAGTACTATGTCCCATGGATCGGAGATGGAAGAGACCAGAAGCTGGGGACCAGTAAAGAAACTCTTGTAAGGAGCTGAGATAGAAAGTAGAAGATCTTGATCTTAGGACAGCCGCAGTGAGGATGCTAAGAAGAGGCATGATTTCAGGGCTTTAACTGACAGAGTTGTGTGATGAACAAAGGAGAACTCACATAATTCCAGCTCCAATTTAAACTGGGTGGACAGAATTACAGATGTAAAATGAATACGTTTAGGAGATGAAGATGAAGGAAATACTGAAATAAAGTTGGACCTAGAGAATTCAAAAGTAAAGATATCCATGCAGGCAACTGGAAATGTGTTATCCTGGCAATGGAGAAATTGTAGCTAAAGGCAAAGAATCCAACCTGTTATCTCTTTCTCAAAAATCTAAATAATGCATAAGATGGTGCTTTTTTTTTTCGTTATAATATAAGCCAATACCATAAACTTCTTAAAATTGTGGGTCTTTTTTTTTTTTTAGAACCATATTGACAAATTTAGAACTCTATTGACAAATCTACTCAAACAAATTAGTTCTCCTATCTTCCATGACTCATCAGTTGGAACGATTTATATGCCAATGAAAACATGAACACACCTAAAACACTAACTGAATCATGGTGTTTCACTCCCACATGCATCCAGAAACCACTGGTTTTTCTTCTGTATTTTTCATAAGGGTCCCTTGACAGCTCCATTTGGCATTCCATGTGATGTGCATGAAGTACAGATTACACGTATATGGACATATTGGAGGGTTTCGTTTCAGTGTATCAATATGACAAATTATATAACACCGAATTTAAGATTACCAATAACACCACCATCTCTGGCTTTACAGAATCCCAGCCTTTGATAGATGAAGGTAACTTAGCCAGCAGCTTGAGCATATTCAGAGCAGTGGTTCTCAAACTGGAGTGTACATCATTTGTTAAAACACAGATTACTTCACCCTCCCTATCCCCAATTATTTCAGAATCCGTATGTCGTGGGTAGAGCCCCCAAATCTGCATTTTTTACTGAATCCCTCCAGATGAAGCTGATTCCGCTAGTCTGGGAACCACACTTCAAAACCTAAACAATGTCTTTTTGGTCAAAGTAACTTAAATGATAAATGTACCAGTATTCTGTGGACGTTACTAAAGCATCCACTAGAAGTGTGACAAAGGGTTTTATCAGAAAATGATGTAAAATAGCAGAGAACTTCCTTCTAAATCTATCATTTTAAAGCATGCAGCTACCACACGACTGGCAAGATGCCCCCCAAAATGAGTTTTCTCCCATAAAGGGTGACAAATGTGTAAATGGAGCTGGAATCCCTAAAGTTGGCCCGTTAGAAACTAAGGACAGTATGTCGGTCTTTAAACTCTGGCCTATTCTGCAGCAGCCTGTTCTGTCCTGACTGTCCCTGGATAATCTGAAGGGGAGAGAAGAGGGTAAGCTAGGTGGCGCAGTTGCTTAACACATTTTCCTGTCAATCCAACTTGGGCGCACAGGTGAAAAGAACTTCCAACACCTAAGTAGTATTTTCAGGTAAAGCCACCAGCTCTCCACCCACCGTAGGTGCGTGCACCGCAACAAGTACGCGCGTGGAGCTCAGGAGGTGTGGACGCGGTGTTGCAGCCGAGGTTCCAACAGCCCGGGAAAAGGGGGTGGGGGGAAGCAGGACTTCGTTGAGCTCCCACTGTGGTGTCGAGGGCGCAGGCGAGTGTGTGCAACTTCCTGGAGTTACATCTCGGTAGCGTCCGCGCTGGGTCTCAGACCATCCGCTCTGATAGTGCAGGCGGGCGACGGTGTACACACCAGGTCGAAACGGAAGAGGCTGGAACTGAGGAGGAACCCCAAACTCAAAAGTACGGGGTGAGGGGTACAGATCTCTTTGCCAGGGGCCGCATTTCTGGATCTCCCCACTGACGTGCCGCATCCTAGGAGGCTCCCCTCTCCCTCCAGCACGACGGAAAAGTAGGCACCGAGACGTTACCCCGCGCGGGCCGGCGGTGGGCACGCGAGCCGGCAGTGGCTGCCCGGAGGCCGAGCGCGCCCGGGGATGGCCAGCCCGGCTCCGAGGGGCGCGCGGCCGGGCGGGGGGGCGCGCGGCTCGGGGCGCGCAGGTAAAGGGTTACGCGTGCCGGGGAGGCTCGCCCGCCTGCCGCGCCACGTGACGCGCCGGCCCAATGACGGTGCCGGGGCGGCCGCTGTGAGTGCGGCGGGCTCCGGGCGGCGCTGAGCCGCTGGCGTTTCCCGGCGCGGCCGCCCGAGGCCGGCGAAGCCATGGGCGCCGCGACCCCGCCGCCGCCGCCGCCCGGTCCCAGGTAGGGACGGTCCCCCGCCCCGCGCGTCGGGCCCCGCCGTGGGCTTGCCTCCTGCCGAGCTCGGCTTTGGGGCATTATTTCCCCGATTTCTCTCGCAGGTCGTTTTTATTTCTTTACTTCCTTCTGGCAGAAAAAAAAAAAATGGGGCGAGGCAATTCTCAGTTTGATTACTTCGGAAAAGTCACAGAATTCAACAAAGGCACAGAAAGGGAGGCCAAATCCAGCACCGGCGGGGGCGGGGGGGGGGGCGGGCGGGACTTTTACAAATTCCCCAAACTCAAGACCAGGACAGTTTGGAAAGCTTGGCATCTCAGTGGTGTATGAAACAGTTTTGGTTTTAAATCCCTAATTAATGAACTTTCAGCTGCGCCTGAGAACTTGAGTTGGAAAAACTGCAAGAGATTTTCCCTTATTTCTAAGTGTCCCCCTCCCCCCATTTTTAAGCATCTGAGCGTTTTTGAATAAAACGGAAATGGAATGTTGACCGCCGCTGTTTCTTTGAAATGTCCTTGGGTCCCCAGGATTTGCTCCGGTCCCGGTGCTGGAGCCCTGGGTGGCGGTGGGAAGGGGTGGGGCGGGGAGGGTGCAGCGCTAGGAAGCGGCACGTGTTGAAAGAGCGTGCCAGGTGCAAACTGTTAAATGGACACAAACTGTTTGCTGCATATTTAATAATTAGGCAAGCATCTCCCAGGTCGATTGCTTGGGTCTCATTTGACCTTGGCAGCCCTGATGAGGTGAGATTTTCACAAACCACCACTGAAGAATTTTTCCAATGATACAAGACAGATTTCAAAATCAGTGGGACTTTTTACCCCCTTCCAGGACTGTAATTAACCTTAAAAACAAAACCTCCCCTTAGTAACTTAGTACATTTTATTTTCCATTGTGGTATATAGACTTTTGCCCAGTGAATTTAGAGGAAGTCGGTGTTCCACGAGGTGGTTCAGATCATTAAAGAATAGGGTGTTTTATTTTCTTCCCGTCCCTGTGAGAATTACTGGCGGCCCTTTTCATATGGCTTATAAGTGTCCTGGGTGGCCCTACCCACGCTGTTGTGAGGAGCAAGGCTGTAGAAAAGATGAGACGTTTTGAGAGTTGAATCAGAAAGAAATAGAAAGTGGTCACTGCTTTTAAACACAATAAATTCTGTTTATTCCCACAAAAATATTCCACTTATTTCCACATCTAATTCTCCAGTTAATATTTTAAGGAGACAGATGTTAGAGGTTCTGATGCTAAACACCAGTATCTATAAATACGTCAGCAGTCGTGAGGCAGGTCTTTGAGACAGTACTTTGAAGCTCTTAAGGCTAAGTAGGACTCTGGGGTTCTTTGTACTTCCCTAACGTGTGAAGAATTAGTTATAGGAAGCTGCCTTGATCCCAGACCAGGAATGGAGGAGACATGAATACAGGAAGGTGGGGTTGGGTTTATTTCTCTTCTTTGCTCACTTACTGTTCATCCTGGTCCTGCTCTTTCTGTTCAGCAAGTATGTGATAAGTGCTTCCCCAGAAACATGACCCGTCTTTGCTATGTTCTAAGAGCTTTTGCAAATCTGGATTCAAAACCAGACAGAAACTTGCATGTCACCTAAATATGTTCAATAGCCTAAAAATGGAATGATTCCCCTGACTTCCCACCTCATGTCTCTCTGAACCTGGAAACAACCTAGCCAAGTTCTGGCCAGAATTGAGTCTCAGCCCAAGGGCCGAGTGGGTACTTGTCTGCCTTCCTCCTGCAACTGCCCTGCCTTGGAGGCCTCAAGAGCCCATTTACTGAGCTTCTTGGAAGGGACTCCAGTTTCCAAATAATTGAATACCAGTCTCCCAGTAGCTGGGTTTCCTCCACCTGGACTTGCAAATTCCCTTAGTTTCACAATGTTCCCAGTAACCCTGAATCTTGGGCCCTTTTGAGGTCTTGGTTAAATAGTACCTAGCTTCTGCTTTTTTTTTTTTTTTTTGTCATTAGATTGATTATCTGGTTGGAGGTAGACTTTCTAGATATCTAGAAAAGAAGAGTCAGTAGCCTCATCCTAGGGGAGGAGCCTTCACCCATCTGCAGGTCAGATGGGTCACCTATTTGTAGCCTTTCTTAGTGTGGTTACCACCTGAATGCTGTTTTAAGAGAATAACATGAAAGTGAAATCTGTTATCTACTCACACCCTTTTCACCTGAGAATATTCTGGTCCCATAGAGTTTGGAATCTTCAGAAGGACCATATATCATCAAAATGACCCTATCCTGGGGTCCCTGGGTGACTCAGTCAGTTAAGTGTATGCCTTCAGCTCAGGTCATGATCTCAGGGTCCTGGGATCGAGCCCCACATTGGGGTCCCTGTTCAGCAGGGAGTCTCCTCCCTCTGCCCCTCTACCCCTCTACCCTGCTCATGTGCATTCTCTCTCTCTCTCTCAAATAAAATCCTTTTAAAAAATGACCCTATCCTAAGACTTAACATAGCCATCAGATGAATATATGTCCTGAAGCAGATACTTAGAATAAGTCAAAATACTAGTTCAGTGTCATCAAGCATCTTGGAAAAGATGCTCCTGAGCTGCAGCGAATATTAAAAAGGAGTATGTCTCAAATTTTACCCTGAGCAGTGAATTCCATTCTATTCAGTGGACGAGTGGCTCTCTAAAATGAAGTGAAACCCCTCCCTGACCTTGGAGACAGCAGGTTTGTAAGCCCAGAGATAATCAGATGCACACTCAGCCAGGTGCCAGAGACACTGTCCTTGCCTTCAGGGAACTTAACAGTCTTCAGACAAGCCAGTGGAGGATTTTAAGCAGAGCAGCTCTGTTTCTTAGAAAGTTCTCTCCAGCTGCAACGAGAAGACTGAAATGGGAAAGATCCCAGCCAGGCAGCTGCTGTAAAAATCCACACGAGAGGAGAGTGAGAAGTGAATTGATTCTAAAGATACGTAGTGGGACAAAGGTATTGGGGACCTCAAGCCAAGAAAATATTGGGTGACTCAGGTCTCTGCAGTTGATTTCCATGTCATTTCAAAATACATCTGTTGCAGGCAGGTAGCTGTGAGCCACGTGCTTCCCCTTCTACGCCCTTTGTTTCTCTCACGGAGAAAGGTGTTGATAAAGAGTGAGCCAAGTATAGTTCGCACTTTCAGCAACGCAGTGCATCTTCGCGCAGACTTAAATATGTACATCGGAAGGCTAAGTTAGGATAAACGGTTGCCCTCGTTTTGTATACACATCCTCTGATTTAGCTTAACTCCTTCTGGGAATAACACCCTTGATTGTGTAGCAGGCGCAGTAGTGGACGTGTGTCTCAGGGTGCAGAAATGCCATGTCCGAGCGCCCCCCAGCAGGACGCAGGAGGTGCCGAGGGCCTGCGACAGAGGGACAGTCACCTCCGTCACTGCCCCATGCAGAGCTCTGTCATACAACATGTATTTGGATTCATTTGTGGTTCATTTGTTTCTGAGTCCCAGAGTCCATCTCTACACCCTAGAGTTTGGACATTTCTTTTGATTTTGGTGTTGTCTTTTTCCTTCCATTGGGTAATTGAGTGCATACCTTGGGTCATTTCTGTGTGATAAAGATTGGGTCTGCATGTCACGGCTGTGAAGCATTATCCCTCTTCTTTGGTGGTCAGACGACCAGCAGCCTCAGTTCTCCAGACTATGGCAGCCTAGAAATGAATAGAAGTCTGCCTGCACCCATAGAGAGTTGTTAAGAGCCACATACTTAGACCGTCACCAGAAGGTACATACATGTAATTATTTCTCTTTGGACTCCTAATGAGCTTGGCTTTGTGGGTTCGTGGTCCATGGCAAGGAGGCTCACCTCCCAGATTCTGCATAAAGTCATTAGGGTAAGTGTGGGATGTAGTCACAACTGGTTTTGCTAAACAGCAAAACCAATAGAGCGAAGCTGCCTGCGATGACATTCTGAGTCGACAAGACAGGAAAAATTCGGTTCAGAACTGTTAACAAGGAAATAAGTGTCGCATTCTGGAAAAGTGCACCCTCAATCCTTCTTAGACCCAGAAAAGAACTTTAAAAATCACTGGTTCTGAGCAGCTTAATTTAGAGGAAACTGAGGCTCGGGGAGGCTAAATGAGGTGTCTAAGGTCATACAGTCGCCTAACACAAAAGCTGCTGGGGCCACAGTCTGAGAATCCCAATTCCCAGCGCAGTCACCTTCCTACTATGCCTGGCCGAAAAGGACAGATTTTAGTGGTATGGGAAGCTGATCTTTCGTTAAGTACCTTTTCCCCAAAATGTTATAACAGCCACTATTTGTGGAGAAATTACTTACATCGAGTATCAATTATCTATTGCTGTGTAACAAACCAGTCCAAAACGTAGTGGCTGAAAATAACCACTATTGATTTAGTTTATGACCCTGTGGGTGAGCAGTTGGGGCCTGGCGACTGCGCCGATCTTGTCAGACTCCCTCATGCATCTGTGGTCACAAGGCAGCCCTGCCCCCCGAGTGTCCAGCCGTCAGCTAAGTCCCAGGCCGCCTGGGCTTGTTCACGTGTTGGCCCATGGCTGTAGGAGGGAGCGTGGAAGCAGCACTCCATGAGGCCTAGGCTGAAAGGGACACGAGTTGCTTCTCCTCCAGCCTCCTCTAAAAGCCAGTGAAGAGGCCAGCCCAGATTCAGAGGGTGGAGAAGTAGACTCCACCGTTTGATGGGAGGAACTGGGACTCCCCTTAGGGAACAGGAGGGATTCAGGGAGGGGTGGGGAATCGCGGTCATTTTTGCAATCTACCACATTGGCTAAGCACTTTGCATAACTCAGCTAACTGAATTTTCCCAACAACGCTTGAGGTGCAGGCAGAAATCCTATTTTACAGGTGAAGAAACTGCAACCCAGACATGTCAGTCTGAGTTAGGCAGGAAATGCAGCTGGCCTCTCTGCCCCTGCATGACGCTACAGGGACCGGGAAGGGTGGGAAGCATGCTATTATCATACAACTCAGGGTTTTGTACGAACAAAATTTAAGAGTACTTTTGCTTGATTTATGTGCTAAAAGAAATAAGATCAGAGACGATTGTGCCCTCAAAGAAGGTATGGTGTGTGCGCATGTGCACACAAGGTAATTAAACAATAAGATTCAGAGTAAAGAGAAATAAGGCAACTGGATCATCAAGAGTAATAGGGGACAAGATAATGAGCTTAGGGGAACCAAGGGAAAGACTAATTTGAAAAGAATCCTATCTTTTTATTAATATCTCAAAGGATCCTCCTATATAAAATAGGTATTAGTCCGACTACACAGGTGAAGTTATTCGCCCAAGGTCACACAGAGCTGATGAGATGGCATTCAGACCCAGGTCCGCATGTCTCCAAAAACAGTCCTCCACCATTTTGTCCCCAGAAAGCCAAGAGCTTTGCTACTCAAAGTGGTGTCCATGGACCAGCAGCCTGGCGGTCACCTGGGAGCTGGTTAGAAATGCAGTCTTGATGCTACCTCAGATCTGTTGAATCAGAATCTGCATTTTAACAAGATCCCCGTACAGTTCATAAGTACAGTGAAGTCTGAGAAGCAAAGCACATCCCCCAAGACTGGATGCCAACTTGGATTCTGACGAAAGGGAAAAAATAAAGGAAGTGAAGAGATGGTTCTGAACTGCCAAGTTCCGAACTGCATTTCCCACACTTTAAGGCTGGGATGTTACCTCTGCCTTCTTTACCCCTGAAAAAGAAGATCCTTTTTGGTGGTATGGTAGTTTTGGTTTTCTGTATGTCAGCTTTCAGGCAGCTTCTCCCACTCCCTTGAGTTGTAGCAGTTTTTCAACTTTTGCTAAGAAGCAGTTCAAACAAAGTTCCAAATCTGTATCCCTTGTCATTCCCTGTATATGGTGAAAGAATTTTTTTTTTTGGCAGGCAATGAGTTATAATGAAACAGTTCTTCATATAGTTCTTCAGTTTATTAGATCTTCCCTGTGACATCTGTAGAGACAGGATTATTATGCCCCTTTTGTAAGTTAAGGACAGTGAGAGGTCGGGATGGTCACTCAGCCAAGATTTGAACTCAGGTCTGCTGACGCCAAGCCGAGTCTTCTGACTAACCCGCAAAGCACTCTGCAGGTTTTCTATTTGGTCTTTGGAGGAAATTATCAAACTGATTGATTTTTGCTTTGGGGTTTTCTTTCTTTCTTTCTTTTCTTTCTTTTCTTTTTCTTTTCTGTCTTTTCTGTCTTTTCTTTCTTTCTTTTCTTCTTTCATAGACACTGTGCCAAACTCAGATGCTTGAAAGTTTAAATTGGGGATTTTTAAGTAATTACTTCATGGAAACTTAAAAATGCCTCATAAAAACATTTCCTTCTTTATCTGTTTTCCCTATCGAGTTGAATCCCTCCTTTGGTTCCAGTGGCAACAAATCCCACTTTATATTTCAAATGACGTAATTTTGCGACCTTTTCCTTTGATCCTTTGAGTGATAAAAAGATCTTTCTTTTTTCCAAGTAAATTTTGAAGCCTCTTTTCTTATTTTATATATTCCGCATTTATTTCTTATTTTATATATTCCGCATCCTTTACTCTGAAAATGTCTGTAGGCTACAGAATCATGACCTGGAAAGGGCTTTCACTAATCCAAACACCTGGTTTTAGGGATAAGAAAACTGAGGCCTGGGGAGAGAAAGCAACTCTTTCTAGGATACCAGGCAAGTCAGAGGCAAAACAAGGTCGGGAACCCTCGGCCCCACCCCCTCCCCCACCCGCCAAGCCCTGTACTCTGACTAAAAGACTTCAAAGCAATTCCTTTCCCTGTTGTGTTTCCCAGCCTCTAGGGGGCACCCTGGGGAAGTTGGGAGAGCTCACGTTTTTTTGTTGTTGTTGTTTTGTTTTTTAAGATTTTATTTATTTGCGAGAGAGAGAATGAGAGACAGAGAGCATGAGAGGGAGGAGGGTCAGAGGGAGAAGCAGACTCCCTGCCGAGCAGGGAGCCCGATGCGGGACTCGATCCCGGGACTCCAGGATCATGACCTGAGCCGAAGGCAGTCGCTTAACCAACTGAGCCACCCAGGCGCCCCTAAAGAGAAAATCTTTTTTTTTTTTTTTTTTAAGATTTTATTTATTTGCGAGAGAGAGAATGAGAGACAGAGAGCATGAGAGGGAGGAGGGTCAGAGGGAGAAGCAGACTCCCTGCTGAGCAGGGAGCCGGGAGAGCTCACGTTTTAAAGTCCAGAAGACCTGGGTTTGAATCCTGGTTTGCTGGCTGTCTAGCGTGTCCCAGGATGCATTTATTGCTGCAGTCATTTCTACAAAGAATCATAAAACAGAGTTAATTGGCTAGACAGTCAAGACTTAGTTTACAAAGTACAATTTATCTGCATTCTCTTTTGAGCTTGACGGGACAGGTTTTATGATCCTCACTGGGATTTGGTTTTGGTGAAGGAGGCCAAATGTCCTAGAAGTGGACATAGTAACAGTTTCAGCGTGACGCTGCAACCCAGGCAGAGGTCCAGCCTCAGAAGATGGCTGACAGAGGCCTGATCCTCCCGCCTCAAGTTAGTTCTGCCTCCATTACCGATGTGAGGCTCTCACTTGTCAAAGCTAAAAGGCCAGTGTTTCCTGGTGCTAAAGTACAAGGCTGAGGTGTGGTTCTGGGGAGGTGAGCCTGAAAACAAAGGGGTAGAGAAGTCACAGCCCACTGGTGTGGAGAGAGCTAGAGGGCTGTCTTTTAATACCCTGCCTAAATTAAAAGATTTAATGGAGTAAAAGGAGTGTGACTTTCATATAATCCAAAAAAAGCTGAAGTGTCTTTAGGGAAAGTAAAATCACTGAAATTGCACCCTTGACAGGCAGTTACCCTGTAAGCGTTAATTAGACGAACAGGGGCGCCTGGGTGGCTCAGTCGTTAAGCGTCTGCCTTCGGCTCAGGTCATGATCCCAGGATCCTGGGATCGAGTCCCACATCGGGCTCCCTGCTCGACGGGAAGCCTGCCTCTCCCCCCTCCACTCCCCCTGCCTGTGCTCCTCTCTCACTGTGTCTCTCTCTGTCAAATAAATAAAATCTTTAAAAAAAAAAAAAAAAGAGTTAATTAGACGAACAAAAAGCGGAACAAACAAACAAACAAAACTCAAGAATTTGCCCCCCTAGCACCTGGCAGGCCCTCCATGGCAGGTATGACCGGGTGAGGCACGCGTACGCGTCCGCCTATAAGTCAGAAGTCATCGGAATCATCCCCTCAAACACACATGACGGCATCTTGTGCATATTTGATCCGCACTTCATAGATGTGTGGTAACTCTGAGTCTCAGCCTGTGGCCTCCAGTTTCCTCAGATGTAAAATGTGAGGTTTGGACCAGAGCAGCACCGTAGGGTGTGGAACGGAAGGAAAGGATGGGGCTGGGGGAGGCGATCAGGTGACCCACGTCTCCCCACAGCTCACTCCGTCTTTACCATTGATAAAAGCCACACGGAGTGATAGCGGACTTCAAACTTTAGGCACATGGGATTTGCCCTGAATCTCTAACCAGATATAGAACTTTCCTTATTATAAAGTCATCTACTTAAGTGTCTACCCAGGGTCTGTTTTAAATGCCCTCTGTATCTCAAGCATAGAAAGAACCTTGTCGGCGGGGGGTGGGGGGGGTGGGGGGGTGGAGTCATATTTCCATGTTTGTATTAGTGGGAAGTAGGGAGGGTGCCAAGGACTTCATCTGAGGAGACAAACGTGGAGTTCTTTGAGAAAGCAGAACTTAGTTACATGTTGGAATGATCATTCTATAAGTGCCGAGACTAAAGGAAACTGCAAAATTGGGAGAAATGAGACTTGAAGATGATGACTTTTTCCTGGTCCTCATTTCCATAAAGGATTTTCAAAATAACCAAGTTGGCATTTACAGTATTTAAAAGAGATGGCCATTGCCTCACCTTATTTATTTTATATATTCCGCATCCTTTACTTTGTGAGTTTGACTGGATTATTTTAAGAACTTTATTGTAAAGTTTTTTCACTATAGAGGGCCCACTCTAGTTAGTGAACCTAGTGCCATAAAAAGCTTTTTTTTTTTTCCCCTCTACTAATGCTGTGTGGACTAAGATCCAAATGTTCTTCTACTGAGCAGATGTCCGCAGAGGCCGTGCTAGCTGGTGGGGCGACAAAGGTGAACAGAACAGACCTGGACACAATCTCATAGTTATCAGTGTGATAACCATACAGACCTATCGCTCTGCGTTCCTGTGTGGACGGACAGCGGGGAGAGAGGTCCTGGGCGCAGCTGGGGGTGGATGGGAGCGGGGACCTGGACTGAGAGGCAGGAAGGGCCTCCCTGAGGAAGCACATCCCAGTGACATCTCAGGAGGCCGAGGAGCCACAGGGGTTCGAGAGGGAACGGCGTGGTCACACGTCCAGAGGGAGCAGTGTTCCTAGGAATGTTGTGAGCACGAGGAGTACCAGGAGAGGTAGGCAGGAGGTGCAGGGCCTTGTAGGCCACGAGCTTTACGTAATCTGACCTCTACCAATGTGATCCTTCCTATTTATTTAGGGTTTTTTTGGTGGATGTCGAAACCTCCACTATCTAGAGTTGAGTGAGGGTAAAGGTCGTCTTCCTCACAGCCTCCCACGTGGTCCGCAAGCAAATCTCAGGCTCAATGCAGCCCCACCTTCCAACACTGATCCACAAGCAGGAATCAGAACAGTCATGCGGCCTGTTGTGTAGGCTTGATGAAGTCCCTGGTTCCATTCCTTTAGTTTCCCCAGCTATATCTCGTGGGAAGTTCATTAGAGGCAAAGGTGACCTCTTCGCCAGGCAGGGTTGAGCTAACCTAAGAGTGTAATTTAAGCAGCAAGACTCCTTTGAGCTGGCCACGAGTCAGGCATTTGGCAGAAACAAGTCCTGGGCCCCCCTGGGAGGGTACAGGTGGCTGGATCTACTGTCCACGGTGTTGGTGCAAGAAAGGGGGCGCCTCGACTCTGTTTCCAACCAGTCCATACATCTCCTATGAAAGTGATTTCCCCGAGGAAAAACAGCTTCTAACATCCATCTGCTAATTAACAAAGTCCTTTGTGTTGATTGGAGATATAGAAGCTAATCTACCTGCAGAAACCGCCTCAAGCCTGCAGCCCTTGTGACAGCATTCTTACGGAGGACCTGGGACGCGTGTATTCCTGACCAGGGCAACTAACTTAACGTACAGCCTAGGGTGCAGACTAAAACCCCACTCATGCATCCTGGAGTCTATGGCAGTGGATCGTAAAGCAAATTATAGACCGGACAAGCATTGTAAGTCAGTAGCCTTAAGAACAGTGAGAAGCTATCGAAGGTTTTCAACGTGTAAGTCCTAAGATTTGCTTCTCTGGCTGCAGAGCCGGAGAGAGAGAAGACCCGGGAGGGGGCTGTGGTTGTAGGACCTGTAGTTGGACCTCCACTGGAATGAAGCAGAGGTACTTGGAGGGAGAGAAAGACACAGCTGGCTTCCTGAGATACTGGGTGACAGCACCCGGACCTGGTGATGGACGGGAATGGGAAGAGAGGCAGGCAATGTCGAGACTGAATTTTAGGACATGGGTATGCAAGGAATTTTTATAATCAATAGGCATTGTTTAAATGAAGTACCACTCACAGACACAACGCAACACCCTGCACTAATGAAAATAATGAGATGTACGTGACGACATGGTAGAAGGACACCCAGGATATAATTCTAAATTCATAAAAATTTGTTGAAGAAACATATACTTGGTGTTCCATTTTAATACAGATAGTAATGATTATAATTAGCACTTAGCAATAGTAATGATTGTAAGTAGCACTTAAAGTATCTGGAAGAAAAAATTACAGTTACCAGTATTTATTTATCTGTGAAGCAAAGATTGCTAGGGACATTTGCAATCTACATTTGACACTTCTGTACTCTGGGGTTTTTGCAACAGAGAAATCAGGCTTTGTAGAAAATGAAAAAACTACCCTGCTTCTATTATGAAAACTCTTGATCATTCTATCCCAGAATGATTACTCCCTCTTCTGAACACACAGGCCACATTCATTCCAGAGTGTTAGATCCAAAAAGGGCCTTAGCTGTCATTTGATTCACTATCTCCATTTCACCTCCGAGGCTGCTGAGGCCCAGAGAGGTTAATGGCTTGGCCAAAATCACATGACCCTAAATTAATAACAGAGTCAAGACCGGGATCCAGGAATATGCTAACTCTTAGCCTAAAATTCTTTCTACTACAACAAGCTAAGTCTTCTCTAGCACACGCTGTATCTATGAATAACTTGGCTTTTATCGGACTGTCGAGTAAATAAATCTTTGTCCGCCACTAAATGATGTGCTCAGACTGTGTCCCACACTGTGTGCTCTCAGCACTCTGTAAAACACTCACTAAAGCAACGGATAGACTTTAGACTTCAGACTAAAATTCAAGGAGGAGAAAGACACCCTCAGTCCCCCTACCTCCACTCCCCCACTCTCTCTCATACCACACAGAGTAAGGATAAGTTAGGGGCACTCCGCCACATTGCCTCCTTGGTTATGCTGGGAACACAGACTTTGGATTTGGGGAGGGTCAGCGAGTACCCTTCTCCCCTGCAACAATACCCCCATATTCTGGACCTTCCAAAGGCAAAGGCATCCCTAGTCAAAGATTCCTTTAATTAGTTGATCATGTCAGTGACTTCCCATAGCGGTCTTCTGAGCTCTTCCTCCCCTGAAGAGTGGGTTTCAGGGACTCTGACCTTACGGACACACAGCTGGCCCTGGCCTGACTGTGGGTTCAGATCGTCCACTGTGCGTGGTGGTGGCCCAGTGAACTAGATGATTCTGGATCAGGATTCACTGACCAAAAGGTGGATAGAAAACAACTTTGTCCTTAGACCAGGAGTTAGCTGGGGACAATTGGGGAGCCACATGCCAGAAGCCCGTGGAGGGCTGTGTTTGGCTTTCCCACCTTTGGTGCCTGATTCTTTTCTCCTTCTCCCCTGAAGCTAATCAGAGTACTTTTGTCTATAATGAACTATACTTGGCATCTGGTGTTCATCACCTAAATGGGCCGCTGTCTTTCGGAAACTATTCTCCCATTAAAAAAAATTTGGTGAGCTTGTTTCCAGGGTTTTATTAATTTATTTCAACTCAACATTTTCCATATCTTAAACATTTCCATTTTTTTAATTACCATCTGTTTGATTTTTTTTTAGACTGTATGCACTCACCCCCCCACACACACACACGTTTAAATAAAACTTAGTTTTAAGTTCTTCCAAATCAGTTGTTTTTCCTCCTCTTATGAATCTAGAAAAGGATGCTGTATCTTTAAATTTGGAGATATTTTATAATTGTCTCTGAAGTTTCAATTTTCATTTGTTTGCTTTGGGTGGGACATGGAAAAATATTTGCCTACTGTATGATCCTAACCTTCATGAATGTGTTCACAAATTTCCTTCTCTGAGAAAGGTGGCAGAGAGTTCATTGGTGATGCTTTCTCTTTTTAAATGTTTGCAAGTCCATGAATTTCTATACTAAAAATTGGAATTTCATTAAGTATCAAGGCTGGATCTAAGAAGATGTTTCTGAGACACTTCGAAAGTGTGAAACTTCAGAAATAAAACATTGGGTTTTCTAGTTATATATTATCCCAAAAGCTACCTTAGTTATATGATCAGTATTTTCACTATAATTATTAACAAAGTACTGATGATGAACTCTAATGTTTAGTCTGAATAACATTTTTGGACATTTTTAATTTGTTTATTTTAAAATGTTTTTTTAAATGTTTAGGTAATATCTTTAAATTATTTTGAGTGACTTGGAGGCAGCTATGTTTGTTTTCTTAAGGGAATTAAAATTCCAATAGTGCAAAAATTCTTAATGGCTCATCAAATATGTATCAAGCATTTCCCAGATGCCAGACCTACAGAGAAAGTGTAAGTCAGCCTGCCAGGGAATCCCACCATTGTGCATTTTTCACAAATGTTACCTTTAACAGGCAAACAAATTTCTTGAATCCCATGCTCCCACACCATACACTTGGAATATAAATCCATTCATAATTTTTTTTTTTAAAGTAGGCTCCATGCCTAGCACAGAGCCCAGTGCAGTGTTTGCACTGTCGACCCTGAGATCAAGACCTGAGCTGAGATCCAGGATTGGATGCTTAACTGGCTAAGCCACCCAGGCGCCCTTCATTTGTCATATTTATTGAGCACTAACTGCATGGCGGGCATTGAGCTATGTGCTGACCAGGATACAGAAGTGAACAAATAAGAGTCCCTATCCTCATGTGGCTTATAATATCTACTGGGAAAGAGGAACATGAAACAGTCACACAAATAAAACTAGAATTTCAGCCTATGGTGCAACAAAGGAAGGATAAAAGGGGTATGTAGGAGCCTTTGTGGAATCTGATTTAGACAGGAGGGGAGAGAGGTCAGGGAAGGCTTTTCAGAGAAAGTGACACGCTGAAACAGGAAGAAAGAGGACAGGTTAGCCAGGGAGGGAGGTGGAGAAGAAATTGGTTACCTTTTTTTTTTTTTTTTTTTTTTAAGAGGGGAGCATGATTCTGGAAGCCAAGAAACCCAGTTTCTAGTTTAAGAGATGCTAGCAACTACTCTTGAGCACATCTTAACCTCTGGTCTCATTTTCCTGAACCCAGAGACCAACGTTGAACAGAAACCTCTGGATTTCTTCTCTGATCTATGAGTAATATGAACTGCTCCCTTACCTGGAAGCTCTGATGGCTCCAGTTGGGCCATTTCTGGAGCTGTCACCATCCCAGCCCAGAATTTGTTCCCAGAAACTGTGTGCTTCGTGCATAGCTGCCAGGCTGGCCCTGGGGCCAGGTTCAGACAGCTCCACCGACAGCTCCACCGAGCTGCCCAGCTTCCTGCCCCGCCCCCGCCACACTGTATCTACCTTGCTATCAATTCTTTCCTCATTCCCTCCATTCTCAGAGGATAAGGTGTTCCTTTTCCTGTTCAAGGTCAACCTTTTCACTTGGACTTCTTTGCTTTTAGCCTTGATCCCCTGGGACATTGCTTCATCAAGTACTAATGCTCTCTCTGTCCCAAATCTTCAAGCTCTTAGAACCCCCATCTTCCCCCTGAAAAAGGAGTCGACGCTCTCCTCAGTGAACACACTCAAACCCCCCCCCTTTTCTTTAAATTAAAATAAAACACAGAACAGACATCTCTTCCTTTGAGCCTCATTCCTCTCCTTTTTGGCTACCCCCCCCCGTTTCCCTTATTAAACTATTAAGTGGAATTTTAAAGAATTCTTGACTCATTTCTGCCTTTAAATGCAGTTCCCAGTTTCTCACTTCTTAGTTCACTCTTTATTTATGGTTGTTTTTCTACCCACACTGTGATGTGAAAATTTCACTGACAAAATTTAAATCTTAAATTTAAATTTATGACCATTAAGACTAACGGTCGTGGGGTGCCTGGGTGGCTCAGTCCATTAAGCGTCTGCCTTCGGTTCAGGTCATAATCTTGGAATCCCGGAATCGAGTCCCACATCGGGCTCCACACTCAGCAGGGAGTCTGCTTCTCCTTCTGCCCCTCCCCTGCTCGCGTTCTCTCTCTCTCAAATAAATAAATAAAATCTTAAAAAAAAGACTAACAGTCGCATTTCATCCCCTGACCTTATAGACTGCCCCGTGGCATTTTAAACTGCTGACGTTGATGCCACCTTCCTTTCTGAAATTCTGTCTTTCCTTTGACTTCTGTTGGACGATTCTACTTCTCACTCCTGGTTTTCCATCTCCTTCCATGACCGGTCCCTGTTTGCCTGCCATCTACTATCAGGTCTGACCCTGGGGCTTGGTGATGCGGAATCCAGTCACAGGTCCTGTACGTACCTAGGAGTTATGACTGTGTCGCAAGGAAGCGCGGACAGCGAATTCAGAGCACTCTCAAATGGTGATGAGATGCATCGATTCCGGTCAGTGGCAGGTTGTGCTGGAGATGGGAGACTCAGAGGAATTGAGAATTAGCTAACTCGTAATTTGAATCTTGGGGACAGAGGTGAGAAGACTGAGCCCTTTGTGAGGTATGGATTCCATGTTAAAGCAAATTATGTCCTTACGAGATGGTGTTTTAACCCTGGGAAGGTTTAGAATTAAATTATGATGAACTAAATAAAACCCAAAGTATTTATATTTTTAGATCAGTTTGTGGAAGAGCCTGTATTCACTATTTTGAACATGTATAGTATTCACAGTGTATAAGGTAATTTGTTAATTAACATGTTAAGTCTTTTGTTTCCACTTTAAAATGTGTCATTAGCTGATTGATTTAGACTTGGGCTCTTTTAAGTTGAAATTTTTCAGATAGTTTTGCTTTTTTTTTTAAGATTTATTTTTATTTAGAGAGAGAGAGTGTGAGCGCAGGGGGAAGGGCAGAGGGAGAGGGAGAGAATCTCAAGCAGACTGCCGCTGAGTGCAGAGCCCAATGTGGGGTTCAGTCTCATGACCCCAAGATCACAACCCAGCCGAAATCAAGAGTTGGACACTTAACCGACTGAGCCACCCAGGCGCCCCGGTTTTGCTTTGTTTTATATTGGATTGAAATGTTTATGACACCTGAAGATTTACCTTATTTATGAGTTTATTAGTTTTATAAAATGACTTAAGTACTGCAGAAGGGTTTGTTTATTGGTCACTGAGATACTTTTAAAAAATCAAATATATTACATTTTCAAATAAAGCATTTAACTGTCCTTTCCTTTAATTAACCATGTTGGAAAACCACTCTTGAAAGGATTGGCAGAGTTTAGAGAATTGTAAATAGAATATAAGATTTGCAGTTATCTCGACTCGAGAGAAAGCTACACTTTGGGATGTTATTTTAATAAATATTAATCAAAAGACCCAGATAGCCCCATGTCATGTTATCTGGGGCCCTAGGAGATACCCCAACACTCCAGTTGCCACTTCCCCATTCCCAAGTATGGGTGTGCCCCTTGGCTCCTCCCTCACCGCACAGCCCTTTACGTCTTCTAGTTCCCTGACCAACCTCTGGCAACGTCAGAATGTGTGAGCCACTTGGGCTCGGATGCGCATGACACCAAATGCCCCATCTCCGGCCCCACTCTCCCCACACACCTACAGATCCCTTGATAACAAGTGCCTGCAGGGCAGATCCCCTTGCAGATCCCCAGACCCCTTTAAACTCAACCCATCTGGAACTGCATTCCCCACTGCCCCATCGCCACCCCATTGATTGGCCCTCCTTCCCGTTACCCTCAGTGGATGACATCACCTAGTTTTCCTTCCCATCAGGCGCAAGGACTCTGGGTCAGGGCACACTACTTGACAATAGTAGGCACTCAAACACAGAGGCCAAATAAAATACAGATGACATGAGACACGCCTTAGGATGAGTGGGAGGGGCAAGGGCCCATATTGTGTTGGTAGTAGTTAAAATCTCTTTGTCAGGCCAGCAGGAATAGCTCACATTTACTGAGCACCTCGTATGTGCCCAGCACTCGAAGTGATTTGTATACATCATCTAACTTAAAGGGGTGGCTCAGAGAGGTTAAGCAAGTTGTTCAAGGTGGCGGAGCTGGGACTCAGTCAAGTTCTGTGTGACCGCAGAGCCCACGCTCTTAGCCAGCAGACTCCTGCCTCCGTGTTAGCTGCCTCACCTCAGAGCAGATGCCCCCACACCAGGTTAGATGGCCCTGACTGACTGTTAAGCAGGGGCATTACTGATGTGCCTATGAAGGCCAAATGACACTTAGAAACTCAGAAGTTACTGTATAATCATCTAGCAGATGTTTTTTCATTTCCTTATAAAAGAACTCACTTCACCTTTTCAGACAGAATAAAATGCCAAAGCTTAATGATTTCAAAGACGAGTACAGTCACTTACTGAAGATACATCAGCAGAATCCGTTCTCCCCGCTTTCCTGCTCAACCTTCTGCTGGTTTAGGAAAAATCCTTCCTGACCTTTCCATCCACTGCCTGACCAAGAAAGATGCATTTCACTCGACATGGACACCAAACGTTGGGTTTAGAGGAAATGCAGCCACAAGAGCACCTTTTAAGAAATAAAAATTGGGGAATTATCCTCCTAACATTTCCTCCTTCCCTCTCCTTTATATAGTCCACAGAAACAAGGCTCCCCCCACCACCCCCCGCTGAGCACTTGAACCCTAGCACAAAATTCACATAAGAGTGATAAAACTGGAATTGCTCTCTTATCTGCATCCACCCCACCCCCTCACCCCTTGGGAGAATAAACCCTCCAAATTCAGGCTGCCACGTATAAGCTCAAGATTTAGACAATGAGGATCCTTTGTTCAAAATACACATATTTTTTAAATAATGTGAGTTCTAGTCTGTAGCTCTCATTCCTGAATTAACTCTGTCCCACCCCACACTAGCATGCTCCTTTTGTTTAAGATTCTCGAAGTTGGGGAACTTTCGCCTAGTTCTCTTCAGGAAACTATGTATGAAATATGCCACCTCTAACAATGTTTACAAAGTAGTTACTTAGAAGATCAGTTCCCCCCCCCCCAAAAAAAAGAAGATCAGTTCCCTTGAAATCTTCTATTTGAGTCACATATGCAAACTTGAAAACTGAAAAGAGTCTAGATAAAGGTATCATAATCACATGCATAGTGCCACAGAATAGGTTTCTAGAGAAAGGATTTTAGTGAGCGGGAAGTTTTTTCTAATAATGTTTAACTAGAGCACAAGGAATTTTTATTTCTAGAACTGCTCCTGATTGTGGCCAAAACTCAAAATAATTTTAATTACAGCAGAATAATTTTTCCTCAACTATAAAGAATAAAAGAAAGGAACTGTTTTATGTGAGGTGGAAAATAACCACAAAACCAAAATAAGGTATCCTGCTGCATTCAGATAATAGAGTAATTCAGGAGAAACTGGCCTCATTCTCTCAAGTGCACAAACCAAAAGGTGAACACGTTGAGCACATATTTTGATGCTACTTATGACCATAACCCTAGGACGATTAATGTTCTCATTCTCCAGATGGGGTGATGAAGACACTAGTTTATCCAAACTGATGTGAGAGTCCTTAATCCCAGGTCTTCTTTAAATTTCTCTGTGGCCACAGAAATCAGTGCTCTATTCCTTAATCTCTCAACAGATAACATGTTTCCTGTTTCTATAATCCAAAAGCCATGTCCCTTCAACATCTTACTCTCCCTTACTAGATGCTATAAATTCATAAAGTTCACTTCATTATCCCATTTGATCTTCATGTGTTTATATATGCACAAAGTAGCCAATACAACAGGACAACACAGTTGTGAAAAGCAGAAGCTTTTAGGCACACCTGGGTTCAAGTCCCAGCTTTAGAGCTTCTCAGCATCCCTGAGCCTCCATCTCTTTGTAAAATTGGGGGAAATAATTGTGCCAACACATAGATGGTATTATTGTTGGCCTAGAAGCTGGGAATCAAATCAGTGCATGCACATGAAGAAATTGTGCTTGTTAATTTGTATGACTTCTGTAATCAGAAAACAATTCTTAAAGATGTATGTTAAAAAAATAATGAAGTGTACCACTTTATAGTAGCCACTCATGAGAATGTCTCCATCAAAAAGATGGGCAATAACAAGTGTTTCCAAGGATATAGAGAAATTGGAACCTTCATACATTGGTGGGAATGTGAAATGATGCATCCACTTTGGAAAATAGTCCGGCATTTCCTTAAAACGTTAAACATAGGAGTGCCTTGGTGGCTCAGTCAGTTGAGCATCTGACTCTTGGTTTCAACTCAGGTCATGCTTTCAGGAGTTGTGAGATCAAGCCCCACATGGGGCTCTGTGCTGGGCATGGAGCAGTCTCAAGCAGACTCCACGCTAAGCATGGAGCCCGACATGGGGCTTCTCTCGAAGCCCTAAATGCAGACCTCTGGAAATATTGGGCTCTAAGGGAAATGCTGCCCAGATCTCCAGGCCTGGGAGACACTGAGAATCACGCCCTTCGCAGAGCAGGCTCTTAGTGTGGAGCCGACCTAATACATCAGGTGAATATAGTAGCCCATTCTTTGTCAAGGCAAAAAAAAAAAAAAAAAAAGGATTATTTGGCTTAAGTCCACCAAACTAAGGTTAGCCGGTAAGGGAACAAATAACTTCCCCAAGCTTTGAATTGTCCTTCCAGTCAAGAGCTAAAATAATTATAAATACTGTTCAGATAAGGAATCGGCCCTCTTACACTTCTGTTTGTTCACAGAAGAAATACTTATTTGTAATTTGCCTTATAAAATTACTATCCTGAGTTGGCCTTTTAGTACAAGGAAGTGAACTTTCCTTGGTTGGTACAATGGAAATGAACTTTCCTTGATGGTAAGGTGTGCTACTTTCCGTAGGGAATCCATTTCCATGAAGAAACTTAACTAGAAACAATCTTCTCTTAACTCTTTCAGCACTTTCTGCATCTCTCTCCATCAAGGCTTATCCATTATTTTTATTGCTGGTTATTCTTTCACATGAAAGTGTTTTATTTTCTCATATTGTTGTAAATTTTTTCTTAAAGTATGTCCCATAAATGTCTTTTTATCTCCCACAGCACTTTATGTAAGGTCAAGCGCTAAACATTTCTTGATGAATTATTTGCCAGGAGGCATGGGTGGCCTTCCCGCAGTGTGGGCACTGGTGAGTGAATTTCGCGGTCCTTCCTGTCTTTCTGAAGGGGCGATCAGAATCGCCGCCCTTACCTGTCCACGGTAAAGCAGGAAAGAGCAGCTTCTTTGGGGCAAAATCAAAACATTAGGCATGTTGCTTAAAGGGGAGGTGGCTGTTCATTGTCCCGGTCTTCCATGGTTTCTACAGGTTGGAAACACTTCAGAATCAGACATTTAAAAACAAAAAGCTACACTCCCAGTGAGTGTCCACCCATTTTCGGTATCGTGAGGCTTCCCTATTAGCTACACCTTTCAGATGTGAGAAACTCCATCGTTGAGGTCTAGTAAACCAAAGGATCTTTTGGCCTCTTTTCTTTTCCACCAGGAGTAGTTATGACACGCTCCTCCTCTTGGACTCTTGGCCCCACTTCAAAGGCCTTTTAGGCTGAGGTGTGCATTCTGTCCCTCTTTGGCACCAGTGTCTCTGGGTTGGATAGTTCTCTTCATGGCCAATCTACATCAGTTGGGAAGAGTCCGTTCAAGACCTTGCCCATTTTTTTTATTGAGTTCTTCATCTTATTGAATGCAAGAGTTGGGTTAATTACATGATATGTGTATGTTCTAAATACAGATCTTCTGTTACTAAAAAAAAAGTTACACACCCATGTGTATCTCCAGAACTTAGCCCAATATCATATCCTGGGTGGTTTATTTCAAAGGATGCTAAATTTCAGCAAATAAATGCATGTTTCTTTTTTTTTTTAAGATTTTATTTATTTAGAGAGAGTGCATGCATGAGTGGGGAGTGGGGCACAGAGGGAGAGGGAGAAAGAGCATCTCAAGCTGACTCCACACTCAGCCTGGGGCTTGATCCCACAACCCTGAGATTATGACCTGAGCCAAAATCAAGAGTCAGACACTTAACCAACTGAGCCACCCAGGTACCCCAACTGCATGTTTCTGAGGACCCCAAACCTTTCTCTCTAACCCTGCTCACTTTTCTTTCTTCATAAAAGTTCTTCCCATTGCATTTCTGATGTGTCCTTCTGAAACCTTCAGTAAATTAACTGGCTGTTTCACAAAAGATGTTCTACAAACTCAGAGTTTGTAGTCTAGAAGAGGGAGATTCATGTATTAACCAGATAATCAATAAATGTAAACTTTCAGTAGTAATGAGTGCAATGTGAATCAATAGTGGAGGATTTGACCCAGTAAGGAAGGGAAGTGAAAGAAGCTTCTCAGGGAAGATGAAGGGAGTTAACCAGAAAGAAACTACAGCAGGAGCAAAAGCCCTTAGTGGGCGGGAGCGAATAATAATGTGGGTCTAAAAGGCGGCCTGTAAAGATGGGCCCCGGGACGGGAGATGGTTCAAGATCAGCTTGAAGATAGGAGTAGGAATTTTGTCTTCTTGTCTTAGGAGCAATGGGAAGCTACTAAAATGTCTTTAAAACAATCAGGGAGCTGGCATGACCCACCCACTGCTTGGCAAAGACTGTTCCGGTGGTATTCTTGCTGCACGGGTTGGAGAGTACCCTCCGGTGTGGGCAGACCCTCCAGAAAGGTTTTGTGGCGGACTAAGCGAGAGACATGGGAAGTTTGGTCTGGGTCTCAGCGGCAGTTCAGTAGAGAGATGTGAATGCGTTCAAGAAGTATTGGTGATGGATTGGAAATAAAATGTGAGGGAAAGACAGGTGTCAAGGATGACACACAAATCGTAGGAATCATGCTCATGTGTGAATCAGCCCATTAAAGACTCTGAGAAGTCCTGCAGCCAAGAAACCTGGCTAACTAAGCCAGCAGGTCCCACGTTCATCTGAGCCCGGAATCCCCCTGCTCTTTTTCTGCTGACAGTTACTGAACTTCCCGGGAACACAATTCACACAACTGAGTTAGCCTACGTGGGCTTTTACTTTGAACAATTCCCAATATTCTTTGCGTTGTTTTTTGTTTTTTGGGGTTTTTTTTTTCTTTGAAACCCCTGTATTAGACTGCTCGGGCTCCCCTAACAAAACACCACAGACCGGGTGGCTTAAGCAACAGAGATTTATTTTCTGACAGTTCTGGAGGCCGGAAGTCTGAGATGAAGGTGATGGCAGCTTTTCTTCTCCGAGGCCTCTCTCCTTGGCTTGCAGGCGGGCACGCTCCCGCGGCCTCTGCACGTGCTCATCCCTCGGTGTCTGCATGCTGTCTGTGTGCCCTCTTCTCTTCTAATAAGGACACCCGTCAGATTGGCCTAGGGCCCACCCGATGCATCTCATTTTACCCTAATTACCTCCTTAAAGGTCTTCTTTCTGAATGCAGTCTGCAGTGACCTTCAGAGGTACTGAGGGTTATAGCTTTAATGTATGAATTGGTGGGGGGTGGGGGTGGGGAGAGAGTTGAGCCCATAACAGCCCCAGAGGCACGAAGTTCTCTTCTAAAGCTAGCACCACCGTTGAGCCTCTCCAGAGCCTACACCACATCCGAAGTCTGGTGTCCCTGTGCCACGAAGAGTCGTCCTGAAATGTTTCCATCATCAGCACTCTCCCCAGTACACACAGTGGCAGGATTTTTCTTACTCAGGCTTATTAGTAATCCTATAAAAAGCAACAACAACAAAAGGTAAGAAAAATGCAACATTCAGTATTCCTCTGATCAGCCCCATACTGGATCCCGAAGACGGAGATATTAGTGGAGGTTTCTGGATTTGTCTTCTAACGGGGTGAGACCAGCATTTCACCTTGAGGGTGCAAAGCACCCAAGTACAGGTGAACAGCGATCCGCTCCGCCACACTGTGTCCGCAGCCCGTAGTGGGGCATCCGTGAGGACCGGCCTCCTGTGTGCGGGGTGCAGGGTGGGGGCAGGCAGTCTGTGAGATGCTCCTTCTCTGCTCAGAAAGCGGGTCATTCAACTTTTCTGTTTCTTCTGGGAGAATGGTTGAGATGATGATGCCAGTAGATGATTCTGTCTTTTAAAAAACACAAAACAGGGGCGCCTGGGTGGTTCAGGTCATGATCCCAGGGTCCTGGGATCGAGCCCCACACCAAGCTCCCTGCTCTGTGGGAAGCCTGCTTCTCCCTCTCCCACTCCCCCTGCTTGTGTTCCCTCTCTCGCGGTGTCTCTCTCTGTCAAATAAATAAATAAAATCTTTAAAAAAAAAAAAACACAAAACAAAACCGGGACACTTTGTGCCTGTAAAAGTAAGACAGTCCCTTATTTCCTACCATCACACTGGTATAGCGCAGATGTATTGGATCAGCAACTCATAAAATCCAGCCAAGAAGTGAATATTTTATTACCTTGTATTCTATTTTATATTCTGTATTCTCCACCAAAGTCACCTTCGGTTTTCCTGTGTACCTAGTTTAATCCACGCTTTTAAATGTCATCACATCATCTTTATTGGAATTAAGTCCCAAATGAATCACAAACCAATGAAAACTTCCTGCTTATTTGCTGATTATAGGCAATTTGTGTTAGGGAAGGAGCCAAAATTCCTTTCCCCCTCAGCCCTCTTAAGTCTCAAAGTCTGCCTGCTGCTTTCTGGAACCTGGATATCACTAACTGAGTTTTTTCTGAAATGCATCCCTCGTTATTATTCCAACAAGATAGGCAGAAAATGCTTGGTTTACACGTCAGTCAAGAATAGAATACTTTGCAAGAATAGGTGGTTTGGCCTGTCTTTACGAAAACCACCATTCCCTCCTTGATGACAGCACTAGAGGGTCCATGAAAAAAAAAAAGAGGGGCGCCTGGGTGGCTCAATCAGTTAAGCATCTGCCTTTGGCTCAGGTCGTGATCCCAGGGTACTGGGATCGAGCCCCACATCGGGCTCCCTGCTCAGTGGGGAGCCTGCTTCTCCCTCTGTCTCTACCTGCTGCTTCCTCTGCTTGTGCTCTCTCTCTCTCAAAAATAAATTAAAAAAATTAAAAGGGCGCCTGGGTGGCTCAATCGTTAAGCGTCTGCCTTCGGCTCAGGTCATGATCCCAGGGTCCTGGGATCGAGCCCCACATCGGGCTCCCAGCTCAGTGGGGAGCCTGCTTCTCCCTCTAGCACTACCCCTGCTTGTGTTCTCTCTCTCTCTCTCTCTGTGTCAAATAAATAAATAAAATCTTTTTAAAAAATGAACAGAACAGATCTCCCTGAAGTTGTTCGCCATGGGGCTGCTCTAGCTAGTCCGATTCTGGTACGTTCCCCCTATACGTAGCCAGTTCTAATGGGCATCTGTTCATGGATCAGGTTTGAATGTGGCCGCTAGCCACAGCTCAGAATAAAGTTCATAAAGAGACTGATGTGTCTTTGTTCAAGGCTGGCTTCCTGTTTTGTTCCTAGTAGGTATTTACCTAATTCATAGATTCTTGCCAGTCCTCCTAGGATCTCCCTAGTTCAAATCCGGCTGCGGCCACGTTAGGGCCTTGGCATTTTGTCAGTCTCCCTTGAAGTTCAAAGGCTCTAAGTCCTGGGTTGAGGTGAAGACATTCCATCCCTGCTCTCTCCTCGCATGCGTGACTGTGCAGGTGGCAGGAGTCCTGGGTCTGGGCAGCTTGGTAGTTAACGTTGTTTATTTACTAGTTTCACACAAAACCAAAGCAATCCCAGGCACGCCACCAAGCAGCCCATAGGGAAATAGATTCCAAAAAGCTTCAGTGAAACCACTTATTTATTGACCCTCAGAGACACTGAATCACTCTGCTGAGCAACAAACTCTTAGACCCAACAAGGAAAAACCCAGCCTTTCAAACGCCCGACCTTTGTCAAAGGTTTATTGAGAGGGGAAAGCCACAAAAGGGCTGGAGGTGCCAAATCCAGGCAGCCTTTGTCACGCTGCTCTGCCAGAAAGGAGCTTCAGGAAAAAAGAGAAAAGGAACCAGGTTTATTTCTCTGTAGAAATGGGATGCAAGTTACTGTTCCTTTGTATAACTTACGGTGTGTATCTTCTTTCTAAAATATATTTTCCTTCTCCCACTTCAGCTTGCTACACCCAAACACACACACACGCACGCACGCACACACACGCCGTGACGTAGCTTCACAACACATTTGAATAATACATTCTCCTAAAAGTACCTACCATCACAGATGTTGTCTTCCTCTTGGACATCTGCTTGTTCTAGTCCATGGCTGTCTGGATCTTCTGAAGATGTGACTCAGCCCAGAGCTTTTTGTTAAACAACCAAGAAGGCCGCTAATTTCCTACGTGACGAGAACATATAAGGTAATTAGCGCGGTGCCTGGGACGAGCTCCCGTGATCCAGAAATGGTGGCGGTGGTGGGCGCCGGTTGTCACTGGATGGAGCTGATGCATGTGACATTTTAGGACCCATTCGTTAACATAGGGCAAGAACCAAATGAACTGCTTTGCTTGTGTTGAAGTAGCCTTCTTTGCCCAAAGATGAATGAAATACTTCAAAAGGCATAAAGAGATTCACCCACAAATGTTCACATTTTGCAGTATGAAAATTTTTCAAGCTACAGAGAAGTTGGAAGATGGCGCACGAACCACACTCAACCGTCTAGAATCTGCAATTAACATTCTACATTTTTATCACATATTCAACCAGCTCGCTATCCATCAACCCATTTTTTAACTGCATTGTTTAAACTATTTCAGAGTATTGCAGACATCAGTTCATTTCAAACATTACAGCATATATTTCATTAACCATGAGTTGAGTTTTTATTTATGATTCTCTTTTTTCTTTTCCCTCTTCCCAGCCTGTTCCTCTAGTAGCATTTGCATATGGTGAAATACACATGTCTAAGCGTGAAGTTTGGTGAGTTTGGGGAGCTGCATGCAACCGTGTACCCCAACTCCCCATCAGGATATATGGAGAATAGTAATATCGCCCCAGGAAAATCCCCCCATCCCCTCAGTCAGTGCTTGTCCCCACCTACATTGAGTCAGACACTATTCTGATGTTTTTTATCACCAGAGATTAGTTTGTTCAAAACTTCAAATAAATGAGTCATACAGTCCATAAGTCCTCTTTTGTGTAAGGCTGCTTTTACTCAGCATGTTTTTGAGTTTCATTCATGACGCTGCATATTCTTTTTTATTGCTCAGTAGTACTTCCTTTATAGTATTTCAGTGTGTTATACTGTTGATGGACATTGAAATCATTTCCAGTCTGGGGCTATTATGAATGAAGCTGCTGTCAACACTCCTGGACAAGTCTTTATGTGGATATATATGTTTTCCTTTCTCTTGGGTAAATATTTAGGAGTCAAATTGCTGTATCATAAGGTTGCTCCATATCCTTCATATCCATGCCTACTGGGCTCAGATTTTCTCAGAATAGCAACTTCCGATACATTCAAGTCCAGAGTATTCTTTTCCACATACAGGAGCAGAACAAGGGGCAATAACAGTCATTTTTGGACTGTAAATGTTCTCATTATTCTTTTGCTTGAAGACGGTGTATATCCCAACCATTGTGTTAAGCCATGTTGGTGTATGGGCCGTTGGTGGGAGAAACAGTTCTTTGGATTGTAGGTAATTCTCATTTTAAGTAGCCTCTACTGCACAAATACATCATGTGTGTCAAGCAGAGAAAAGCAAATTGAGAACCACTTTCTTCTATCCATGGGCTAAGTGCGGAATTCTCCTGGTCCCTCAGCATTGCTCCTTCTTTTGTCAAATGTCATCTTCTGTTGCATCCATTTTAAACCTTTCTGATCAGATCTCAGGCCCGGTCACCTTCCAGCCCTCACTCTTAGCACTGCTTCAGGTTAGCGGTGCTTAGCCACGGTCCCTTTTGCCCCCCAAGTGACAAAGTCTTTGATTGTCATGTAGTCAGGATGGATGCTGATAGCATACAGCGGGACGAGGCTGATGAACATCCTACAATGCAAAAGACTTGTCCCCTGCAAGGAAGAATTATCCATTGTACAATGTCAATAGTGCTGAAGTTTAGAAATCCTGCTTTACAGGGAAAATAGAAGACATTAGAACAGGCTTCTTAACATGTTTTCTGCTATGGGTTGTTTTATCAGTCTGTTGAAGCCTGTGGACCCCTTCTCAGAATAATCCTCGTAAATGCATAAAATAAAATACGTAAGATTGTGACAGAAATACAGTTCTCGAGTTTAAAAACTTGTGATACAGTAATATGTGCTTCTTTATAAATGCATTAAAGAACAAGATCTAGCAGCAAGTCTAATAACTACGACAGTTATGAGGTTAACCAGTATTTCAAAATCTACAACAGCTCTTGATGTAATATGCAAACATCTGTGATTTCTATTAGAGACAAAGTCACGGGAACCACTGATGATGCTGTAGTTTGATGCCTACCTTCAGAATTGAAGAAAATGCCAAATTTTAGTTAGTGGTTGGTGAAGAGGAGATGCGACTTTTTTTTTTTTAAAGATTTTATTTACTTATTTGACAGAGAGAGACAGAGAGAGAGGGAACACAAGCAGGGGGAGTGGGAGAGGGAGAAGCAGGCCTCCCGCCGAGCAGGGAGCCCGATGCGGGGCTCGATCCCAGGACCCTGAGTCATGACCTGAGCCAAAGGCAGACGCTTAACGACTGAGCCACCCAGGCACCCCGAGATGAGACTTTTTCTCATTTAAGTTCACAGATGCCCTGAATTCTATCCATGAACCCCTTGGGGCGCTGCGTACCCCAGCTTAAAAACTCCTACATTCAAGGAGATGGCCATCATCAAAGAAACTAATTTATCTGTATCTACACCCATCATCTCTTCCTTCCCTCTTTCAAGCAAGAATAGATGATGGCCCTTGCTGCCAGAGTTGACTTGCAGAAAACAGAAATTACATTAGCTGTTTCAAGCGAAATGAAATCTCATACAGGGAACAGAATGCTTTCTACAATATCACAGGAAGGGCTGGACTAGCAAGCCCATTAACACTAACAGCGCCACCAGAGAACGAGCTCTTCCAGGAACCTGCTTCCTTTTACACAATCAAAAAGGAGGGGGATTGGAAAGGAACGGTGGAACGCTTGGCCCCAGAAACACTGCCTTGGCGGGTGTTAGCCCGTGAGCTGCCACAGCTGGTGGCCACAGAGTCCCGCCACGCCTGAAGGATCCACCTTGGCAAAAAAAGCAATGCCCAGCATTCTGCCTTTTGAGAGCAACCAAGCACCTGCACGCTGGAACAGGACTGAAGAAAAACCCCCGCGTGTCCACCGAGGAATTGCTGGCAGAAAAAGCAGAAGTGGCCTGGGCATAACCTCTGCCTCACTTCCTTCCACTTTCTCATCTGGTGGAGGTTTGTCTGAATCTACGTCTGTATGGGACCCCTCCTGCAAGAGAGTCTGGGAGACCTTCCTCTGCTCTGGCTCTGTCTAGCCTCTGCAGAACTGGAAGGCACAGAAGATGAGGACACTGCGCCCCTGAAGGCCCCCCTTTTTCCTCCCCCATCTCTCACCTAAGGCTCCTTAATACTTTGCTCTTCCCTCCTGCCTGCTGATGGACCTTAATTATTTATGCTCTTTCCTCTGTCTTCAGTTCCTTTCTTCCAACTGTCTCCAACCAACGTATCCAAATAACTTGGAAGTTCTCCCAACGTAAGCATCCTCCCCTTATCCTACTTCCTGTCTCTCACCTTCTATGTACGGCCCACTTCCTTCTAAGGGTTGTGTTGGGTTTTTTTTTCTTTTTAAATATATTTTTAAAGATTTTATTTGAGAGAGAGAGCATGAGCAGGGTGGGAGAGGAGCAGAAGGAGAGGGAGAAGCAGACTCCCCGCTGAGCAGGAAGGACCCAGGGTTCCATCCCAGGACTCAGAGATCACTACCTGAGCCAAAGACAGATGCCCAGTCAACTGAGCCACCCAGGCGCCCCTAAGGGTTGTTATGCTTAGTGTTTCCTCTTCCTCACCTCCTACTACTGGTTAACCGACAACCATCTAACTTCCAGATTCACTACTGCAAAAAAAAACTTGCCTTTTCCAAGTTACCAGTTACATCCCTGCTGCTAAATCTAAGAGACATATTCAGTCACACTGCTTTACTGCCCTTCTTACTGCACTTTGCAGACACTGTTTTCTCCCAACTGAAGGTTTGTGGCAACCCTTTGTCGAGCAAGTCTGTTGGCCCCATTTTTCCAACAGCATTTTCTCACTCTGTGTCTCTGTGTCATATTTTGGTAATTCTCACAATATTTCAAGCTTTTTTATTATTGTATTTGTTATGGTAATCTGTGATCCATGATTATGACTTGCTGAAAGCTCAGGTAATGGTTAGCATTTTTTTTTTTAAGAGAGAGAGTACTCATGTACAAGCATAAGCAGGGGGGAGGGACAAAGCGAGAGGGAGAGAGAGAATCTCAGGCAGGCTCCCAGCCCAGCACGGAGCCCATTGCGGAGCTTGATCCCACAACCTCGAGATCATGACCTGAGACAAAATCAAGAGTTGGACACTAAACCAGTTGAGCCACCCAGATGCCCCAGTGGTTAGCATTTTTAGCAATAAAGTATTCCTTAGTTAGAGTATGTATTTTTTTTAGACATAATGCTATAGCACACTTAATAGGCCACATAGGGTAAGCATAACTTTTATATGCACTGGGAAACTAAAAATTCATTTGACTTGCTTTCTTGCAATATTCACTTTACTGAGGTGTTCTGGAAGCAAACTTGCAATATCTCTGAGATTTGCCTGTTTAGTCCTTTCCTTACGTGATCCTTGAATGTCATTTAACAACACTGGCAAATCCTTACTCCCTAAAACACTTTACCTTCTTCCATTACTACACTTATTTTTCTTTATTTTCAAACCAGTGATCTCACATATTTATTACTGAACCAACCTACTAATACAAAGGTATAGAAACAAAGAGAAAAAAGCCATTTTCCCAATAAGACTTATCCAACTGCTCAGATAGTGGTAATGTTTTCAGCTTGATATGAAAAGATGGATGCTAGTGACCTGGATGCAGTTCTTATAAACCCAGTTGGGTTCTTCTCCAGTGTCTCCTCTTGGAGTCGTACCAGATTTTCTTACCAGGTTTCATCTGAATCCATTGCAGAATGGGACAATCCTGTTTTTGTTTCTTGGTCAGAAACCACTGGATCCTAAAAGTCTTGTGAGAAGACATGGCAAGGAATGGAGTCAACCCTCTTTTTTTTTCCCCCTACTCTTCTGACTGCAAATTGTGATTCTTTTGGTTTTTTGCTTAGTTTTTAGGTTTGTTTAACATTAAGTGGTGGTGTTCAGGAATCAGTTTTTTCTTTATATACTTACTGCCTCTATTTTTTATTCAGTCTCATGGCCCTATTTATTAGCTATGTTGTTGATAACTATGAAATCTTTATATCAAGCCCACAGCTCTTTCCTAAGTTTTTTTTTTTTTAAGATTTTATTTATTTGACAGAGAGAGAGAGACAGCGAGAGAGGGAACACAAGCAGGGGGAGTGGGAGGGGGAGAAGCAGTCTTCTGGCCAAGCAGGGAGCCTGATGCGGGGCTTGATCCCAGGACTCTGGGATCATGACCTGAGCCGAAGGCAGACGCTTAACAACTGAGCCACCCAGGCGCCCCTCTTTCCTAAGCTTTTGACCAATGTATGCAACTGCCAACTGAACACCTACTTTTGAATGTTTATCAATCACTTTAGATACAGAATATACCAAAGTGAAATCTTCTACTCACCCCCATGCCTGCACCTCCTTATTCCTATCACCCAGAGATAGAGTGACCACAGTCCTTGTTTACCTAAGATGCTTCCAATTGACACTTGTCCTTTCATAATTAATATGAGTGCTGCCTTTATCCTCAAAAGTTACCCAATCAGTGCTGCACTTGAAAGCTCACATTAGAACTTCATTAGGGCACCAATTTATGCAAATAACTATTTTTTAAATTTTTTTAAAGACTCTATTTATTTGTCAGAGAGAGAGAGCGCAAGTAGGCAGAGCAGCAGGTGGAGGGAGAGGGAGAGTCAGGCTCCGTGCTGAACAGAGAGCCTGACATGGGGCTCAATCCCAGGACCCTGGGATCATGACCTAAGCCAAAGGCAGATGCTTAACCAACTGAGCCACCCAGGCATCCCGCAAATAACTCTTTGTAAAGGAGGAGGATAAAAAGAGAATATTTTCTCTCTTGAGTAGGATTTTTAAAACACATCTTCTACTTTGCAACATGCTGGAGAAAACAAAGCAAAAATTCAAAGCAGTCTGAAGTCTGAAAATAAAGGAAACAACTAGGAGGCATTAAGATAATGGTGAAATAAGATAACAAAAGAGAGATTCAGCATATAGCAGAAATGTAAATGGTTTAAAATTCTCTATTAAAAGGCAGAGACTTTTAGGTTGAGTTAGAAAGGAGTAATGTCAATTGCTGTTCACCCCGAATGTGACAAAGAAAATAAATAATAAAAGGAAAGACAAAGATAAGGCAAATAAATGCAAAAAAAGAAATTAGGGACTGCATGTTAATATCAGAAGACATGTATTCAAGGAGGAAGAAGCATAAAATAAGTATTCTTGCAATTTTTGATCAAGGGTATAATGTCAAACAAAAAATAAAATTATCATTTTGTATATGTCAAATAATTCTTTCAAATACAAGCCAAAAAAAAGTAATAAAGAAGAAATTGAAAAAAGACGTGTGAAGGGAGAACTTAACACAACTCATCCAGTGTTCCAAGATATTCCCTGAATCTGTGGGACAGACAGGTATTTTAAAAATCATGCTGATTAATTCTTTCCAAAATGTGCTTTAGAAGAATATTCTCATCCAGCATATGGTACATGCTGTCTTTATGTAGAGACTGCCAATAAGGATATTTCATGGTTAAAAAGAAAATGTGAGTCAATTTGCACAAAAATTATGAGTTCATCGTATCTACCCCATGGTGACTTTTGTTTTCATTTGGGTATATTCTCCTTGATTATTTACATATGTGTTTATATTCACATTTATTAATTGTTAAAATGAAATTGAAATTACATTTTATATACATATCTGTTTTTTTTCATCTAATACTATTTTTCCTTTTTCCAATTTATGAATATATGATTATTTAAAGATACTTCTGCTTTTGAGCACCAAAGTTGTTTAAAATGTCCTATAGTATTAAAAATAAAAACTAAGTGGAACAGCCTTTTTCAAAGATCTTTGTTCACCTCTCTGAGTCTCTGATTATGTTTTTGGGTTAGATTCTAATAATTGGAATTTTGAAGCAAAAGTTATTGATATTTTAAAGGCTCTGTAACACTGGCTGTTATAAAAAACAAAAATATCAATCTGTTAGGCAAAAGTGTTATCCATTTATTTATATCTGTAGTCGAATAATTTTTCATATTCATTGGCTGTTCTTTTAGTATTTTATTAATTGATCATGTCCTTTGTTTTTTTTTATTGGTGTCTTTAATAAATATCCAGTTAAGTATCCTTTTAAAGTAAGGATAGTAACCCTTTATCATCTGTGTCAAAATATTGTTTCATTTGGTCTTGCATTTTTGCTAATGGTCTCTTTTAAGGCGAATAATGTTTACTTCTTATGTAATCCATTAATGTTTTACTTTGTGTTTTTTTCCAGACCTTTAGTAACTGAAAAGGTCCTCTTTATTCCTAAATTGGGTAGATATTCACTTGTGTTTTCCTCTCATAATTTTTTGTTCTCATATAATGTAATTGATATAACTTCTTCCTAATAACCTGTTGTCCCAGCACCATTTATGAAGCAATAATAAAAGTTAACAGGATTTTATATGTAGAGAAGCCTAAAGATTCCACCAAACAGACAAGCAAAAAAAACTTGTTAGAACTGATAAATGAATTTAATAAAGTTGTAGGATACAAAGTCAAGGTATAAAAATCAGTCGTGTTTCTATATGCTAATAACAAACTATTCAAAAAGGAAATTAAGAAAACAATCCCATTTACAACAGCATCAAAATAATAAAATACTGATGAATAAACTTAACCAAGGAGGTGAAAGACTTGTACACTGAAAACTACAAAATATTGATGAAAGAAATTAAAAAAGACACAAATAAATGGAAAGATATACCATGTTCATGCATCAGAATAATTACTATTGTTGAAATGTTCATACTTCCCAAAGTGATCTACAGATTCAGTGCAGTCCCTGTCAAAAGCCCAGTAGCATTTTTTACAGAAAAAAAAGAAAATTCTAAAATTTATATGGAACCACAAAAGTTCCAGAGTAGCCAGAGTGATCTTGAAAAAGGAAATCAAAGCTGTAGGCATCACAATTCCTAAAATCAAAATATATCACAGGCTCCTGGGTGGCTCAGTCGGTTAAGCGTCTTCCTTTGGCTCAGGTCATGATCCCAGGGTCCCGGTCAGCGGGGAGTCTGCTTCTCCCTATCCCTCTGCTCCTACTCTCTCTCTCTCTCTCTCTCACTCTTGCTCTCTCTCCCAAATAAATAAAATCTTAAAAATATATACATATATTTTTTTTTTACAGTAATTAAGCCAGTGTGGTACTAGCTTAAAAACAGACATACAGACCAATGAAACAGAATAGCCCATAAATAAACTCATGCATATTGGGTGTCTTAGTCCATTAGGGCTACTATAACAGAATACCCTAGACTGGGTGGTTTATAAACAACAGAAATTTATTTCTTTTGGTTCTGGCGGCTAGAAAGTCCAAAATCAAGACATCAGCAGATTCAGTGTCTGGTGAGGGCCTCCTTCCTGGTTTATAACTCTTTTCTGGCTATAACCACACATGGTATGAGGGGCAAGGGAGCTTTCTGGAATCTATTTTATAAGGGTACTAATTCCATTCGTTAGGGCTCTACACTCATGATGTAATCACCTCCCAAAGGCCCCAGGTCCCGATAACATCACTTTGAGGATTACATTTCAACATGTGAATTCTGGGGGGGACACGGGCATTCAGTCCATAGCATATGGTCACCTTAACTTTGACAAGCGTGCCAAGAATACACAGTGGTGGGGCGCCTGGGTGGCTCAGTTGGTTAAGTGTCTACCTTCGGCTCAGGTCATGATCCCAGGGTCCTGGGATCGAGCCCTGCATTGGGCTCCCTGCTCAGCGGGAAGCCTGCTTCTCCCTCTCCCACTCCCCCTGCTTGTGTTCCCTCTCTCGCTGTCTCTCTCTGTCAAATAAATAAAATCTTTTTTTAAAAAAAAGGAGTTAATATCCAAAATATATAAGGAATTCCTATGACTCAATAGCAAATAAATAAATAAATAAATAAATAAATAAATAAATAAAATGGCAAAGGACTTGAATGGACATTTCTTCAGAAAAGACATACAAATGGCCAACAGGTATATGGAAACATGCTTAGTATCACTAATCATCAGGGAAATGCAAATCAAAACAATAAGATGTCCTTTCACACTTATTAGATTGGCTGTTCTGAAAAAAGCAAAATATAATTAGTGTTGGTGAGGATGTAGAGAAATTGGCATCTTGTACACTTGGGAGGAATGTAAAATGGTGCAGTCACTATGGAAAACAGTATGGAGGTTCCTCAAAAACTTAAAAATAGATCTACTGTGATCCAGCAATCCCACTTCTGGGTATACAACCCAAAAGAATTGAAATCGGGATCTCATGTGCTTTTTAGCATTATTCACAATAACCATGCCGTGGAAACAACCTAAATGTTCACTGATGAATGAATGGATAAAGAAAACCTAGATGTACATACAATTGAATCCTATTCTGCCTTGGAAGGAAATCCTGCCATATTAAGAATGAGCTTAGAGAACATTATGCTAAGTGAAATAAGCCAGTCACAGAAGGACAAATATGGCATGATCGCACTGACATGGGGTATCTAAAATAGTCAAATTCATAGAAACAAAGTGGAATATAGTGGCTGTGAAGGACTGGGGGTAAGGGGAACTCAAGAGTTGTTGTTCAATTGGTATAAACTTTTAGTTTTACAAGATGAACAAGTCTTAGAGATCTGCTATCGTTAACAATTCTGTGCTATTCTCTTAAAAATTTGCTAAGAAGGTAGATCTCATATTAAGTATTCTTACCATAGTAAGTAAATAAATAAAATCCATGGATTCGAAATTCTGTATTTTTTATACACTAAGTTCTTATATATCCTATGATCTCATTTTGGGGTGGGAGGGGAGAAATGTGTGTTTCATATTATTTTTATGTCTGATTTTTGCTATAGCTCTTTGGGAGTTTTCAGACAAAAATAGCTCACCATTTAAGAGTACCACTTCCTTAGGATGACAGTCTTCTTTATTAATTTTCTTAATGTACATCATACACACTGTGCTGTGATATGGTAATGTTCCATTTAAAATAGTGGTTTAACCTATACTAGTTTTAGTATAAACAAAATGAGAAAAATAAGGCTATGATCTTTAAGAGTTGTGGGTAACTGTGAGGTCTGGTTATGTAATTTTTTACTACAAGAGGCACACCAATGTATTTTTCCATGTTTAATTCAACAAATTTATTGAGCAGCTTCTTTGTATGTGAATTATTATTGAAGACCGGGGATAACAAGAATGAAAGGGTGTCCCTAAAGCAGTCGTTGGACGCCTTGACTTGGTACTAGCATGAGTCTGTCCATGAATCCAGAGTGCCAAATACATCTTTCAACCAAAGTAAAGCTTCAGTGTCAGATCCAAAATGGTAGTGCAAATGAGTAAACTGAGATTTTACCAAACAGGGTTATTAGAGTCAATGAACAATATGTTCCTTGACTTTCTGAGATTGACTTTACCAAATCTGTCATGGGACATTCTCTCCTCTTAGGTCTTCTTTTGTTCTAAAGACCAGGTTACGTATCTTAAAAAAGAGAGAGAGAGAGAGAGGATGCCAAGGGTCCAAGGCCCTTGTGAATCCATTATGTTCTTGGCATCTCTATTGAGAGAAGGTATATTGGGGCACTCTTTAAATGCTCTACAGGTGTTCACACATAAAATTATCCTAACAACCATATGGAATAGTATTACTATTTGCAATTTATGGATGAAGAACCCAAGGCATAGAGAGATTAGCTGATTAATCTACCAAAGCGAGAAAGTAATAGAAGGTTTGAACTAGGCGGTCTTCATTTTTCTCTTTAATTCAGAGCTCTCTACCCACCATCCCCATATTAGTGTTGGTATTATTTATAGTCCTAGCCATGATCTTCCTTGGCATGTGCTAGAGAGAATGTGAGTGACTTGGCTATGCTGTCAAGCTTAACATTGATTTTAGCACAAATCTCTACCCGAATTTGTAGGGCTTTCCTCTTTTTTCCCCCACCGACTTCTCAAGATGAGTTTAACCCACAGAGATGGATAAATATTAACTTTTAGGTCAACACCTCCACGAGTCACAAGCCAAAGTCTAAATACCAGGGAACTTTAGTCTCTTCCTGTGTCTCCTCTCACGTGGGCAGAGAAAGACAGAAATGCAGCCTCAGGTGTTTCTCTACAAATGGGTAGATGGTTGTGCCACTTTATTCTCCATTTGGTAGGATCAGATCACGCCTTTATAGATATATGGATAATACATACTAAATTTTAATGATCAGAATAATCAGAGGAATTCCGCTGTTGGTCATCAGATCTCTGTGTGTTTGTTTTCACAAGTACAGAAACATGTTCAAAGAAAAAATGCACACATAGAGGTCAAGGGATCTTAGAAATTATTTAATGCAAGCCTTTCAATTTATAAAAGAGGAAAATGAACACCCAAAATATTATTTACTAAAATCACATAGATGTTATTTTGAAAAATCACTCACATGTTCACTCTCTGTATACTTTAAATTTTTTTTTAAATTTTTCGTCAAAGCTATATAGTAGGGTACAGTTAAAGGACCTGATAGTTCGACAAGGTTTCTCAAGAAAAAGAACAGGTCCCAGTTCTCCTGTTCCTTAGTTCCTCTTCCCCACAGAAACCACTTTCAACTCTTTGCCTGGTATTATGTCCACATACCTTAATGGCAAGCACGTATCGCTGCCACCTGATTTTTTTAGTTTGGGGCATTGTACATTGTCTTTCCCCTTTGGAAGATGAGGTCTTAGCTCTTTATTCTTCTTAACCACACCATGCACAATCAGTTTCCGTCCTCACAATATAGTTATAGCTTGGTTTTGATTAGAAAAAGATCTAAGGTTTAGGGGCACCTGGGTGGCCCGGTTGATTCAGTGTCCAACTCTTGATTTCAAGTCGTGAGTTCAAGCCTTGCATTAGCCTCCATGCTGGGCGTGGAGCCTACTTAAAAAAAAAAAAAAAGAAAAGAAAAAAATATTCAAGGTTTACATTGACTATGCAGTTGACCTTTGAACAACATGAGTTTGAATTGTGCATGTCTACATGTATGCAGGTTTTTTTGACGAATACAGTGCACTACTGTAAACGTATTTTCTTTTCCCATTGATTTTCTTAATATTTTCTTTTCTCTAGCCTACTTTATTGTAAGAATACAGTATACAGTACATGTAACATATATAACATATGTGTTAATCAACTGTTTATCAGTAAGGCTTCAAGTCAACAGTAGGCTATTAGTAATTAAGTTTTGGGGGAGTCAAAAGATATACATGGATTTTCAACTGCACAGCAGGCCAATGCCCCTAATCACTGTGTTGTTCAGGGTCAACTGTATATGCTATTCAGAAATGGGGCATATACTAAACTATATTTTTTTCTTGCACAACTTATCCCGAGAGTTAATAATTTTCTTTTTACTTGTTTATTTATTTTTGTATGTTTGTTTCTCTCGAGTGTGTGTTTTTTATGTACTTAACTATTCATTCAATACTAAAATATTTACTAGTTGTCTAAATATTCTCTCAGGATGTTCCATGATTCTGTCAGTTGTATATCAGGTGTTGTATCAATTCAACGGAGGTTTTTATTTATGTGTTTGTGTTTTTAATTTCTAAGAGGTTTTTTTGTTTTGTTTTTTGAGTACCCTTTTTTTACACCATCATTTTCTTGCTTCATGATACAGTGTATTCTCTTATATCCATGAAATTTTTTTTCCCCCAAGATGGATTGATTGATTTTAGAGAGAGGTGCGAGCGGAAGAAAGGGTAGAGAGGGAGAGAATCCTCAAGCAGAGTCCCCACTGAGCACAGAGCCCCACACAGTACTCGATCCCAGGACCCTGAGATCATGACCTGAACTGAAATCAGGAGTCGGACACTCAACCGACTGAGCCACCCAGGCGCCCCTACATGAGGTTTTTAATAATAATTTTTGAAATTTTCTTTTTCCTCCATAGTTCCTGATCCCTCTAGATTGTTTCTGGTTTTTCCCCAGCTGTTTGATAATCATTGCTGTCCTGCTCATATGTAAGAGCAGAAAACTAAAAACTGAAGTTCTGAACGTGAAGGGGACGAGGCGGGGGACGGAGAGCTCATTGATGGTGACTTGTAATAATCTGGCTGAGCCAGTTGTTGGGAAACTTCTAGTGTCAGGATCTTTAGGGCTTTCCCGTGGATTAGTCACATCCTCTAAGAAAACTCCTCGGAGCTCTTGCCTGGAGGGTAAGAACCTGTCTGTCAGTGTGTGTTTGGGAGATGAGGGCACGAAGTAGGCTAGAAGAATCCTATCTTTACGTAGTATCCCACCCTGAATATTGCCCGGTACACCCCCCAATTCAGAGACCTGGTTTTGCCCCTACCACAGGATAAACTTCCAGGCTCCTGCTGACATAGAGTACGTGTTGTCACCCAGGGGACAGTTGGGGAAGGCGGGGGGTGTCAACTGCTTCTCAAACATAATTCAACCTTTACTACTGTTCTGGCCTCAGCCTCCCTCTCTGCCTGAGGCATCTGCCACCAACAGTCGCTAAGCCTTTTGAGGACTGTGCAGTATAAATTGGGTGGGGCACATCTGGCCCACTTCCAGTTTCTGGTCCAGCTTTCTCAGGTCCACCGAGTGACTGGTCACTATCCACCTGCTTTCTAGCTTGCAAAATGCTGTTGGTATTGTCACCTCTCCTGAATGTATTATTAAAAAGAGAGAGGTTTTTTTTTTTTTTTTAAAGATTTTATTTATTTATTTATTTGACAGAGAAAGCAAGAGCGCACAAGCAGGGGGAGGGCAGGGGGACAGGGAGAAGCAGGCTTCCCGCCGAGCAGGGAGCCCGATGTGAGACTCGATCCCAGGACCCTGGGATCATGACCTGAGCTGAAGGCAGACGCTTAACTGACTGAGCCACCCAGGCGCCCCAAATTATTTTAGTTTTAATAAGATTCAGGAGTAGGCCAAAACTGATGAGTATGTTTAATCCACTGTCTTTACCTGATGTTCTACCAATACACAAAGATCATAGGGGCGCCTGGGTGGCTCAGTCAGTTGGGCTTCTGACTCTTGATTTTAGCTCAGATCATGATCTCGGGGTCGTGAGATCGAGCCCCGCGTCTGGCTCCACGCCCAGCAGGGTGTCTGCTCAGGATTCTCTCTCTCCCTCTCCATCTCTTTCTCAAACAAATAAATAAATCTTTAAAATAAATAAGTAAAGATAGTATTTACCTACGTATTAATCACACGGAGGTCCAAGAACATGTAATTATCCACTCTAATTAGTGATGAATTACAGGACTCCAAATAAAAAAATTTTTAAATTGTTTATCAGGAAAACCCTAATTTACCTCTGACCATAAATTTTTCTTCTCTCTCACTTCTTAACATATTAGTTGAACAATCATTCTCGGCTTATCAACAAATACTTTCTTGCGTATCTGTCTGGCCCATAGCACTGTAGCAGGACTGTAGAGTTTATATCCCTCTCTCTTTCCCCTGCCACTCTACTGAGAGAGATTTATCATGACATGAATGATCACAGTGCGAGACTGTGTTTCCTTTATAAAATGGCTTGGGAATTTTTACAGGTGAGAGAAACTATTCCTTTAACTACAGATAGTGTCAAGAAAGTGAATACTGGCATCTCTTACCTGCCAGAGAGTCGCTTTATAATTTTTTCTGTTTCCTCAGTGGGGTACAACTGGCATTTTGAACAAGGGAATTCTCTGTTGTGTTGGATAAGCCCAAGCATTACAATTTGGTTACACGTAAGCATTAAATGCCATTAGTGTCCTGTCATTGAGACACTAAGACACTAATCCTCTAACCATTTCCAGATGTCCTTCCCATATTCCCAAGGGTCCCCTGTGGGGCAGTAACCTTCCTCCTCAGAAAAATCGCTGATTTCTCATACAGTTCTTTGAAATGGATCTCATTATGTTTTACATAAGATCACAAAGACTCTGAGAGGTTAAATAAGCTCCTTATGTTCACCATAAGCCAGCACCTGATTTGAAAAGTCTAATTCCAAAGTTTGCTCTACCTGTCTGCTCCCAGTTGCTGAGGGAGTGCGCAGAGGTTATATTAGTCAGCTTGGCCTCCATAACAAAAGATCAGAGACTGGGTGGCTTAAAAAATAGAAATTTGGGGACGGCTGGTGGCTCAGTCGTTTGTCTGCCTTCGGCTCAGGGCATGATCCGGGGTCCTGGGGTCGAGTCCCGCATCAGGCTCCCTGCTTGTGGGGAACCTGCTTCTCCCTCTGCCTGCCGCTCCCCCTGCTTGTGCTCTCATTCTCTCTCTCTCTCTCTCTCTCTCTGTCTGACAGATAAACAGAATCTAAAAAAAAATAGAAATTTGTGTTCTCACAGTTTTGAAGCCTAGAAAGTCCAAGGAAATGGGTCCCGGCCAAGTTCAGTTTCTGGCAAAAGCCTTATTCCTGGCTTGTAGGCGGCCATCTTGTTGCTCTGTCCTCATGTGGCCTTCATGCTTGTGCAGGGAGACAGAGACAGAGAGAGCAAGAGCTCTCTGGTGTCTCTTCTTATAAGGGCACTAATCCTGTCAGACCAGCAGCCTACCCTTATGACCTCAGTTAGACTTAATTACTTCCTTAGGTGCTCCTTCTCCAAATAGAGCCAAACTGGGGGGTTTAGGGCTTCAACATGTGAACTTAGAGGGGACACAAACATTCAGTCCATAACAGAATTTGAGGCCTGAGAACACATAAACCAGTGGCTGGAATCCAGTCCTGTCATTCGTATTCATCCTTTACTTGTTCGTTTAAAGGAAGTTTTTGAGTATGGACTCTGGGTCCTTGTGACAAGATCTCTGATTAAGTGAGCACATGGAACCATGGGAGCCAGAGGAAGAGTGATCGAAATCCTCGCTCCTCTGAGGGGTCTGTGGACTCGTAGCATTTGTATCACTTGAGAGCTTGTTGAAAAGAGAATTTGGGGCCAACCCTAAGCCTTTAGAATCAGAGCTTGCATATTAACAAGATGCCCAAGAGATTCTTGGACACATTCCAGTTGGGGAAGCAGTGATCTCAATCAATGTTTTCCAGTCTTTGGATGTGCAGCCTAAAAGTAAAAATTTTGGCACATGTGCATGTTTGTATAATACACATATACTATACTAATTTTTTTTTTTAAGATTTTATTTATTTTTCAACAGAGAGAGACACAGCAAGAGAGGGAACACAGGCAGGGGGAGTGGAAGAGGGAGAAGCAGGCTCCCCGCTGAGCAGGGACCCCGATGTGGGGCTCCATCCCAGGACCCTGGGATTATGACCTGAGCCGAGCTGAAGGCAGACGCTTAACGACTGACCCACCCAGGCGCCCCTATACTAATATTTTTAAACAATGTTATACACTGAGTAGGTATTTTTTTTAAAAGATGAGATAAACAAATATCAATAGGAGTTGTAATTTTTTTCTCCCAATTTCCAATGTTTCACCTTAGTAACTTCCAGAGGTACAAGTACTCCATCTGGACACCCACTGGCCTAAGTCATACCAGGAGCTCTCGTGGCTCAATCCTGTTTCGGTCCCACTGGCCAGACACACATGAATATTCTCATGACACACTATAGTGGAATGAACAGTTCACAAGGTGTCATACATTTAAAATCCTTTCCTCACATTCTTAGCAAATATTTGTTGACATATCTAACAGATCATTATATTTTGGCTTTCTAGAAATTAATATCAGATTTTAAGGAACCATGATAGCTGGTGTTTGTTGTGGGAAATGGGTACTTATTTGCTTACAAGATGATAATTTGGCAATGACTTTTAATAGGCTAATGTAAAAAATTGTCCGGAGTTTCTAATTCTAAGGATTATAATCTGGCTATTAAAAATTATAAAATGTTGTGTATATGTTCTGATATGGAAAATATTCATGATATGATATAATTTTTTTTAAAGATTTTATTTATTTATTTATTTATTTGAGAGAGAGAGAGAGAGAAACAGCATGAGAGGGGAGAGGGTCAGAGGGAGAAGCAGGCTCCTCGTTGAGCCGGGAGCCCGATGCAGGACTCGATCCCAGGACCCTGGGATCGTGACCTGAGCTGAAGGCAGACGCTTAACCGACTGAGCCACTCAGGTGCCCCTATTTTATTTTTTTTAATATTTATTTATTTATTTATTTATTTATTTGGGAGAGAGAGAAACAGCATGAGAGGGGAGAGGGTCAGAGGGAGAAGCAGGCTCCTCGTTGAGCCGGGAGCCCGATGCAGGACTC
>NC_138370.1:150484061-150546945 GCF_054177405.1 Leptonychotes weddellii | reverse complement strand
GCTCTGCGGGAAGCCTGCTTCTCCCTCTCCCACTCCCCCTGCTTGTGTTCCTGCTCTCGCTATGTCTCTCTCTGTCAAATACTCTCTCTGTCAAATAAATAAATAAAAATTAAAAAAAAAAGTTTATGAAAAAAAAAAACCCTGAACAACCAGACACTGAAATAAAAATCAATAGGACTTGATCACTTTGAAGTTCTTTTCAAATTGTGATGATTAGAAGAATGATAACGCTATCCACAGAAATGGAATCGTGGTTTCTGCATTGGACATAGTAGAAAAATTGCTTTAATATTGAGATCATACCCATCAGCACAAGACCCATAGCCAAGCCCAGCGTCTGTGTGGGAAGACATTAGAAAGAATGTGGTAGGGGCGCCTGGGTGGCTCAGTCGTTAAGCGTCTGCCTTCGGCTCGGGTCATGACACCGGGGTCCTGGGATCGAGCCCCACATGGGGCTCCCTGCTCGGCGGGAAGCCTGCTTCTCCCTCTCTCACTCCCCCTGCTTGCGTTCCCTCTCTCGCTATGTCTCTCTCTGTCACATAAATAAAAATCTTTTCAAAAAATAAAAAATAAAAATAAAATAAATCCTTTAGTTCGCTGAATACAACCAACCTGTAAGATAGGTATTATCACCCTGAATCCATATATTTAAAAATGTAAGCCTTATTATATTTGTACTGTTTCACTTTGCTTTTTAAATGTCTGCTTTAAGGGGAAAAAAACCAAAGAGGTAAAGAAAGGATCTAAAGAAGCTGGAGATGAATGTTCTAGGGCACCATATTTTTCGAAGTATCAAAAACTCTTTAAAAGATTTTATCTTTTATCTAAACAGGATGCTCCCAGACCACTGTCTGTGTTGATTTCACAGGCGACAAAGGAGTCGTCCTAACTTCTAGCCCATGATTCTGACCTAAAATACTGACTGTCAGAAGTTACCCTTTGGGGGCGCCTGGGTGGCTCAGTTGGTTAAGTGTCTGCCTTGTCTGCCTTTGGCTCGGGTCATGATCCCGGGGTCCTGGGATCGAGCCCCGTGTCGGGCTCCCTGCTCGGCGGGGAGCCTGCTTCTCCCTCTCCCTCTGCCCCTCCCTCCTGCTCAGGCTCAGGCTCTTTCTCTCTCTCTCAAATAAATAAAATGTTAAAAAAAAAGGTTACGCTTTGGGTTCTTTGGGTCCTTGCTAAAACTCTCTGGTTACAAACTTGCCTTCACTTTCTTCGGTATTTCCAGGGAAGCGATGAATGTAGTGATCCTTGGGAGCCAGGTAACAGTCTTCCACAAACTCGAGAAATCTGACCATGACTGGGCTTGTTCTCAAGCTCCCTTTTCCCTCAATCACATTTGAAAATTGCTTCTCTGTTGGAAAGGAAGCAGCTTGCCTGACGGACCCAGGTGTGTTCAGAAAAGGGATCTTTTCTGCCCTCATCTGAACGATCAACACGTAGTCAGTCGGCATCTGCTGTCATTGAAGCAGCGTTCAGGAGCTTCGGGAGCGTTAGCTCTGATCCATAGAACAGCCCTAGGCACAGTGCTGCCCCCATTCCACAGGTGAGGAAACTGAGTACTGTCTCAAAGGCACATCACTTACTTGAAGGCATTTTCTCTCTCACTAAATGTTAATATTCTCCTGGGAACTTAAGCCAGACATCCCCTTCTGGAGACGGATTAACTCATCGCAGGGGAAGTTGGGTCTTGGGGTGACTGTTAATTGGAGGTTAGTGGTGTGTGGCTGAGGGAAAATTGTCTGAGAAACGCATTTGCCCTTCAGGCCCAGAACCCTGAAACCTTGTGCTGGAGCCAGCCAGGGCTGGCTGTTGGATTTGGGAAGTTCTGTGAGATGGTATTAAAAATTAAATTGTATTAAAGTATAATTAATTTATGTTGAAGACAAAATTAACAAGTACTCAAAACTCATCGCTTCCAAATTATTTTACTGTTTTCTGTGCTGTTGGGGATATTTATTGGGACTTCTCTTGTGCCTGCATGGTAGAAATACTGCAGAATGGTGTGCAGCTTACATCTCTCTCCAGCTCTGTGTTCGCTGACCTAACGTGGTGTCTTGACATCAGCCACTGGAGCATCTACGCCGTGGAGAGGAGCAAATACTCTAAATCAGGGCTCAACATAATGTTCTGTTGCTTGACTACACTTAAGAATATGATAAAGAAAATGTTAACTCAAATGAAATGTGGAACTTTGCTGAGTCTGTAGCTGTGACTTGGGAAAAACACAAAAAATCCTGAAGACATTTTTCGTCCGATATTCAAAAACTATCCGATTCAGAAAAGAATTTGCTCGTGTCATGAACAGCCCAGTGACGTTCCCACACATGCGTTCCTTGTTTCACTTTTGTCTTAACTTGTCAACTCGAATCATTCTATCAACTAACATTCATATTAGAACTATAATTGTCAGTTGTAACCCTAGTTTAACTCCTGATAGAAGAGTCTGGCAAAATTCCGTTAAAGCATCCTGTGAAAGCCAATGGCCTACATAGAATTTATAATAGAGAGGATTGCTTTATTGTTATTTACAAACTGTGTTGTGCACATCCTTTTTTTTTTTTTTTTTTTTTTTAATGATAAACATGCTTCTCTATGGAACCAGTTGCTAACTACTTGCCAGCATACCACTGCCTGTGGGGGATCACTGGTCTGCGAACTTGCCAGTGCCAAAACCAGAGAGTAAAATCCATGCCTTACCCTGGGGCACTGACACCCTGTTGGACATCATTGAAATAGTTACACAGCTTTTTATACTGCTGTTAAAAAAGAGACGCTAACAAGCATGCCGACTCCTGTTATTGAATGTTCTGCATCTATCTACCAACAAAAGAGAAGACTGTCAGGAATTCTTTAAACTATACCCCAAACCAGGGCACAGATGAGTGTCTCCTGAAATGTCATGCATTTTGTTGCTGAGTGTACACGTACCTTTTTTTGGCTAATGAAGGTTAATAATAGGATCCGTTTCCAGCTATCTCTGGCTGAAGCAGTAGGATTTTTACCCCCAAAGATGATAAGCTACTGTACATTGCATGTTAGTGTATCACGCTAAGGAAACACTAAGGATGGGGGAAAAAATGAGAATTTAAGGCGGTCTCATATTTACATAGTTGAGTGAATTAAAAGTAGGTTAAGAGCTTATCAATTTCTGGTTTTGTTTTACTTCTACCCTGTACCACTCTCTAGAAATACTCTAGAGATCTGTGGATTGTCACACATATTTTTATATTCTCGTTACTTAAATCTACTTTAATTGGCTTTGGACCGTTTCCACAAACTGGGTTTCTGCATTACATTCCACGCTATAGAAGGTGGGGCTGTCCTGCCTATTTTAGCTTATAAATAAGCAATTTTTCTTTGACCAAACCATATTTTCTTTGAGCAAACTGTAATATGCAAAATTTTGAGAATTGTCATCCTTTTCACCTTACTATTACGAACATCTAATGTTAATGAAAAAAAATGAACGATGGAAGGTAGGTAGGTAGAAAGGAGAGGAAGGAAGGAAATAAAAAACAACTAGGGACCCTTCCAATATTTCGTGGAAATTTTCTTATATAGGATTAGGAATGCTGGAGTAGAAGGGATAAAAATAACTGGGCAATATAAATACAACTTAGGTTTGAACAGTCATCTTAATGGAGACAGATCCTGTCTGCAGAGTTCTTGGTTTCCTTAGAAAAGTAGGCGATTGCCAAGTAATGGTGGGAAATACTTACAGTGCACATTTTGCTGATGATCATTAGGCAGGATTTTTTTTTTCTCGTTTTATTAAGAATACATCAGGTTCTTTTATTTTCTTGGGATGTCTGTTTTATCTAATTCATCAGAAATGATGCTGAAAAGAAACCCTGACAAAGTTCTCTTGGGATTTTGTTGGTTGAGAGCTTGGATGTTTGTTTGTTTGTTTTGGTGACATTGAAGGAAGCAAGATGAATAAAGTAGTCCATACAGAAGTAACAATCTTTTTTTTTTTTTTTAAACTTTTGAATCTCACTGGTCCAAGAAACATACAATTGAAATCCAAGGTCATTGGCTGCAGTCTAGATAGATAGATACAACTAGATATTTGTAATAGATAGATAATAGATAGGTACCTACATACATACATACATAATAGATAATACTCGTCCTAGAGGATGAATGAACCCCACTGCTTCATTCATGACATCATGAAGAATTTAAGTCACAAGAGCCCATGTCCAGGAAGATTTTGGGCATCTGTTGTAGTTTGGCCACAGTAGGGGCCTTGACCAGAGACAGGTGTCTTCTTAGCCTTGAAGCCCTTCTCTGAACTCTACTTTCTTTCATCTGACCATACTGTCCTGAATCTAATAGGATGAGGCCAGATTTTTAGGGTCAGTCATTTAACAAATATTTATTGAGTACCTTCTACCTTATGGAATTTGCATTCTAGCAAAGAACGGCCATGAAGCTGGTGAAAATCCGTTCCTTTATTCACCTAAAATCAATCGAATGCCTGTTGTATGTCAGGCACTTTTCCACATACTGAGGATTCAACTGTGAAAAATTCAGAGTCTTGTGTGAGAGGTGCAGAGCCTGCAGTGAGAGTTAAAAACCAGAGCATCTAATCCAGCCCGGAGGGATCCAGGACACTTTCCTTTCTGGAAGAGGCCGAGATGGAGTGAGAAGTCGGAGTCAGTCAGGTAATATAAGGAGGGCTTTACAGGAAAGAAAGAGCTCATATGTAGTCTTAGTAAAAACTCCCACAGTGGACAGGACGCCTGGGTGGCTCAGTCGGTTAGAGGGTCCTGGGATCGAGTCCTGCATGGGGGGGGGGTGTCTCTGCTCAGTGGGGAGCCTGCCACTCCCCCTGCTTGTGCACTCATTCTCTCCCTCTCTGACAAATAAATAAATAAAATCTTAAAAAAAACGAACTCCCACAGTATAAAAGTATGAGATGTTTTTTAAGTAATTGAGGATTTCTTCTCATTGATCTGGGAGCCACCATTGTTTAGGGGATTTCTGCAGATGGGGTGGGGAGCCGCAGTGATACCAAGAGCAGAACAGGGAAGAACAGGTCGTGGAAAAGGGGTAGGAAATGGATTTCAGTGTCCCTTTTCCCTTCCCTCAGGCTCTTTCCTTAAATACCCTCTCACCTCTGTCCACCTCTGCTTGTTTTCCTGATCTTCTCTCAGGTCTGCCACAGCCAAGGGGTGTTTGGTCAAAAGATCAGTAAATCACTTTGTTTTGATTCCATGTTTACCGTGAACTGAAAATCATTATTTTAGGACAGGTGCTTTTCCTCACAGTAGCCTTGAGAAATAGGAAAGGTGCATCATCATCATCATTGTCAGTGCTTTATGGGTGAGGAAATTGGTTTCCTCTCCATGAGCGACTTTGCCGAGTCCACAGTTAAACATGGTGGTGCCAAGACAGGAGCCACGTATCCTGGGACTCTGGGTCCCAGGCAGTAGAGTGTGGCAGCTTCAGGATCTGTCAGAGCTCGAATCCTGGTGCTGTCACTTACTGTCCGGATAGTGTAAGGCAAGTTCCTTAACCTCTTTAACTTGCTTTTTCCCTTATTATTAAATGGGCTTTAAAATAGTACTACCTCGGGGCGCCTGGGTGGCTCAGTCGTTAAGCGACTTCCTTCGGTTCAGGTCAAGATCCCAGAGTCCTGGGATCGAGCCCCACATCGGGCTCCCCGCTCGGCGGGAGGCCTGCTTCTCCCTCTCCCACTCCCCCTGCTTGTGTTCCCTCTCTCGCTGTGTCCCTCTGTCAAAAAAAATAAAATCTTAAAAAAAAATAGTACTACCTCCTAGGATCCTTATAAGGGTAAAATGAGATAATGTACATAAAGTGCTTGACAGTAAGCACTCAATAAATATGTATTATTATTATTATTATTCTATTCTAATTACTAGGCACTAATCAGATTCTGACCACATGGTATGGGATAGACTTGGAGTGAGTAGTTGGCACAGTACATTGATGTGGTTCCATTTGGAGTTGGGGACAGAGGGTCCAAAAGTCCCCACAGAGCAGATCATGATGAGACTTTGACCTTGGAGATAGAATTTCACTCACCTTGAAAGGGGTGAGCCCAACCAAGAAGATGCAATTGTATTAGTTATCTATTGCTGTGTAACAGATTGCCCCAAAACTAGCACCTTAAAACAAGAAACATTTGGTATCTCACAGTTTTTGTGGGTTGGGAACCCAGGCACCGCTTAACGGGACATCTCTGGCTCAAGGTCTGTCATGAGGTTGTAGGCAAGCTGTCAGACAGAGCTGTGGTCATCTCCGGGCCGGACTGGAGCTGGAGAATCTGTTTCCAATGTTTCCAAGCTCCTCAGGTGCCTGTTGGCAGGCCTCCAAAGATCCACGTCCAAGTTCACTCACATGGTTGCTGGCATCCTTTGGTTCCGCCTCACGGACTTTGTTTACCTGTAGGCTAGAGTCAGCACTTTTTCTGGAGAGGGCCAGATAATAAATACGTTAGTCTTTGCAGGTCAAACAACGTCTGTGGCAAATACCAGCTCTCTGCTGTGTAGCACAAGGCAGCCCCAGACATCTCGTAAATGAATGGGCGTAGCTGTATTCCAATAAAATTCTATTTACCGACAAGAGGTGGCCTAACCCCTGCTCCAGATCTGTACAAGGACAGCAGCATGGTTTAGCAAAACTAGTCCTGGTGGCCACTTAGCTTCTCGGGGCTTCAGCTCCCAATCTGTAACACATGTGGGTTAGATTAATATTTTCTCAGGGGCTTCTCACCCCACAAATGCTGTGATTTTAACTTTCATCTTTATTCATAGCCATTTGTTCTCTCTCTCTCTCTCTCTCTGTCTCTGCTAACACTAATTAGTTTAACCAGAGTGTCAAAAGCCTTTACAAATCTCGCTCTAGAATGGAAGACATTTAAGGGACGACTTAACGGACATGTTCAAGTTCCTCCTATTAAAGCATGTAGTCTCAGGGACTCATGGTGTGACAGGACAGCTCTGCAGAGAGTGATGGATTCTGGGCAGCAGGGTTCTTGCCTGCCTACACGAGAAAGAAAAGGCCCAGAAGGTGGAGGACCAGTGGCATCATAATAATAGCTACTGTGATTGATTGCTTACCTGCGTCCATTTAAAGTGTGTCATCCATAAGATATCAGCTCTTAAGATTTCTTAAAATACAGATACTTAAGGAATCACAAATAGTGGAGTCTCTACAAGAGGTGAGAGGTGACCCCCACCCCCAAGAATGTCCCTTAATATAACTGCTCAGAAATCTGTCCCTGATATTACTTTTGCATTATACTTAATGGTGAACATACAGCCTGGTTTTTCTAGAACTGTAGGATCAGATCAAGGTCTCTCAGACATTGAAAGAAGCCTGGATTACTTTTTTGTTATTTTGGAGGCTCTCAATATATTAAAGTACTAAAATAATGACAAAACAGGGTTAGAAAAATTAATATTTTAAATGCTTACATGTACAAATGTGCGATATTGTACACATGCATAGAGGTGATAGAATTTTCCTATTAAGATAAAGTATTAGTTCGTAAGGAGCTACAGGTGATCTATTATGGAAAAATGAGACTGAAGTTCAAAGCTGTGCGATGAATATTGTCTTCTTTCAATCCTGTCAGTGTAGATCGGGGCATGTACTGGGAGATACTTGTCAAGAGTCTATATCTGAGGCCCTTCATGAATGGGAAGCCCAAGTAAATTGCCCTCCTACATCCCATATTTCCTGCCTATGTCCACAATACTAGGCTTGGTTGCGTTCATCCCGTCATGTGAAAGACTCCACGGTGTCAATGAAAACAGCTTAAACTCTAAATCTTTGCCTCACCATGTGCCGGTTGTGAAACCTTATGTGAGTTGGTTAAGTTTGCTATTCATGAAATGGAGCTCGTAATACCTATTTCGCAGACTTGCTGGGAAGAAAATGAGGTAGTGGGTGTATGGTATCAAACACGTAATGGATGCTCAAGTGTCGGCATCCTTACATTACCTCCGCGTGCACGTGCGCACGGACACACACTTGCACGCATCAGATCCATCCTGAGCCCCAAGTCTGGGCTTTGAAAATCCGTCGATTTCAAACACTGCCTGCCAGGGCCCAGGGAAGAGTGTTGTGGCCTCCACTGCCCTGGGCTCCCGTTCACGCAGGAACTGACAACAGCACTAGGCTGAGGTGACGTGGCCCCAGGGCTCTGCCTCCCTCCAGCCTCCCCTGCTCCCTTCACCTGCCCTGCGTAAATGAACACGTGTGAGACGCTTTGCACATCTGAGACAAATCTCTTATGCCACAAATGTGAGACAATTGAGACGGAATAGGACTTTATAAATAGCAAACATAGTCTCCAAAGGGCATTGGTGCGCCCACCTACAGATTTACAGGAGGACTGTGAGCCATTCTGGGGCCCCTGCGGCTAAGAGAGCCATACCTTCCTGCCTCCCTGGGGGAGAGCTTGTGTGCAGAGAAGGAAGAGATTAACTTAGTAGGAGTCAGACTCCTGGGGTGTGTTGTGTGCAGCGTCTTTAACTGTTGGGGAAAGGAGGATTTCTGCCTGGGACAGGTCATTGCTGGGCTGATTTTTCTTGCTCTTTTCCTGGACTTCTGAATCTGAATAGTAGTGATGCCTTGTGGAGCCAGCATTTCCTGGTTCTGGACGGAGACACAGTTTCCTGGCTGGCCTCTAACCGCTGGGTCCTATGGGGTCATCTTTGCCTCAGATCAGAAGACAGTTTTAAAAAGGAAAGGCAAGGAAAATCAAAATCATCTCACACATTATAATTATGTCATGCTTATAGTCAGCACTGTAGACTTTAAACTTGGAAACTGCAAGGAGGGTGACTTTACCAAAAATGGAAAGTTCCAGAAATGTTAAGTGTTGGAGAAGAATGTTTAATTAACTGGCTGAGGGTCGCTCTCGGAATGATTTGCACCATTTAAAACAATCATTATGGACGTTATGTGTTGTCATGAGAAAGGCTAGAAACAAAATGTTCAGTGAAAACAGGGCGTGAAGTTATTTATATATTGTGTAAAATCAGTCTGTAAATGGACATAAACTAAAATCCTGGGGGAGAAAATGAACACGTAACACAGGGTTAGGTTGCTATGATTATTGCTGACATTTTTTTGCACTCTACCCAAATTTTGTGTGCTTATATGTCTGTGTCATTATATCTATTTTTATATATGTACATTATATGAATATGTATAAATACAAAAGTACATCTCATTTTTTAATGAAAAACTTCTTAAAGCATTTGGAAGGATTGGAGATATTTGTGAGCAGAACAGATGCAAAAGAAAAAAAAAGTTTTTATACTTAAAAATAGTACCTAGAATTTGTACCAAGGACTAAGTTTTAAAATCCATCAATAGATGAGTTAATTTTACACTCTATACGTAGATGATTGTGCTTTACTGAGGTAACTCGGGTCTTTTTTCTGTAGAGATTCTAGATATAAATCATGGTTTTGGTGTGGGGTGTTTTTTTTTTTTTTTGCTTTTTTGTTTTGGGGTGGTTTTTTGTTGTTTTTGTTTTCTTTTCATTTTTTTGTTTTTTTGTTTTTGGTTTAAATGACATTCCTCTTTGATCACTGCTTCACACAAGGAAAAGATATTTCCTTGTGCGAAGTCCTGGTTAACTTCTCATAACCTCAGACAACAAAGGGCCCCTGTGTGAGGACGCAGAAATTCCTCTGGAACACAGGGAAGGCCCCAGCTGAATTGCATCCAAGGAAGATGTTGCAAAGCTTGTTCGAAGAAAGGAGCCCAGCTGGAGATCTTTTCTTTCTATTCCGATATTGGCCCTGCCTGGGGGTGGGGGTAGGGAAAACCCTTAAAAGAAAACCCGAAAACAGACCTGAATGCACTTACAAGTTACCAGGAAAAGTTAATTCTTGCAGCCGGTGTTGGTGCCAACTCAGGCTTATCATATTTAGAGTTTAACTCCACTTGGAAAGCAACTTTGTTTTTCTCCTCATGGAAGTCAAAGAAGATAACAGGGATGGACGGTCCACCACGTAGTAAAAACTGAGCAAAGACCCGTCTGCGGCTAAGAGACGGGCTGGCTCAGCTCACCTCAGCTACCTCTACTTGCCACCTCTGCTCTGGGCCCACCAGTGAGTCCAACATGCTGCCCCCGCTTGTTACTATGAACTGAAGGTCTCATCAGGTGGGACCCTTAACATGGCAGTCAGTCCCTCCCCACGGAACTGCGGCCCATCCCTGGTCGGTTTATGTCCCACCATGCTGTCTTTCCAACACCCACAAGCCTTCGCTTCCAGCCCCCTTCCTCACATCCTTCCACTCTCCTAGACCTCGGGAGGATTTTTAGAAGGACATAGAGTACATGCCACTGGGTCTGGTATGTCCCGGGCTTTTGATAAATGTCAGTGCCCTTCCTCCTCCTCCTCCTCTTTGTCCTGCTTCGAACAGAAATTCCCCTTCCTATTATAGGTACTTCCTTCCTGGTCAATGATCGATCCTTTAACAAAAGCCAGGAAACGGGGCAGTTGATGCGATGAAATGAGGAGAGCCAGCCCTCTTCTCCAATGTGGGGCCCTCCTCAGCAGCCTGCTTAGTGCCTGTTGGAGATTAAGAACAGTGAGAAGAATGGAGGCTGCCATCTTTGGGTTCCTGCCACCTGCTTATCCTGATCCACGCTTCCTTTATGCTCCTCGCATCTAAAAAAGCAAAGGCCCAGAGGGGTTGAGAGATGTGCTCGAGGCCACCAATCTAACAAGTAGTGGTGCCAAAATTCAAACTCGGGAGTTTCTGCGTTCTCCAGAACTTTTCCCTCCTTCTGCCAAGCAAAAGTGTTTTCCCAAAGACTCAGTCTGGTCACCAGCAGCATTTGCTCCCAACATCTGTGCGTGGTCAAATAGGATCAGGACATGTAAGAAGTAACCTTTACTAGCTCCCCAAGTGGCTCCAGTTGAAAACTAAACTTCTAACAGAGTAAAAATTCCTTTCCGCGTTCAGATAACTTAGCTGGTTAAATATCAAGCTCTGCAAAGCTTTATTTACTAATAGACCCATGGAATGTGATCCCTTCAGGGGTTTAATGTACTTGAAACACTGTAAAAATCACCATTTAAGAACCTCTAGATCAGCACCATCCAATAGAACTCTCTGCCATGAAGAACATGTTTTATGTCTACATTGCCCAATATAGTAAGTAGCTTTTGAGCACTTGAAACATGGCTGGCTGGTGTAACCAAGGAGTTGAATTTTTATTTAATGTATTTAATTTTAAGTAATTTAAGTAGCCACATGTGGCCAGTAGTTACCATATTGGACACACAGTTCTAGAATATTCTGAAACGTTGATTGCTGGTCCCTACATTTTCATTATCCTTTGCCTATAATAAGCTCTAGCATATCACTGGGTCATAATTACTTACGTTTTGCCCACCTCACTAGGTTATAAGCTTTATGTCTTACTCAGTTTGCTGTGATCATCTACTAGCACATGGCCTGGCCCACAGTACCAGATGTTAAATAATTAATATAGGTTAAGTAAATGGATATGACTCGACTTTCTCAAAAGCATCGTTTTTACTGCTTGCTACCAGTTTACCCTCTCTTGAGATTTTGCTCTTATGACTAGACTGATTCCCACATCTTCAAATGAAGCCCAGACTGCCCACTTGTGAGCACACTTTTCTTTCTTCCAAGGAAAACCCTCTTTTTTCTGAAAATCACTTTTTTAGCTGATTATTTGGGTTATTTGCCTCTGTTTCTCTAAATGAATGCTTCTCTTACCATGTCTTGGTTTTCTTTTCTGGTTTAGACATTATCTTCCATTATGGAAGTTGATTCAGCTTCCATCCCCTACCCCACATAAGACATGTTCCCAATCCCCACTGTGTACCTCCTCTAGTTTTAGTTTGGTGAATATCTAGTATCTGTTAGAACTCTGTAAATGCTGTTCACAGCCAATCCAGGTAGAGAATTATAAGTCCCTTCCCACCTAGCTTTTTCTCTGGGGTCACAAATGGCTCATTTTTTCATCTGTTCAGTATTCTGCGTACTTCACTGATTCAACCCCCAAATTCTTTTCTTATTGTATGTAAGGGGATCCTTAAGTGATTCTATTGATTTCCTCTCTTAAAAGAAAACTGCCCGGAGCCTTCTTGCCTTGTCCAGTCTAAACAAGCTGTCCTTGTGGCTGTGTCCACTGCTGGCATTCTGGGATCTCAGCCACCATCATCCTTGGGGACACGTTTGTCCCTCTCCTGTGTATAATGTCCTGTTTCCTATATCCCTTACTTTCCCCTCTTGGTTTACTCCTTCATTTGTTTGTTACGTTTTCCAATAGTTTCATTCACAGAAGGGGAAAGAGTGTGAATGGTAAATTTTTTGAGAGCTTTCATATCTGAAAATGTCTTTATCCGACCCTCTCACTTAATTGGTCATTTGGCCTGGTTTAGAATGGGGTGTGTGTGTGTGTGTGTGTGTGTGTTTAAGGAGCCTAAGACCATTCTGATCCCCAACTCTTTGAATATGATCTGGTTTTCTCTTTCTTAGAAGCCTGTATAGGATTCCAGTTCTGAAATATCACAATGGTGTGTCTTGGTGTTGACTCTGTGTTTATTGATTGCGGTGGGCACTTGGTGAGTGCTTTCATCTAGAAACTCCTTCAGTTATGTGACATTTTCTCAGATTACTTTGTTGATGAATTCCTCCCCTCCTTTTATTTGTTCTTTCTTTTTGGAGCTCTTATTACTTGGATGTTGGCCCTCCTGGACTGGTCCTCTAATTTTCTTTCATCTTTTCTATTTGATTTTCTGTGTCTTTATCTGTTTTGCTACTTTATATGAGATTTCCTCATCTTTTTCTTCCAGATTCTTTATTGAAATATTCATCTTTGTTCTTAATTTTTCATAATATTTATTTATTTATTTGAGAGAGAGAAAGAGAGTCAGGTGGTGGGGGGGGGGGGAGTGGTACAGGGAAAGGGAGAGAGAGAATCTCAAGCAGACTCCCTGCTGAGTGCGGAGCCCGATGTCGAGGGGCTCGATCTCACCACCTTGAGATCATGACCTGAGCCAAAATCAAGAGTCGGACGCTTAACCGACTGAGCCATCCAGGCGCCCCCGTTGTCTTGTTTTAATTTCCAATTTAGTTTTCTTCTCCCTACTTTTCAGTTCAAGTGCTTTTTTGTTGGTTCGTTGGTTGGTTGGGTGCTTTCCGTCTGTCTTTCCTGTTCGAGACTTTCCTCAGATGTCTGGAGGACAGCTGGAGGGTGAGTGCCAACATTCCCAGAGCCAAGGAGAGGAGCATGCTGAGGCTGTCAGAGCTGCATGTGCGTATGTTCACTTAACCCCCAGTTTTGGATTCAGCACCCCTGCCCGCTGCTGTGTGTTCTCTACTATGTTCCTAGTCCAGAAGCCCTGCCTTACCCTTTGCAGACACTAAACTTACATTCTTTGGGGCACCTGGGTGACTCAGTTGGTTAGGCGTCTGCCTTCGGCTCAGGTCATGATCCTGGGGTCCTGGGATTGAGCCCCGCATAGGGCTCCCTGCTTAGCAAGGAGCCTGCTTCTCCCTCTCCCTCTGCTTGCTGCTCCCCCCTGCTTGTGCTCACTCTCTCTCTCTGTCAAATAAATAAATAAAATCTTTTAAAAAAGTTTTTTTAAATAAAAATAAACAAACAAACAAACTAGCTTACATTCTTTGGATGAGATAGAGAGTGGCACCCACCCCAAAAGCTGGGTGGGCAGAAAGAGATTTAGGAACCTAACTGCTTCTTACACGCCTTCCAAATCATCCTGATTCTAGCCCTCCCCTCTTTGTCCCTACAACCTACTGCCACATCCCGTTGGCTTCCTACGATGCACTTGGCACATGGCAAGTCTACCAACCACATGGCAAGTTCCAAATTCTTTAAACACCAAGCAATCCAGAATATTCCCTGTCTTGCACATAGGGCTGTCATTTTATAGGGCACACAACACGGTGTCCCATTCACTACAGTTTCCTGGTGCCTGGCACACAGTAGGAATTCAATGATTTGTTCACTAAATAATACTCCACCCTTTCCGGTCTCCTCTTTGTCATGTTCCCTCTATCTGAAAGGCCCTCCCACCTCATCTCACCGTCTTTATGTTTCCATTTACCACGGTTTCTCTCAAATTTCAGTGAATGCCTGCTTCAGTGCTGCTGGCCCCAGCTATCCAACCCCGCAGGCCTTTTGTTTGCGCACCTCTGATGGTGTTATTCGTACCCGGCATAACATTTTAGTGATTTGTAACCTCTTATGGTCTCCTTGACCTCCACAACCAGATGGCTAGCTCCCTGAGAGCTTGCCTTTCTCGTGTCTTACTTACCAAGTGATATTTGAGTTGAATTATGAACACTGTGGTAAAAACTAAGAATAACAGAATCATGGGGCACCTGGGTGGCTCAGCCGTTAAGCATCTGCCTTCGGCTCAGGTCATGATCCCAGGGTCCTGGGATCGAGTCCCGCATCGGGCTCCCTGCTCGGTGGGGAGCCTGCATCTCCCTCTGACCCTCCCCCTGTTCATGTTCTCTCTCTCTCAGAAAAATAAAATCTTAAAAAAAAAGAATAATAGAATCATGTGACATTTGGGCAATGTATTCCATTTTAACAAATTATTAAACAATAAAAAATAATGCTGAGTGAAAACACATTGCTGACAAGAAAATGAAAATGAATTACCAAAAGTATATAACCATTCCGATATTGCATGACAAATTTGAGGCAGAATTAATGATTTCAAGAAGTGATTTACTTGGAAATGGGCTAAGAGCATTTCTTGAAAAAGTTGTATCTATATATAAGTGAGTTATTCTAATAATCACAGAAGTTGGTAAAAATCTGAAGATTAGCTTTACTTTCTCAAATCTTACATATTATTAGTTTCACTAAGCAAAGCTATTTTCTAAATTATGTATTTTATTAAAATATTGTACATGTATTCATTGAAACTTTGTTTGATATGTCTCCAGGAAGCAAATTCCTTGAATTATTTTTCTGTTTAGTTGAAACTTCACCCAGGAGAGAAGAGGTGTGTTGTCATGTGATGTTTATTAAATAACAACTGTAGTTTTCCATTATTGAACAATTCCAGTATGCCCAGCACGTGATAGACTGCTTACATGTTGCGCCATTTAAATTTCACTACAACGTTATTTTATAGAAGAAAACACTGAAGTTTGGGTGGATTGTTCATTGATTGCTGGTTGTCAGCAGCTAGGGCTGCAGACCCAGACCTGGCAGGTTTCAAGACACTTGTCTTTCTGGGCCAGGAACTCCTTTCCCCCACATCGCTGCCTAGCAACCCCTCAGGACATGCTGTCTGCTGTCACTGTCAAGATGCAACTTGGCTGGGAACAGGAGGCAACTTGGAGACTCAATTTGCAACTTTTTTACTGTTGCAGGAAGAGAAGTTAAACTTCGAGAGAAACCTAATGGACAATCTCCACAGCAGGTAAGCAATTTTCTTCTTTATGCTTTGGGAAAAGCAATCTTTCCATTTTCCATTAAATTTTCTATTACTCGGTCTTTCACTACAGTTTTTATTGCCCGAAACATTAAAGCCAGTAAACCGAGCAATCCCTGAGGTATGTCTCTTTCTGGCTTCATTCAGGTTTGAGTAGAATTTCGTTATTTCCTTTTTACTTGTGTTGTTTCGGGATACAATTCTAGAACATGTGAGATGAGCATGACCCAACTAAGTCTTCACATTGAAAGATTTACACTATGAGGAACTGAAACAAGATGGCGGAACATCCTCGCCTTGTTTGAGCTTAGCTAGAAACGTGCACATCAGACAACTCAGACGTTTTGCCACTCGGCCCATGTCCACAAGTGGCTGCCGAGGCACAGTGAGTATTCATTTGGGGATTGCGAATAAATTTTAGCAGGTTAGATGAATTAGAACAAATATGGAATCCACAAATAATGGGGATCAATTAGACCCATAAAGCAAGTAGATTAACACCAGGTACCTAGGAAGCTGTATGTAAGTTTGATATTTTTATCATCATCATCATCATTATTAAATGTTATTAAATATCCTGAGGGCATTGGGCAACTTTGAAAAGTTTTATGGGCAGGGAGAGTGATACGGTTAAGATTTGTGTCCTAAAAAGACCATGTGACTTCTGTATGGCCAGTGTATTGGGTGGATGCAGGTGACAGGAGGATAATGTTACGGGCAGAGCAGTAGCCGTGCACATGGAGAGAAGAGGGTGGGTCTAAGAGAGACAGTGTAAGAGGCAGCATTCCTGCCTTCATGTTGCTTTCCCCCTGGAATGTGGTTCAGAACTCCACCAGCACCATTATCTGCTCACCTTTGCCCACAAGCCTTTCTTAATCTTCCCAAGATTACTCAGGTGCTCCTTACGTAAGACTGGGTGACGCATTTCAGTCGTGTTAACACTAGACTAGTCATCTGCTTGTATGTTTTTTTTTTAAAGATTTTATTTATTTATTTGACAGAGAGAGACACAGCGAGAGAGGGAATACAAGCAGGGGGAGTGGGAGAGGGAGAAGCAGGCTTCCCGCTGAGCAGGGAGCCCGATGCAGGGCTCGATCCCAGGACCCTGGGATCATGACCTGAGCCGAAGGCAGATGCTCAGCCGACTGAGCCACTCAGGCGCCCCATGCTTGTATGTTACTTACACATTTTTCCTTTGCTAAACTGTAAAATTATTTCCAGATCCCTGAGATTGAATTCAGTACTTGGCATGTAATAGGTGCTCAGAAAATATATGTTGCCTGAATGGGTGGCAAGCCCTTTAACAAACAGCAGAGATCTTCTGTCTCTTTGTGTCCTAAGAACTAGCAGAGTGTGCTGCCCCCAGTTAGGTGCTGTGGGTTAACTGAGGCCTTAGAACCATGTTCAATCTCTTCAAGTGCACAAACTATTTTTACTCTACTTCAAAGAAACCTTGAGGATTCAGTTCTGCGTATGGAGAGGTCATCTAAAATACGGGACCATCTGTTTTTTCTCGTCCTCTGACCAGTTCATGCTTCCAGCCTTGAGTCCGGAGCACATTTATAAAATGAGGTGACTGAGTGGGATGTTCTCTAAGATTCTTTGCGGTTTGGGCACTCTAAGATACTGGGTTACACAAGCTAGTTGATCCAAGCATCTAGCCTTGAGCTATGCTTGCTTTAAAAGCTGTCATTATCTGTACAAGACCAGCCGTACCCTATAAACTTCGGTTCACATCGCCTCCTCTAAGGCTTCCTCGTCATTTCCAGAACTTAGCTTTTTCTAAATGCTTCACGTTTCTTCCAGACTTCTCCCCACTCCCAAATAAAGCTATTTCCCAAATAGGAGGCATACTGTGTGTTGGAGATGCGCCCTGATTCCCATGCAGTTCCAGGGAGGATTCGGTCAGAACATCACTCAGAAATTCTGTTCACAGTGTCTAAACACAAATAGCAGCCCGTAGTTCAAGAATCTTCTCACAGACAATGACCATGAACATGAGAGCAGTCAACATTTAAGAACCTCCTGCTTGCCAGACACACTCCGCCAGGCCCATCACCATGTTTCAATCATGTGATTTTTTTTTTTTTTTAAGATTTTATTTACTTGAGAGAGTGCAAGAGAGAGAGTATGAGCAGGGGGAGGGGCAGAAGGAGAGGGAGAGGCAGACTCGGGGGCTTGACCCTGAGATCATGACCTGAGCTGAAGGCAGACGCTTAGCCGACTGAGCCACCCAGGCACCCCTAAATCACATGATCTTAATAGGGATGCTGTGAGATTACATGTTACTGTGTTCCCCATCCGATGGCTGGCAAACTCAGAAGTTAAATGGCTCACTGGAGATCACCCAGCTTTCAACAGGCCAATCCAGATTTTGACTCCAGAGCCCGTTCCCATAATTGCATCACTAGACTGTCTTCTGCATACTGGATTTTCAGGTTCTTTCTCCTCTTCTCTTAGACCCCCTTTATGATTTTATACATGTTCTTTGACCGGTCCTTCTGGTAATGTGGCCAGGAAAATGAAAGCAACCATGTGCTAATGCCAAGGCCATCTCTTATGTTTCCAAGCAGACACCCTACTAAAGAAGGGTGATGCTGACCTTCCTATGCAGCTTGAACCAAAGTCAGTAGATGAGCCCAGCAAACTGAGTCAAGATGAGTTTTGTCCGATGATACCATTACCATGGTGGTCAAGAGTATGCCAGAAGGGGGTCCCCTGATCGCACATGAGAAAGACAGAGAACTGCACGTGATAAATGAAAACACATCATCTTCATTTCAGATTTTTAAAATCTTCTCGAATAAACTATACTTCTATTATCTGAAGATGCTCCAAAATGCACTTGTTCAGAAGGTCATGGTCTCCCCGCCCCCCATCTTCAGTAGGGTCTGAATCTTGGTGCCGTGGTGATTATTCCTGAATAGCGCACTTAGTTTGGTTTTCAATGGCATCGTCTGTTGGCTCATCAGCCAACAAGATTCTACCCAAGGAGCAGAATTTGGGAAAAACATCTAATTCCACATGATTGATGAAAATCTGTTATTTTCAATGAGATTATGTAGATATTAGTTGAGATCTATATATGGTCCCAGTCACTTTCTTCTCAGAGCTGTCTGTGATAATCTGCATTGAGTTCCTCAACATATACTTCAAAAGCACTTTAATAAGCACAGGGGGATATCTGGATTACCACCGCTAAGAGTTTTAGATATTTGTCTTAAGCTGTTGACTTGGAGCCTCACTGAAGCATTTAGGGGCATATTACAAATCAGCTTCCTGACACTATATTGATGACGGGGAGTTGGTCAATATGGCCCAGTGCCTATACTAATAATAGGGAACAACTTCCTTATTTTACCAGCCATAAAGAACATCTATAAGCTTATTTATTAATCACCATCACCCACACCCATCAGTGACGTTGAGTATTTTCGTGAGATTACTAAAAATAGCATGAAGGTCCTTATGCCCTGATTCCTTCTCCAATGGCAGTTTTAGAATACCCCTATGTAGATATAGGAGGGGCTTGAGAGCTTGGGAAGGGAAGATAGGAGGCTTGTAAGGAAGTTACATTGTACAGGAAACAGACTGATTTGTGGTGAGAAAGGGAAGAGAACTTGATGGAGGTGATGGAGGGGCTTAAGTCCCTTCCCCAGCCACCACTGACATCCCCCATGGCCCGCCCTGTGTCAGGCGCGCAGCAAGCAACAACATGTATGTTCGAGAATACCAGTTTTTGCAGAGTCCAATGCTGTTGCCGTATATTCTTTAGTAGCGTAGCGAGAAGGCCTTTGACCAGGATACTGTTTGTATTAGGCTCAGAAACAGGAACCTCTCCTTTCAAACAGAGGAAAATTAGAGTCAGCGGGCTATGCAGATAATTGCAGAGCTGGGAAACCAACCGGTGGGGCAACACAGAGGTGGTCAAGGCAGGAAGACAGGAGCACCGCAGGGGGAGGTGCAGAACCGGATGCTGGGGCAGCAGCTGGAGCCATGGAGGGCAGTGAGGGAGGTACGGCCAGGGCCAGGATGGGCGGGATACTGTCCGAGCAGCGAGAGAGAGAGAGAGAGAGAGGGGAGAAATACCCCGGCTCCTCCCATCTTCCGTCTCTGCTCTTCTGCCAGCACCTTCCATTGCTGGGACCCACCCAGATGCAGAGGACAGGGGCTCCTCCCCGTCGCGCTGCCCAGGACACAGAGCCAGCAGGACGAGACAGGCAGTGCGCCAGCCCCGTGTCATCGATTTGTTCCAGTTATTGCCCAACTAGTGAACATTAGGAGGTTCAAGTTGATCCCATATTTCTAGACACTTGGTTATTTTAACTTGTCCCTGTTACAGCCCCCATAGAGATGGATAATAGACCGAATATAATTTATAAAGTGTTTAAACGCAAATTCTGAAAAACAAAGTTTTTAGAAACTTACGAAGATTGGAAAACTGCCCCAGTTGGGGATGGGATTGGGAACAGTGATGACGGGGATGAGTTTCTGACCAAAATGAAGAGGCCTGGCCTGCCTTGGTATCCGTACAGCAGTAAAGCACCAGTTCTCCAAGTGGGGGCCTCAGAAAGCAGCATCAGGCGCTTGTTAGAAAATGCGGGTTATTGGGCGCCTGGGTGGCTCAGTCGGTTAAGCGACTGCCTTCGGCTCAGGTCATGATCCTGGAGTCCCTGGATCAAGTCCCACGTCGGGCTCCCTGCTCGGCAGGGAGTCTGCTTCTCCCTCTGACCCTCCCCCCTCTCGTGTGCTCTCTCTCATTCTCGCTCTCTCAAATAAATAAATAAATAAATAAATAAATAAATAAATAAATAAATAAATAAATAATAAATAAATAAATAAAAGAAAATGCGGGTTATGGGCCCCACCCAGACCCAGGTGGAGCATGCCTCTGCTGCTGAGTGCCACCAGGATCCCCACGCACACCCCGGCCTTGATGCAGTAATGAATTAATGTCACATCTGCTCCAAAGAGAAGCCCACTCTTAGGAACGTGCACTCCAGAGAATAAAGGCAGAGCTACTCAAACTTCTCCCCTACAACAGTTCCCACCAAGGGTACGGCTGGCCCCAAGCTACTAACAGACTTGAAATTCCTGTATGCCTTCTGTTTAATTCCAAAAATTCATGCAAATTTTTGCCTTTTCAAACACACAATATTTTGAATTTACTTTTAAGCAAAAATAATGAGCTTCTTCCCCCCAAACGTTCAGATTGATCCATGTGTTATTTTGTGGCTTATCTTCACTTCCTAGTTCGTGGCCACATACCCTCATCCAAAAGATGGGCCCCCAAAACCAGCTCACGCATGGGCTAGCCCGCAGGGTCTGGGGGGAGCACAGGGATGGCCACAGGGAGGGACAGCCACATGGACAGCCCAGCAGCATCATATCTAACCTGGGGGGAAGGAACTGTAACTCTATACTCCACAGGTTCCTTCCTCCCCAGCCGCTGCCACAGAATCATTGTCCAGACGTACAGGTGGGAGGGAGCAACCCAGACTCTCCGATCTGGGGATCTGATGAGCAGTCACCGCGTCAACAGTGGGCTCTATAGGATTGCGGGAGCCTTTTGACCCCGCCATGATGTGGCCGGATTACGGAATAAACCTCCGCGTGCAGGGCCAGAGCTGGAGGAGGCCCTGCCATACGGTGGTGCCACGGCCACCGGGACTTAAAGGTGACAGTCCGCTATCTGAAATATTCACCACATCACCTACTCCCTAACTTTGCCACACGGCAAAGCACCTACACTATTTATGCCCTAAACCTCGTCTCCGAGGCCTTTCCCATCCCCAGTCCCTCCCGCCAGTGCAGATTAAACAACCGCCATGTGCTGCCATCTGGTGGTCACAGAAGCAAGCACACCTGTAAAATTCTGTCCGAGCCTAAATTAAGAGGATCCAGTTCCCTTTTACAGAAGCTGCTGGATCCCCAACTGCTGTTTGTTGTGTAACCCAATGGACTCAGAAACCAACAGAACCTACCAAGACAGACGCCGGGAAATGTTAATAATAATGAAAATTAGAACAACAGCATTAATAATAGCTATACTGTATCACTAACTTATATCCACTTACTTATCTATAAAACAGTGGTTCACGCCTTAAAGGATTGTTGCAAAGTTAAAATGAATGAGTACACGAAAGTTCCTAGAACAGGGGCGCCCGGGGGGCTCAGTCAGTTGGGTGTCTGCCTTCGGCTCGGGTCATGATCCCAGGGTCCTGGAATCGAGCCCACATCGGGCTCCCGGCTCAGCTGGGAGTCTGCTTCTCCCTTTCCCTCTGCCCCTCTCCCTTCTCATGCACGCTCGCTCTCTCTCTCTCTGAAATAAATAAATAAAATCTAAAAAAAAAAAAGTTCCTAAAACATTACTTGACGCATAGTAAACACTGAAACGTTAACGACCTATCGTAAGTATTAATAAGTGCTGGCAATATGCCAGACACTATAGTAAATGCCTTACAGACTTCTAACTCATTTAATTTGCAAAACGATCCCGGCAAGCTGGAACACTTTCATTCCCATGTTGCAGATTTGTCCGCCGAAGCTTGAAGAAGCTGAGAAATCTGCCTCGAGGTCACAAAGCTAGTAAGTGTCGGAGGGAGAATTGAAACCGGCACCTCGGAGCCTGGATTGCTCCTTTATCCACCAGGCTGAAATGCCCGTGTGCTGTGCTGAGTCTTCCCAAACGTTTGTCTAAACCCCATCCCACCCCACACACATTCAAGACGAGAAGTGCTCTCAGGGAGCGCCCGGACGCCATTGTTTCCCCAGACCCTGGTCCAGTGCCTGGTACACGCTAGGGGTTCTTTGGAGAGCCGTGGAATCAGCGGGGACACCGTGTAATGGCTGTGACCATTCACGAAACATCTGTCTTAAGGACAGCTCACCAGCGACCACATCAGAAAAGAAAAAATGGTGTCAGATTTTGAGTAGGAGGAAGGGCCATAGAAATGTTTTTAAGATCCATCAGAGAGATTGCGATTTGCCAGTCTCGGAACCGCAAGGAGAGAAAATCGGAGTGACACTCTCGCAGTTGGAAAAGTCTTGTTTTTCCACATTTAACACAGACAGCAAGGATCCTGTGGCCCCAGCCGCGGTGAAGTTACGGGACCAGGACCTGGCTTGTTCCTCCGAGTTCATGCAATGGAGGCAGTGCAGGAGCAGTGGGACACCCTCCTCGGGTGAACGCCCTGGCAAGGACAGCCTTGGGAAAGACCAAGGAGGCAGCCCTTTAAATAATATGATTTGAGTGGGCCCCAGTGCAGCCTTCCATCAAGAAATACCCATTTCAACCCTGACATTTCATCCTCAGAGACTGACTGATTCCTTGGCTCCTGAGAACTCAACCTCCAGCCCAGTAGCCCGCGCCTCCCCCTCCCCCGTTCTCGCAGGGTGGTCCCCGAGATCTGAGTCCTCACCCCTCCTAGGGGCTTTGCTGTTACACGCCCTCTCCCCCCCGGGGACTCCCTGGAAAGAGGCTGAGGAGACTTCTGCCAAAGAGCCTCACGCATGAGGGAATGAGCCAGAAAACTCGGGGCCTGAGGGAGGACAAGGAGGGGAAGCTTTTTGTATTTGGTCAGGATCTTGGGCTGGGGCGAGTGTGGACCCGGGACCCAAACACACCTCAGCGGTGTATTGGCCATGGTGTAGTTTACAAGCCATTGCGAGAAACCGCGCCCGCACCAGCGTCCTACTGGTGCCTGCCCAGCCTCAGTATTCAAGGGGACAACCGTGTGGAAACGAGGTGGAGGAGGGGGTCATGAGGGAAGTCCCCTTTCTTCACTGAGGCACCTTTTTAGGTTATCAGATTTGGAGGAGAGCTTTGAGGTCAGGGACTCCTTTTGCAGGTAAAGAAACTGAGGAATCGAGAGACCACAGAGTTTCCCACGTCTGCACTTGGTGAGGGAGCTGTTGCTAACAGGTAACTTGGCCGGGCTGGTTCCCCCCAGACACGGTATAACACTTCGAGTTTGAGGCACAAAACTCCCCCCTGATAGTTAGGACTGTCATTTCAACCGTTGTTCTTCCCAAAATATTTCACAAAACACAAGTTTTGTTGGTTGTTAATAAGTCTTTTATGGGGGAAAAATTCTGTGGTCAAATAATTTGGGTAAATACTGATGTCAGCAAAGTGAAATAGTTCTTTTTATAATCACGAATGTGTTCATCTTTAATCTTTTTTTTTAAGATTTTATTTATTTATTTTTTTTTAAAGATTTTATTTATTTATTTCAGAGAGAGAATGAGAGAGAGCACATGAGAGGGGGGAGGGGCAGAGGGAGAAGCAGACTCCCCGCCGAGCAGGGAGCCTGATGCGGGACTCGATCCTGGGACTCCAGGATCATGACCTGAGCCGAAGGCAGTCGCTTAACCAACTGAGCCACCCAGGCGCCCTAAGATTTTATTTATTTGAGAGAGAGAGAGAGAGAGAGAATGAGCAGGGAAAGAGAAAGAGGGAGAGGGAGAAGCAGGCTCCCCGCTGAGCAGGGAGCCCGACGTGGGGCTCGATCCCAGGACCCCGGGATCATGACCTGAGCCGAAGGCAGACGCTTAACGACTGAGCCACCCAGGTGCCTTCATCTTTAACCTTTAATCTCTACTGTTCCCAAACCTATCTGACGAGGGACCGCTTTCTGAGAGGAAAAACCTACAAACACCTCCCTGCACATAAATATCCCATCAAACCCAGTTCTGGGTGATGCTAACACATACCGTAGCACATCAACTATTGAAGATTTTATTTATTTATTTATTTGAGAGAGAGTGGGAGAGAGAATCTCAAGCAGACTCCACACTGCAGGCAGAGCCTAACTCAAGGTTTGATCTCACAACCCTGAGATCATGACCTGAGCCGAAACCAAGAGCCGGACGCTTAACGGACTCAGCGGCCCAGGCGCCCCGCACATCAACTATTGAGAATGCATAAAATAGACGCTGATAATAAAGGTCCTCATATAGTCTTTCAGGTTCTCCAGAATCACCCAAGCTTAGCCTCTTCAGGAGAAAAGAAACACACCAAGAGTTTTCGAAGGCTGTCCAGAAAGGAGGAAATGGATTAAGTGGTCTTAGAATTTAGCTTCTTGTCCCTTTTCTGTTGTGAATTCAGCACAGTCAGTGAAGTTGGGCAGGCCATCTCATATCTATCCTATAAAGCACCTAGCAATTTCTTCAGCACCTGGCAATTATCATCCTTCATTCCTCTTGAGCCCAGGAGCTCAGTACCCAGAAACCACTCACTAAATATTTGTCAACTTCACTTGCTGCCCAGGTTACATGAAATCCCAGCTGTTTTGTAAACACTGGCGAGTTGGTTTTTCAAAACGGAGCTGGAAATTTAAGCGTTTTATTTTGTGTCTCTCTCCCAAGCATTCCAGCTTCAGTCAACTCAGACCACTTCCCCGCTGCATCGTCTACGGCTCAAGGGCTAGAACGCTCGGCGCCCAATGCCCTTGACCTGGGGAATGGCCCAAGGGAGGGTTTGCCCACCCATCTCTCTCAGCTCCTGTGCTTGGCTCTTTGTTTTGGGCCACTGGGTAGTCTGATCACGGGAAGAGGCAGGCCCTCTGTCGGAATAACCTAGAAAATCTCCTCCTCATCCTTAATTCACTCACAGCTCTCACTCACCCGGCATGCCTTCGTTTGAATAGCAAGTGCGAAGGGCCGCGTGTGAGCTGGATGCTGCCCGTTGCCTGCGAGGAGCTGGGGATGGAAGGGGAAGCAGACCGCGGAGGACACCAAAGCACTCGTCCCCTCGAAGATGGCAGCGAAGGACAGGAGCCGTACCTTCTTGGCCTGTGGCGCTCCGGTGCCTAGGACTGGCTATTGAGGAAAGGTCTTCAGGACGTACTCAGGATAACTAAATCCAGAAAAAACTGGTGGGCTTGGGGAGCTCCCTTCCAAAACCTTATCCCCTGTGCTTCCTTAGCGGGAGTATCTTAATATCAGCGGTTTCCCGTCGGTGGTCCGTCCTAGTCCAGGGATACGCAGAACAAGAGCTGACATTAGGTTGGTGCCTTTTTTTTTTAATTTCCCACTTTTTTTTTCTTTTAACTTTTCATTTTGACATTACATCAGGTTTACTGAAAAGCTGTCAGAAAAGTACAAAAATCTTCATATACCCTCCACTCACAGTCCCCCAAAGTTAACATTTACCACATTTGCTTTATCCTCTCTCTCTCTCTACACATGCACACACGCACACAAATTTTTTTCTAAATCATTTTAATAAATTACAGATACCATGCCCTTTCCTCCGTAATACTTCCCTGTGTGTTTCCTAAGAACAAGGACGTTCTCTTATATACCCCAGTGCATTGATCAAAATCAGGCAATTAACATTGACTTAATACGGTTACCTAATCAATAGGCCTTACTCAGATTTCAACAATTGTGTCAATAATGACCTTTTAGCAAAAAGCGCATGCATTTCATTTGGCCATCATAGCTCCTTAGTCTTCTTTAATCCGGAATGGCTCCTCGCTCTTTGTTTTTCGCACTAGTACGTTTTTTTTCAAGAGTACAGGCCATCTGTTTTGCAGGATACCCCTCCATTTGGGCTTCACAGACGTTGCTTCACTCTTCCACCCAGGTTACGTTGTTTTGGCAGGAAAACCAGAGAAGTGAGGCTGAGTTCTCTGGGCATCCCATCGGGGGCACCTGGAGCTGGTTAGTCTCGCCGAGTGCAGGCAGTGTTCCCTTTGGTTATCGGATGCAGGTGCCCTGTGTCCGGTGTCTCCACTGCCCAGATACTGTTGGAACCTTAAGCGTGTGCTGGGGAGATGCTTGGAGACTAACCATTCTGTTCTCCTCAGACTCTTGCCCACTAGTCTCAGCATCCACTGATGATTCTTGCTTGAATCAGTTACTGTTATGATGGTGATCCTTCTGGTCCCATGATTCCTCGTGTGTGTGTGTGTGTGTGTGTGTGTGTGTTAGCTGGCTTCCTACCTGTAAGGCAGAACTTTCCCTTTTTAAATTTCCATCAGGGTGGATTCACAGGTCCTCGTTTTATGCAGTGGGTTATAATCCTTTGTATCAGTAGTATATATATTTTGATGCTCTAATTGTCCCAGATTTGGCCAGTAGAAACTTCACGAGCTGGCTGGTTCCTGTTCTTTGCATCTGTCACTCTTTAGGACCGTCACTATTCAAAGGCAGCCGTTGGCAACTGGGTTGAGCCTTTTCCTGTATCTCTTGACTTGCAGATGAATACTCAGCGTCTCTGCCTGGTTAGAAAACTGACTCTCCGTGGTCTTCCCGTCTCCCCACTCCCCCCAACCGCCCCCTCCCGCTGTGGAACAGGATTTTCCAGCAAGGAGACTTGACTAGTAACTGACGGAGTGTTAGCATGTCCATCCTCAAACACAGGACTGTTTAACTTCAACACAAAACACAGGGCAGAGTCAACCCCCAACATAGGACTCCAGGAGTGGCCAGTCACCTGTGGTGGGTGGACATCCCATCCTAATGGTATTTGCTTTTCCCCTGTGCAACAAGCTGATGGTTGCAAAGGATTTGCCCTTTGCTTCTCTGTTGCTTTTTTATATTCCAAAGAGAAAGCAAATTCCGATTCTGCTAAGTAATGAAAGGCCCCTGACAACTGAGTTCTCGCCTTCAAGCTAGCCCTTGTCAAGGGAGGTTGGGGGGGCGCTGAGAGAAAGCAGGTAGACTGCCTATTTTGAACTCAGTTTTATTTCAGACGAGCATGTATTCTGCCCCCCGCCCCGCCCCTCGCCCCCCATTTCCATGTGTCACACCAGGCAAGGAATATTCCCTTTTCGATCCTGGACATGGGAGAGCTCCTCGCTCAAAGCAAGATGTGGGTGCGGCAAGGACATAGGAAAAGAGAAATCAATTGGATTTGTTACTAGGAATCTTAACAGAAAGAAGACAGTTGTAGATAGGGGCAAGCAGGGGTTGGGTGTAAATACACTAGTCCCCACCCTTTCCGTCAGTGGTCACACAGCCTTGGACGCGGGAGTTGCCTCAGTGAGGGAAGGAATGCTGCCGGGGAGGGAGAGCCCTGGGCAGGTGAGAGAAGGCTGAGCCCTGACCAGGAAGAGGCTGTGTCCGCGGGCCGGAGAGGCTCGGAGCATGGCCCTCAGGTAGGAAACCAGGTCCGGAGGAAACCCATGTGGTGTGCCCCAAAGGCCAGCCGTCGGGGGAGAAGCCAAGCTAGAAACCTGTTCTTGAAAGGGGAAAGCCATCAAAACATCCTTCACATTCTGTGGCTTTGGAAGAAAAATAGATCCTGTGGTTTTCCTGGGGGAGGAGGAAGGGCACCTCAAAGCCCCAGGTGGCTTGTAAATTCTTAAACAAGGACGAGGTGGCTCTCGAGCTGGCCTCTTCAATCTCAGCAGTGTTGCATTTCAGTGCCCGTGGCCCCCAGGCCCCAGGCCCAGCCCCAGCCCCAGAGGGTGGGGCCGGCAGCCGGGCCAGGCTTCCCCACGGTTGACCTTGGTCAGCCTGAGACCTGATCACCCAAGGTGTGGCTCAAGGCCTGCCCCTTGCTCACCTCCTCCCTTCTTTGCTCTCTCTCCCTTCCCTCCTTCCTTCCTGAAAACCTTCCCCTCCTGCACCTCTTGAGCTCCCCATCCCCAAATTGACCTTCCTGATATTTTTACAACGATTAATATTTTACGATGGCTTCAATGACATGATGATGACCCACAGTCTGCCCTCTCTCAAAAACTTCTAAGCCTGGTTTCTCCTTTTTTTTTTTTTGACTTTTTTTTTTCTTTTTTGCCACCTATCCTCCTGACTGATTGTGTTTTTAAACGGAGTCCAAGATAAATAAAAGTACTGCAAGTAGGCAGAGGGGGGCAGAGTTTTAGAGCAGGGTGGGGGAGCGGGGAGAAAGGGGGGAGCAGGGCTGATGGAGGGGAGGAGGTACATGTGGTATTTGTTATCTATCCTGTTTGTCCAGCTGATTTATGAATTATTAGCAGAAAATAGGCATAAGTGGAAGCAGAGGCTGGGAACAAAATTCCAGGTTCTGGAAGCGGAGTCATTTAATTGAGAGGGCTTTGAAGAAGGAAATGCTTGTACACGCAAACTACTGGCTAAGCTCCCAATGATCTCTCCCTCCGAGGAACTTCTGTGGCACTTGGGGCTTCTATCTTTCAGTCGGTGCCACAGTTGATAGAAGTATACCATTTGGCCCTTATTCCAGAAAGCAAGTATTACTTGGTGTTGTAAATGCGTTTGTTTCTGTGTGTGTGGTGGCAACTAGATTTTATCTTTCTTCGGTGCAAGGCCTCCATCCCTTTTTTTTTTTTTTTTAACATGCTGTGTCCAAACAGGTCCGAGTAATAAGTATGTGCTTCTTATGAATATTAACTCATATAATCGCCAACAATTCCTTATGGTAGACATATCATTAGTTCCATTTACAGATGGAATAGCTGAGGCCTAAAGTCATACAGCCACTCAGAAGCTGGGCTTCGAACCCTGTAATCCAAGTAAATCTCCCCAACTCCAATCTACGATCACATCTGCAAAGACTTTGGTGGTTTTTTTTTTTAAAGATTTTATTTATTTATTTGACAGAGAGAGACACAGCGAGAGAGGGAACACAAGCAGGGGGAGTGGGAGAGGGAGAAGCAGGCTCCCCGCTGAGCAGGGAGCCCAACGTGGGGCTCGAACCCAGGATCCTGGGATCATGACCTGAGCCAAAGGCAGACACTTAACAACTGAACCACCCAGGCGCCCCAAGACTTTGGGTTTTTTGTGTGTTGTTGTTGTTTGTTTGTTTTTTGGTCATAAGCAGTAACATTCACAAGTTCCAGAGATTGGGATGGGGATATCTTTGGGGGGCCATTTTTCAGCACTCCATAAGAGGTTATTTGTGGATTACATAGGCCCCGTAACCTACCCGTCTATAACCTTTTAAAGAGCACCAGTCATGGGGCGCCTGGCTGGCTCAGTCGAAGAGCATGTAACTCTAGATCTTGGGGTTGTGAGTTTGAGCCCCACGTTGGGGGGGTAGAGATTACTAAAAAAAAAAAAAAACGAGAGAGCACTGGTCATTTTTCGTGTGAGTAAAGGCTTGTGAAGCAGTTGTGAAGGGCATCCTGGGAATTCAGCCACAACTGAAAGAAGACAGAAGAGGGGCCGGGGGAGGCAGCGACGCGGCCAATGATGAATGATCTCTCCCTCTTCTAGCGCGCACATCTTACAGGGACGGAGAGACCGGGGCTGTGGATTCTGTTATTGGCCTGTCTTTTTAAAGGGTGTAGATTTTAGAAATGGGAAGTGATTTAGAGGTTCTTCCACGCCAGCGTTTCAGCTCTTCAGAGGAAAGATCCGAACAACACGATCAGCTCTACATGGAGGGAAGATTTGAGTCAGAGGAAACACGAAACTTGGAAAGGGGCAGGTGGGAGATAAAAGCAGCACAGAGCTGAACCCACCCGCTGCCAGGAGGCCCCAGGGGCCCGTCCTTGAGCTGGAAGAGCGTGGAGCCCTTGGCCCGGAGCCAGGTGTGGCCCAGTCATGGGAAAGGCAGAACAGGTGCAGTTTAGTCCCGGGTAAGCGTGGCCTGATGACTGCAGCTGTGACCTCCTTGGGTGTCTACTGTGGAACACGCAGGTCAGCCACCGTAGCCAGATGTCCTTTAACACTTGAGTAGCTAATCCCCTGGTAAGGGGTCCTCTCTTCTCTCCTACACCTCCCGCTGCGGCACGGTGGCTGCACCCTGGTTGGGTTCCCGCGGCCCCAGCACAAGGCGATGAGCTAGGAAATGGCACAGATCCTTTTCAATCCCACCTTTCTCCCCCTTGCATTCTTCAGCCTGTGTTAACTCTTTCGCCGCATGGAGATGACACAGGTACCTCCCAGGGTGGGCGAAAGGGCCTGGCAGAGACCGGTGTGAGTGGATGTTTGAGAGCTCTGAATTCGCGATTTGGTATAAGGGAAGGGGTTCCCAGGAACCATGGCCTCCCTGACGCGCGTGTTGTCCTTTTGCCAAAAATTGTGACTCGATGAACTTGGAGTATCTAAGGAAGACAAAGCAAACATAATTTCTATTCACGTGTCATTCACTGTGTTCTCTCCTTTTTAACTTTCTTTTCCAGATGGTAACAAAAAACAATCCAGATGGGGTGCAGGTGCTGTAAAATGATACAAAGGTAATGTTGAAAAAATAACCTCTGAGTGGAGGAATCTGGGATTCCCGTGGGGGCCCTTCTAAAGACCATGCATGGATTTCGTGCATTTATCCCTCTTGGGGCATGACCAGCATTGCTAAGAAATTATGAGTTTGGAACTGCTTTGATATCATTTAAGAGGACATGTGGCCTAGATTTTTAAACTTGTTTTGCTCACCGCTCAGAGCACGTTGGGAACGACATAATGCTCTGAGAGCAGATTTGGTTTAGTTGACTCTCCAGTTCCCCAGAGAGCTTCAGCACAAAGAAAAGCTTGGGTTTCAGAGATGATGCCCGACAGGGTGTCGCTGAAAATAAACCACGCCCATCACATACGTGTTTTTAATTTTGTCCAGATTCTATTTCAGAATAATTTGGATCCCATGAATAGAATTCTACACAAACTAAAACCTGACTAATTTGCTTCCTTCGCAAATAACACTTTTTATTATTCTAGTTCTACATCTGTAGCTATATGGCTGTATCCATTTAGTCATATGTATGTGTGTACCAGTTCTATTCCATTGTAATCACAATGTGATGGTAGGCTTTATTCAAAAAACATTTATCATAATAAATATTAGAAGTATCATTCATGTTAGTCCAGACTTCATATTTATTGTTTTAACGACTGCACGATATTCCATTAAGGGGATGTGCTTAACCACTTAGTCCCCTGTTATTGGACATTTGTTTTATTTCCCTGTTTGGTTGCTTTTAAACTCCATGAATCACTTTGTACTTTACTTTGTTTCTCTCTTGGATCTCTTCTTAGGCTCTATTCCTTTACCCCAACTCTATCTAATTGGTTTAGACACACATATAGGCTTAACGGAATAATCACAGAAATTAACAGGAATAGTAGGAGGAGGCAGAGCCTGCAGGAGAAAATATTAGTGATGGAAGCTAGTTATTCATAAAGGTAGTAACGAATAAAGTGAATTCGTGTTTAGCCTGACCCTCATCCTTGTCACCCCCAGCTATCTCTTTGATCCGGTTCAAGTGCCCTCCCCTGGCTATGTCAACGAGGTGAACAGCTACAAGGTGGATGAAGGTGACGCGGGTAAACTGAAAGGCAAACAGAGTGGCCAAGTCCTCGTGCACAAAAACGAGCTGCAGAGCGAGGGCCTGAAGAGGACGGCCAGCAGAGGCAGAGCCTGCGGCGGGCAGGAGCCCCACTGGCCTCCCCCAGGACCGCCTCCTCAGGGGGACACGGCGGGGGGATACTGTGCGGACAGGGCTGGCGGTGCCATCAATGGCATTGGCCCCGCCCCCGCCCCCCTGCAGCCCACTGGGGTTCATGGGCCCCACCGGGGAGACAGGGGCTCCTGCGTCAGGACCGCGCAAGGCGTCGCCCCAACTCAACCCTTCCCGGAAGGACAACAGGACGGTGTGCTGCCGGCCTCGCAAGAGACCCAGCTCGTCCGAAATGGGGACTCCAGAGCTTCTTCCAGGGCAGAAGGTCCTGCCTTGCAAGTACAAGACCATGACCTCCAGATACCGGCCCCGGATTACCCTCGCCTTCGGGGCTCCACGGTAGACAAAGCTGATCCGGAAGAAAAGGACTGTCTTTCCAAGAGCCAGACTGACGACGAAGCCCCGGCGGGAATTTCCCCCAGGGTGGGGGAGCACGGTTCGAACATGCCCTTCCCCTTGAAGAGAAGTTGGGATTCGTTAAGCGAGGCCGTGGCGACAGGAGACCTAAGTGTCTACTTTGAAGCAGAGGATGCTGCTCAGGCCGCGCCCGTGGTCGATTGGAGAACCGGGTGGGAGGATGCACCTGGCTCCGCGGGAGAGCCGGGTAGGGACGCGGAGGACGAGGATGCGGCCGTGGCCGAAGCCCTCGCAGCCTTAGAAGCAGCTACCGCTGGAGAAGACGTGGATGAGGCAGATTAGGGCCCTGAGCAGGTGTGGCTGCGCGCACGTGGGGTACGCATGCTCCGTGGTCGGAGCTGGTGCCCCGCAGCCTGCGCCCCCCGCAGCCTTACAGGTGGTTTGCGTCAGCATCCGCGCTGATGATCGCGGGGGCCCGCACCAGGCCGCTTGTTGTTAAGTATGGACAGCACCACTGTGTCAACGGGCGATCACTCAGGGCGCCAGATTAAAAATCAGAGTGCAGGTGCCCACGGCACATGCGGGAATCAAACAGCCTGCGCGTCGACCCACATCTCCCTCCAGAACATCTGGGACAGATGTGCTCGAGAATGCTCTGAAATCCCAGCGCTTAATCCCCACCCCTCCCACCACCACCAAGGGCACAGAATCACAGAACATTCTGTTTGTAAATTCGTTGTCTTGCTTTTGAGAGCCAGACATTGTACCCAACCTGGAAGAAGTAGCTACCCCCCACTGAAAGTGCCTAGTGTGTCCCCAGAGCATGGCTTGCCTTCAGGGACAGTCACCCAGGGAACTAATCACTAACCACTTGTTTGACATGGAGTTAAACTCAGCAGGCTTCAGGGTGGAGCAGAAGCCACCAGTAAGCAAATGGTTAGTCATTAGCTGTGATATTAGGACACCTTGACCTTAACTTTTTTACATTATTACTTTTTAATCTCCTTTGGGACTGGGGAGGCCGCCAAAATAATTCTGAAAACTGCTTGTGTTGTATTTGAGTTTTAAGTTCATGAGATTGGGAAGAGCGAAGAGATAGATGTTTTATGCCACTTAATGTCGATTCTGATTAAAATATAACAACATATGTGTCTGTCTGTTGTAACTCAAAGGTGGTTCTCATTTCCCAGACTGAGTGTCAGTAAGCCTTGATGTTTCTTTCCATTTCGAGAGCTGCACTACTGAGTTACAGGTGAGGAGAACCAGTCCATTTGCTGAGAATGGCTTTGGCTGTTTGTCCCTGCCGTTCAAACTCATGACACCACGTACTCCGATCTTACCTAAGGATGAGCCACAGCCCTCTCTGGATGCCAGCCCTCTGATTTATAAAAGCAAGAACTGCCATTCTGACGTGACTCAGTGGAGAATTTAGAGGATGGTCAAGTCTCTCTGGAAAAATATGAACATGGGAGATGCTCTCATATGGCATTTCATAACACAGGCTCTGAAACCTGGCTGACCTTGGTTTGATATCCAGCTTTGCCACACGACCTCGGGCAAATAATTTTTCCCTTCTATCTGCCCATCCGTTAAGTGAGAATAATAGTATGTATTTATAAAGATTGAATAAGATTATGCAAGTATTTATCACAGTGCCTGGCACACAGTAGGCACGCAATAAAATGCTAAGTCTTACCAGTTAACAACAAATCCTTGAAGAATGGCTTTATGTCCTCACAACTGAAAACTCTAACAATGTCAATGTCATCGCTGCACTTTGGTGATCATTTAAATAAAAAGGTGATTTCTGAGCTTCCCAGCATCTTTAAGGATGGCACCCTTACAAATGCTTACCAGACATACATTACCCTGGGTTTGTTTGGTGACACGCAAGCTCCACATATAAGGTCACACCGAGCGCTGAAGATATAAGCTGTTGTCATTGTTAATTGCATAATCGGAGGATTTGCTATTGTACTTAGTACACGGAATGCTTCCTATTTGAGAGTGGTCCCTTCAAGAGTTTCCCAAAGTGTATCTGTTGGGATTAGGTTCAGCTGCATGTGATACATGGCTTATATAAAAATAGAGATGTATTGAGAAGAAGTATTAGAAGAAGTCCAGAGTTAGCAGTCCAGGGTGGTAAGAGTTCCATCCTATCAGGGACCCATGCTCCTCTCATCTTGGCTTCCTTCTCAAGATTACTGTGTATTCCAGTCATTACATTTGCTTTCCATGCAGGGAAAAGAAGGAAGGAATCTCCCTCCCTTCCATTTATACCTCCTTGGTCAACATCTAGTCACGCGGTCACATTTAGATGCAAGAAAGGCTAAGAAAACTTATTTCTCTGTCTGGATTTTCCATTTGAATTCAGGATTCGCTTACCAAGAAGAGGGAGAATAGACATTGAGTGTTGAGGTGGTCAGCTTGCTGTGTCTGGTACGCCAGGGCCTCAGAACACAAGAGCCTGGGAGAGAGCCAGTTTGCAAGAGGTTGAAGGATTGTACTCACACTTGGTGTAACAGAAAGGGATTGAACTTTTGGTCCAGTGGAAGGAGGACTGGACAGCTACAAGGTATCCCGACTTCCCGTGGCCGTCTCTACAACAGAAGGATGAAAGAAGAAAATTCAGACAGAAAAGGGGTAAGGTAAGGTGAGGAGTTAGTGCAGACAGGTCTCTTTGCTTGGCACCTGTACATAATTTCCCATTTTGAGACCGCTGCGGATACTTCACCATGTTAACAGTTCTCCTAAGTTTTAAAGATTCTTTTTGTGCAGATAACTGCTTCAGAAAGGTTAGCAGATGACCAAGATTTTTGAGCGTCTGTTTGTTTTTTTTAAGCTGTCATGACGCCTTTTGTCTACCCCCATATCCAGGCTCTACCAAAGGATGTCCGAATCTTCAGATTGAAAAGAAATGTCAGATTTTAGCTTTATCCACCAGGTTGTCTAGCAACTGACTAAGCATCCTAGTCTGTGGAGTGTCTTTCTATAGCCTAGTGCCACCCCCTATCAGAAAAGTGATGATTGGCAATAGTGAACTTTTAAAATATTCTGGACAACTTGAAAGCACAGATGCACTCTGAATGGAAGTCACTGGCTTTGATTAGGAGGGGACATCCTGGTCTTTCATGATCTAAGCAAATCGTGTCATGTGGCTATTTACCACATTAAATCTTGATTTTGATATAAAATTATTTCTATATTGTGTGCATGTGTGTGCGCGTATGTATACATTTTTTACTGGGGCAAGCTGAACCATCATGTAAATAGAAAAGTAAATGTTTTTCTCTGGTTTCCAAGGCAGAGAGTAGCAAATTGTTGTAACTGTCAAACCAGATGTTTAAAGGCACAAAGAGAATTTGAGGCTGCTTAGCACACGCCCATTTTGTCCATACTTAGTAACTGCTGGCCAGTCACTGTTTCTCCCTGTCTGCTTCACTCTGCCTCTGACCCAAAGGATCACTCTCTCTCTTCCTGAGTCTTCCATCAGTATTTCCAAGCAGGAGGCCCTCGGAAGAATGAAGGGGCCACAGAATCCAAGCATGTGAGCAAAGATCTGACGTCCTTCGTTTTGTCTCTGTGAGGTCACAGGAGTGAGGCCTCCAGTCTTGGACGTGAACTTTATGATGAAAATGTGGAAATCCTTGCTTTCTGGGGGGTTTTTGTTTTTGTTTTTGTTTTAAACTCCAGAGTAAACCTCAGTTATTTTCAAACCCTCTATTTTGGAACTGGTGATAATTAAACAGAGACAAGCTAACATTTGTTTCTCCCGGTAAGCGCTTTCCCTGTTAATGTGTGGAAAAAATAAGTTGCACATTGATTTACTAAATTGGTAAGTTCCTCCGATGCAGGAGGTTATAGTAGACGGCTATAAGCCATCTGACCTTCAAAGCACCCTCGGCCACTTGAAGAAACAACACTGTAGACACCCCTATCAAATACGCTGATTATGGATGATTCTTACCTGCCACATTAAATCAGTCGGCTGCAGTCGACTACTAGCCGTGGTTTTCAGCTAAAGCAACTGTAACAAACCAGTGCCTTGTGCCTCCATCTAGGATAGCGTAGGGCACGAGGCGGGAACTCAATCCATCATTTGTTGAGGGAATGAGGAACAGCTCCCCACAGTACAGTTAGGACACCTCCGGCAGCGGAGATTCTGGATGCTCATTGGGAGATCGTGGTATGTGGCCATCAAGGTATAAATGCAGGGCCACAGAAGCACAAGTCTACGTGAATCCAAGAGAAAAGAAATTACATCTATTATTCATGATTTTCACTCCCGGACTGCCCTGCTCTGTTTGAGCAATGGTGCTTTACAGTGGTCCATGGAAAGGGGTCAGAGAGTAGAATTCGAGGACTCGGTGAAGGTTTGGTCTCTAGACTGAGACCACGGGACTCCGAGGAGCTTAATCTCCAATTGAGACAAAACCCTCAAGAAAACCAAAGTTTGGGACCAAGCAATGGGAAACTTGGCTGACCACATTTTTCTCTCATTTTGAACTCAATCTTTAAAATCCTGAGGGAGTAAGAAAGGAAGGATGTGTGTTTGTGTAACAAGACTCAGATGTCCCCCGGAGGTTGGCTCTGTAGCCATGCATCCCGAGCTCCAGGTCTCAGGGGTTATGAGGACATGGCACGTGCCAAGCACTCACACACACACACACACACACACCCCTCTGTAATCTGAAGAAATGGGGGTGGAATCAGTCTGTGCTTCTTGCTCACTGTGTGACCTTGAGTTTACATTTCTTAACTTTCCTGACCCTCACTTTCCCCACCTGTAAAACGGGGATCCTTCCTACCCCCTAAGCTGAAAGCAGATATTCTCAAATTTCAGGGTGCTTGTTTCCAAACAGCAGATTTCTGGGCCTCACCTCCCAGAGATTCGGGTTCCATAGGTCTTGGGCGGGGACCTGGCATCTGCATGGTTGATGTGGGTAATTCTCCAGCCACACATGGAGAGACACCAAGATTATAGACTAGGAATTGCCACATCTTCCTGATCTTGCAGCAGTTACCAATAAAAAAAAGTGTGTGCTCTTATCCCTAATAGAAGCACACTTACAATTACAATTAAACGTACCTCTTGAACTATGTCAATATACCCGACAAAGCAATATTAAGATGGATTAACACTTAAATATCAAAGTTTTAACACTTTCTTCCCATACCCCTTGGTTCTGTGAAACCTACTTTGAAAACCACTGATTTAGAAGCTCAAATGAACTATCTATAAAAGCACTTTGTAAATAGACAAAACTGAAGTAGTATTTTTGACAACATATATGTGAGCCATATACACTTAGAATGCACACTTAGCCGTACACAAGCAAATGTGAAAACGTACACCCCAATACCACTCATCCTCATCCTTTGAACCTGATTTTTAGGAAACTTCTGTATTTTCTGCTTTTAAGGATTTTGGAGTAGTTAATACAAAACTGGAGTAAAACATGACCTAGAGACCACAAGATAAACAGAATTTTACTCATCTCCCTTATCAAAACTATACATTCCCAACCAATCTGCACAAGACAGTTGGGAGATAGGCCGATGGGAGTATTTGTTTAGTCGGGATCTAGCTATTTTGAAAGCAAAACCATAACATTTTCTCTTGATGTCAGTCACCAACTTTAAAAAAAAATCACAAAAATAATTTCATTTCCAGATCCTACTCATCCTTTCCAGAATAGTCAAAGCTACAGACAATGGTGCATATAAACCTTGGTACTCATATAAAAAAGGACAATTTCATAGGTCAAAGAGGGCTAATGGTCTCTCCCCATTAACGAACGTTCTTTCCCGGTCTTAAATATCGACGCTTAGAAAGGAACCAAAAGTTTTAAATTACCCACTTACAAAGCCATAAGATCATAGGCTCTCAGATTTTCATGACATCAGCCATTAGCCAGGAGACAAGCCAAGGACTGTTACGGTATTTAAAATTTATTATAGAGGGAAAAATTCCTAACCAGAAAAATTTATCAGCAAAGAAACCATTTCATAATAATTTGCCAAACAATACAATTATTGATATAGAAATCTTATTCAGTGATAATTTATGGGAGCCATCAAGTTATGGGTTTGGGTTTCTTATAGGTGCAAATATAGCTTTTTTCAAAACCACCATTTGTTATGCATTTCATACAGTCTAAGTTGTGCATATGCATCATCTAAGTCCCACCATGACCCCATGAGTTGGAGGTATGATTATCCCCATTTCACAGATGGGGAAATGGAGGCTCAAAAAGCTATATAATTCATCCATGGTCACACAGACTGAACAACAAACTGGTCCTTTTTAAGGACTACATAATACAGCTTCCCCGTGGAGACAACCATGTCGCCATCAAATGAAAAAATGGCCGAATCAAAATGTGAAATTTCTAAGAAAAGAAAGCATTTGGTCTCCATTATTTTAAGGAACACATCAATCACAGCAATCAAGTGAATCTGAGACCTGAAACTTGAGGGAACTTTAAAATGGTGGAGAGAAATACAATGCAATTTCAGAAAAGTAAAATTATATGTATTGTCAATTGGGAAAGACAGGTTATTTTCTGGTTCTGAGGAAGATTTTAGCAAAGCATCGAAAAATTAGTCAAGGCCTAAAAAAAAAGTCTCTGTCTCTTATCAATGATACTTGTGTTTTTAAATGATCATAATAGGGCCATAAATTTCTTATCCTACAAAGTGTGAGGTGGACCCATGGGCATACATGTCACAGGAACAGCCAGTACAATGTATGTGGAGGTTCCTTTCCTCAGTTTGGCTTCAGGACAGTGGAAGTGAAGGCTATGCCTCCCTCTGGGCTGTGATGAGACCTACGTGAGAAAAAGTGCTTCGCACATACCCAGCACTAGATGAATACTATATGTTAAATGTGATTTTACTACCCAGTGAGTGTCATCTCCCACCGGACCACCTTTTCTGTATGAGTAACACTCAACACTTCGACTGCTATGACCACTAAGCCTCCTGAGCCACGGGTTTTTTTTAGGATTTTATTTTTTAAGTCACCTTTACACCCAACGTGGAGCTTGAACTTACAGCCCCAACATCAAGAGTTGCATGCTCTACCGCCTGAGCCAGGCAGCTGCCCCAACCACTTCTAATAATTTTAAATCATTTCCAAACTGAGTGAATCCTTTTCTACCTACATCATTAACAATCATCTCAAAAATGCAGTGTGGAGGCACTTCAAATTTAGTGTATTTCTTACTCTTAGGATTATTCTTTATTTTCATTATTTTCCGCATTAGGACACAGTAATTTATGCTTCATTACAAATTTAAGTCATACTGTGTTTGAGGTGAATAGTTATGGCATTAAAACTGACCTATTTCTTTTATCTTTCATTGCCCCAAGTAAGTTTTTATAAAATAAAATGCATTTAAGGCAAGACAGAAACCCTGGGACGTTTGGTAGGTTCAGTTTGTTATTTCAATAGAGGATTGGTTTGGTTTGGTTTTTGTTTGATTTGGTCAACATTAAGATATTCATTCGTAATAAACCCATAAATTTTGTGATTTGGGTATTGTGTTATGATTCCAAAAACATTTTTTTAAAGATTTATTTATTGATTTATTTGAGAGAGCGAGCACACAGCGGGAGGAGCAGAGGGAGAGTGAGAGACAAAAACCCAAGCAGACTGCACACTGAGCCCGGAGCCCCACTGGGAGCTCAATCCCATGACCCATGAGATGGTGACCTGAGCCAAAACCAAGAGCCAGACTCTTAACCAACTGCGCCACCCAGGCATCCCAATTCTAAGAACATTTAACCCGTGATTTCTCAGCTAGATTCACTTGCAAATAAGAAATCAAGTTCTTTTTTTTTTTTTAAGATTTATTTAGTTATTTAGTTATTTTTTCAAGAGAGAGAGGGCTTGCGCACGCACACATGCAAGCAGGAGGAGGGGCAGATGGAGAGGGAGGGAGAGAAACACTCCCCACTGAGGGCGGAGCCCGATGCTGGGCTGACACCACCACCCTGAGATCATGACCTGAGCCCAGACCAAGAGCTGGATGCTTAACCAACTGAGCCACCCAGGCGCCCCGAAATCAAGTTCTTTTTAAACTCATTGAGATGACTCTACGGCATTCATGTCTTATCGTGAGAGTGATAAGATTAAATGACAACCTGAATAAACACAGAGGGAACAATTACCTTGTTCTCGTCCTTATTTTGTACCCCCCGCGGCCATTCAGTATCAGCGCAGAGACTGGTATTTAGCTTAAGGTATCTAACCTGGTGCCAAGAGAATGTCGGGACTAGTAGATATTATAGCTCCCCTCTTCTCCCCGGTCCTCCTACCCCCAATCCCTGCCCCCACCCCGAGTTCATCTTCAAATGTTAAGCAAAGCGAACGTGACAGAAACATCAAGAACCGACTCTCAAACGGCCACTTGCCTCGTTCTATGGCCTATTTCCCTGAGAAGGACCTGAACCCGGCACGTCTGAGGCCGAGCGGGCGCTGCCGGTACCCGGCCCGGGGCTAAGCGCGTGAGCCGCGCGTGCGCACGGAACCCTCGCAAGCACCCTAAAAGGCACGCTCTCTTCACTCCAGAGTGGGAGGACTGCCGTCCCAAGAAGATAAGGTCGCAGATGGCCGCAGGCGCCCAAAGGCCAAATCTGTACTCTTCTGGCAGGTTATCCCAAAGCAAGAAAAGGGGGGCGGGCGTGCAAGGGCGCTTCCGGGGGGACGCCGCGGCGTGCTGCCGGCCGCCCGGCTCCCAGGCGCCTCTGGGGCCCGACGCCAGGGCCTGCGTGCCCACGTGGCTGTGACTCCCCTTCCATCTCTTCCTGTGAACGAGTGCATTAGCCCCGGGGTTTTGTGGCCGTCGTTGTCGCCACAGAAACTCAACGCAAACGAGGGAAGACAAACGAGGAGTGGCCTTGGCACGTTCCTAAAACTCCGAAGGGCAGCCGGTCCTCAGGGCCCACGGAGCCTGGGGCCTGAAAGCCACCAGGCCTGCCTCTCTTCCCCCCCGCGGAGGTGAACGTGGCGCGGCTGGGAAGTCTCTTCCTTCCCTCGCGCCGGTTTCCACACGGCGGGGAACATGGCCGCCCCCGGCCCCTCAGCCTACAGCTTCGGCCACTTCCTCCAGCGCCCGCGGGCGCACATCGCAAAGGGGCTGCATTTGGCCAGGGCACGGGTAGAGGTGTCCCGGGCCCGCTTCGGTCCAGCCCGGCGGCAGCCAGGGCAGCCAGGCCCACGGCTCGGCTCTCAGAGGGAGGCCCCCTTCCCAGAAGGGAGAGGTGCGGGCCTCATCGAGCCTCCGCCGCCCCTGCGCACGCTGCCGCCTCCCCCTCAGATCTTTTTCCTCCCCCTGCGCTTCCGCCTCCTCAAAACCTGGACCCTTCCCCAGCCTGTGGCTCTTCCGGGAGGCGTTGGACTCTGTGGTTCACGTCCGAGCAACGCACTCCCGGGCTCAGCGCCACTCTTGCACAAAGCTGGGTGCCAGGCCACTTCCCGGGCCTCGCTGGCCAGCTGTGGTGCGACACAGGCACGCGGAGCCTTGACCAAGTCACGGCGCGGGGCCGCTTACCATGGCGGCGCCCTCAGTCGGGGCCGGACGTGCAGACGGCAGCAGGCACCACGACCTTGCGTGCTTTTCTACCCCTTGAATAGCCCTGTGAGAGGTCCTCTTATAGATGAGGACCTTGCGGCTCAGAAAGGTTAGGTCACTTTCCGAGTGGTGGAGCCGGGATTCAAACTCAAGAGCAAAGTCACATCACTTCCATGACGGGACTCGGGGCATGGAACTCAAGTCACTCCCACCAGCACGCAAGCTAACACTCGCGGGGACACGAGCTCCCGGGTACGACACTGGTCTCTGATGAGAAAGAAAATAAAGAAATTGGCAGAGTCAGGAAATGGGTGAGGAAAGACCCAAACTTGCACTTTTATGCCCACAAAAGAGCTAATGATAGTCTTTCGCTTTTAAAGGTAGACTTTTGTTTATTCATTCATTCAGCAGATAATCATGAACGCCTTCTGCCCGCCAGGCCCTGAAAAAAGACCGACAGACGACCCTAGAAGCCACGCTCCCTGCAGTTCTCCCATTCGGCCAGCAGAGGGGGCGAGTGCCAGCTCTGTGCAAGGCAGAAAACCCAGCAGGTCCGGACACCTGGTGATCTGGGTGGCCCAGCTGGGCTGGCCCAGAATGCCAGGGACAAAGCAGTCCCAGGCGTCCTTTCAGGTCTTTGGAGAGACAGTTAGGGGCCCCCGGGAAGATCTAAGACCAGTCCTGAAGAACGGGTCTGGGAAGATGAATGTGCAAAGGAAGCCCTCGGTAGAAACAACCTATTCCACCGACAAAAAAAGGGTCAGAGGATCCAGAAACTGGCAAGGACCTCAGGTGCAAAACAGTCCCCTTTGACCACAGCCAAGCCCTCGCTGACCAGGACTGAATCGTGGGACCCCACTTCCTAGCCTCTAACATTCTGCTGTCCTCAGTGGGAGAGAAGGAAGGGTTCTTCACCTTTTTGTTATACCAGATTAGGGTGGAAGATGCCTAAGATACCAAGAGTGAGTTGAGAAGGAAGTGCAGGAGCATACAAGGCCATGGACAGTCGGCAAATTCACTCGGGACCTGTCCGGACCGGGAGAGAGCTGAAAGAATTATTCAAGCTGACGTTGCAAGGGTGGTGCTCTGCCTCCCTGTAGAACAGAATAGCTGCAGGCACACGTCCACTGCTCATTGCTCCCCTAAAAGCTGAGAGAGACATGAAAGCCAAGTGACTCGGCCCCACCCACTCTGCAGGGCACTTGTGCTAGAGGATCAAAAGGCTGCCCAATTAGGGGTGCGTGGGTGGCTCAATCAGTTAAGACTGTGACTCGATTTCGGCTTGGGTCATGGTCTCAAGCTTGTGGGTTTGAGTCCTGCGTCAGGCTCCGCGCTCAGCACAGAATCTGCTTCAGTTTCTCTCTATTTCCTTCTGCCTCTCCCCTCACCATGCTCTCTCTCAAATAAATTAAAAAAAAAAAAAAAAAAGACTGACCAATTAAGAATAAACCCCATCACGCCAAGTGACCCCTTCTGACTAAAATGAGGAATTTGGGGGGAATTTCTGACATTCTCCCTATTGCATACATTCTGGATTTCTTGGTTTTCACGAACTGAAATGATCGGGTCAGCTTTTCCACTTCCTTAACATAAGCCCTTATTGATCATCTTATTTTCAAGGCAACAACAACAAAATCCCAGGAAAATTTAAAACCCAGATCCAAGGAGGTACCAGAGTGAACTTCGCTGTGTATAAATTTTGAAAATTCTAACCGGGACATAAAGGAAAGATGGCATGCAGACAATGACAAATGACTCCTCGTTAAAACTGAATCACATCACCACGCTGAGGGGTGGGGAACAAAGGAGCTGACCTAAGCCCCGGGCACCCAGGGTTTTTGCTGGCTACTGTAAGGCGAAACAACTAAATGAACTGTACGCACACACCGTGCTCTAGTTGATACATTTATTTCTCCCAGGGCTCTGTATTCAAACTTTATATGTATGCTAGGATTGAACTACGTAAAAATATTTTAGACAGTAAGAACCAGGTTTTCTCCCTGGAGACCAAAGTTATAAATGAGGAACGCAGTAGGTTTAGAATGAGCTCTGTGGAGCTAGACTCCAGTCAGTACCAGTCCCAGCTCAGGTTTGTTCTAAAGACAGAGAAAGGAACGAAGTGTGTATACACACGGGGTAGTAGTAGTGTGTGTGTGTGTGTGTGTGTGTATATGCATAGAAGCCTAGAAGCAGTGAGGTCCCTGCTTCCATGAGCACACCTACTATCCTGAACTTGGTTTCTAAACCCAATTCTACAGTAAAGAGGAACAAAGGCTCCTTGGTTAGTGGTCAGTTCTAGGGCTGAGGCAAGAAAAATGCAAGATGACAAGATGAGCCTGGAGCATCCTGAGTTCCACAAAGTGAGAATGAGCCAAAGGGTAAAAGAAAAAGGAAGAGATGAAGAGAGGAAGGGAGGGAGGGAGGAAGGGAGAATAAAGAGCATGGAGCCCTATCAAAAGGACACAGACACTAACCTGAAAGAGCGCCCCCCACCACCACCACAGTCATAACTGTTGGAGGCAAGATCCACCAGTGGATGGTGTTGTGGGTTCAACTGTGTTCCCTAAAAAGAGGTATTGAAGTCCTGACTCCTGGTTCCTGTGAATGGGATCTTATTTGAAATTGGGGTCTGTGCAAATGTAATGAAGTTAAAATGAAGCATCCTCAGGGGAAGAGCAGACAAAGGCACAAACACAGGAAAGACAGCCATGGAAAGACAGGCAGAGATGGGAGCGAAGTGGCCACAAAGCAAGGGACGCCAAGGACGGCCAGCAGCGGCCAGGAGCTCAGAGAGAGGCATGGAACACATTCTCCCTCGGGGGCTTCAGAAGGAATCAACCCTGGAGACACCTCAATTGCAGCCTTCTGGCCTCCTAAACCATGGAAGAATACATTTCTGTGGTTGGGGGCCAACCAGTTGGTGGTAATTTGTTACATAAGCCCTAAGAAACTAATACAGATGGTAAAATTAATAAGTGAAAACTTAAGCGGAAACAGGATATTAGCCTAATCTCAAAGGATCTCCTCTCAAATGTTCACCGCAAAGGGAAAGACCAAAGTGAAAGCTGGTGGCCACGGCCTCGACCAAATGATCAAGGGTAACATCACTGGTGACAGGCATGGACATCACGTTCCCCTGTTACGGGAAGGGCACATCGCCTCTGTGGATCCTTTCCATAACACAAATCCCCCATCGAATCAGGAGAAATAGCCGGCAGACTGAAGCCGATGGGCATTCTACAAAATTACAGAAGGCTACACTGTAAATCATGGGATCGTGAACCCCATGAAAAAGAGGAGGGACCATCACAGCTCAGAGACCAGACAACTAACTGCAGTGGGCGATCCTAGGTCATGATCAGCACAACGGGTGGGATCCGAACAAAGAGGCGGCTTGCTTAACTGGTAGTATGGTACTGGGGCTTCATTTCTTAGTTTCGATCGTTGGTCTGCCATGATGCGAGATGTTAACACGAAGGGAACTGAGGTGAAGGGCACACAAAAACTCTCTGTACCGATTCTGTAACTCTTCTGCACATTCAAAGTGATCTCCAAATTCTAAAAATAATTATCAGGAGGTGGGGAGTGGTGTTACTGGGGGGAGGGGGGAGGAAGTGGGGATTGACATCCAGTGGGGATCACTGGTCAATTCAGACCTAAGAGATGAGGCACGGTAACATGAGGCTCAATATGAATCGTGCCACCACGACCACATTTTCAGTAGACAAGGCACCAACAGGGTGAATCGTTCAAAAACCAGCACAGTGTGTTTAACGTTTTTATTTTTAACTCTGCTTTGGTAGTACAAAAGTTGTGAAAGTACAAACCAGACAGTTAAAAATACTATTGACACTCAAAATGGTGAAAAATTTCCTTTACAAATTTTTACATCAAGGTTGCAGCCAACTCACTCATTCTACCAGAAGACAGCCCATCATTAGTGTTTTGTATAGTAAGTTGGTTGTGGACCCCCAGTCCTTCCACAGAAGGAAGAAAAACACAAGCCCTGTAAACATCAGCTGCTTTGGGAACACTTAAGAATTCTTATTAGTAAAAAGCTTATGTGTTAAAACACTGAATGCTTAACTTTTGGCATGTTTGGAAGCCAGCCAGACAAAAACTGCTCAAGTATTAGAAAATATTTAAAACGTACTCTTGGTATAAACACAATTTTAAATATTTTTCAGTATTCTCTTGCCTGTTGTATTACTATAAAAAAGTGCTCTGACCTGAATAAAATTAAAAAATAATTAAAGCTGAAGGAATATCTTACATTTTGTCCCTCACCATTTGAGGGCATTATACTTTTCAAGCCAAAAATGATGCCTTTTTTTTTTTTTTAACTAAAACTATTGGTCTAGACTGCACATACAGTATTTACACTAATACACACCCCAAAATTCTTCTATTGCTCCTTTCTGGACTTTAGCGGAATTTCTCTCCATACCGATTCCCCTAGTCCTCTGTGTAGATGTACGGACACATCGCATGTACAGCTCTTATCAGTTGTCAGAAAAAATTCACGTGCAATTGAACCTACCATTCATTTCAAAGGTTGGAAATTTGTGGTTTGATGCCAGAAACAGAACGGAATGAGTAAACTGACAGTAAATACTTGAAATGACATTTTTATGGAAATCCTCTTTGGGGGTGAAATGAGAAAGATGCTCTTTCTCTCTGAGATAACATCAGTGCCCCCAGGCACCACACCCACACTGACATGGGGGCACCTGTAACTGGACGCTCCTGGCCCCCCGCCCCCGCCGGTCAGAAATTCGCCATTATCTCTGCCTCTGATTCTCGCGGGGGTTTCGTACACTGTATAGCTAAACAAATAAATACATAAAAGTGGGGTTTTGCAGGCTTCCAGGGGAAATGCGACCCTCCAGAATCTTTTCAATAATGAGCCTCGGTTACAGGATATGAAATAGGAAGTGCCCTTGGAAAACATGCCAGAGGAAGGTACAGGCCCATTTTATGTCAGAAGTTGGGTGTATTTGTTTTGTTTTGGCCTTGGGTTGTCAAAACAGGCGTTTTGTTGTTTTGACTTTAGTCATTTTAAACTACTGTCCCCCTTTATTCAATGGACAAAGTAAGAACTGCTTAGCGCAAGTTTAAAAAAAACATACTCTCAATATTTTATCAGTGACCAAGGAGTGGCATGGTGGCGGCGAGTTAATGTTGACTTCTTGGTCCAAGATTCAAAAGTCTGGCATCTGGTTCCATCTGACTCCATGACCAATTATTCAGGGCTAGACCAGACTATCTGCAAGGACCTTCCACCCCCACTGAAGTTTCATCTTTATCTTCTGTAACAGTTAAACTGCAAGAGGATCTTCTTGCAACCAGTTGCAAAATGAGACCTACGGGTTGGGAGAACAGAGGTGCGTGTGCGCACAGATGTGGATGCGTGCACGTGCGCGTGCATGCATGCGCACTCACAGTCACTCACACATCAACACCCCCGAGCATCAGCTCAGAGTGCACACGAATAGTTCCAGTGCACAGAGGGATCGTGCTGGAAAAACTGCAAGGTGTACCAAGGCCAGGGAATGGGGATTGGGAGGTACGGTGGTTGGGGAAAATTGAAAAAATGAGCTCTTTTCTTCACTGGAAATGTAATAAATTTTCCATCAGACTTTTTAACCCAAAACCTGTTTCCAAGCAAACTGAATTTTGTATCCAACACAGCACAAATATTCCCTTTTAGCTTTTATCCCCATGTCTGCAGACTCCGCAATAGAAACTGTATAAAAATTTTTAAAAATCCCCCAGGCAACTTCTTATCTTGTAAGTCTTCAGTGTCTTAGAACTCTTCAAATCAAGTCACCCCTGCAAGAGAAAACACAAAGGTAAAGCTTTCCAGAAGGTAAACATCGGATCACATATTCACCTGCATGGATATTTAAAAACACAGAGGAATTGTAATCTTTCCTCACCCCATCACATTCCACCCCCCTGTTTTCCTTCCCCATCCCCCATTTCTTCTAGAATTCAGTCTAAAGAAATGCAAGTACCACAATTTCAAAAGGACCTCATTATCAAGGTTTTATAAACCAAGAAAGAAGAGAATTCGAGAGCCACAGTGGACTAAGGGTATCAGTCCGTTTCAACAGGAGTTTCTAAAGTGACCAACTAGTTGAGCGCTCTGCCCTGAGTCATGTATCCCTTCTTCCCGGGAACGTGTTCTTTAACTCCTCGGCCACATTCTGCCAAGTAAGGAGCAGTAGGGTGAACGTGCTCAGGCACAATGAAAGCTCTATGTGTCAGATGAGGCATCCTTCCCCAGCCACACCAGACAGAGTTAACTCTGGGTCTCTACGGCCTCTTGGCTGGGGCCTCAGGGGCCAATACCAGGAGCGCAGTGACGAGATGCCTGATCTTAGGTGTTCCTTGTAACTCAAGGGCGGTGGTGTGGTTTTCAGTTCTAACAGCCGGCCCCCATCACTGTCTACATTCTCCTTACAAATGAAGGCCCCGGGTAAACTTGGAAAACAGTTTTTTATTTTCCAAAGCTGTTTTCGATTGTTGTTGTTTCTACAAATGTCTCATCTAAGGGACAGACGGCTGTGTACCCGTTTACGGTCCTGTCTGGAAGCCGGGGATCACTCAGGACAGGACTGAGATTCTAGCACTGCCTCTGTGTGGAAGCATGCACGACACGCAGGCCACCCTGCACCAGGTTAAGGAACGAAGCATTTTCCCGTCTGCCGACAAACGCTAAACAAACGCGCGTGAAGCCAACTTGCAGGAATACAAGAGCAAAAAGTCAACACAGATATCTTGATTCACATGTTACTTTGTATTTATTTTACAGCTCCTTCTTCAGGATCTAGAGTGTGATATTATCCTTTTCTGTCATTCTGTCATTTAGAATATTGATCATAGTTATGAGAGAGAGACAGAGAGGAAGAGAAAGAAATAGAGAGAGAGATTACCTAAACTAGAAGGTTTGGGTAAAGGATCCTTAACCCCTTCGCTAAAAAGGAAATAAAACATTGTCCCCTAAAACAGCAAGCATGCAGTTTTTAATTATGAATGGAGACAATAATTCTCTGCCCTGCCTTGCTACAGCCTAGCGCGGCCGAAGCTCAGATTTGTGCTGTAGAGCCGAGCACAAGCAAGTCTGGGAAGAGTTTCATTTGAGAGTTGATGAGTATGAAAGATGCTAGCAGGGGGAAAAGGGAGGAAAGCCAGAGGTGGAGAGATAGAAAAATGGTCCTGAAAGACAAAACAGTAAAAAAAGAAGAGTGAATTTTCAAAGCCAAACTTCAAACTAGGCCATTATCTATAAAAGAGGTGTTCAACTATTTTTATATCTCCTCCTTTTATCATCTGCTCCCTTAGACCTAGATTTTTTTGCATCAAGGAAAACAGGAAGGTCAAGGGCGAGGAATGTCAGGCCTAGAATGTAATGTTCCATCACAGTCAGTTTTTGATCCTACGGAGAACTTCCCATTTAAAGTTCTTTGCACAGATTTAACCGACTTTAAAGAGCGGGCAAGACAGAGGGCTGGGCTAGGAAAGAATCTGGAGCAAGAGGCCTGGATTCTAATCCAGACCCCATGACTAGCTGTTGAACCTTGGCCCGCTCTGGAGCATTTCCTCAAAGGGGTGTGTTGGTGGTTTTACAAAAGATGATCTATGTACGATGCTTAACATGGGGTTAGCAGTCAGTACGCTCCCAAAGCTGAGTCATTTTGATCGTTCCCCTCATCCAACTGCCCTAAACCATCATGTTGGCTGCATCCGAGGCGGATTAAAACTGCACTGGGTGCAGTTTGAGAGAGGAAGTGAGAAATACAAATTCACAGAATTAAGTTAACCTTTCTAAAAACCCTATTAAAGCCACGCAGCACCGAGGTGCAGTTCTGGGCTCTCCTCCTTCAAAAACAAGTGCTTATCAAAAGGCAGCACTTTACCAGCATAACTGCTCTCCATTTCCAGGTAAATAGCTCTTTTATCAGAATGACAATCCAGGGGAAAGAAGACACCACATAGTCTGTGGCTTGTAAATTTCCAGTTGTGACCTTAAGGCTGGGGCTGGGTTCACAGGTGCATTTCCACATTGTTAAATTTCTCCTCATCGCGTCCGACAGTTGTGAACATACCCACATTGATAAACAAACACAGACTTTTAAATGGTATTTAACACACCACATTAATATTAAAAGGTGCCTTCCTTAAGGCCTTACAGCAGTCAGAAACCATGTGTGGCCTAGCATAAATGCCAGGGCAGGCCAGCAGCAGTGGGTGGGCTGGGAGAAAATCCTCCACCCACCCCTCATACTCAGTTCCCATCACTATGGGATCCACCATATCGAACAAGTCGAAACTCTCTCTCTGGGGAAATTTGGTGATTACGGTCTTACACATGAATGCTCAAGCTGAAAGAAATTAAGCAAAACTTCCTTACATTTAAAAGATGATTCAGGGGGCACCTGGGTGGCTCAGTCATTAAACCTCTGCCTTCGGCTCAGGTCCTGATCCCAGGGTCCTGGGATCGAGCCCCGCATCGGGCTCCCTGCTCAGTGGGAAGCCTGCTTTTCCCTCTCCCACTCCCCCTGCTTGTGTTTCCTCTCTCACTGTGTCTCTCTCTGTCAAATAAATAAATAAAATCTTATTAAAAAAAAAAAGATGATTCAGAAATCCCCAGTGTGACCATTTCCCTCATAAAACAAGACTGATGCAGAGCAATTAAAAGCTTCAGAAAAGGTTTATCTGGAAAGAAGGACGAGGTCATTCTAATGATAAAGATAAAACCATAATGCCATGATTAGATTATGGTTCCACAGAAGCCAGAATACAGTGTAACTTTGCTGAGGACACTTAATGTGCCTTGTTAAAAAGGATTCTCCAGGACGCCTGGGTGGCTCAGATGGTTAAGCGACTGCCTTCGGCTCAGGTCATGATCCTGGAGTCCCTGGATCGAGTCCCGCATCGGGCTCCGGGCTCGGCAGGGAGCCTGCTTCTGCCTCTGACCCTCCCCCCTCTCATGTGCTCTCTCTCTCTCATTCTCTCTGTCTCAAATAAATAAATAAATAAAATCTTTAAAAATAAAAAAATTAAAAAATTTAAAAAAAAAAGGGATTCTCTAGAAAAATTATCAGGTCCCTTTAAAAAGTAGAAACATGTTTCCAAAAACTGGAAGCCTGAGCAGATTAAAAGACACTGAACACTAAGACTACTCCAAGGACAGGGTGTCAAGGAAGGGAAACACTTCTCTAATTAATAACAGTAGCCGACATTTACAGAGTGTTTCTATGTGACAGGCACCGCCACGCTTAGCACTCCAGATTCGTGAACTCAAGCTTTCCAATGACTCCATGAGTCAAGGACAATTTCCATTTTCGTAGGAAGAAACTGAGGCTTCCAGGTTCAATCACTTGCCCAAGGCCACACACTTAGTAACCGCGAAGCAGCAAGTCCACAGCCCGCAGTCTGACCCGAAAGCCCACCCACTCATCCCCAAACTGCACGGGCGCACCAGTCACCCCAGAGACATCCACAGCATCACCGAGATCTTCTGGTTCCTTCACTTCCCTGTCCCCCAGCTGTGTGGGGACAACAGAAGAGAAATGCAGAAATAGAGACCCTGGCAGGACCACTCTCTAGGCAAGTGGTCCTTGTGGCTACACAGGAGCAGAGAAATGATGCTGAAAACCCATATCCTACAAGGGGCTCAGGCCCTGAGAAGATCCAAAGTGCACCTTGAATGAAATGGCACGACACTGAATAGATACAAGGCTACAGAATCACAGAGCTGGATTAAGAATTTTCTAGAACACATTTAAAGGAAATAGATGGGGAAAGTTGTTTACAGAAACAGAACTAAGATTAGGACAGTAATATTCCTATTCAAAGGCCTAGAGCAACACATATGTGATCTTTCACCAGTAACCCGTGATCCTTTGAAACTCGAACTTTTTTTTTTTTTTTAAGATTTTATTTATTTATTTGTCAGAGAGAGAGAGCACAAGTACAAGCAGGGGGAGTGGCAGGCAGAGGGAGAAGCAGGCTCCCCGCTGAGCAGGGAGCCCGATGTGGGACTCAATCCCAGGACGCTGGGATCATGACTTGAGCCGAAGACAGACGCTTAACTGACTGAGCCACCCAGGCGTCCGAGACTTAAACTTCTTAATTAAAGGATTATCTCCTACCAGGCTCTAACTGAATGCTCTGTGGTCATGTGCTCGCAGGTTCTAGCTGCTGAAAATGTGGGGACAGAGCTGCCTGCATAGGTTGGCATCTTGGCAGGCATAGATTAATGGGAAGATATCAGAACGTACTTGGTGTTTTGTAGTCCTTCAAATCTTGCTCTGGTCTAAATCGAGCATTAAATTTTATAAATTAATATTAATGCCCTCCTATTTTAATAAAGACTCTATGTTTACTAAAAAGCTAATCTAGGCTAATTGATAGACTCATGCTAATCTAGCTAATCAGTGAGGTCTCTTTAAGTTAGTGTTTCTCAGGATGATGGGTAGCACCTTCTTTGGAAGCAACTCAAATGTTATTAAAAACTGCCAATTCTCTGGGCTGCACCCATAACCTACTAAATCCGAACTGATGGGATTAGAGCCCAGGACGCTGCTTTCTTACAAGATGCCTTTATGCATATATAAGGGTTTAAGCCATGAGATAAAACTCAGTACTGTTTGTCAACTGATAATAACTGTAAGAATTAAATTCACCTCCAAAGGGCAAAACAACGCTACAAAGTCAGCTGAGGTCAAAAACCAAATGAAAGAAACCGAGGAGGAAACAGACATGACAGAAACATTTAAAGTCAAATATTAATAAAAATCTCAGCAACTCAATCAGAACTGCAAAATTCTGTAGTTCAGCAATATGAGACTGAAATATTAATTTCAAAAACCTTAAGTAACCTGAACTACAAAATTTCTGGATTATAGAATCCTTTCCTAACTTCCTAACTTCCTTTATAATAGTTTGAAACTAGAGTTCATCTCCTCTGCAGAGGTCTACTTTAAAGACCAGATGAGTGAGCTAGCATCACACCTGTTAAGGACTCACTGAGGGCCAACTATGTACAAACGGTCATCTGAAGGCACGACAGAAGGTGAGAAAACATAGTCTAAAACCTCAAAAGAGCGTGGAGCTTACAGGGGAAAGTTTAAGTGATTAACTTCAAAACGAAATGAGATGTGTCGTGTATCGTTTCTTCAACAAAACTGGAATATGTTACAACTTGCTTTTTCATCTAATGATACATTAGTAGATGCTCTGCGTCTGTATACTAAAGTAGTGTCCCTCCTGGGGTGTGTGACAACGCCCATCTCCCTCCACCGTCTTCGACACTGAGTGCTAACCAGGGAGACCATGTGAACCAGCTGGCCTGGGAGGTCTCGGTTTATAGATGTTTATTCTATGAATAAATATGAATAATTATTTACAGTGTCCCTTTTACTCTCAGGAGAGTCTCATTTTGAATGTAAGTTATATCATAATGCTAGTCATCTTTGCCGACAGAAAAGCAAAAAGTGATCTCATTATTTTAGTTTATATTTATGTGATTATTAGTAAGTTTGGGCATTTTCCATGTTTCTTGACCACCGCATCTTTCATGCATTGTAGGGGTTCTGCACCCAATTCCAGTGTATGTGTTGGCGGGGAGGGGCAAGGTTTCTCCTACACCACCAAGTAATGCTCGGACAACTGATGGGTGTCCTACAATTCAACTCAACTCTAACTCTATCTACCTAAGGATAGCATCAGATCCCACAAGTGGACTGCCTTCCACTTCACATGCTGATCACAAATCCAGATTGTTACCTGTATTTCTGACCAACTGGCTGTAAGTCAGAGGTTCCCATGACCCCCCCTGTGGATTCAAGATTGGCTCACAGGGTTCAGAAAACCAATTCATTCACTAGATCACCAGTTTATTGTAAAGGATATTAAAGGATATAAATCAACAGCCAGATGAAGAGATACATAGGGCAAGGTCCTGAACAAAGGAGCTTCTGCAGAGTTTGGGTCCTGGACATGCACGGGGCCCAGCAGGATGGCATGGGGAAGCGTTCTGGTTCACAAACCTGGAGGTCCTCTCCTTTTGAGTTTTTATGGAAATTTCATTACATAAGCACGATGCATTAAATCACTGGCCACTCACTGGTGGTTGTACTCAATCTCCAATCCCTGTCCCCTCTCTGGAGGTGGGGGAAGAATTCCAACCCTCTAAACACATGGCTGGCTCCCTGGCAAACCACCCCATCCTTCAGTTACCTAGGAGCTTTCCAAAGGTCATTTCATTAACATAAAACACGACTTCTATGGTTCTCATCCCTTAAGAAATTCCAATAGTTTTATTAGCTCTGTACAAGAAATGGGGACCAACTATATATTTCTTATTATAAATCATAGTATCACACATTACCATATTATAGCCCCTAGTTTGGGAGGGGGTTTAATAATCAAAATTTTAGCTTTTTATTATCAATAGTGAACAACTTTTTAATGTATATAGGTCAATGCAGGAAAAATAAAAATATTTGTAGGTATTTTCCATTCAAAAAGCTTTTTTAAGTAGCATAGAGAGAAAATATATATTCCTACAAACTATATTATCTTCTTTATTGAATAAAGCCAATAAGAAATTTTGCACGCCTTATAGCCTTGAAACTTCTGGCATTAGATCTGAAGGCTGCTCTTTACTAAGTTATTACACTCATAGCAATTTAAATGTGTTCGTATATTTAGCAACAATGGGTTTCCCAAGTGACAATAACTGAAGACTTGTGATTTACCAGCCCTTGGGATGGTGAGATGCAGAGCACTTTATTCCAAGTAAAATGTACTTGACATCAAAAGTTACTCTGTATCTGGAAAAACCAGGGATCCCCTGGGAATTATTTAAATGCAATTTGGCAGTTCCCTATTAGTCTCAATACAGCTATGATTCCACGTCTACACTAAGCTACAGGTAAAAGACCTTAGGACTTTGACTAGTACCACCTCTTTCTAATAAGGAAAGCCAAACGAATTAGGCATTACCTCTAATGTAGGCTTGTGAGCTAGAGGTTCGGCCGCCTGGCTGTCGGTAAGCCTCTACCTGAGAATCAAATGAATAATACAAAACCTATGTCTGACCTGGCCTCACTGCGCTGCAGGAAAATTAAGAAATTTCAAAAACACTTTATTTGCTAAGTAGGGTTTGCCCGATATATAACTAATATCCAGCATTTGCCTATTTAGCACTTACGAAGTGCCAAGCAATATCCCTATGAGGCAGGTGATATTAGGTGATATTATTACCATTATCCCCACTTTACAGATGGAGAAGCTGAGGCATCGGAGGCTACGATGTCCAAGGTGACACAGCTAACAAGTGACAGACCAGGACTTGAGCACAAGGAGCCTGATTCCAGAACCTACACTGTGGAGTTACCTCAGCATCCTGTGTCCTGTTCTTATAGAAAACAGGCACTGTGACTTACTGAGGTGTTCAATGTTAATAGATTCAAAGCCTCAAGTTACAAATTAAGAAAAATTAAAATCCTGCCTATAACTATCGATTCCCTTTTCTTTCTAGTTCTAGGCAAACGTGTCTCTAAAAGCCTTTCATTTTCTGCCTCTGCCAAGGTCCTCCAGAGCCTCCAGAGTCTCCAATGCTACGGAAAGGACAGAGGTCACAGCCCCTGCTTCTTAAGTCCTGTCAAAGGGCGGACAGGCTCCCGAGGAAGAAGAGCTGAGTTAACGAGGGGTCAATGGGTCAACTTCTGGTCAAAAATAGGAGGGGCCTTGGAACCAGTGCTGCCCAGGGAGATGCGTGCAGCAGAAGACGGACTGCTTCGGGGGCAACTGACACCAAACCAACGCCAAAACCTCCGGGGCCCCACACTGTCTGAGTCTCGAGAAGACTGACAAGTGTGTGTGTCTGGTCTGTACCCATGGCAGGGCTGGGGACGAAGAACTTTGAAAGAACATCACAGTTGATGACAGTGAAGTAGGTTTCTAGGCCCACCAACACCTCTCAGATGATCTCCATCCATGTTTTGGAGCTATTCCCAATGACAAACAGGGCATATAACTTTTTAAAAATGTGTCCAGCATTTTCACCCCTCATGGCTCAATTGGCGGGGCATAGTAAAAACTCGAGAGTCCACAGAAGCTATTAGTCATTACCTTCAACAAAAAGCAAGGTGTAGACAAGCATCCATGCTCTCGTTGGAGGAAGAGCAAACGAGGGAGCTGTACATACATACATATGTGGCATAAGCATGTGTACACACAGAATAATCCAGAAAGGATACAGAGGATGCCCAGTAACCATGGCTCCCTCCTGGGAGGGAGAAGGGCTGTAGATAGGGTGAAGATTTCTCTTATTCTTCACCCTGTAGGCTTTTATGCTGCTTGAGTATTTTATTGTGTGCATGTCTTCTTTTTCAAATCTTAAAAAAAAAGTAATTCAAGTTCAAACACTTGTAATAACCAGTTCACCAGAGACAGTGAGGGGAATGAACCATCAGGAAGTCCAAGCTCTGGAACCCACCAGCGGCATGACCTTGAACAACATACATAACTTCCGAGGGCCTCCTTACTCCGGAAGGAGGGGGTGAGGAGGCACGGGGAGCAAAGTCTATGTAAAAATTAGAACCGAAGCTCCAAGAAAGCACGGCCCTTGTGCGTCCATCTTCCATGCTTCCGTGTCCCTCAGGCCTGGCACCACACCTCGCATATCGTAGGGGCTCCATAAATACTTTTAAAAGATACAACTGGGGCGCCTGGGTGGCTCAGTTGGTTAAGCGACTGCCTTCAGCTCAGGTCATGATCCTGGAGTCCCTGGATCGAGTCCCGCATCGGGCTCCCTGCTCAGCAGGGAGTCTGGTTCTCCCTCCCCCGCTCCCCCCTCTTGTGCTCTTTCTCTCTCTCACTCTCTCTCTCAAATAAATAAATAAAATCTTTAAAAAAAAAAAAAAAGATACAACTGTATCCGAATTGACCTAAATTAGCAACCACAGCTCCTCTGAGAGCTCAAAGTCTATGATCTTAATCTACCTGTAAGAAAACAGAATTGCTCACAGAACTGAACTGAGGCAGGCACAGCTCTAAGAGCCCAATGACATCAGAGGGTCCCCGTAGGAGACCAAAGGAGGCCATGCCTGGTGAAGGCTGATCATGCTGTCACGATAGCTACTTTGAGTCCCTGGGCTAAGAGATCGAATGAGGACTTTTTTTTACTCGGAGAAAGCAAAGCTCCCTCAAACTCCAAAGCCACTGAGCATGTTAGCTCCCAGTGTGGATTTCTGCCCATCCGACCCACGTCAACTGCCTGGCCCTCGGAGCTAGGAAAGTCATCCCTCTGAGCCTCGTTCTTCATCTGTCATGGGGAGAGTGGAGAGATTATTACCCATAAGGTTGCACTGACATGTCGGCCCATCACTCAGCTTTTCTCCTCATCTGGCCAGGTCCGGGGCAGGTGTTGGCTCCTCTCCACTTCCATACTGAACGGGGGCTCAGCGGGAGTGATCTTCCATGTAAGAACAGAGGCATCAAGCCGAGTACCGCTTTTCCTCTGCAGAAATGTGCTCAGCAACTGCAAATCAAGGCCGATGTTCCTGTCTCTGCCTATTCAAAGCACAGTTTCTTCTTCTTCTTTTTTTTTTTTTTTTAAAGACTTTATTTATTTATCTGACAGAGAGACAGCGAGAGAGGGAACACAAGCAGGGGGAGCGGGAGAGGGAGAAGCAGGCTTCCCGCGGAGCAGGGAGCCCGATGCAGGGCTCGATCCCAGGACCCTGGGATCATGACCTGAGCCGAAGGCAGACGCTCAACGACTGAGCCACCCAGGCGCCCCCAAAGCACAGTTTCTTCTTATCAATTTCTCTGCCATTGCTCTCTAAGGCCAGTGAGTCAAATTAAGGGGCTTCCATCAACCTAAGGTAACTTGCTTTCTAAAAAATGTACATTTTGCCCTGAAAAAAATACATGCTATGGAGAAAAATATTAGCTGACGGGCAGTGCCGTGAGTGTCTCACCATCCTCTCCTTCCCTGGAGAGTTAACAAAAGAACCACAACGCAAAGTTGTGCAAATAATGCAGCCCAACCTCAGGGGAGCCCCCACAGGGACCCTCCACTACACCCCAGTCACCGGAGTTCAAAAAGGAAGAGGAGGAAAGGAAGGTGCCAAAGGTCAGGGAAGCTGACCTTGTGACCGGTCATGACGCTCAGGAGGGAGGGAGCAGGATCCATGAAAGAGTCTTGGCAAAAAGAAGACTCTGATGCCAGGACAGAGCTCCAGCACAGCAATTTAGCACAGAAAACTCAGTCCACACTACCTCTTAATTTAACCGGCCCTCTGATGTGTACAGTACAAAGAACTTAAGCCGGCAAACTTTCCAATGGACTTGTTACTATTTCTAATTCCATGGGTATAGGGAATGGGTATGGATGGCGGGAACCTGGTAGGAGGGGAAGGGGTATGGATGGCGAAGGCCTCTTAGCACAGGCAAGAGAATGGTCCAAATTCCTAAGGGACCTGCCAAATATCGATTGTTAAAATGTCATGAGAATCCAAAGCTCTAATATTCTTAAGAATAAAAGGGGACTCCCAGAACCTCAAGTCAATGTTTGACGAATGGGCTAATACGTAACTAAGACTACTGAGGATGGGATGAAAATTATTGATAATCGTGCATATTTAGTAAATACTAACTCTGTACCAAGGACAGACTGAAGAATGATATATCTATGCTACATCCCTGAAGTTCACCAGCAACCCCACTGTAAAGATGAAGACCCTCAGGCGCAGAGGGGTGAGGCAAATTGCCTAAAACCACTGGTCGTGAGTGATACAGTTACAATGAAACCTAAACAGTTTAAAACTCAGCTTTTAATCACTATAATAAATTGCTAAAGAATTAACAGAATCGGGGGCGCCTGGGTGGCTCAGTTGGTTAAGCGACTGCTTTCGGCTCAGGTCATGATCCTGGAGTCCCGGGATCGAGTCCCGCATCGGGCTCCCTGCTCGGCAGGGAGTCTGCTTCTCCCTCTGACCCTCCTCCCTCTCATGCTCTCTGTCTCTCATTCTGTCTCAAATAAATAAATAAAATATTTTAAAAAAAAAAGAAAATAATTAACAGAATCGGGACGCCTGGGTGGCTCAGTTGGTTAAGCGTCTGCCTTCGGTTCAGGTCACAATTCCAGGGTCCTGGGATCAAGTTCCGCATCGCGCTCCTTGCTCAGGAGGGAGCCTGCTTCTCCCTCTGCCTGCCGCTTCCCCTGCTTGGGCTGTCTCTCTCTCTCTCTCTCTCTGACAAATAAATAAATAAAATCTTAAAAAAAAAAACAAAAACAGAATCACTTCAGTAATAAAACAGTATAAAATAAAAAGCCACGTCTAATAATATGAATATTTGTTTTGATGTAAAAAATACTGTTAGGTACACTTCCCAAATCAATGTTTCAGTGAGAACCTACCAGAAGATGCAAAAAAGGAGCACATACTTCAGAACCGTGTGATATCAAATGCTTACCAGAGCTTCATTTTGAAAAAGTGAAAGACCAGTGATCATGAAGACAAGGCAGTGGCATTTGGAGGCTGAAAGCAATTTGATTTATTTAACTTCAAAGAACAAAAGCTTATTCTTCTAAGAAGAAATCAAAACACATCTTCTGTGAAAAAAAGAGACCATTTTAACAGCACTGCCAAAATAAATCAGGCAGAGAGCAAGTTAGATCTAACTACAAAAAAGAACACAGGCCAACAAAATGGGGGGAAAAGAATAAGGGGAAGAAGAAATGCCAAACAACAGATTTTGTTTTTTAAAAAGAGAAGGAAAGAGAGAGAAAGAGAAATCCTAAGACTAGTTTCCAGCATCAATCTCTAATTTAAAAAAAAGAAAGAAGCCAAGCCAATGAGTAGATATGATTTTGCATGTGACTATTTAAATCAATTCTACACTAAAAATCCAAAGTTAAAAGCATTTTTCACGAAAAAATAAAACTCTAAGAACTATCTTAGACTGTATGAAAGACACATAACACTCCTGTCTTACTTTATTAGCTATATTCTAGGGCAAATCTTCCAATTCGCTCTAGAACCAGAGATATGGGGCCCAGATGGAAAAATATAAGGATTTCTCTAGCTGGAAAAATCAAGTCATGTTAAATACCCCAAACATACTCTTTTGGTGGGATAAAAAATGTTAAGACACCTAGCAAGAAAAATTTTGATGAATAAGTTTTTTAAATGCCCATGAATATTTCTTTCCCTTCTTTTTCAGAGTCTGTTCTTTGTTGGGGTCATCAGACATGGCCACTCAGCAGGTCTCAACCCCAGCAGGCTCTGGACCATGGGATCTGCTTTCCCCAACCCAGATAAGTGGTCAAGCCTGTGACTCTAGAAGCCAGGCTGCCTGGGGTGGGCTCTAAACTCGATCCCTCCTCTTGCCTCTTGTCACTCTGAACACCCACATTACTTATACTCTCTGTGCTTAACACCTCCATTTGCAAAATGGGGTACTAACTAGTACCTACCCATCGCTGTTGTGAGGATTAAATCAATACATGGAATGTGCCTTTCAAAGCATGCCAGGTATATAGTAAACACTCAATACACAGCAGGTATTATAATTCAACTACTCTATGCCCATGAGCATTCACGATATCATTCTCTCCACTTTTGAGTTTGTTTGAAAATTTCCATAAAAAAATTTTTATTTTTAATTCAAAATTAATTACAATCAAAGGCTCAGAAAACACATCCCCCCTCTAAGGTCATTCATGAGCTCGTTGTTGATTTTGGAGGGCACAGCACAATACAGTCACCTTCTACCGAGAGCCGACTACATGCCACACACTCTGCTGGCACTTGCCTTAAACCAGTAAGTTTAATATCCTTATGTCACATTCAAGGAAACCGGGTGTAAGGGGGCTTAACCGGGTGAAGTACAATTTCCAAGTGGTGAAGCAAGCACGTGAGACCACGTCTTCTGATCAAATGCAATATTCTCTTACAAAAGCCTGGTGGATGATTGTGCACTTTGCAGAGAATATCAAATTGTAAATCAGATGTGGCCAGGATTTCAGAGGTTGAATCCAATTCTTAGTGTCAGATACAGAAGAATTTGGGTGAAGAAAACCAGCTGAGCAATCCTACTTCTTTTAACCTTCTCAAATCTCAAGTGCTTCTCTCTCTGAGCAGTAGAGGCTAAAAGCTGGTAGGCTGAGCCTAACAGAGGATGGCCCTGCACGTCCTTCCTGAGGGACAGCAGTGTCTTCTTACCCGTGGTTTGCTCCAACTCTCGACACACGGCCGGGCTGATGACTCAGAGGCAGACTGTCATCACGACCCATAACTTTCTCTGCAGCTGAGCGGGCTGGGCCTGTCCCTGTACACCTGGGAGAGCCAGATGTTTCTCTTCTCAGAATTAAAGGCCTCATGACTTTAATCAGATTGCTCCTCTTATTGACCAAAATCACTCAGGATTCGAATTGGAATCCCTAACTTCTACTAATCCAGAACATCTACTCTGTTCGATAAAACTTTCTGCGATGATGGAAATGTTGTGGATCTGTGCTGTCCAATATAGTGGACCCTAGCCAACTCTGGCTACTGAACACTCGAAATGGGACTAGTGCAACTGCAGAACTAAATTATTAATGTTAATTAATTTAGATTTAAGGAGCCACAGGTGACTAGTGGCTACCATATTAGACCACAAGGTTCCAGATCACTGGTGGAAATGCCCTCCATTCATGGGAGTAGGGCTGCCTCTTCATGAGCATCCTAGGATGGTAGAAGAGTATACTTGGTCTTGTAGTCCGAGACCTAGGTTCAAATCAGCTCCTCTTTTCAGCTAAGTGACCCTTAACATGTAACTTACCCTTCCCATTCATTTGTTCTCTCATCTGTAAAACTGGGATAATAGTATCCATCCCATTAGGAGATGTTGATAATGGTGACATGTGAGATTTATATCAGTACAATACCCAGAAGACTAGAATACTGAATTGACATCAGTTACTTTTACAATTTTACAATTACTTCATCCTCCTCTTCCTTTTCCTGAATCTCTCTTGGCTCCCTTCCCAAGGCACCAGTAACTGGCTAAGAAGCCAAAGGTAAGACTTTTCTGTTCTGTTTCTCTTTTATAAAGAAAGCCCCTAGTTGGTTCCTCATCTCAGGGGAAGGAGCCAGATCTTCCCAGTGCAAGACTGAAAGAACTAACACTGGAAGCTATCAGAACCCCTCTGTCTTACAGATTCCAGCAGCGCCAACTCTTCCAGATCATCCTCAACCCCTCTGAGCCTGGGCAGATCATCCCTTGAAAGCCACTCCTCTCGGACTCCTCTGCACCAGCCACACCCTACTTGACTCCAGGGCTCAACTTCAACCTTGCCTCTTGCGGGAACCTTTGAGGACCCAGCCAGTCCACCTCCCCAGGCCCCACCCTTCCCCCCTTTTGCAAGCGTGACCTCTTCTGCCTTCCTGTTCGGGCTCTGAACGTTCCGCTGGAGCTTTCTGAGCGTAATCACTCCCGAGTCCTCACCCTCGCCCTCTCATACATAATAAGAAACTTGAAAGGGGCGAATGCTCCTCAAGCCAGAACAGACAGAAAAGAGCAAGATGAAAGCTAAGCCAATATCAAATTATCACAAGCCTTTTTCCTTCTGCAAGCTCCATCTTCCAAAATGAAAACTGCCCCACCAAGAAGCATTCGCCTTTGCTTTTTAAATCACTTCAAAATATTTGATTGGAAGAGTAATATTCCTAGCAGGGCTATTCTAGAACTGTGGCATATCAAAGAAAACTGGTTTCCAGCTCAATTAAAGGAAAAAGCATTGGTTTGCATGCTCCGGCCTTTTTCAAATCACATTTTTCCCAGAAATGACGATAAGATTGTATTTCATTTGGCCGGCACGGTTTCGTAAAGCACATTTCATAAGCTGCCAACATTTATTTTATTTTATTTTTTTTTTTAATTTTATTTATTTGACAGAGAGAGCACAAGCAGATGGAGAGAGAGGGAGAAGCAGGTTCCCTGCTGAGCAAGGAGCCTGATGTGGGACTCGATCCCAGGACCCTGGGATCATGACCTGAGCTGAAGGCAGCCGCTTAACAGACTGAGCCACCCAGGCGTCCCAAGCTGCCAACATTTAAAAACCTGTGGCGATTGGGGCGCCTGG
>NC_138370.1:150466995-150483561 GCF_054177405.1 Leptonychotes weddellii | reverse complement strand
GGCTCCCTGCTTCGCGGGAAGCCTGCTTCTCCCTCTCCCACTCCCCCTGCTTGTGTTCCCTCTCTGGCTGTCTTTCTCTCTGTCAGATAAATAAAACCTTTAAAAAAAAAAAAAAAAAAAAACTTTAAAAAAAAAAAAAACCTGTGGCGATTTCACATTTCCAAAGTCTAGATTTCCACCCTTTTTTGCATAAGATCTAGCAATGCTTAAGAGCCTTCTGCCCTGTGGTAACGCAAGCCCGATGGGTGGGCTGGGGGATTTCCATGATCCCTGCCATTCTGCCTTGTGTCTTAAGCAACCCTCTCTCCTCCATCATCATGCAGGCCAGGCCCCTGGAGGCACCCAAGTTTGTGGCCTCTTTACCAGAAGCTCTAGACGAGTAATCACCTTCAGTCCCCTATAGCCCTACCAGTTCTCGCTTCCCTGCCCAGTCATTCCTACACTCCCATCCACACCCAAGGAGGCTCTCAGCACCTTCTCCCCACCGTGCCCCACCCCACCCCCATGTCACCCAAACTGCGACTCACCTGCTACTCTGTGTCAGTTCGGTCTCTCTTCACAGGTGTCACAGGCACCTCTCCATTGACGCTGTCGGTCCCACTAACTGACATCAAACTTCTCCGTTCCTTCTGATTTGACTTGTGTTCCACTTTAGTCACTCTAAACCTGAGGGGTTAAAGAGCAGATGTGATGGGTTTTGCTTTTCCAGGAAACAAGAATCAAGAGTGAGTCAAAAGTCCAGAGGATCCCAAACGAACTCAGCCAAATGGGACATCAATGAAAAACGCCCTATTCAATAAGGTGGGGGGGGGGGGCATTCCCACCCACAAATGCCCCTGTCCCCTGCCAAACTTTCCAGCTGACTTTCCCTCAACACATCACACACTATGCTGGATACTTTATGTAGAGAGCATGAAAAATGCATTAGAAAGCACAGGGACTCAAATTTTAAACAGCCTCAGGGTTATGGTTTCCAACAAGGACATGGGTTGACCATTGGTTGTTTTAACCACAGAAGGCGGGCTAAAGGCACAACTAGTTTGCAGTTAGACTGATGCAACCAAAAGGTTCACTCGAGAACTGTCTTATTCAAGTGCACCCCTCACACAGTCTTATCTCTGTACACACATGGCCAGAGGAGCCCCAACTGCGTCTTTTATCAGCATCAGTGGGCGGTAGGGTTTCTGTGTGTGTTCAGTTTTTGACTATTTTTTAAGCAAATGTGGGTTAATTTTCATTAAGGATTTAGGAAAAACGTTAAGGGAGTTCAGGAAGAGATTTTCATTAAGAATTCAAAGAGCAGTTAAGGAAATTTACTCAGTTTGACTGAAGTCTTTCATAATAGCTTCTCTCTAGTTCTGGTCTAAAATTCCCTTAAAACTATCTAAAAGAAAATACACTCTCCTTCTTTGCCCAAATGAGCTCACCACAAGGAGGAGAGAGCCTCTGAGGAAGTAAAAGAAGAATCAGGGAAAAGTTGTAACCACAGATCCACTCGGTCAAAATGTAAGTCTCCCTTTAAGCAACACAAGAAGCCTGTTATAATTAAACGCTCACAGTTTCTACATTCAGGAAAGAGAATTGCATCTGGGGCATTTACAAGAGCCATGCTGAATCTCAGTTGAAAATTTCAGCAGATTTTTTTTTTTAAAGCAAACAAAATATGCTTTGTCTAAACAAGCCCCAGGTTCTCATTACATTCCACATTCACAAATTCCCATGACTCTGCTTCTTAATAAAACAGTGCGGTCATGAGTTGTAGTCTATTGCTGTAAGTGGGAAATAGCCCTGCACTCTTCTCGTTGCTTGTGCAACACAGGATAAAACTCGACCAGATCAAAATCACAATAATAAGAGTAGCCACCAGCTGAGTGCATAGTAAGTGCCAAAAACTGGCCTAAGACCTTTCCGTGAGTCAACTAATGTGATCTTCCCAACAACCCAGTGAGGTGAGTGTTTACTGTCCTCCTCATGTTAGAGAGGGGGAAACTGAGGCACAGAGAGACATGAGCGAGTTTGGAAGCAGTCGTGCCAGCACGCAAACGAGGGAGATGGCAATGAGTTCAGGCCACTCGCCCGAGTCTGTCCGAAGAGAGAAGGATCTCGTTGGCAGTACTGTTAACTTCTGCCTTTCCAAACGTAGCTTTTGCCGGGCGGTTCCCGCCTGGGACTCAGGATGGATGCAGCAGACACTGCAGAAGCATCCCCTGCACAAATATTCTCCACGCCGTCAAATGGATTCATCCCTGGAAGGGCGAGCGCTCCACATCACAGAGGGGCCCCAAGGCAACGGTACCGGACACAGGTAACGTGATCGAAAAGAAAGCAGCCGCAGGAATCCACATGGGCGTCACGTGGCAGCCACCGCGGAGCAGTGGACCAGCTCCACCTCCTCTCTTCTGTTCTCTTCGTATGAACAGTCCTCCTGTCTCTTCTCCTTCTACTGGCAGGCCCCTTCTACTGGGCCTCTGGATGGCTACTTGAAGAGCCGCCCACTGATCTTCTGGGCCGCACAAATGAAATACAAACTTCTGCTCCGTGCAGAGCTGAGATTTGGCCTTTATCTATTAGAAGCAGGGTGCTGGCGAATGCTGCATGTCAACCTGACTGGACAAACAGATGCCCAGAGTGCGGGGCCACGTTATTTCTGGGTGTGTCTGTGAGGGTGCTTCCAGGGGACATTCATTAGCTCCTGAGTCCGTAGACTGAGTAAAGAAGATAGCCCTCACCAAGGATGGTGGGTGTCATCAAATCCCTTAAGAGACTGAATAGACAAAAAGGCCCAGGACGGAAGAATTTGGTTTTTTCTTTACCTGCTCTCGAACATCAGCCTCCTGGTTCTCAGGCCTTCAGAATGGGGCTGAATTACACCATCAGTGTTCCTGGTCTCTGGCTTGCAGAGGGCAGTCTGCGGGACCTCTTGGCCTCCATAATCACGCAAGCCAATTCCTATAATAAATCTTGTGTGTGTGTGTGTGTGTGTGTGCGTGTGTGTGTGTATATCCTATTAGCTCTGTTTCTCCGGAGAACTCTAATACAGCAAGTAATCGATTTTTTTTTAACCTTAATTAATACACCTGACCTCTGATCTAGCCTAGCCACCTCTTAGGATTCTTCTGCTATTGGAAAAATGTAGGACTCAGAGCAGAAGACATCTAAAAAGCCCAGAGATATAACCCGAGCCAGGCTCAGGACATCATACTCTATATTTAACAGGGACGCACAAATCCACACAGCACGGCAAGCATGTCCCACAAACCCAAAGCATCCGCAAGGATCTTACCTGCCAACAGAGAGGACAGTGACCTCTCCTTGACGCCTCGGATGGCTCTGTTTGGACTTGTTGGTGGGTCTGATGAAGTGCCACCGTTTGTGCCTACACCGATGACAGACATCCCTCTCAACAGCACCGCCCACTGTGTGCAGATGGTGGCCGCAGACATGCTTCCCCGGGGTGCCTCCTGGTGACAAGGGGCCTGGGCTCACAGGCGGGCTCCCGGGAGTGCTGGGGGTCACCGGGCTAAGGGGGGGTGGGGAAGAAAAGGTAGAACTGGTTACTCACAAAAAGTACGAGCTGCGGCAAGCTCTCCCCTGCAAGGCAAGCAGCAGCTTTAAATCACCGCCCAGCGTCTGCCTAGGTCTCTAAGCAAAGAGATCCCCTGAACATATGTACCCTGAAGAACTCAGATGATCAAATGACTTAAAATAGAAGATCTGATCCAGACTGACTATTGCATCAAAGGAAGAAAGCTTTTAGGTCAAGATCCCAAAATCGCTGCTCAAGAGATGTTGACGGTGTTGGTAACAGTAACAAAAATAGCTAACACTTCGTATTCTAAGCATTTGATATGTGTTAATTCCGTTAAATCTTTTCAAAACCCTATGAAGTTGGTATTATGAATTTCCTCATTTTAAAAATGAGAAGTTAACGTAACTTGCCCAAGGGCACACAGTTAATAAGTGATGGATCTGAGATCCAAATCTGGAAAGCCTAATTCTAGAAACCGTGATCTTAACCACCGTGCTATAGTGCCTCAGAAAACAAGAGAGACTGCATTCTTTGATAGCCTGGGAAAACATCTAGCCAGACCACCCAAACTATAAAAAGCAGACGTAGATAGGTCAGATGTTGGCCACCTTCAGAAGGCACCCCGAGACTCCGGTCCGCTAGAAAAGGAGGTCTTACAACAGGACAGGGCTGGCCTGACCGGGAATCAGCCCTCTGACGTGCTACAGGTGGGTGGAGGTAGGGCAGCATGTCACCGCGGAGCCCGAGCCCGAGCCCGAGCCCTGAGCCCTGAGCCCGGGCCAACAGCCCCAGGGGCACATGGAAGTCTTATGACAGCATCAACCAGCCCTTCTGCTCCCAGAAACCGGCCCACTTGCACTTTCAAAAAGAACTGTGCATGGTTGAGGAGAGTCTCAAACATCATAGACAGCCAGAAGTTTTCCGGCGTTCTTTAGGAAGGCTCTTTAGATCGTCAAAATAAAAACACACAGCAGAGGCTTTCTGAGACAAAAAAAAAAAAAAAAGTGAAATTAACACCACATTGTAGGAAGTTGAATTCACAAGTTTAACAACATTCATTCGACAAACGTTTCTCAAGCCCATAAAACCCAATGACAGGCACTGTCCACTGCCCCACAATAATCGAGGGCAACACGCCAGGAGACAACACGGTCCAAACACCAGGGAGGCGTCTGTGGTCAGGGCTGGAACGTGGGAGAAATCCCAGCTTGCGAGTCTCTGAATCACACCACACCCAGAGCTTCCTAGGCTGACCTACCTGCGCTCTGAGTGCCCTCGACAAAGGGCAGATCTCACACACCAGTTTGACAAACATCCTATAGATTATCTAAGATGTGCCGGGTACTCCACCCGCAGAGTAAACAGGAAAAGGTCCAAACTCCTTGCCCTATCCCTTGGAACAACTTGCCTTCTTGGCCCTTCTTGCTACTGTCCACCGCACATTCTCTGGCTGCCACAGGCCGAACTCTCTCGGGTATGCCCCACACTTACGCTCCAGCGTTTGTGCCCTGGGCCTGCTCTGCCTCCAAGCAGTCTCGGCTTGTCACATGTCCAGCTCAGACGGCACTTCTGTGAACCTTCGCTGACTTCCCTCTGGCCCCATGGAGCCCCCAGAGCATCCAGTGTTTGCTGCTCCCACAGCATGGCCATGCTTCCCATCACAAGGCCACATGCCCAAGGCTCCACTCCCCACTAGACTGAGCCCTCTGGGCCAAGCATCTGCGAAAGCCCACCTCCAGCATTGTGCCCAGCACTGAGCAGGCATTCAATAAATGCTCCTTGCTGAAGAAATAAAAAACTCTAGAGAAATACTATAATGTCATCAACTCAACCAGCCTGATTTTTGCTTCATCGTCATTATCCATGGAGGTCTTTCAATGCCCCAGGCCCCTTGTCTTCCTTATAATAACCCAAGGAAGTGGGTACAATGGTTATGTCCATTTATAAATGATGGAACTTGAGCTCAGAGGGGTGAGTTAACTTGCCCACAAAGAGGTGATCAATACGTGGCAAAGATGAGACTCCACCCAGGTGCCCAACTCCCAGGCTGTTACTTCTTTATCCTATCTCCAAAACCACAATCCTCAGCCAGGGCTGAATTCGCCCCGGGGGACACTGACGACGTGTGGGAACATTCTGGGTTGTCACACAGATTGGGGAAAGAGGACACCAGCATTAGTGAGCAGAGCCCAGGAACACTGATAAATATCCCACAATGTACAGGACAGTTGCCCACAGCAAAAAATTATCTGGCCCAAATGTCAACCATGCCAAAGCTGGGAAACCTGCTCTAGCAGATAACTGCAGGAAAAAAAAAAAAGTGCCACTAAATGGGGGAGACGTGCTCACCTTTCAGGGTCCCCCAGGCTGTTATCTGCTACCATTGCCTTTAAAACATCAACGTTTGCTAAGGAAAAAAAAGAAAGCAAAGAATTAAAATGGAATGAATCACATGAGCAATCACAGAATTATCACAACAGAAAAGCTGTTGGAAGGAAAATAAAGAGAAGAAAAGCTGTTGGGAAAAGATCTGAGGTCCTTCAGTTCACAGGGCCCTGGGGTCCCGGAGAAGGGAGGGTTTTTCCCAAGGTAACCCCTCGAAATGGCACCATCTGCAGATAACTTTCACCATGCAGGAATTCAGTATGAGTGACAGAGAATCTACACAAAGGACAGTGGATCTACCACAGAGCCCAGCTTCCTACACATCATTCCAACAGAACATAGAAAACTACTTTTCTTCCCCCTCCCAAACGAAAGGGAGACTTACATGCTGCTATTCCCCTGCATTCACCTCACTTGGCTAAATAAATAGTGAGACGTAGGTCTTAAGAGACCTGTATTCTAATAACTTGCACGTGCCTAAACGATTAGCCTGAACCTCTGGATACCCACGTATTGTCAAGTCTATCCCACATATAATCAGGGATGTGAGAGGGTTCACTTTCCAGGTGGGCCATTTGGCTTAGCTCAGCTTCAGGACCGTACAAGACCTTAACTCTGGCCAGTTACCTGAAATTTCCAAGAGTTGATCACACATAGAGGTTACCTAATATGGACTGAATTAAATTAGAATTCTAATGTTAATTAAAAAAAAAACCCAAATTTTTAGGTTAGGGGTAGGCTGTCAACCAAAGCAAACTGAATCTAAGCTTCTTGGGTCCCCACTCCCCTCTCTGCCCCCGAAGACACACATGTTCTTTCTGCCTCTTACAGAGTGGCCAAACTCTCAAGGATGAAGGACTGAGTGAGTGTTCAAGTTTCTCTTGGATATTTAATCGGCAAGGCCAAATGTTATTACTGACTCCTAACCTTTTCATTGATTTTTTTAAAGTGCTGTTCTCATGAGGAACCACAAATTTTCCAGAGATGGAAAAATAAAAAATCACTATTTGCCATGTGAGCCAACAGCAACATTTCACATTTAACAGCTCAATGACATCCCTAGAGGAGGAAAATTAACTCTAGTTTCAACACTACTGCTTTCAGGTTATTAACAGTTATAGGTTTATATGGTGCTTCTCAGCCTTTCAAAAATTAAATTTAAGGCTTTTTTCTTTTAGATTTTATTTATTTATTTATTTATTTATTTGAGAGAGAGGGAGAAGCAGACTCCCTGCTCAGCAGGGAGCCCGATGCGGGGCTTGATCCCAGGACCCTGAGATCGTGTCCTGAGCTGAAGGCAGACACTTAACTGACTGAGCCACCCAGGTGCCCCAAAATTTAAGTTTTTTAATTTAAATAATTACTGCCCCACCCAGGAGTCTTTTGCAACATCTTTTTCCTAATCACCCTCTTGCGAAATTATAATAATGCAGGTAGATATCTGTTCATGTACTATACGTATATCTGTGTTTTACATACAAAATAGTAAGGGTTTTTTTGCCCCCATGATCCATTCCCCCCCCTTCACAACCCTTGCAAATGCATGGGTTTTTTTAAAAAGAAATATTAACACAGCATACCATCTTTTCTAAAAGAAATATTCTTTTTGCCCTCTTCACGACTACCTGTGATGAAGTCCCAACGCATTCCCTAACACAAGTTTTGACCTAAATAAGACTCCTGTGATTACTGAAAAAGTACCGAAGTAGATTGGCAGTATCTTCTCCCATACAACAAAGGCATGCTACCCTCTATAAGACAAACTTAAATATAATCTAGTGATGTCAGTCAATTTCCCTTTTAATTAATAATAAGGATTCAGAAAATAAATTTTTGTTTAGAAAAGGTTTGGGGAAGACACAAAATAATTTGCCAGTTGACACTTATTCTCTGCCATCATTTACTAAACTTCAAGACTACAGACATTAAAATGGGAAAACAACAACAAAAGGTATGAAAATAAAGATAGCACCAATAGCACTCACTTATAAGAATGTGCTTTTTAAAAACGAAAGCTTAAATAGTTGCCAGAGAATTAATCACCTATAAAATGATGACCTCCCTTAGAAACATGGGATCAGAAAATGATCAAGGAAGAGGATTAAAATATATTAAAATCATCCCTAAAACGGTTTTTTTAATAGATTTGTGTTGTTTCTTCTATATTCATGTATTCCTGGACCTCACCCTATCTCTTAGAAAAATTTAAAAATGGCCCCTTATTTGCTATGAGTGAATTCTTTAAGAGTAGCCTCAAGTTTCTATGTAAACATCATTCACACCCTCCCTGTCTGAGGAGGTTCAGTATGTGGAGTCATGTGGTTTCCTGGGTTAAGAAAACTTTCTAATGTAACCCCACCATGTGGACTTAAGCACGTGCTTTAATTTGGTTGTAAAATTACTACGAAAGAGCAGTCGTCTGATTAAGTTCTGCTGAATATGTATCTCCTCATTACTCATAATTACAATAAGCAATAAAAGATGGTGTTCCCCTGCACTTGTCAACATTCTGTCAACTAGACTTCTTGTCCTGCGTTTCCAGAGAATGGGAGGAGCCAGTTACAGGGCAAGGAAAACCTGTCAAGAACAAGAGAAATTTTCTAGAGGGTAATAATTTCATAAAATGCTTCCTCTCTTCTGTCCTGAATTTCTGCCTGATCCTAGGTATAAAGCCGTCAAAATCACGCAAGAAGAATGCCCTGTTTTCTCTCCCACCACACTTCTCTTCAAAGATTCCTTTGTGAGGCGCTTGGGTGGCTCAGTCCATTAAGTGTCTGACTCTTGATTTCAGCTCAGGTCATGATCTCGGGGTCCTGGGATGGAGCCCAGAGTCCGGGCTTCCTGCTCAGAAGGGAGCCTGCTTATCTCTCTCACCCTCTGCCCCTCCCCCGCTTGTACACGCTCTCTCTCTCTCTCAAATAAATTTAAAAAATAAAATTATTAAAAAAAAAAAAAGATTCCCTTGCAATCAAGGCAAATCTCCCAGGCAAGAATTATGGCCACCCCCAAAATTAGTGCCACTGTGTGCCAGCCACTGGCCAAAAGCTTTACAGACCTTATCATGTTTAACTCTCCTGACAACTCCCAGAATAGACAGAGTCATCATGCCCATTTTACAAATATAGAGACTGAGGCCCTAAAGATCATAACTGACTGGCCAGAGTCACATAGCCAGCATGAGAGACCTGGACACAAACCCTGGTCCATCTGACTCTAGGGTGGATGCTTTTGACCCTGATGTTTTTCTTCTTACTTCTTCAATGTACCAGTCTCTACCCAAATGATTAATAGTTTAAAATATTGCAAGGACATTTGCATAATCATTATAGCAAGTTTCAGAGACATGGTAATGATAATTTGTAAGGGAATCCTTGCGATAACATAAATTGAACCCCAAGGTAAGAATTTCACAAAAGGATCCCTCTGCCTGGTGTGAATAATCAGGGGCACTTGGAGAATAATCACAGTACTCTGCATTGTTACCAGATGAGACAGTTTAAGGGCCTGGCAGAGAGGCTGAGCTATGGACTTGCAGGTACTTTCCAAATGCCCACAGAACTCAAAAAACCCCGATAACCACCCACACACTTTTCAATTCAATCTACTTAGAAAGAAAAATTAAGGGTAGCACTGTGATTAATCCAAGCCTTGAGATTAGCAAGAAAATAATCAGTATGCGGGTCAGCTGATAAATTTATCCCTCAAGAGATTAATATAAACTAACCTGATTTGCAACATTTGAGACATGATATATTTAAGCCATAAACAATGTCACCATGAGTACAGGTGAAATATTACCCCATTAGCCAAATTAAAAATGCAAAGCAGAAGACTATTCATAAATCATGATTGCAGATGTTTTTAAATATGTAAATATAGGCAAAGAAAACCTAAATAAACATGGCAAATGGTAATGGATGGGCTGTACTTCATTTTACTCCTTTTTTTTTCAATTTTAAAAGTTATATTAGGGTGTGCTTACAGTTAAAAAAATGGAAAATTAACATCAACAGATCTAAATTGATACTAAGTTCAGAGACTGATAATGACATAGACAAAAGATTAAAAATGCATTTGTTCTATAGAGGACTGAAGCCTCAAAGCAAACTAAAAAGCTAGGTTATAAACTGGGAAGAGACCCAAGTATGGATCTAATTCCCCAGCTGTGGTTTGGACACCAGCCATGTCTGGGAAAGGGTTCGGGTGAGGTCAGATGTCTCCTGGGGGCCAAGGAGAGCCAAGGGCCACACAAAGGATCAGAGCCACCCCCCATCCTCACAGGTCCCTGGACAAATCACAGGTAGACAAGTGAAAGCATGGACAGGGGAAGAGAGGGAAGAGAACTGGGGATTAGAGGAGGGAGAAGGAAAACAGTGCTTTAGGTGTTACCCAATGGACCTACCGGTCATCAATGCAGAGGAAACAAAGAGGCTACTTCCAGAAAGGAAAAGGACAGCATTAAAATAGATAATAAAATAGAAAAGGACAGGGGTGTGCCGGGGTGGCTCAGTCGGTTAAGCGGCTGCCTTCAGCTCAGGTCATGATCCCCAGGTCCTGGGATTGAGCCCCGCATCAGGCTCCCTGCTCATCGGGGAGTCTGCTTCTCCCTCTACCCCTCCCCAACCCACCCCCCACTCGTGTGCGCTCTCTCTCTCTCTCAATCTCTCTCAAATAAATAAAATCCTTGGATTAAAAAAAGAAAAAAAAAAAACTTCAACCCCTGCAATGTTTCCAGGGTTTACTTATTTCTGATTCAACAGTCAGTAACCCACCTCACCCCACACTCACTAATTTAGCAGCTACTCCAGCTCTTAGAAGCTCGGGTCCCAAAGGCCCAAGATCCCCAAAGCCATGTCACTCCGTGCCTCACTCACGGACCTCTGCAATGACTGGCGTTTCCATGCCGAGAACATATTTGTGTATTGCTTGTGCAAATTAAAAACCATTTTTTATGTAGAAGAAATGCACACCATTGAGTATTGAAGAAGAGCACCACCAAATATTGTTCCCTGAAGGAAGGTCTCTGGAAGACAGAGATCCAAAGCCAAGTGTTCTGGTCATTTTTGTTCTTATTTTAAATACCCTTCTATTAAAGTTGATGATCTGGTTTTACATCCGGCAGAAACTGAAACCCACCAATTATGAGAGGAGAGGTCATGTTGTGTAGTTGAAAGAGACCCAGTGAGGGCCAGGCTGTTCACTAACCATGTGAACTCAACTACTTGGAGCCTTCATTTCTGCACCTGGAAAATGGGTATAACAATACCAACTTTAGCGGGATATTTTGAGGATTAAATGAGATGACACCCATAAAGCACACTGTAAAGAACAAGGAAAATTCTGCTGAACCATTTGAAATTGATGATTCTCTAAGCCAAAAAACCTGGGCCGGGCAGGTGCTCTCACTGACAGTGAGGGTTTTGGGGTGGGGTCCCCCAAGGAAGGGCTGGGGGCAGAACAGGTATTTCCTGAGCAGTACAGAGGTATTTCACCTTTAGGACAAATGGCTCAGCCACATCAGTGCGCCCGGTAGCCCTCAGCTCTGACAAGGGCCAAGCCAGAGCTCAAGGAAAATGTTTTTTTTTTGATTCTCAGGAGAACTCAAAGTATGGCGATCTGCAGCTACTGGGGACGTGGGCAAGGAGTTCTCCACACTCCAAAAGTTACTGAGGGCCTCACCCTGTGCACCTCTGTAATGGTATCCTACACAGCGAATAGCCAGTGTGCAGAACGAGGACCCTCGTTTATCTAATCAAGATTCAGTTCATCCTCCGTTTCAGAAGTCAGAAGTTTAGAGTACATTTCAGAGGGAAAAAATGCTTCTGTCCACAAAGGTTAAACTTTTTAAAAGTCTGAACACTTCAGAATAGATCACAGAACAGGCAAATCCACAGAGACAGAAGCAGAGCCGGTTGCCAGAGGATGGCTGGGGGAGGGCGGTGGAGTGGGCGACTGCGTCATGGGTACAGAGTTTCAGTTTGGCAGGATGAAAACGTTCTGGAACTAGGCCGTGCTGATGGCTGTACCTCACTGCGAAGGTACTTAACGTTAATGTCGCTGAACTGTACATTTAACGGTAACTTTTTTAGATTTGGTGTATTTTACCATGATTTTTTTAAAAGTACAAAAAAAGAGGGGCGCCTGGGTGGCTCAGTTGGTTAAGCGACTGCCTTCGGCTCAGGTCATGATCCTGGAGTCCCGGGATCGAGTCCCGCATCGGGCTCCCTGCTCAGCGGGGAGTCTGCTTCTCCCTCTGACCCTCCCCCCTCTCACGTGCTCTCTGTCTCTCTCTGTCTCAAATAAATAAATAAAATCTTAAAAAAAAAAAAAAAAGTACAAAAAAAGGAACACACAACATTCGAGTGCCTATTGTACTGAGCACTTTATGTGCAGGATGTCACAACAGTGCAATGAGGTAAATATTATTTATTACCCTCCTTTTAACGGAGGAGGAAACGGAGACTCCATGAGGTAAAGTGACTTTCCCCAAATCAAGGTGAGGCCAGGATTTGAAGGTGAGCCTCCAGGGCTGGCTTTCTGCAATCACTCACACCCACTGACTCTTCAAAAACACACTTAGGTGAAATTCTCATGGTGGGATAATCTGGAAGCTGACGTATTCATGAGCTTAGGTAAAAGGTGCTGCCAATGACTAGAAAGATCAACAGGAGAGTTCATACAAACCGACTCTTCGAGGCAGGTTTTTAATAAAACATGAATATTGAATTGTTCTGGAACACTAAAACATCCATACCTTCATTTTTCATGATGTAGTGGACAATCTGGCCAACGGTGTCACTATTTTCATTTACACTGTCATTCAACTCTGAAAGAGGAGGAGGGGAGAACGGGTTAGAATCGGTCACCTCTGTGGAGGCAATGAGACCTCACTCAACAGTCTCCAGAAAGCTCAGCCGTGGCACCAAGGGTCGAGGGGTCGAGGCTTTCTTCCTTCAGCCCCAAACTGTCTGAGGCACAGCCCAGCGTGACTTCCTTGGCATGACAGACATAACAAGAACCAGAATTAGCCATCAAACTCTTCTCAAGTCCGAACACCCACTCACTTTCCTGCGTGTGTATCAGTCCTAACTGCTGCAGTTCTCTCTCATTATTCCTTTAAACCCTTCGGGGAAATGGGAAGAAAACAGTTCATCAAAAGATAAAATTCTCCTTGGATTTTGTTTTAATTGCAGACATACTATATAAATTTAGAGTACGGATTTCTTTTTTACATGGGGTAATTATTCATCCATGTTTAGAAGACTCTCCTTTCATATAAATACACTTCCAAATGACCTAAATTTTGGCTGTGGTTATTTGCCCACAAACTCCGTTTACCTTAGGAAACTGTATTATGGGACAGTCTTTGAAGAAAAATCAAACCTCCACCTGGAAACTGTAATTTCAGGGAGAAAGGAAAAGGGAGGGATCCCAGTTCACAGCGAATGAATCAAGGTGTGCAATGTCCTACTCATGTCCCTGGAAAAGTGTCTTCTCCAACCCCAGTCGGCTTCCTCCTCCATGAAAATGCGCGTTTGGCTGGACAGTGCAAATTCTGACTAAGCCAGCCTACAGAGCGTCTGTGAAGGATGGGAGGGGGGAGGCTCATTTTCTGTTGACAAACACTCAGCTTTGGTGTGCTCATAAGCTACCCATGACTCATCCTGCAGCCGGGTTCTCTCTGCCTCAAAGGTCAGTGGGGATGGGAAAAACCAACAGGCCAGCCGGCTGGCAAGGAAGGAGGAAGCTCTCCCCACTCTACCCGTTGGCTCTCTTGAAAGGTGACCAACTCCAAATGTCCTCTTCTGCAAAAACTGCCCTATGAGGACCTGAAAGGGATATGGAAGGTTAGCTACTACTCCCCCAAATACAAGTCAGGAAACGTCCCTAAAGGATGGTTGGAAAGAACATCTATGGAGAAAACAGGATTTTATTTCTTGGGTTTTTCCAAATACTACCAACAACTCCATGTTAAGAGGAAAAGATAAGACACCCTCAAATTAATACTAAGGCACCATTTCTTACCATACTTTTACTGCACTGTTGACACAATTATTTACTTAATAAATATAAATTCCAATCACATAGATTGAAGATAGAACTCCCCCAGCAAAAGTAATACCACAAAAGTGGTGAGAGCTATTTAAATTCCCCATTGCTCTTATTAGAAGCTCTCTCAGTAATAATAGTAAGGATTAGTATTTACTGAGTGGCCATATGTGCCAAACACCAAATGCATCTTCTAAATTCCACAATAATCCTACAAGATGGAGATTACTGTCCTCATTTAAATTAAATTAAAATCTTAATTAAATTGGCATTAAATTAACTAAGATTAAATTCCAGTTAAATTACACAGAGCAGAAGTTCGGAGCATATGTAACTTGCCCAAAGCCACAAGGAATGAGCTGGTAGGTGTTTAAATAAGTGAAAGCCAGGTTTCAAGCTCCAGGTGTGGTCACTACGAAATCTATACTGACATGCCACATACCACCTACTGTTAAGATGGATCATTTTGGGGGCACCTGGGTGGCTCAGTCGGTTAAGCGTCTGATTTCGGCTCAGGTCATGAGATGGAGCCCCTCAGAAGCCTCCATGCTGGGTATGGAGCCTGATTAAGATTCTCTCTCTCCCTCCGCCCCTTCACCCCCCCTAAAAAAAAAAAAAAGATGGATCATTTTGCTTCGTAGAGATGAAAGTATCTATGACTGATTCCTCATTTAAAAATTGCCCTCACTTGGGGCACCTGGTAGGCTCTGTCAGTAGAGCACGTGACTCTCCATCTCCGGGTTGTGAGGTCGAGCCCCACACTGGGTGTAAAAATAAAATCTTTAAAAAAAAAAAAAAAGAAAAGAAAATCGTCCCCACCCACCTCTCCATGAAAAGGATGCAGGTATTTACCTATCTTTTCAACCTTTTCCTCTTCCACCTCTTGCTCGGCTTCTGTGGTACAACGATAGCCCTTCTTCTTAAGCAGGTGGCAGATGAGGACGCCAAACAGACCCATGATGAAGAACACGGGGACCAGCGCAAATGCGATATACTCTGGGTGTCCGTTGCCCATACTGTTGGTGGGCGCCGGGGTCGTCTCTGTTCTGGACTGCAACGTGCGGCTGCCACCATTGTCTACAGAAAGAAATACACGCGGCTCCATCACACGTCTGCTGGGGACAAGACCAACCTGACAACCCCGGGGAACGTTCACATGGAATCTGAGTCGTCTCCCAAAACCACGGGCCATGCAGAGACCGGCGGGTCAGGTAGTACAACACATAGGCTGAGGGCCGAGCTTGGCTAAACGTCCGAGTTCCCATCCTGTCCCTGCTACTCACAGCCTAGGTCCCAACCTGCGTCATTTCTTTAAAACCTCTCAAGCCAGTCTCCACCTCTTCGCCTGCAGCAGGGACCTACACAGTGTGGAAAGCATGTCCAGGTGGAGTGTCAAGCACAAAGGAAACACAGAGTCGTTTGGTGGCATTATAACAGGGCGCTGGGCAGGTAAGAGCATGGACCCAGGAGCCTTGGGTTCAAGTTCTGACTCTACCACTCAGTAGCTGTGCAATAACTTAGCACCTCTATGACTCAGTTTCTTGTGAAAGGCACATACTCATTAGAACCTACCCACCCTTCCTAGGTGTCATGAAGATGACATAAATACTTGTAAAACATTTACAACCATTTTTACAACATAATAAATGCTCAACTACGCGGCAGGTACCATTCTAGGCACGTGTGATATATCACTGAGTAAAACAGACAAAGAGGCTTGTCCTCGTGGAGCTTATGTTTTAGAAGGACTTAGTAAACTGACAGATCTAGAATATGGAAAAGAGAGAAAAATCCAGGACGACATCAAGATTTTGGCCCAGGCGGACAAACATAAAAATGGAAGACTGTGCATTTTTTATTCATGCACTTATCCAAATTAAAATTCACTGTCTGCCCATCACGTGAAAAGCACAAGGCTGGGAACTGGATATAGTGATAAACAACATGACTTGGCCAAGAACATCTTAGAACGTATAGGGGAGCATCAGAAACAGTCCCTAAACAAAACGCATGAGCAGATCGTCACAGATTGAGAGAAATGCTATCGAAGGTGTACATGGGACAACAGAAGAAAAAAGAACAGTGAGGACCTATTTTATGACTTCAAAAATAGGGCAGCTGGGAAAGGGGCATCTTTTGAAGAAATGGAGAACTTTACTTGTGGACATGTCAAAGTATCCCATGGGCTTATTACCAGATCCAGGCCTGCCGGGGTGCCACGCATAGGCTCCCGAGAGGTCCCTGCACACAGGGACCCGCATCCCCTCTAGGAAGGAGGGTGAGCAGCAGAGAGCCTGGCGCAGGCGTCATGAGATGTGATCAACGAAAATAACAGAGAAAGAGCCGACTAGGTAGATAAGCAGCAAAGTACCAGTTCACAGACACAAAATGAGAAGAGAATTATCAAATGAAGGAGGGGGCCAGGTAGGATGGGGAGTAAAGAAAAATGTGAGATTTAATTGAAATGAAGTGTCCTTCTTCAAGCTCTAATACAAAGCTATAACCATCAAGACAGTATGGTACTGGCACAAAAACAGACACATAGATCAATGGAACAGAACAAAGAGCCCAGAAATGGACCCTCAACTCTATGGTCAACTAAT
>NC_138370.1:150434648-150466495 GCF_054177405.1 Leptonychotes weddellii | reverse complement strand
GGAATTGGAGCCACACCCCCTCCTGAATCAGGTGGTTGAGAATGTGTCTTCATTAATTTGACATGTAGCAAACCCTTGCAAACACTACATATTTAGAGTCTGTGATTTACAAACAGGTATCAGTCACTTAATCTCGTAATTACTGTACCATGGAAAAACTGAAGATGATATGAATCTAAATTAGGGAAACATGAATTACAGAGAGAGATGCCATATAGCACTGAGGTTATAAGGTCAGACTGCCTGGCATAAAGAACAGCTTGGCCACCTACTAGGCGCGTCACCTTGGGCAAGTTATTTAACTATTCTGTCCTCAGTTTCCTCATTATGAAATAAAATCAAATGACTGTACCTTTCTGTGATGATTTTAAAACATGGCCCCAAATTCTTTGATCCCGCTCCAATGGAAAAGTCTGTATCTCCTTCCCTTGAATATATCCTCTGTGCTCTGCCTGACTAATAGAATAGGGTGGAGTGTTGCTTTGTCAGTTTCCAAGCCCCAGGCCCTAAGAGACAGCTTCCACTTCCTGTCTCTTGGGGCACTTGCTTTTGGAATGCAGTCACCATGCTGTGAGGAAGCCCAAGCTTCCCCAAGGAAAGAAACCAGTAACAGTCATCAACTTGCCAACTATGTAAATGAGCCATCCTAGAAGTAGATTCTATAGTCCCAGCTAATGCCGCACAGAGCAAACATGAGCTGTTTCTGATAAACCCTGCCCAAGTTGGAGATTCCTAAGCAAAATGAGTGACTGTTGATTTGTTATACACCAATGATAACTAGAAGAGTACCTCGTGGAATCATTGTGAGGATTAAATAAACTAATATATAAAGCACTTAGAAGAATGTTTGGGAAGAGATAAGCAATGTAAAAGTGTTTGGTCACAATCTTGATAGAACGGTACTATCCAGGGACACCTGGGTGGCTCAGTCGGTTAAGCGTCTGCCTTCGGCTCAGGTCATGCTCCCAAGGTTCTGGGATCAAGCCCCGCATCGGGCTCTCTGCTCCGCGGGGAGCCTGCTTCTCCCTCTGCCTCTGTCTCTCATGAATAAATAAATAAAATCTTTATTAAAAAAAAAAAAAAGAACGGTACTATCCAGTACGGTAGCCAGTAGCCACAAGTAGCTATTCAAATTTAAGTCAACTAAAATGAGATAAAATTAAGAATTCAGTTTCTCAGTTGCATTAATCACATTTTAAGCATTCATCAGTCACATGTGGCTAACTGCTACCATACTGGACAAGTCAGAAAAAGAACATTTTCATCAATCCCAAAAGTTCTAACGGACAGCCCTGTTATAGAATACAAAGAACCGCTGTAAGGCAGTTGACTAGAGAATCTACCGTGACCTACCATAGGAATTCAATAAAAATAACTTTGAAATCACAAAGGAACTATTCACAAATAATGCCTTAAAACATTTGTCAACTTAGGTAAATTTAGTTTTCAATTTATGCTAATAACTTGTTTAGAGACACTGGCCACCTCTCTCCTTCACCTCCAGCAGAATCATACCTGAATTAGGGGCGCCTGGGTGGCTCAGTCGTTAAGCATCTGCCTTCGGCTGAGGTCGTGATCCCGGGGTCCTGGGATAGAGCCCCGCATCAGGCTCCCTGCTGTGCAGTAAGCCTGCTTCTCCCTCTCCCGCTCCCCCTGCTTGTGTTCCCTCTCTCACTGTCTCTCTTTCTCTGTGTCAAATAAATAAATAAAATCTTTTTTAAAAAAAAGAATCATACCTGAATTATAAACAAAATATTTGAGTCCAAATTCATAGCAAAGGTTTTTGCTGCATTATTTATAAGTCAAAAAAATGGCAAAAACCTGAATGTTTGACAGTGGAATAATAAGAAAATATCTAAGTCAATCACTGTCTACCCATTCGATGGAATAATATTCATCATTTAAAATTATAAAGATTTTGTGAAGACATGAGAAAACACTTAAGATACAATGTTGAATTTAAAAAGCTTAATTCAGGGGTGCCTGGGTGGCTCAGTCAGTTAAGTATCCAGCTCTTGATTTTGGCTCAGGTCATGATCTCAGGGTCCTGAAATCGAGTCCCACATTGGGCTCCATGCTCAGCACAGAATCTGCTTGGGATTCTTTCCCTCTTCCTCTGTCCCTCCCCCCATTCTCTCTCTCTAAAATGAATAAATAGGGGCACCTGGGTGGCTCAGTCGGTTAAGCATCTGCCTTCAGCTCAGGTCATGATCCCAGGGTCCTGGGATCGAGCCCCTGCATCGGGCTCCCTGCTCAGTGGGGAGCCTGCTTTTCCCTCTCTCTCTGTTGCTCCCCCTGCTTGTGCGCTCCTGCTCGTGCTCTCTCTCTCTCTGTCAAATAAACAAATAGTCTTTAAAATAAAATAAAATAAAAAATAAAATCTTTAAAAAAGAGAGAGAGAAAAGCTTGATTCAACATCTTACATACAGTATGGTCCCACTACTTTAAAAAAAAAATGCATGAAGGCATAAAATGTACAAAGCAATGACCAAAATATTAAGTGATTCCAGGTAACCGAATAAGAGGATAATTTTAAATTTTATTTTTATACTTACCTGTAATTTTCTAAAATTCATTTGTATTACTTTTATACCAAGGTGGTGGAAAAATATAAAGCAGAGATTGTCAGCCATTTGGGAATCACAGAACCCTTTGAAAACCTATGTTGCCATGAAGGTTCCTATTCCAAAATTTTGCCTCCAAGTTCTGTGAGCTCTGAGGCCCAAGTTCATATAAGGGCTAGTGACTTGCTAAGGATGATGCTCGAGTTTCTGCTTGAGTAACATGGTGGAAATTGATGCCATTCATCAAGATGGGAAATAACTTAAAAAAAAAGGAAGTTTGCTTGGTGTTGAATTTTACCTCCCTCCCAATTCATACACTGAAGTACCCCAAGTACCTCAGAACACACGGTCTTTACAAGGGTAATCAAATTAAAATGAGGCCATTTGAGTGGACTGCTGTCCTTATAAAAGGGGGAATTTGGAGACACTTGGAAGATAAAGGCAGGGATGGGATGATGCTTCTAAAGGCCAAAGATTGCCAGTAAGCCACCAGCAACTAGGAGAGAGGCCTGAAATAGATTCTTCACAGCCCCCAAAAGGAAGCAACCCTGCTGATCTCGACCTTGGAATCCTAGCCTCCAGACTGTGAGATAATAAACTTCTCTTGTTTAAGCCACCCAGTTTGTGGTACTTTCTTACAGCAGCCCCAGCAAACTAATATACTTGGCATGGAAAGGACAATATCACGAGTTCGGTTTTGAACACGTGGAGATAGAGGTAAGGAGTGGGGGGGAGGGAACAACCAGATGGAAATATCCATTGAGCAACTGGATCTACTCCATGAGGAGGCCAAGGAAGAGAAGCCAGGGTTCTCCTCTAGAACACAGAGGGATAGAGTTTCCAGAAGGAATGAGCAGTCAGCTAGGTCAGATGCTGCAAGAGAGCAATTAAAATAGGAAGGAAATGGAAAATGGTGCAGCCACTATGTAAAACAATATGGCGGTTCCTCACAAAGTTAAAAATAGAACTACCACCCTATGACCCAGCAGTCCCAGTTAGCCTATTTATCCAAAAGCACTGAAATCAGGATCTTAAAGAGTTATCTTCTTCCCATGTTCACTGCAGAATTTTTTACAAGAGCCAAGATTGGGAAACAACCTAAATGTTCACTGGTGGCTGAATAGATAAAGTAAACATGGTCTATACATACAATCGAAAAAGGAAATCCTGCCATAGGGTGACAAAATAGATGAACACTGACGCCACATGAAAAAAGGAGGACATGACGCCACGTGAAAAAAGCCAGTCACACAAGGACAAATACTGCATGATTCCACTTTATGAGCCATCTAAAAGAGTCAAATTTATAGAAGCAGAGTCGAATGGTGGTTACCAGGAGTGAAGGGAGGGGAAAATGGGTAGCTGGCATTCAACGGGTGTAACGTTTCCATCATGCTTTATGACAAGGCGCCTGCTGTCTACAATACCGTATCCTGCACTTAAAAATTTGTTTAGAGGGTTGATCTCATGTTAAATGTTCTTAACACAATTTAAAAAAAGAAACAGGACACAAACAACCTAAGAAGACTCTTTAGAAAAGGAATCGAGAAGTACTCAGACAAATCAGGCAACAAAGAAGAACTCATGGGAAACCATTAGTTTCTAATTTAGGAAGCCACTGAATTTTTTTAACTTTCTCTTTGTTGTACTTTACTCCCTGTTCTTCTGTACTTTCTTGAAGTAAACTTAAAAATCCCAAAATAAACAAATACATAAATACAATGAAAAAATAAATTAAGTAGGAAGGAAAAACAATCCACAGGGGATCTTCGTGGCCTTGGACAGCACAGTTTTTCAGTTAGCCCAGAAGGTAAGACTAGATTCCCTGAGTTGAAGAATAGAGACTGGGCTAGGTTTACTCTTTCTGGAAGCCCAGGAGGAGCAAAAAAAAGAAGGGTGAGAGGAAGACATTTCTGTTTGGAGTTTTGTTTTGCCTCTAAGTGCCTGCAACCAATGTATGTATACACAGAAGGAGCAAAAGGGAGAGACTGAGAATAAGGAGTGATGGCCTTGAGAAGATTTCCATATGAAGAAGACAGAGCAAACACTGGAATAGAAAAACAAAACAAAACAAAACAAAAACACCCAGTTCTTCCTGAAGCAGCGGGCTGTGAATTAGAGCCCTCACTAGTGGGCTGAAGGAAGCTGAGGGAGCAAGGTGCATGGTATCCTCCATTTTCTCTCACAATAAATAAGAAGAGATGACATCTGTTGAGACCGGGGGCGGTGGGGGGGGAGGGGGAGCAGCAGGGAAGAAGAGCAGCCCGTGGAGACAAGGGGGCCTGGGGGAGACATTGAGGGGATGGGAGAGGGCAGGGAAAGGACTGTGCACAGGCATCCTGGGCACAGCCCAGAGGTGCACCCCAATTCTCCAGCTGGGGTAACCCATGCGGAGAAGTCCATACAAGCTGGAAAGCCCAGCACAGTAAGGGACCAGCAATCAGAGTCAGCACGGAAAGCAGACAGAGCCATGGTAAGAAAGGGAATGGTTTTGGGTGACATGGTGTTCCAGAAGAGACGGAAGTGTGGCTCAGAGTAGTTCGTGTCTCTATTACCACTAACAACAACAACCAGTACATTTACGGAGCATTTATGAGCCAGCACTGAGCTAAGCATTGAGTCTTCACAATAAACCGAGGACACAGTTAGAGGTCTATCCTTACATTACAGATGGGGAAGACACAGGAAGGTAGAGTGGCCTTCCCAAGGTCACACTGCTACTCTGTGCCAGTGCCTGGATTCAAACCAGACAGCCTGGCTCCTGCCTGTTTATACTGTTGCCTCTTACCTTCTGGAAGCCTGGGTCTCTGCACATGTAGAACTGGGCCTCTAACTGGGCACCATCCAACTACAAATGCCTGCCTAAGGTATATTTTAATTTGTTTTCTTTCAACAATATTTCATCATTTAGAGACTTTTCTACTAAAATGCAAAATGCTGGTTTGCTCTCGTATTTCACAACTTAGATTCAAGGCTCCCCAAATTTCCAAACTTATGGTTTCCAATGAGCACAGCAGGAAGGAGGACAGGTTTTATGCTCAACACCAGACTCCAAAGCAGCTTACGGGATGAACAACTACAAAATTGCCTTTTGGCCCCCATCGCTGACCTCCCTCCCCACTCCAACATCACAGCTCACCCGACAGAGGCCACAACCCCAGGTCCACTCAGCCTATTCCAAAAATAAGCCCGTAGCCTCATCTCCAGCATTTATCAAACTCCTTTGGGTTTTTCCTAGACCTGGTCAGGTTTGGTTAATTCACTGCATTTTGAGGACCCACTCAACTGTATTGTGTTTTGCCAAGAACCCACTAAGAAGGTCACAAAAGAAGACGTGGTATTTAAAAAAAAGCTTGTACATGGCAAGGAACTGAGGAAGAAGTCTGAGGAATGGCTCCAGGTCAACCCCCAAAATCAAAAGCAGTTTTTTTAGCTTGTTTCCAAATAATACTTGTATTTCCAACTGACCTCAGTGGTCACAGGAGCTGAGAAGGAATAGCCTAGATATGGCATTCCTCAAACCCAGTGGGCATAGCTCGAGGTTGCTAGACAATGGGGAAGACTAAGCTAATAACTAGAGACTACAGATAAGAAGGTCCTTGTGACCTCCCCCGAGCAGCTTTGTTCCAACCAAGGAACATTTTTATGCTTCTGATAGCTAGCCTTCCCCTTTTATCAGGAAAGGGTATGCATTTTCAGAATCTAGGGTTTCTCAGCAGGATGACCCGACAACTCTGTGATGGAAAAGGCACTTGCTAGTGTAAAGATAACCCACACCAAGCTTGGTTGGAAAATTGCTTCTAAACAAACACATACACACACCCTATTTTGTTTTTAGCGAAGACACAAATCACAGTGCCCAAGAGCAATCTATTTTTGGTCTGGATTACTAAGATCAATAGATGGACATTTCCCTAAAAGGGCTTTTCTTTATTCAGTTTTGCCACTGGCCACCTCTGCGATTTGAACAAGTCACTGTACGTCTGTGGACCTCAGTTTGCTCGCAACATTCCCAGCCTTCTCCAGCCCCATCCGCCAAGTGTGACTGGTGATCAAAACACAAGCCCACCCACCCTCTTGGCTCCACAAAAAGCTTTTATAATTCATTTCACAGCAAAACCAAATCTGACAAACTCATTGGTGGCAAAACCTGTTCTGATCTGACATGAGGCTATTTATGACCTCTATTCCAGTGAGTTTGCTTGCTGCATAAACATTAATGTGTTTCATTAGACCTCTGAAGGGGGAAATTACATAGGTAGAGTTTTAGCCGTGGGCCCTGAGGGTTTGAGATGGTCACAACACTAGGAGGTGGGTACTATCCTTTTAGAGAAGAGGAATCAGGGAGGGTTCAGGGAGGGTATGTCACCTGGCCAAAGGCACACAGTTAAAAACTGGTGAGAGCCTGCATGAAAACCAGGCATGAGCAGCCCCCACATGGCCTCCCAGTACCACTTGAGCAGGATGGATCTCCGAGCTTCTGCAAAACAACCTCCTTTATGAAGTTAATTGTTTAAATGCAGTTTAAATCAATTACATACACCAATATAAGGGGCAAATGCAAAACAAATTCTACAAAACTCAATCATCCCCAAATGACGTCTTCTTTTGGCTACAGAGAGAACCCAAGTCACAGAACTTTTAAGACTATCCCCAACACGGCATTCACGCAGACAAATTTAAAAAGGCTTAAAATGGGGTGCCCGGGTGGCTCAGTCGTTAAGCGTCTGCCTTCGGCTCAGGTTATGGTCCCAGGGTCCTGGGATCGAGCCCCGCATCGGGCTCCCTGCTTGGCGGGAAGCCTGCTTCTCCCTCTCCCGCTCCCCCTGTTTGTGTTCCCTCTCTCGCTGTGTCTCTGTCAAATAAATAAATAAAATCTTAAAAAAATAAATAAATAAAACACATCAGCTGGGGATTGCTTGCCCTCTAAAAAATAATTAATTAAAAAGCTTAAAATGTATGGGGAAAACAAACGAGCTTATATGGAACCAAGAAGACAATGGAAGTCAGTATATAAAGAAGTGCTAAACTTTGTCGTGAAACTTCAGGCTCCTGCCAACTTCTGAACAACCCCCAGATAAACAGCTGCTTATAGCCCTCCCCACCCACCTCCGAAACTGTCACCAGGCGGGGAGGGGACATCCAGATAGGATCTAGTCTACCCACCCGTGACACAAAATCCCTCCCAGGGCATACAGTCACTCGGTTACCATTATTTTGTCCAAGTGCCCCATGATACTGGAGGCCAGAACTCATTCTGGACAGCAAAGACCACTCGGGGAACAGACAGAGGCCTAGATGGCTTCCCCCAGCAAAATGTGCCTACGTGAGCAATGCCCAGCTAGGAATCCCTGATTTACAGACGTCTTCGTCTAACAGGTCCCTTGAAAAATGCAGCTGTCCCTGAGATTTCTGCTAATACCCATGTGAGATCAGCTATATGCAGGGATGGCAAAATGGAGGGCTCAGGGCAGCGGGAGCACCCCCAGATCTGGAGACAGGCATGAAGAGTGAGAGAGGGAGACAGGGAGGGACCAGTAGCCGAAGATTTCAAAATACTGCCGGAGGCCAAGAAAGTTTCTTCCCTTGCCCAGTACTTGACTGTTAGCTTTTGTTGGAAACTAAAATAACCAAATACTACATGTAAAGCTTGACTGGAAGCTAGCTCAAGATCTTAATCAATAATAAAAACTGCAAAGCGGCCATAAAGTGTATTTTGAGGACAACTGAGGAAACTGGGTTAAGGCAGTATTAGAGAACTTACTGTCTATTTTCTTAGGTATAATGATGGTATTGTGGTTATGTAGAAGGAAGTCCTTAATCCCACAAGAGGCACGGTGGAGGTATTTAGGGAGAAATGTAACCTTGTCTGCAACTTGATTTCAAATAGTCCAGCAAGGAAGTAGGTAGAGAGATGGACAGCCAGGCAGATAGGGTGAGCAAGCGGGTCTGGCAAAACGCTGAATTCTAAGTGGTCAGTATACAGGGACCCACTTTATGATTCTTTCAACTTTTCTATTAAAAGTTCACCAAGTCCCATTTTATCATTTTTTAAATAGCCTTTGTGGGAGCCTAATTATTATTTTTAATGAGAAAATGCGTTTGAATTTCCAACCCAATCACTCAAAAGGAATGTTTGGAGCACAACCCGTCCTTCAGCTTCAGTTTCTTTGTATATGTACCACAGGTGTGGGAAGGGAAGTAATTAGTGCGATCCAGGAAGAAAAGGGACTTTACGTTAGGTTTCAAAAGAAAAACTTAATTTGGCTGGATAAAAAGGGAACAAACATTCTTGGAGGTTGAGGGGCGAAACGGAATCACTCCTGAACCCCAGGTAGCTACCAGAACAAAGGACTGAAACTAGGGGAAGGTCAATATAAATAAAGATACTTAAAAATAATGACGGATACTGTATATATTTAGCATCATAGGTTTCAACTGAAACTAGAAGGGGAAAACTAACTTTGCAGAGTCAGAGAAAGTCCCTAGCATTCTCCACAGTTGTGTTGGATTCACCATTTGTAAGTTATTTCTAAAGGCTACAGAACTCCCTGACCAAACATAATTCCCCAAGGGCGTCAGAAGATTGAACACAGACAACAGCCACAACCCCAGAGCTGCTCCTTGAGAGAGGATTAATTAACTTTAGGGTCCCACTGTTTAGAGAAGCCAAGGATCTCAACTTCTGGATGATTCCTGAACCTTCCAGAGTCCTTCAAACAATGGTCTCCATTCAGAAGACAAGAGAAGGCTCATCTGACCTGGCCGCACCCCAGACTGGAACAAGGTCAACTTGCCAGTATCCGCCTCGGGACACAGGCCAGGAGGCCACCAACCACAGCTCCAAGGCAGGGAAGGTGGAAGAGCCCCCAGTGGACCCCGAGCTGCAGGGTGCCTCTTGGGGTCCTCAGAGAGGGGTGTAAGCAAGGGCGATGCTCACGGTTCAGGGCTCTGCAGTTCAGACCCCAGCTGAATCCCCCTCCTCCTCTTTTTCTGTCTCCCCATCCCCCTGCCTCTCCTCCATCCTTCCCTACTTCCACTGTTACCAGTGTGGGGATTTGTTAAAATTTAAAAGTCTTTGGCTACTGACACACTGTCGGTCTTCTGGGGAGGGGCTGGATGGCTGGAGAAGAGGAGTGAGAGACACTTTCATTTTCCCCTTCTGCACCTTTCAAACTGTAAATCATATCCAAACAAGAAAGTAATGGAATTTTTAAAAAGTCGTTTGTTTGAAGTGACCTTAAAGCAACAAAACTTCAGAAATCTAATCTTCACTTTAGATGCTTTGTGACAGGTGGCATGTTTTGAAGAATGAGTTGCTACATTAAAATAATCATAATGGCAGCATTTACTGAGTGTTTGCAGCGCGCCAGGCACTGTTCTGGATGCTTCCTGGACAACGTCGTTTCATTTCCACAACATCTGTAAGGTGGACCCCTGGGCCCCACACTCTTAGCCGCTGTCTCACAGGGCCTGGAAGAGTGGTGGTGCCTTCAGTTTTATCTAGGGACACAGACCTCACAGTAAACAGGTAGGTTCAACCATCAGCAGCTGATCACAGAGCTGGGCTGGAGCCCAGGTCCACATCCACCCACTATAATGCCCTTAAGCCCTAAAAAGACTGCCTCTCTCCAAAAGACCCTATTATGTACGATAAATATTGAAATCTGCACTCATCTTTTTTTAATGTAAAAATCTTCTTCACGAAAAATGATTAAAACCAGCTAGAGCAAGATGAAATTTGTAATAAATTCATTTTTTAAAAAAGATCTCAGGGGCACCTAGGTGGCTCAGTCGTTAAGCATCTGCCTTCGGCTCAGGTCATGGTCCCAGAGTCCTGGGATCGAGCCCCGCATCGGGCTCGCTGCTCGGCAGAAAGCCTGCTTCTCCCTTTCCCACTCTCCCTGCTTGTGTTCCCTCTCTCGCTGTCTCTCTCTCTGTGTTAAATAAATAAATAAAATCTTTAAAAAAGAAAGAAAGAAAGATCTCAGCAGCGTAAAATTACCCAATATTAATTTTTCACTGCAAAAGCAAAAGATCACTCTAAAGTATAATGCTGTTTTGCCCTTCCATAAACTGTGAAAGGGAAACGAAAATGTTTTCCTGTTGAAAACCATCTTGTTCACAGAGGTATGTTTTCACATTATTACTAAGTATTGTACTTAGAAGCAATTCCATAGTTGACACAAACATAATATGTAACTAATGTGTTAGTTACATGGCATCTACAAGTCTTTCAGAAATAGAAGGGAGAAAGGGACAGAAAGCAAGGGACTCAGGAGGAGGAAAATCTTTGATCATATACATTAGCTAGAGACACCATACAAGATATAAAAGTTCCTACCCAAATGACGTTTGAAACTTTTACATTCATTATTTTATGGAAACCTCTAATCCCAAGGGGATAACCAAGAGGCTGGATGAGATCCTCATTTTGCAAGTAAATCAGTGGCCTAACATGACATCACTGGGTAGACGCAGAAAATTGAGACAGAAGAACCACAACTCACACTTGCTGACACCCTCCCCGCCCCCTTCACTACAAGACACATCACTGGGACACAGAACTGCAATCAAAGTTAGGAAACCCAAATGTGACAAAGAACTCACAAGAAGAGGCACCTGCGGGGCTCAGTCAGTTAAGCGTCTGCCTTCGGCTCAGATCATGGTCTCAAGGTTCCTGGGATCGAGCCCCATGTCTGGCTTCCTGCTCAGTGGGGAGTCTGCTTCTCCCTCTGCCTCTGCCCCTCACCCTGCTCATGCTCTTTCTCTCTCTCTCTCTCAAATACATAAATAAAACGGTTAAAAAAAAAAAAGAACTCACAGAAAAACCCTGGTTTAAGTCAAACACACTTGTCTCCCCAAGTGGAGGGGAGGGCGTCCTGTTTTTGCACCTCTTCATCCCTCTCACAGTTCTGGAACACAGTGCCGAGCCCCTTAACCATTTGCTACATGGAACCTGAGAAACTGGGAAAGCAGACTCTATCCCCTTCCAGAAGGGCTCCTGGGTAATTGAGTGTCCAGTTTGCCTGTAACTTGATCAGCAGTTTGGTCAAGATGCTATTTGTAGGACAGAATGTCCAGTGTACTTACACACCCATTTGCCAAATACTGACAGTTTTTAAAAAACAAAGATTATTTTCAGAGCTGGATAACTGATATAGCTTGTACTTTACACACTTGTTGGGTAAGCTTTCTGAAAGATGTTAATATACCAGCAAGCCTCTGTGCTCATTGAAATCAACAGAAGGTTGCCGTTAGCAAAGATTCAAAAGAAGGCCGCAAATAGCACATTCCTAAACCCAGCTTGGGGAATTGGCCCTCAACTAGATTTTCATGGGACTCCACTACATTCCAAATCGTTAGATCCGTAAAGGGACGATAAATTAGGAGACGTGTTTACATACTCTTACCAGAGCCACTGCCCACTTTTCACAAGGTTGCAATTCCTAACAGATCAATTCAATCGTGTACATTCCTCGCAAGAGGCCAAGCAGGGACAAGGTTAGAAATTATTCAAACTATGGGGGAAAGCTAACGGCAAGTGTCAGGATGAAACCACCAAATAGGAAGAAGAGGACAAGCCCAGCAGGCCTGTTTCCAGCAGAAACAGCAAGAGCGAGGGTGAGGGAAGGGGGTCCCTTAGGAACCACTGACTCCTCCAGCAAGTTCCAGCGAGGGAGTTGGCATAGAGGACCAGGTCTCTGGGATCTAGGTCCCTGGTTTCTGGTACAACCCGCCCCTGCCAGGGTCGGAGTTCAGCCAAGTAGTTTCCATCGTGCAAGCAGAAGACAACACAAACTAACCACGGGGGAAAACAACGGGGTGTTGATGAGCCGGCTGGAGCTAAGCAAGGGCTTCAAGGAGGAAGACGAGCAGAGGGAGCGAGGCAGAGAGATTGATTCTCCTGTGGTCATCCACTCTATCCCCAACTGCTAAGAGCAGCGGACATTTACTGAGAGCTTATTATGTGCCAGGCGTCTTTACTCCCATTATCTTTTTCCTTTAATTGTCATGATTCTGAGATAGGTGCTATGACCAAACCCATTTTAGAAATGGGGACATGAAAGAACGAAATATTGAAGTCAAGGTCACTCATCTGGGGAATGGCCAGGATCTGAACCAAGGTCTGTGGCAAAGCTGCTCCCTAGAAAGAAGCAAAAGCGGGAACCAGCTTGTTCTCAGCTGCACTGTGTTCATTCAACTTGCTTCTTAGCTCTCTGTGACCCCAGGTAAGTCAATTCACGTCCCTGTGCCTCAGTTTCCTCATCCCTAAAATGCAGATAATAAGAGAATCGTTTCTAAGCATTAAATGAGATGAACTCGGGTTTACCCATCTGCCTAGCACAGAGTAAGTGCCCAGTGAATGTTAGTTTTTTATCGCTGCGTCGATCAACTCAGCCGGGGACACGAAACCGACTCGTAGGAAAAGGCGCGAACCCCAGGAGCCGCACCGGAGGAGGCCGTGTTAAATGTGGGGGACTGAATCACTGCATAAGCCCTGCAGGTGAGGAGCACCTGCCACCACGGGGCTCCCGACGCAGCACCGCGGGGCGCCGCCACCCCCGTCCCCCCGGGGCCCCCCACGCGGGCCCCGCGCTTGCCTTCCTTCCAGGAACAGGAAGAGGAGCATGATTAAACAGAAAGCTACAAAAAGTCCTCAACACAGGATTTTCCCATTAGTCACACTTGGGCAGGCAGGGTTCCTGCAAGCCAGGCACGTGGCCGGCCTCCTGGGAACATGGGAAGCGGGAAACCACGATGAGTGAATGTGGAGCACCGAGGTCACGACCCGGTTGAAGTCCTCCCATGTGAAGCCTCCCCAAGTGCCGCGAGAGAAAGAGCAAAGCCAAGGGGGGGGCTAGGAGACAAAATACCATCACTTTGCAAAAAGGCAAAGGAGGGAAAGAGTAAATAGAAGTAATTAGGAAAACCCTAGACACAGAGAAGCTGAGTTTAAGGGCAAGACACCATGCGAAGGTCACTAGCACAACACTCAAACAAGAACTCTGAAAACCAGCCCCAAGGCTTAGACCCAAGGAAAAGTACTATTAATAACAGTCACGTATTTGCGCATACTTTGTATAAATACCATTCCGAGTATGATAGGGATGAACTCATTTAACCCTTACAATCACTCTATGAAGGGTGCTATTTGTTTCCGCTCCATTTTGCAGATATGAAAAGTAGAGCACAAAGAGGTCAAGTAACTTCCATCAGGTCACACAGCTGGCAAGCAGCTCACCTAAGATTTTAATCGAGGCAGCCAGGCCCCAGAACACAATACTCTGGGCTCTATGGCCTCTGATGTGTGAGTTAACAGTTCTGATATTAAGTAAAGTTCCACGAAATGGGATAGCTCATCTCTAGTTGAGTTAGAGTCTTAAGTAGAAAATCTATGGGTAATCATTAACTCATCTAATTCAATAATAAACGTAGAATGACAGAATGGTTTTTCTTAGTGAGCCAATCATTGGGAAGGAAAATGCATTTAAATTATTTATATTCTCTAAGTCAATCTATTTTTTTTTTTTGGTGTCAAGTACTAAATTCAAAATAAAATTCCTGCTATCATTTATAAAAAGCAAAATCAAAAAGCCATCCTGATCCACATTTAATACTGTTATAATTGTTGATTACTCGGAAATCCTAAACTTCCCTTTGACTTTTAAAACAATAGGAACAATCGTGTGAAGGGACCAGATCTGCCATATCCCTTTGTCTAAAGTTATATCAATTGTAAATGAAAACATTAAGTGAAAAAAATAAATAAAAGCAGGATTTTGAGCTAACATGATCCCAGTTTTATTGCAAAAAAAAGATAGCAAAATGTTTACAGTAGTTATCTCTGTGTGGTAAGACTGTAAGTTATTTTAATTTTCTTTTTAATGTTTTGTATCTTTTGTCGGTAGAACATGGGAAGTACCTTTTTCTTTTTCTACTCCTTGAATTTTCTAAAATATCTTGACGATAATCACTACAGTTGTTTTTTTAAAACTACAGATAGGGGCGCCTGGGTGGCTCAGCCGTTAAGCGCCTGCCTTCAGCTCAGGTCATGATCCCAGGGTCCTGGGATCAAGCCCCGCATCGGGCTCCCTGCTCGGCGGGAAGCCTGATTCTCCCTCTCCCACTCCCCCTGCTTGTGTTCCCTCTCTCACTGTGTCTCTCTCTGTCAAATAAATAAATAAAATCTTTAAAAAAAAAAAAAAAACTACAGATAAAAAAATCAGTAAGAAACCTTCATTACTATTAGTTTGAACCATATGAAACTATTGTCACTGTAAGTCAAAAGTAGTCAAATATTGGTGATTTCATAATCAACAGTAATTTTAATTAAATTAATTAAATTAATTAAAAGTAATTAATTAATAGTAATATTAATGCTGTAGAAGTAACCATAATTCTGGAAATCCCCCAGTAAGGAAACTACTCGTAAGTGCAATCCCTAATATTTATATACTAGGTATTTCCACTGACTGGAGGCAGAGACAATGCTATGAAATCTTTGAGTTACACCACAGGACAGAAGGGTCAAAGAAAACCACACAGTGGTATAACTTCTACTTTATTACACTATAAAACACAATGTAAGTTCATAAACAATAAAGCCCTGGCCTGATAATTTCTTTTCTTTCCCTCTATATTTCTTTAAATGCCTTCTGAGTCCTTATCTAAATAGTAAACCACCATAATTTCAAAGAGAGTCCTCCAAGCATAACGTTTTAATATCATGAGTTGGTTTTTCCAAACAGGAAAGACTTGACTATTTCATTTTCCAACAACCAATTCTCCATCACCAACTGGGTGTCCTACAATTCAGTTCAGTTCTGATCCCAACCACTGGAGCTAGTCCCAACCCCATAGGTTGAAGGGCTCAGTCCCACAAGACTGCCCCCACTTCAGCCACCGGCTGCAAATGGTGTCCCCAGGCTAACCAACGACAAATTCAGGGATTTCCATGCTCTTCCTCAGGTTCGCCAATTTTCTAGAATAACTCACAGAACTCAGGAAAACTCTAACACTTAGGATTACAGTTTGATTATAAACGATATGACTCAGGAAGAGCCAAATGAAAGAGACGCACAGGGCAAAGTATGGGGGGCGGGGGCTGTGTGCGGTGCTTCCGTGCTTTCTCTGGACATACCACCCTCCCAGCACATCCCTAAATTCCAAGTTTTTATGGAAGTTTCTCACATAGGCATGATTAAGTCACTGGCCATGGATTAATTCAATCACCAGTCCCTCTTCCTTCCCTGAAATCAGAGGATGGGACTGAAAGTTCCAACCCTTGAATCCTGTTGTTGGTTCCTCTGGCAAACAGCCCTCATCCGGAAGCTATCTAGGGGCCCAAGAGTCATCCATTAGTATAAACTCAGGTATAATAAAGGGCTCATCATGAATAACAAAAGACACTCCTAGCGCTCAAAAAATCCCAAGGGTTTTAGGAGTTCTGTGCCAGGAACCAGGGACAAATATGTTTTATTATTCCACACTGACTCAAAGTCTAGAGTCTTTGCTCATTTATATATCAAGATACAGCACTGAACAGCATAGAAAAGATCAACTATTTTATCATATGGTTGAAGCAAAAGAACTCTCTTTCTCTTCGTCTTCCCCCTTCCCACTCCCACCCAGGAACTAAGTCACACCACATCCATTGTCTAGAAACTACCATTTGTGTAACATGTAGGTGCCTAACGTACACTAGTACTTTCAAGCAGATTATTTCCTTCTCCCTAAATCAACTTGGTCACGTTGTTGTAAAAAAACCAAGGGACGGAAGAAAACGGACTTGCCAGAAATGACAAGGAGATGAAGCCCTTAGCCAAGCAGCGTTTTCGAAATCACCCCAGTGCTGATCTGCAGGTTTTATTTAAAGACACTGCTCTATACACTGATGGCCAACACGCCTCCCCCCCCACGACCTCAAGGGAAGAGAAAACAATGAGAACCTGACCAACAATAGGGGGAAAGAAACAGAAATGCACAACATTCTTCTGAGAATAAATGCTTAACGATTAAGAATTCAGGAGTCAAGCTGATTTGTACAACGTCAGAGGATTTACTGTAACAGAACACAAATACACAATTAGCTAGCTTTCACCATTATGAACTTTTCCTGACCCTTACACCATCAAGACTACATGCTGCCCTTACTTCATGATTCCGGTTTCCCAGCACTCCTTAAACTTTGAAAAACTGTTTCTCTCTAGATGTCATAGGTATTAATTAAACCTATACACTATGTGTTGTATTTCTATCACTGACCAAGAACTATGTTATTCATTTGATATGCCAAACAATTCTGAGATGCATAAAGAACAGATGGTCTCCTCAGCCCTGTCCCCACCTCTTGGCCCTCCCCTCCCCCATCTCTCTGTCTCTGTCTGTTTCTGCCTCTCCAAAGCAGCAACTTAGAAACAACAAGAAGGCACAGCAATATCGGCTGCTTTGCTGAGGTACTGGGGCCATGTCTCAAACTCAGGACTTACTGAGCTCAGCCTCTGGGGCTCTGCCATCACATCCCAGTGCCTGGGGGCCCCCCTTCGGATCCCCCATCCTCCACTCCACCCAGCCTTAGGCCCCCACTGCCTACACAATAAAGTGCACAGTTTCTGGAGCTCCACAGCCTCACCTCAGCCTCCCATCTGCAATTTTCACTGAGGAACCCTCCGTTCATACCGGCTCTGCACTGACTTGTCCTGTCCTGCCTCCACACCTTCGCACAGGCTGTTCCTTGTGTTGGCCATGCCGCCCCTCCACTCCCTTTAGGGTCCGCTGACAACACCAGGCTTTTGGCATGTTGAAGTCCCTTCCACCTCTCCTATCAGAAGGCAACTCCCTCTTCTGGGATTCCATACAGCATTTTGTAGTTCTTGGATTGTACCAAACTCATTCTCCATTATTCTACAGTGATTTGTATTCAGAGCTTATCTTTCCCTTCTGAATCTCAAGTCTGCGGAGGACAGAAACCAAGCTTGTTTTGTTCAGTTTTTTTAATTTTACATACCTACACAATACCTAATAGTATCTCAAGTAAGGCCCTTTGTTTTTTCATGAATCGCACGCTGCCTGTAGGGAATATCTACCTGTTTCACCTGCAAAGGCTATATTAAGACACGAACTTGGCAATCCTGCGTATGAAATAGATTTTTCCCTCGGAACCCTGCTTCCTGGCTCTATCACCTAGCTTCCAGCAATCTTCAATGCCTCTTGTTTCTAGCCACACTTGTTTTGTGTTTTGCCTTTAATGGAGGAGGAGGAGGAGGTTGGAAAGAATTGAGGAAGCTGCAAAGGAATTAAGGCTCCACATGCATACAGCACACACATGCGAAGAAAAATGAAGGAATGCCTGTTCATGAGCCATCTGCCAGTTCACCAATGCCAGGAAATCCCAGGCTGCTGTTTGTATCATGTAGATAATTCACACGATTGTGTTGGAGACTTCCAGCTATGAAGAGCTGTTAGAACATTTGAAAATTAGCACTGCCGAGTTATATCGTGAGACAGAAAGCCCCGTGAATTCTTCAAGCTTCCACCCCTTACAGGAATGTCACAAAAGCACGTTATGCCTGTATTTAAGCACGGGGGAGGAAGGATGTTGCCGATATTGAAAAGGATTTTTTGTTTGTTTGGTTTTAACTCTACCTATCACGTGACATTTTATGTATGGGTTCTTTATAAATCTTCAACCACTCAGCTAAACTTATCTGGCCTGTTAAGAAGGGTAATGGCATAGGGCGCCTGGGTGGCTCAGATGGTTGGGCGTCTGCCTTCGACTCGGGTCATGATCCCAGGGTCCTGGGATCGAGTCCCGCATCGGGCTCCCCGCTCGGCGGGGAGCCTGCTTCTCCCTCTGACCCTCTCCCCTCTCATGCTGTTTCTCTCTCGCTCACTCTCTAAAAACTAAATAAAATCTTTAAAAAAAAAAAAAAAAGAAGGGTAATGGCATAATTGTCTAATTTGTGTCTTTTTAGGAAACTGAAGTCCATTTTTCCTTAATATCCCCCTTATGCTAAAACTTCTAAAAAATTCATTTATAAACCTAATGACATGTAAACTGAATTACTCCATTCAAAGATTTACTCTTAAAGCAAAAAGGACAATTCCTAAAGAATTCCTTGGAAAACAGCCCATTTTCCACTAAAAAGCAAAACCTGCATTCAATTTCTGATGCCTTCATTTCCTTTAAGTAGATGGGCCTATGGTGAAAAAGTTAAAAAAAAGAAAAAGATTAAATATACAACCTTCCTTTTACCTGTGGTGCTGAGCACACAGTGCATACAATTTCACACAATAATAACAGAGAACATTTGAGAACAAGGAACATCCATTTAGCTGTGGTTTCCCCTCATCTGTGACGTGAGTGAGACATTTCACTTCTCTTCATCTTGGTGAATCCTCAGTAAATGTGTTTTCTCATCTCTGCGAGACCGAGACTACAGAAGCCTGCTTCTCAGAGAGCTTGCAAGAATCTGATCAAGCCTTGAAACAGTTGAGCATGTCTTCCACGCTCTGCTGCCCCAAGGACCGCTGGTCAGACAGACACAGTGAGAACAACTGCATAGAATTTAATGTTTAATACCACGGGATGGATGCCATAGGCCTTCATGCACTCTGCGCATCCATTCCCAGGAGATAAAATCAGAGGGAAAACCTAGGGAAGGTTTCTTGGGAGTGCTACCCTTGATCTCAGCTTGAAGGATGGGTATAGACTCTCTCATCCCACCCCCAGCCCCAGGTTAGGTACTTGCGCCACGTGCCAAACATACTAAAGACACTTTATCATTATTGCCTGTTTTACCACCTTCCCAGAGAACCTGCTAGCTCCATAAAGGCACAGACTGAGTCTGTTTTGTTCACATCACTTCATCCCCAGGACCTTGCGCACGGTAAGGCACTTTACTAACATTTGCTGAATTAATAAATATATCAAAGCACCGTCCCGTGAAACAAAGGCATAAAAGAAAGATATAAAGTATTATGGAACATGACAGACACACATTAATAGATGCCTTTGGTGCCCTGGTTCTAGAAACACAGTTGAATTTAGTTCACCTTTGAAAACAGTTTCGTGAATGGATTTGGGTTTTGAAAACTTTTGCTTTGAAAATTTTCATTAACACTTCCAAACATATCAATGTCCTACCATACTTACCCGATGAAACAGTACTTGCTTACTTTTATCGTCATTCTTTTTTTTCACAATGACCAGATTTTTGCACCTCAGGCCTGGGGAACAATATGGCCCATAGAAGCCGGCAGACAAAACAGCCTCTTATTAATTCGAGAAGGGACAGAGAGGGGAGACTATAGCTAACATTTGTGGGTGAATACTGGAAAGCCTAACCCTTCACTTTATTGTAAACAAAAAGCCAAGTCAGACACCTGGATTCCAACTCTGGCTTCCTTCCTTCCAGTATTTAAGTGTCTGCTCTGTTCTAGGTCCTGTGCTTGGATCTTAGCCGCGGACAGTGCCCAAGACACATACACAGGCCCTCTCCTCACCAAGCTTAATGGTCTGCTCCCCCACTACAGGCTAATGCTGTTCCTGACTCCCACAGGCCACTGAACTCCTCGGGGCTCGGTTTCCCCATCTGCAAAGAGAGCGGGTTAATTACAAGATGACCACCAAAATCCCCTCTGACTGTAACTAAGGTTTTAGCGCTAAAAACACCACAATCGCTCCATAAGTCAGTTAGCCTCAGTCATGCATCTCAAGTCCTGCTTACCCAGATCCAGAGAGCTGGGAAACCAGCATGAGGATTAAGTGCAAATGTAGACCAAGGAGCCTTATCAGAAGCAGCAGAACTGGGGCCACTTCAATGGAGAGCCAGCTTTAACACAATGGGAAGAGTCCTAGACCGAGTAAAGGAAACTGCTTAAGTCCTGGCTAGGCCAACTTAGTGTCCTCAATTCTAAATAAGCTTTGAGGAGATGGTCAAGGTTCCTTCCAGCCCCTAATGCTACAGAATTCTACTTCCTCATTCCAGTATGTGTTTTTCCTAGCACCACCAAGCAATAATTGTATCCTGAGGCTATTTACCTGGGTAGAGCATCAGATCCCACAAGTTAAGGGCTCAGTCCTACAAGCCTGCCCATCCCCTCACCTTGGATGGCAATTCCAAGTCCAGGTTGTCACCTTGTGCTTCTGATCCACAGGCTATAAATCAGAGGTTCCCGTAACTCCACACTTGGGTGCAATTAATTTGCTGAAGCGGCTCACAACACTGAGAGAAACATTTGACTTACTGGCTCACCGGTTTCTTAGAAAAGATATGACTCTGGAACAACCAGATAGGAGAGACACATATGGTAAGGTATGAGGAAAGGATGTGGAATGTCCACGCTTTCTAAATGCGCTACTCTCCACACACCTCCAGGCATTCACCAACCCAGAAGTTCATCCAGTCTTGTTGTTCAAAAGTTTTTTTAAAGCACTTAATCAGAAGCTCTCCCCGCTAACTCTTCCCCTTCCCAGAGGTTGGTGGGTGAAGCTGAAAGTTCCAATCCTCTAACCACATGACCTTTCAGAGGACCAGCCCCATCCTGAGGCTACCTAGGGTACCATCCTGAGTCCAGAGCATCCCCTCTAAGGGGGCTCCTCATGAATCACAAAAGACACTCCTACCACTTGGGAACTTCTAAGGGTTTGAGGAACTTTGTGCCAGGAACTGGGGGCAAAGACTAAATATATTTCTTATTAAACCACATTCATCATAAGATTTACTTCAATGCAACATTCACTAGTCAGCAATGGTAAGAGGAACAATGATCAGTCCAACCCTGAATAATCACAAAGTATGTCAGGAGGATGATCACATCAAATCCTAGGAGAACACTGTCAAAATTCTGTGACTATACTTTTGGATCGACTGGCTAGAGATAACCAGATAATTGATGAATGAATCTTCCAGAACTCTTCCGAAACAAAGTGTCACATTCTACCCTTATAAAGGCAATGGTTTTTTTCCTTTTGTCTTGCTCTCCTTCCTTGCCTAATTTTGGTAGCCAATGGCTCAGCCCCACATATCCCATGCATCACAAGAGAACTCCCTGCCAAGCCCACTCGTCCCTATTCCTCCCCCCTTGAGGCCTCAGGTGCTCCCAACATTGCTTCCTCAACCCCCACCCCTGTCATTACACAACCAGCCTCAGTGGCAGCTGGGAAGCTAGATGAGATAGGGGATGCCTCAGGCAATAGCAGAGGACCTGAAAGGAAAATGCTGGAGCACTTAGGAAGTTTGTCTCACCGGATAGTGGTGGTAGGTTAGTATTTGGTTCAGGACAAAATAATAATAATATACTTTCTTGGTACTTACTATGTGCCAAACACTGTGCCATTAACTCTCATGTTTTAGAGCTCATGTAATTGTCACAACAACCCCACATTTTCTCCCTAATACAGATGAGGAAAGTGGTTCAGATTTTTCCCCTCCGTACAACAGCATTTTATTTAGTGGTGGGAATGCAAACACACAGGAGCATGCAAACAGAATGACGGGAGGGGAGAGTCGGGAGAGCTGCAGCTGTTTAGAACCCTGGGATGAGCAGGGGTGCCTGGATGGCTCAGCCAGTTACGTGTCTGCCTTCAGCTCAGGTCATGATCCCGGGGTCCTGGGTTCGAGCCCCACATCAGTCTCCCAGCTCAGTGGGGAGCCTGCTTCTCCCTCTCCTCCCAGCTTGTGCTCTCTTCTCCCTATCTCTCTCTCTCTCTCAAATAAATAAATAAAATCTTAAAAAAAAAAAAAGAAAGAAAGAATGCTGGGATGAGGAAAGACAAGAAGGTGGGGGCCTTGGGGGATGGCGAAGGCACAACAGAAAACCAGTTGCCCTGAGTTCCACAGTTTGGCAAAAGGATTCTCAAGGTGAGATGACCGGCAGAGAAACTCAGTTTGCCTGGGGTATCTGCCACTTTCTATCCATCCCTCCCTCCCCAAAAAGTCCCTGGGCAGATTCTGGCTTTTTCCCCCTTACAAAGAGAGCCATGTCAGTAACTGGCAGAGGAGAAACGGAGCCCAGCTTCTCCATAAAGTTGCCATTATAGGGGGCATCCATCCCCAAAGCCACTGAGAAAAGAGAAAACCTCAGCTTTGCCCAGGTATCTTTATTTTAGCAGATTCCACACTAGGATACCAAAATAGTGCTTCTTTTCATGAGGTACCACTCATTTGAGGAGTTACTTTTCTCCATAGGATATTTTACTATTTTAAGCAGTTGTACATTTGACTGCCACAGACAAGAACAAATGAGTCATGGAGAGGAAATGCAGGACCAAAATCCTTTCGCTGAAAACCTGGAGGTCAGATGTGCCTCGAAATTCAGACTTTGTAGATTCTAGAAAGGTAATGCAATGCATTTAGCACACATTATGTAACACGCCAAAATCAAATTTATTGGGATTACTGCAGCAAAATTTAGTAATATTCGAACCAAGTGAAATGAATACATACTACAGAATCTTATATTGGTTCTGGTTAGGTTTTACCACCAGTGGGGTATGCAAAAAAGCCTCAAAAACTTGGTGTTCAGAGCTTTTCTGACTTCAGAATTGTCCAAAAGGGATTACAGGCATGTGCAAATGGCTCAAATACTAGAAAACATAGTCAACCTACCAGTAATCAAAGACGTACAAATTAGAACAATCAAGGTACCACTCTTTGCCTTATAAATTAGCAAATGTGTTTTTCTGAGACAATGCCAACAGTTTGAAAACTGAGTCCTTCGACACTGCGGTGAGCAGTAAACTGGGACAACCTTCAGACCATCGATGGTGGTGTCATCAATGGCCTCAAAAACACAAATACCTTTGACCCCAACACCGCCTTTCCAAGAACTCCTTTTCCATGGACATCATCGGTATCTAGACAAAGCTTTACACACAGACATTCACTGAAGCAATTCATTTGAGGGGCGCCTGGGTGGCTCAGTCGGTTAAGCGTCTGCCTTCGGCTCAGGTCATGATCCCGGGGTCCTGGGATCAAGCCCCACATCGGGCTCCCTGCTCAGCGGGGAGACTGCTTCTCCTTCTGCCTCTGCCCCTCCCCCCACTCATGCTCTTTCACTCTCTCTCAAATAAATAAAATTTTTAAAATTTTCAAAAATAACCTAATTCATTCGAAAATTCAAATTCAATTAAAAATAACTAGCAACAACTGAAATCTAAGACAGAGTCACCAAATCAGTGAATCCATACAATAAAATATTATGCAGCAATTTTTTGAGTAGGTAGGGAAATGGAGAGACTTCACATATAATATTAAAGGAAAAACACAGGATCGGGGTGCCTGGGTGGCTCAGTCGGTTAAGCATCTGCCTTCGGCTCAGGTCACGTTCCCAGGGTCCCTGCTCATTGGGAAGCCTGCTTCTCCCTCTCCCTCTGCTGCTCTCCCTGCTTGTGCGCGCTTGCTCTCTCTCTCTCTCAAGTAAATAAATAAAATCTTTAAAAAAAAGAAGAAAGAAAAACACAGGATACAAAATTATATTTGCATTATGATCCTATCCAAGCAAAAAAATAGAGAGAAAACTAGAAGGAAATACACTAACAGTGGCGAGTGCCTTGGAGTAACAAGACCAAAGGGTAATTGTTTCCCCTTTAAATCTTTAAATCTTTGGGAGAATTTTCCAAAAGGACCAACAGCACTGTATTTTAGCTGAAGGGAAATGGAAAAAGAAGGCCTGTCTACATAACTCCCAGTCAATGGCAGCAAATTCACGAATCTGAGGTGCCACTCTGGGCTTTTATAAACATACAATGAACCTTTCTTTGCATAACAACCACCACCTCCAGAATGACAACTTTATAGGACGTGTGGTCTACATTTATTAGACAATTTGGCTGACATTTTAAGTCCAGCGTAATGGACACCATGGGAAAGAAATCCAGAAAGAAACAGTACAAAGGATAAGAGATATGCTCACTGGCAGTCGGTAAGGCAGGCAACGATAGGAGCTAGCACATGCCCATTTTATAGGTAAGAAAACAGAGTCATAGACAGCCACACTCCCCGAAGTGGCAGGGGTTCTCCCTGACTTCCACTCCAGGGCTGTCTTAGAGCTTGGTGCTCTTTCCACTCTATCTTGCCATTGGCCTATTACTTGGTGATTCTTTATAAATATCGTCAAATAAAAAGAAATTTCTCACTAGCAAGAAAACCAAAATGATTTACTAATAATAAGAACGGGCTTCAGAAGCTAACAGATCTGACTGAAGGTCAAAATCCAACTTAAATATTTCAGTGACTTTTTCAAGTTAACTTCTCAGATACCCGATGTTCTCATCTATAAACACAGGAATAAAACCACATAGCTGACAGGGTGTTGAAGAATTAAATGATCTGAATACTCAGACCAGAGCCTGCCACAAAACAGGTATAAGAAACACCGCATCCTTCCTCCAAAAAGAGTGAAGTGTCTACAATGAACCAACTCCAAATTCCAAGTTTAGTCCTTGTTGGCACACCAGACTCCTTATTCTCCCTGCTATCAGGAGCCCACCAAATCTTTACCAATTACTGAAGTGCCCTAAAATAATTAGAAACCACTCAACATAACAGTTTTAACCAATGACAATTTAAATCATTTTTTGTTAGTTTTAAATAATTTCTCTTTTGTCTTAACATGTAAGTAAGCTTCAACATCAGAGCCAAATTCTTTAAAAAGTAACAATGAAATTTTTTTTCTATTGCCTTGGGGCTTTGGCCTGTCTCATTTGAATTCAACTACTGAAACTCCCATATCATCTGTTTGATTAATTTCCTTTAGGGGGGCAAAAGGGGGAGAAGAGAATGAAAGGCACTTCTCAAATTTTTCATTTCCTCTTTAAATTAGATTTGGGCATGGAAGTCTCAGCTCCCAGGATGCTTGCTCAAAACATTCTGTCCACTGACTATGTTATTATGTGGCTGCACAGCTTGGCTGCTACCTGGCCAAAGGAGAACCCAGAATTTAATAAAGCTTATCTTTAGCATCAGATGAGGAGTAGGAGGCTGGATGGAAGCCCACAAAACCGGAGGAGAGTGCCGTTCTCTCTTCACCAGCCCCCGAACCTTTTCCACCCACTCCTTTCTAGAAGGCCGTGCCCATTGTCTGGTAGAGAAACTAATAAGCCCAAAGGTTGAGTAACCAGAAACCTTAAGGGCATAAATAAGCCAAGATGTGGAAAATCATCCCTTCTGATGCCTGTGGTATACAGTTTCGAATGTGGCTTCTAAGAGACAGAAGTTTAACGAGATCCTTCTAGCAGGCAGGAAAAGAAAGAGACATTGTCACTACCCACTGTGAAGTTATCTGTCCTTTTCTCTGCTTCCCAACTTCTGCTAACCACATGCTTACAATTTTAGGATGTCCTACACTTCCGATCTTAGAATTTCAACAAGACTGCTGAGGTTGATTTCTGTTCTGTTTTCTCTCTGGGGAGAAGTGGGGTACGGTAGAGAGAATGAACTTTGGAATCAAGCAGGCTAGGTTATCAAAGATACATATAAAGATACACACACACATACACACACGCTCACCTCCCACTGGTTCTGCTTCTCTGATTGAAGGCTGACTGATACATCAGCTATGTGACTGGGCCAATTATTTAACTGCTCTGGGCCTCAGTTGCCTCACCGTAAATAAGAACTTCATAGGACTCTGAGAAATAAGTGTAGAGAAAGCATATTAATCACCCAATTCAAAGCTTGGCATACAGCAAGCACTCAACGCTGCTGCCTATTTCCTTCTTCCTACTTTCCTAAAACATTACCTACAAACATTAATACCGTCATAGATTCCAAGAGGACCAGATGTTAGCTGGTCAGGACATCTTTTCTTCATACAGGCCTCAAGTCACACGGGCACCTTTGTACTCTTTCCTTTTTAGATACTTTGTTCTTCTTCAATGGTAAACTTTCATCAAAAAACATTGCTCTGCAATTCGATGAGAACTTTTTTCATCACATACCAAACCTGAGAGCTGAGTGTTGCTCAGAGATCCATCGAAACACAAACTTAACCCAGGAATGGACATCTCTGGCTGATGGCTGATTATATGCATCCAATGCTGATTTTTTAACAATTTTATTCCCAGGTTAAGCTATTCAAATTCTGGGGCAGCTACGTACGGTCTACAACCCCGAGTGCAATTTGAACCTGATGATGCACCCACTTGTCTCAGCCATGAAACACGGGGTGAAAACGAAAATCTCCCATCCAGTAATACATGTCACTAGCTTCCATTTCCCCAGGAGGGATGACTGAAAAATACGGGTCTGCTAATAAAGGCTCAGGAGACATACTCTCCATCCTGTTGCCTTCCTAACATGTTGTTTTCTGTGAAAAAGTGAAGGCCAAAGTGATAAGCCAGTTTAAACTGTAAGAGATTCGAATCTTCTCAGGAGTAAAGAGCAAGCAGTGTATGTGTCTGTATGGAGGAGATAGTCACGGTTGGAAGGCTTCCAGATGCTTATTATTTGGACGTGAGGAGGAGCCACTCAAGCTTGGAAGAGCTTGCTGATGTAAGATTCCAGGCTGTGGTAACCCCAACTGGCCGAGAAGGTATGCGTTTATTATTATTATTTAACTAGTGCTGTAAAGTGGCAATTAAGAAGGAAACCAGTGGCAAGGAATCCCTGGGGTCTACAGCCGTAAAAACAAGAGTGTAAGACTGGACTTCCGTAAAAGTTACACGTCCTCTTAGATTTCAATTAAAAACTCCTGCTCCAAATTCGTCATTGAAGACAACACTTTTATGGTCTCTGCTGGTGGCTTCCTGCTCTGACCACAGAAGGTTCCTTTGTGGTGACAGGAATTGACTCAAAGAAGAAAAAAAAAATGTAAGTTTACAAACGCGCCTTCCCTTTTTCCAAGCCTGATTTATCCAGGATATGTGGGGAAGACATCTGAAAGCCCCCAAGAATCCATCAACCACTACAATTAATGAAAACTTGGAAAGGAAAGAAATGGAACTCCCCAAGGTCTTAAGATATAAAACAAAGGTGGGGGGAGCTACGACAGCGCACCCGGTCGCCGGTGTCGATCTTTCGCTCGCGGGGCCTTTGAGGACAAGCGCGGCAAGGGGTCCGCGGGGCTCCAAGGTGCTCAGCCTGGCGGGAAGCGCCCGGACGGAAGCCAAGACCAGGCCCAGTCCCTACACCCCGGACAGCTCAGAGGGGCGGGCTAGGGGTAACAGGTCCTCAGAGGAGCGGGCGAGAGGAGGGAAGGCGGGTCCCGGGCAAGCGGGAAGGGAGGGACGGGAGCCGTCGCCCAGCGCCGCACCCGGCCCGGCCACCCTCCAACAGCCAGATGTTCAGCGTCGGGATCCCGCGGCTCTGCCAGGGCAAGGGCAGCTCAGTGCACAACGGGGCTGCCGTCCGGACCCCTCGCCTCCTCCCGAGCGCCCAGGCCCCGACGGGACACTCACCCGGGGCCACTAGCGGCGAACTCACGGTGCCTCCCACGAAGACAGCGGCGGCCAGGACCGCGGACCCCGAGAGTTCCCCTGGGGCCATCGCAGCGTTCCTTCGCCCTCCACCCACCGGGCGCCGCGTCCCGGGATCCAGCAGGCAGTGCAGCTCGAGAGCCGGCCGCCGACGGAGTAGCAGGGCTCGGCCCCCGCGCGCTGTGAACCCCGCCCGGTACAGCACCCTCTTCTCCGGCCCCACCCACCCGGCTCGGCCCTGCCTCTCCCCGCCAAACCCCGGGCTCCGCCTGCCCCGGAGCGAGCCCCACCTGTGGCCCCGCCCTCGTCCCCGCCCATCGCGGCCTGACCCCGCCTCGCCCCGCGGCGTCCGCTTCCTTTCTAAATTCCACCGCTTCTGCGGCCGCCCGGATTAGGCCATGACCCCGCCCCTCCCGTCCCGCCCACCAAGGTCCGACCACACCTCCCTCCGGTAGCCCCGGTCACGCCCACTTCTGCCTGGTCCCGCCTCTTCTCGCCGCGCCCGCTCCGTTTCCCAGTCCGGCTTCAGCGCAGACGCGGGGATTGCGCTGGAGCTAGAGGAGCGGGCAGGTCTCCGCGGCTCATCCTGCCCTTCGCTGAGAGCAGACGGGCGGAGGAAGAGGAAGAGAGAGAGCGGGACAGGAAGCTCTAGATGACCTGACTTGACCGTCATCGGAGTGGGCATTAATTCTTTGTTGGCATTTCTATTCAGCTGTCATTCCCCTCCGTGACTGGTCCAGAGAGGGGCGCTGCGCCGTACGTGAAGCTTCACTGTTTGAAAATTGAGGAGTAAAGGCAACTCCTTTAAATTTCTTCCTATCTCCGCTTTCCTTTAAGCTGCTCCTTTTGGAGAATAAACCTATACCTACCTGCAGGAACAAATTGCTTTTTTTTTTTTTTTTTAAATCGTGCGCCCACATTGCACTTTGCAAATACTTTCACGAAATAGTTCTTTAGGTACCTCGTCACTTACCATCTCCTTATATCCTCATGTCAGCTCTGTGAGGTGAGTAGTATCCCCATTCCACCGGCCGTTGAGTAAACCCACAGGACACTGTGATAAACTGGAATTAACTCGTCTTCATGGTGTTTGCTCACTGCTGTGCTCAATGACAACACACACTAAGAGTCAGAAGTGACTTTGAAGTTGAATCATCATGTGCATTGATTAGACAAGAGCCTTTGTGAGTAGTTCCCTCTTTACTGCACTTGAGAGACCCCTGAAGCCAGGTAGTCAGGCGTTCAGTAACGCTCAAGATCACAGGCATGGTGAGGGGGGTGAGGTCTGAGGGTTTTCACAGAATGGGGCTCTTCCTTGGTTTGACTGTCACCTTCCAATTTTCAAAAGAAGACTATTTATCTTCTTGTTGAGTCCTGGAAACATAGACTCTTACAAACACTGGGAATCCCCAGAAGCTTGGGCCACTACAGATAGCTGGGGCTGAAGGACGGGAGCCCCTGCCCTTGGAAGCCAAGGGCGGGCACTGTGGGTCCTGTTCAGTTGTGGGCACATCCTGCAGTCTGGCAGGTGAAGCCGTTTTATACCACACTAAAAACTGAGAATGGCTGCAGAGGGAAAACGTCCATGTAGGTTTCTAACTTAAAAAAGGAGAGAGTCCTGGGCCTAGAAATTAAACTGTAAACTGTAAGTTGTAGCCAGAACCAGCTATATAATTTGCAGAACCTAGTGTCTAATGAAAATGCAGGGCCTTTTGTTCAAAACTTATTAAGAATTTCAGGATGGCAACAGCAGGTTTAAAGCAGTTGTGGAGCCCTTCTAAGCATGGAGCCCTGTGTCCAGGCCATATACCCATAAAGCCAGCTCAGGTTTTGGCACTTAGAATGCAGCAAAATGCTTGAACCAAGATATCTATGCAAAATGTAAAATATCATTTGAAAAATTAATCATGTTTCACTCTTTTTTTCACAGATTGAACTTACTAGTAAAAAAACAGGACCTTTTTTGTTAGGTAATCTCTACGCCCAACCTGGGGCTCAAACCCACAGCTCCAAGATCAAGAGTCGCACGCTCCACTGGCACCCCAAGACAGGGCCATTTTAAACAACATATTTGAATTGGATGTCTACTCATGGCTCTCCAGAAATAAAAATACAACCCTGTAATTAAAGCTGGATGAAACCTTAGTAACCGTCTATCAAGCCCCTTACTTTAGAGATGAGAGATAGTTAAGTGACTTGCCAGATACCTCATACCTAGATGAACCAGGGTTGGAACCCAAGGCTCTGAAATTTCCCTTCTCAGATTTTTTGTAACACCTAGGTGTTTGACCCAGTCTCTGTAGATACCTCCCTGTCACATAACCCCATATATGTGCATTTGCACATTCCACTAAAGGGAGGGAGGGCAGGAGGGAGAAAGGGATGAAGGGAGAGACAAAGGAAGGAAAGAAAATCAAGCTTCAGTTATTCCCCAGGTACTTACCACTACAGATTTGCTTGCACAATTTAAAAAGCCATCGCTTGTTTAGTTTAAATGTGAAGACTTCCATGTGATGGAAGGTTTTTATATTAGGAAGGGGATGTCACATTTCTTCTGAGGAAATAAAAATCGACACCATGAGGCTAAGGGATCTTCCCATTTGTTTCAGAAATAAAATTAAAATATTAAAAGGTAGAATAGCTGTTAACAATAGCTCTCATTTATTCATCCCTTAGATTTAGCCGCATCCCACAGTGAGCACTTTTCCTGTGTTCCTTCATCAAATCCTCACAACTTGATATTTGAGGAGGTATTGTTACTGCCCTTCACTTCAAAGCTGAGAAGATCAGGATGTGAGGAATTAAGGAATTTACCCAAGTCACACAGCTGCTCCATGGTGTTGCTGGGACTCAAATCCAAGATCAGCTCACTGCAGGCCTGCACTTGAACTTCTGCTTATACTGTTCTGCCTCCAAAATGCAAAATACTAGCCAATTAGCTCTCTTTTTCCAATACAAAGTCTTAGTCTGTTTTTGCATGCTTAACCTAGCCTTTTTGAACCCTGTGTCAACAATTTTTTTCTTCAAGGAGAGTGTTTATGGGAATAGGTTATAAATAAGAGTTTGGAGGAATCAAGTTTACAAATTAGGCAATGGGCTGTCCTTTCTGTTTTTTGTTGGTTTTTGTTTTGTTTTGTTTTGTTTCCAGTGTCTCTGTAAGAATTCAGTTAATCATTCCCCTTAGTAGAAACCTTTCCGGTTTTCTCTGTGCCGCTAAGGTGGTGATTTTCATCACCACACCATTTAAAAGCGTAAGACTCAGTTGGCTGGTATTTACTTTACTTAATGTTGAACAAACTTCCTCAGAAAGTCTCTGTAGAATTTCTTCCTTCTGTGATTTAGATGTAGTCATGTTTCCTTTTGAGAGGTTATATCCAGGAGAAAAGCTGATAATTAAAAAAATATATATATGCATATATATAAATGTTTGCAGGGAATAAAATGATATTTCATACAACCTAGGGTTATTTTGATCTGACAGCAAGCATGTACCATGTTCCTAGCACTGGGTTGAGGGTAGGAGGCCAGAGGGGAGAGTCACTGAACATTTAGTAAATGATCAAAGGCCCGGGGGCGGGGTGGGGGGGGCATCCAGCCCTAAGATTCTACACCATAATAAGAAATCAACAGAGAGGATGAAGGGTGCCAGAGTCAGGCTAGAAGGAAGGGTTTCTCAAAATTACCAAAACACTATGGGCCAGATAATTCTGTGTTGGGTGGCTGTTTTGTGCACTGTAGGATGTTTAGCAACATTCTCTGCCTCTACAAACTAAATGCCAGTAGTACTCTTCCCACCACCGCCCCCCTCCCCCCGAGTTGTGACAACCAAAAATATCTCCAGATATTACCAAATGTTCCCG
>NC_138370.1:150408363-150434148 GCF_054177405.1 Leptonychotes weddellii | reverse complement strand
CCCTCTCCCACTCCCCCTGCTTGTATTCCCTCTCTCGCTGTGTCTCTCTCTCTGTTGAAAAATAAATAAAATCTTAAAAAAAAAAATAATAACTTTGGAAAGGCAAGCTATGTCAACAATCGCTTCTCCCTAAAAGGCATGATTCTAAGAGTTCTCATATTCCTTTTGTGTTCCTCGTGGTTCTACGTCATGCAGTTGCCTCTGAAACAGAGTCTGTGTCTTGCCTGGGCCGCCCTCCCACCTACTGTCCCACTGTCAGAGTGCTCCTTGCAGAAGCCTGATTATAGCAGACACTCCTCGGCTCAACACCCTTCCAGGAGCCAGCCCTTTGCTGCCTACGGGGTCACATTAAAACCGTCAGCCCGATGTAACCTACCTGTCTACCTCTGGGTAGTTCCGTTCCATGCAGGCAGGACCCAGGTCCCCCTCTCTGCGTCCAGGCTCCCTCACTTTTCACATATTCCGGTTGAAGAAGGTCAGTCTCTTGGCCTCTCTGACTCAGTCACCACTGCCAGGTGCTTATTCATGGTCAGCTGGCCCCTAATTGCTCTCTGGGTACAATTCTAGGATGGCCACTCTGACCTCTAGGAATTGCTGCAATTCTCTTCATTGCCCCCTCCCCAAACATGTATGCTGCCTACTGTCCCCCCTCCCCCGCCCCCACAACATACTAATACAAGTTGCTGCGTGTAACAGACTTTTCCTGAAAGTTTGGCCAATACCCTCTGTGGATCCAGCACAGACAACAGGAAAGGAGACTGTTCTCATAATTCTCTCGGCCATCATGGCCATGGAAAATTCCTTATTGGAAGCACGCCACACTCCTTGGGTCTCCACTCACCTCTTTGCTTTTAGGATTAGAGCAAAGAACCCTTACCTCTCTTCTAGAATTCCAAAGCCTTCCACACACTCCAGGGCCAATTTGCTTCCCCTCAACAAGATCCTAAAATTCTCGTTACTTTGTGATGCAGAGGATTAGCTGATCTTATTCAGATTCCAGATTCCATGGAATCCATGGGCCCCTGAGGGGTCTGTAAATAGAAATAAGGGAGTTTGTGGATTTGGGCAGGGAAAAATATTACATCTTTATTAATCTTGCAATTATTCATTCAATTAATCTTAAATTATTCATCCAGTAAGTACTCATTTTTTTTCAATAATCTTGAAGTGAAATTTAGCATTGCCTTCCATTATGAATGTAGGCAACATCCCACAGTGTCTGCCACACTGGCCTCAGGAGAAATCACAGGTATTTTCATATTTATTACAGTTGTGCAGATGTCTCAAAATGTGGCTTAGACCCCTGATTATTTCGAAATCACTTTGAGGTTTAAAATTTCAAAGGTTTAAAATAAGATCTTAATATTTAAAATGTGAAGTGGGATATATCACTCAACCACAGTTTTTTTCAAAACTTTTCGATAATATTTCAACGCAACTGGTTTCTTTGTAGTACTACATATTTTATTTCATATATTTGAAAATACAATTTGGAGAAGAGATTCCACAGGCCATGCCATCCTGTCAAAGGGATCATACACAAAAGCACACACCAAAAAAGTATGAAACCCCTGCTCTAGTAGCTGCCTTTGAATAATTCCCCCCCACACACACACACACACTGGAATTTTCTTACGTGAAAGGTATCTTCCCGCTGCTGCTTCTCTAGAAACTGCTGTGGTTATAACCAAGGTTTGGGGGATTAAGTTTATTTAGCTGGTTAGCTAAATACACATTTCTATACATTTGTTTTGTGGGGATATTTCTGTCCTCACCCATGGATGAAATTTAGAGCAAGCCCCATGATCTTCCTGGTACCTTTAAGGTAATAAAAGCTGCTCTGGACACTAATTAGAAGTCCAGTCCTCTGTAATGATTAAAAACTCTTCTCTCTCCTATGCTCGTGCCCTGGGAAGGCTGTGTCGTCCATTTACTGAAGCAGTGATGTGCCATCCACGGGCATGCCTTAATTGTCCCTTGGCTGCTGGAGGATTGGTCCCGAAGGTTCTCAGCTGAGGGGATCTCTGGAAGTTGGCCTCAGCAAAAGAGAGCTACTTCCTTCCCGGGGACATCCCTTATCCAGGGACTGGTTAATGGGAATGGGGGAGCACTGTCTTCCCAAGAGGGACAACTTCAGAAGAGCCACCTGTTCTAGAACTTCGCTATGGGAAAGGTTGGAGCCTCTGTAGCAACTGCATCCCAATTCAGTGCCTTCCTCTGCCCGATCCTGATCACACCCCACCTCTTGCGTGCAAATCCCCATCTGAGTCTGTATGCTGGGGACCCAATCTTTGCCCCTTCTTCACCGCCAGGTCCTTCTGCTAGTCATTCCCCCTCCTGCTGACCGCTTTTTTATCTTCACAGACTTGGGTGTGAGGGAGAGGAGAAAGGACAAGGAAGTTCTATTTGCATATTCTCATCAGAACTAAATAGGAATGGGGGCGCCTGGGTGGCTCAGTCGTTAAGCGTCTGCCTTCGGCTCAGGTCATGATCCCAGGGTCCTGGGATTGAGCCCCGCATCGGGCTCCCTGCTCTGCGGGAAGCCTGCTTCTCCCTCTCCCACTCTCCCTGCTTGTGTTCCCTCTCTCGCTGTGTCTCTCTCTGTCAAATAAATAAATAAAATCTTTAAAAAAAAAAAAAAAGAACTAAATAGGAATGGAAAGTGGTTAAAGCAGACTTTTCTCTCGTGTGAATTTTCATTGGTTCTTTGGAGAACTCTCCTCCTGCTCTGCCTCCCACCCCTGGGAATCTATCTTCCTCAATTCTCATCAAAGAGGGAGAACATCTACTCTGGCTGTCTCTTCACTTATTCCTCAGGCTCCAGGCTTCTTTTCCCTGAGGGCTGCCGGCCGCTCCAGACCATCCTTGTAGACAGGACCTAAGACCCCTTCCCAGGCCTGCCCCACAGGAACACATTCTTTGCTTCAAAAAACTGTGGGAATCACAGCCACTCCTTCCCCAAGTGAAGCCATTTCTTTGCTCCACTGTCAAAGTAGCTGACCAAGTCATCCCTCACCATTTAGACTTTGCAGGTAGAAGACAAGCACCAGAAAGAGAACACATATTAAGCTGAGTGGCAATGCCCAAGAGTCCCCCTTGCCTTGAAGTAAAGAAAGAAGAACCCCTTCCCTCTCCTCCTATGTGATGGTGGTGAGAGCTTAATGCCCCAGCACAGCAGCCACTCTTTCTAAAACTCTTCTCTTCTCCTCTTCAAATATTCCCAACCTTTTTACACCTCCTATACGAGTGAGGAACTCAGTCATGTCACTGGTGTTCGACCTCCTCGTTGATAAATCAGCAACCCACACCTTACTTTGGAATGTGGTATCTATTATATCTTGATGCCTTAGTTGAAACAGCAACTGGTACCTTTGTAATCGATCTTCCTTTTACACTCTCTTTTTCTTTCTTTATCTCCCTCCACATTGTTGACCTTTATTGCCTTAATCTCTCATTATCCCTTTACCTGAAGTCCATGCTCTGGCCAAATGGGTCTACCTCCAAGTTCACCAAGGGCCCCATAAATATTCCTACCTGCTCTTTCTTCAACATCTGTCACCCTCCAATGCCTTACATGTTCTCCACATTTCAGAGAACACGTATCAATTCATGTCCTGATTCCTCTGGAAATGGTATTCTTAACCACCTCTGTCATTGCTTTGCCATTCGATCCCCACACTGAGCAACTTACTGGACGCTGCTACTTTCTGATCTATGGGAAGCCCCCTCCTTCCAACAGATTGCAAACATTGAGGGTAACAATGATGTTTTCTGTGAGTAGAGAAGTAGAATTTTTTAAATGTACCTGCACATTCTCTACCTGGATGTTAAGGGAATAAGTTCTTTGAAATCCATATTTCCTATTACAGGGAGTGGAGGGGGTAATTTGAGTATGCTCCATTGACCCAGGAGAAGGGTGTCCTGAACAAAGGTGCCCTCTAACCCCTGTGGTATGCAGGACTCATAATTACAAAGGTGGTAGAAAATTACAGAGGGGAGCCTCTTTGGGGGAAAGGGATCCCCACCTTTCTCAAACTTTAATATGAATATATAAAACACCCAGGGATCTTGTTAAAATGCAGATTCTGATTTAGTAGCTCTGGGATGGTACTTGGGCTTTTGCATTTCTAAAAATCTCAGAGATTGAAATGTGGCCATAAGCAACATTTTGAGTAACAAGTATCTACACTTCAAGCTACACGTTTGAGGTTCAACATAGTGAGAAACTATTTTATGGATTATGGTCGTCTGAGGTTCAACATAGTGAGAAACTATTTTATGGATTAGGGTCGTCCCCACTGAGGTTCTTTGGCAAGTGTATTAGATACCTACTGCTCTATAACAAAAGTATCACAAACCTAGTGCCTTAAAACAACACACATGTATTACCTCATAGTTTCTGTGGGTCTGCAATCCAGGTATGGCTTAATTGGATCCTGTTTCAGGATCTTTCATGAGGCTGTAATCAAAGTGTTGGCCAAGGATGGGGACTCATCTGAAGGCTTGATTGAAGAAAGGCCCACTTTTAAGACATTTTAACAATATTTATTCTTCCAGTCCATGAGCCTGGAATGTTTTTCCATTTCTTTGTGTCTTCTTCAATTTCTTTCTTAAGTGTTCTATAGTTTTTAGAGTACAGGTCCTTTACCTCCTTGGTTAAGTTTATCCCTAGATATCTTATGGTTTTTGGTGCAATTGTAAATGGGATCGATTCCTTAATTTCTCTTTCTAAAGGAGATATTTGAAACACACATATATCTGGCAAAGGATTAACATTTAGGTTAATCATCATCATAATCTCTTCTGGATGAATCAAAAAAGATAAAATCTTGGTATAAAAATGGACAAAAGACATGAAGAAGCATTTCAGAAGAGGAAACATGTGACCAACAAACTTTTGAAAGATATTTAACCTCAATTCTAATCAAGGAAATATAAATTCAAATCACTGAGGAGAATTGAGTGTACCCACTGCCCCAGGTTTTCATGCCTCCCTATATCCACACTCTTTGGTAGTACTCTCCCTCATTGATTCTGGACTTGACCGTGTCCAATCTGACAATAACAAACTTACTGCAAGCACATACAAGCACTTATGTATTTCTGCTCTTTCTCTTACTCTTCTGTCTGTCTGAGCTCTGAGAACCAGCCTGGACTGTCCTACCCAGTGATGAGAGAGACCTGTGGAACAGAGATAAATCACGAGGCCATCCTAGAGCAGCCAACCCACTGGTCACCTGCCAGCTATCTGCAGGGTGTGAGCAAGCCCAGGTGAGATCAGCAGAGCCATCTTGCCTACCCTTGACTAGTGAAAAATAGTAAATGGGTGTTGTTTTAAGACATTGAGTTTGGTGGTCATCAGTATGCACCAATGACTAGCTGATGCTGGTACTATTTTACACCCATGATACTGGCAAAATGCAGAAGTCTGACAATGCCAAGAGTTAATGAGAATGTAAAGCAAAGGAAACTCCTAACACACTAATGGTACAAAATGATAAAACCCCTTTGGAAAATAATGGACCGTTATCTTATAAATAGGAAAACACCTCACGGCCCAGCTGTTCCATTCTTGAGTGTAGGCATGCATACCTTATAAAAATGCATATTCCAGAGATCTGTGTAAGAATGTTCACAGCAATATTATTTGTAATAGCAAAAAATGCAAACAGTCCAAGTATCTGACATCATAAAGGAAAAAATAATTTGTAGTATTTAGACAAAATGGAGCAGTGAACGAGAAGAAATGAAAACAAAATGTATCAATATGGATTAATCTTACAGACATAATATTGAGTGAAAAAAACACATGGCAGAAGAATGCAAGCAATGGAATACTATTTATATAAAATTCAAATAGATACAAAACTAAATGTACTGTTTAGAGATACATACAAATGTAGTAAAACTATAACACAAATTATTATCACAAAATTCAGTTAGGTGGATTCATTGGGAGAAGATAGACTTCAACAAGTTTGATAATACTTTATTTCTTAAGCTGGGTTAATAGATACACAGGTATTTGTTTTAATCTTTTTTTTTTTTTAAAGAGAGAGAGAATGTGTGTGCACATACATGTGAGTAGGGATGGGGTGAGGGGCAGAGGGAGAGGGAGAGAGAATCTCAAGCAGGCTTCACACCCAGCATAGAGCCCAATGCAGGACTTGATCTTATGACCCTGAGATCACAACCTGAACTGAAATCAAGAGTCAGACACTTAACTGACTAAGCCACCAGGAGCCCCTGTTTTATTATTCTTTATATCTTATCTGCTATACATCCATTTATCTACATCTATCTATCTATCTATCATCTATCTAGGGATCCACTCTATTGAAACGTTGTAAAAAGAGGTAGAGAGTATTGGAAGCATGTCCGTATCACTGTTGTTAGAGGTACAAAGCGGAGCCCAGGGGATCTCACTAACACTGTACTTCTTTGATGTCCTCATCAGGAAACGATGATAGGTATATGCTTTGTTTCCTGCTGGGTTTCCCCCCCCCAAAATTAACAATTTCCAAAACACTTCATTTTGTTATTTTAAGCACGTGCCCTTTCATGGTGACTTCAGATGACATTTTGTGAGCGTGTGAGCAGTGTGCTGTTTCCTGCACTAACAGTGATGTGGAAAAGCAGATGGTTATTAACTACCTGGAAAAATGAATATGAAGGCACAATATACATCAAACAATTCTCTCAAGTGTCCAAGTTACTCCCTAATGTAGGAGAGGCTAGCCTTTTCAGAGGCTAGGATTGCTTTTAACTTGCAATCAATCAACTGATATCCACCCTAAGCCTTGAACTGTGCTGGATGATGAGCTTACAAAAATATATAAGTACATACCCAAGAGAATTGAAAATGTATGTCCGCACAAAAACATATACGAGAATGTTCATAGAACCATTATTCTAATAGCTAAAGAATGGAAAGGACCCAGATCCTATCAACTGAAGAATGGATAAACAAAATGTGTACACATACAACAGAATCTTTTTCAATCATAAAAAGAAATAAAGTACCGATACATGCTATGACAGGGATGAAAGAAGCCAGACATATTGTATGATCCCATTTATATGAAATTAATGTCCAAAGGGGCAAGTCAATAGGGACAGAAAGTAGGTGAGTGGCTCCTCAGGGGCCGGGGTAACCAGAGGGGTGATGGGAATGACTGATAATGGGCATGGGGTTTCTTTCATAGGTGATGAAAGTGTTCTGGAATTAGATAATGGTGATGGTTGCACAACTTTGTGAATATACTAAAAACTACTGAGATTTTCACTTTAACAGATACATTTCCTGGTATATGAATTATGACTAAAAGAAAAATCTAATCCATTCTATTAGGCAGGAGAGTGGCTACTGGTGATGAAGGGGGCAAGTGCCTGGAAGCAAGCATGACAGGACTTTGGGGTGCTGATCATATTCTGTTTCTCCATCTGAGGATTGGTTACATGGCTCAGTTCACTTTGACTTAGACTTGTACCCCCAAGTGTACATTTTTAGGGTATATGTTGCTAAGGGTTGAATTGTGTTCCTCAAAAAGATATGTTCAACTCCTGCTACCTCAGAATGTGACCTTATTTGGAATTCGAGTTATAGCAGGTGTAATTAGTTAAGATGAGGTCACACCAGAGCAGAGCAACACCTTCATGCCTACGACTGGTGTCCTAGGGGAAGAGGAGAAGCGAGACAGACCGAGGGAGCACAGCCAGGTGAAGACAGAGCCAGAGAGCAGACTCAGGCTGCTACAAACCAAGGCAAGTCTGGGATTAGCAGAAGCTGGGAGACGCAAGAAAGCCTCCTCCCCTAGAGCCTTCAGAGAGGAACATCGCCTGGCAGGTACATTGATTTCAGACTCCCCGCTTCCAGAACAATGAGAGAATAAATTTCTGTTGTTTTAAGCCACCAAGTCTGTGGTTCTTTGCTACAGCAGTCTCAGCAAATGAAAACATATATGATGAATAAAGCCTTTAGAATTAAAAAGAAAAATCAGGTAAGGCTCATTCATCCATCAAATAGAATTTCCTACAGAAGGAGCAAAGAAGGCAGTCCTTGCTCTGGCCCGTGAGATCAGTGCAGGCTTCCCTGACCGAGAGATGTTTGAGCCGAATTTTGAAGGACTGGTAGGAGTCTGCCAGGTGCAAAAGAAGAACTGTCACCAGACCTCCATCCCCCCTCACCTGTGGAGCTAATAAAGATTATTAATATAATAGTGGGGCAGACAGGCACAAAACAGACCAATGAGCAAGTAACGATGGTACATTGTGGTCATTGTGATAGAGAGCTCGCCGGACTGACAGCGTTCTCACGAGCTGGACTTCTAGGAGCTGTGTCCTAGGTGGGCCCTCTGCAGCCCGGTGTCTGGAGGTCACTGGTAAAGTGGACAGCACCAGACAGAGGAGCAGGATGGCCCTGTTCTCACCCCGGTGCTGTGTGGCTTGGGCAAGGTGGTTCACTTCTCTGAACCTCACTTCCTACATGTGAAAAAGGACATGGCAGGAAAGGGGCCTATCTAAAATCCACTCTCATTCTAATTTGGTGAAATATTTGTTATACAGAGAGCAGCACGATTTGGTGAACTAAAGCAGCATCCCCAGGACAGGAGCGGGACAGTGAGAATTGCAAAACTCCACAGTAGTCCACGCAGATTTTTCTGAAGGTGGTTCAAAGGAGCTGTGGTATCTATTACAAGGAAAGGGAGCTGCAGTCTGTGGTGTTATTTTCTCAGATTGGAGAGAGCGCCATAATTCACTCTGGATGAGGAGAGCATTTGGCTCCAGAGGCAGCCCCGTGCTTGCATTTCCGTCCTCTGTGGCAGTAGCTGTTTTCATCACAGCCCTGCTCTTACTGGAACTGCTTCCACTGCTCGTGTGTCTCAGGCTAGGGAGATAGAGATGGACGTCAGCGCCAGTGTAGAGTAGGAAATGAGAGGGCAGCTCTTCTGTAATGAAAAGAACATGGGACTTGAAGTCAGAGATCTGGGTTCAAATCCCACTTCCCCCAGCTCTTTGCTGCACAACCCCAAGTAAGTGCGTTCTATTGTCTCTGGGCCTCACTTCCCTCGTCCTCAATGGGGATGAACACCCAGTGGTCCCATGGTGGTTGTAGAGATTTAATTCACTCATGCATTCATCAAATATTTAGGAAGCACCTACTATATATATCTACAGGGATGCACACAGATATTAGATACAGATACAGCTATACATCAGACGCTGCAGTTACAACAACGAAGAAGACAACATGATCCATGGGACCCAACCTCAAGAAGTTTCCAGTATAGAGGAGAAGACAGGTGTTGATGAACAAGTAAGGAATGCAATGAATGCAATGAATGGTAATAATTTCCAACTCTACAGGGAGTTGAAAGATGAGGAGAAGTCATCTTGATGAAGAAAAAAGTGGTAGGAGGCAAAATGGGAGAAAGTAAGATGATTCTGATTGATGATATGGCTCAATCAACAGTGAGGGAGTGGAATCAAGTGTGACTTGGGTTAGATCATAGCTGAAGCCTGGAAAAAATGGTTTTCCTTTATTCACTAAGAATCTTTAAAGTTACTTCTAGAAATGCATCCTTTAAAATGTAGATATGTAGCTAATTGTTAATGAGCAAGACTGTTTCTCATCACACTGTTGCAGAAATTAATGTAGATGTCCATATGAAGAGAATAGTTAATGGTTTACAGTCATTAAAATCATGTTTTTGGAGACCATTTAATGACATGAGAAAATGCTAATGATATTAGTTGAGCAATCCTCCCAACGATACAATATGATACCAAAAGGTACTCAACATGGTAATTTTTCAGTGATTAGCTTGTGATAACTTCCATTTTTCCATATTTTTTTCAGTAAGCATAAACTATTTTGTTGCTAGACAAAAAGTTATTTTTGAAAAAGTACAAATATTTAAAATTTGGGCAAATAGGTGAATAACATCCAAGGCACAAAGCAAATCACTGTTGGACTCCTTTTCTGCTTCAACAGGTAATTGAAAGGTTGGTGGCGTTAAAAGCATTTTGATAGCCATCTCCAGGTCTAGAAACTGTTTTCAGTCTGCCTTCGCTCTTGTTACGCATCAGGGACCTAATAAGTGTGACTTAGAAGATAAATTTGTGGGCTGGCAACATGGAGGGAGGTGATGCTGAAGCAGAGAACAGCACCCCAGGCTATCTGCAGAGGGCAATAAGGAAACCGGTTCAAACACAGAGACATTGAAAGGCCACAGCATAAAAAACAAGTTAATTCAAAATTTTACCTTTGTTCAGGTAAAAATAATCAAATCATTTAAAAAATAATTTTCTTCACTTAATTTTGATGATTTTAAAATTGACTGTCTGAACTTTTCACAAGTAATTTTGATATAATCAGCTTTTTCAAGCCCTGCTCAATACTCAGGCAGATCCTTACCTATCATTTTGCAGAGGGAATCAGCCTGGTTGAATTTTAGCAACTTCATAAATGAATCCTAATCTCACGTATTTTACATTTGAGATATATTTATGAAATACATATACATATATAATGATTTATATGAATACAAATGAAATATGTACATGTATAAGTATTTTAATGCAAGCTATTATGATAACAAACCAATTTTGCCCAATATTTCCTTTTCAGTGACTATCACATACTTGGACATTTTGTAGTTATCTAGTAAATGTGAAAAAGTAGTCAACTGAGAACATTATTAAGGGACTGGTTTAAAAGATGAATTCCTAGTGAAAATAAGAATATTTGTTGGCAGGTCTGGGCACAAATCAATGAATCACATTTCATCTGGCTGAGACCGTTGGCTTTTGAGCTGGGGAATGGGAAAAGACCGAATTTTAGGCTGGGGGACACTTCTTGAGGGTAAGCAGGGGAAAGATGAGAAGAGAGTGAATTAAACAATGCTTCTCCTCCTTTGTCCCTGGGATCCACAGTTATCACCAGACTCTGCTAAACTCCCCCCACCACCTGGTAATTTGCTCCTGTCTCTCCATTCCTACAGCCCCCGGAGGCCTAGCCCAATGGGCCCCTTGAACACCTGCCCTCCCCCAGAACACATTCTTAAATGTCCTCCATTCCTAAAAGCAATTCCCATCCAACATTTTGCAATGTTGCCCCAAATCATGATGGATACAATCCTCTACCATAGTCCTAAAAATCGTCTTGCCTTGGAGCAGCTGTTTGGAGTGTGCTGCAGTCCAAAGGACCCTTGCTATAAGTTGAGAGCTTGCCAAGTCACCTTGGTTCATGAGATGATCAAATAATTTAAAGTTTTTATTTTAATTCCCCCAAGGAGATGTTTGTTGCATTTCACAGTATTTTTGCATCTAAAACAACATTTCAGTATTTCTAATTTAGCTGCCAAGTGCTTAAGAAGTGTTGAGGAATTGATTTCTCCAAGTGACATTTCAATATACTATTTGCTTCTTCATGCCCATGACCAGAATGCTTATCACTTCTGACACTCCTCAACTCCAAGAGAGGGAATAAAAAAAAAGAATTGGAAGAAAAAAAAAAACACTAAACAAAACAAAACAAAACAAAAATTGCACTAAGTTTACAAATCAATTCTTAATATAAAGCTTTAATCAGCAAAATGTAGGTGTTAGAAATATTGAAACCAACCTTTTCATTATGCTTCCAACTCAGAAATTCTGATAAGGTTCATTAGAGGAAAAAGCATCATTCATCTGCTCTTCACTTCCTTGGACCTTAGCATAATGATCTTGGCTTAGATTGTCATTTAAAGTCACATGTCTTATTGCAGAACTGCCGAATTGATCCAATCACAAAGGAAGTTTGAGATACTACCCAACACATGTACTGAGTGCATAATGAGCACATGGCACTATGTTCAATACCAGGACTATAATGATGGATATAACCAGCTTCAGCATTTGTAACCTTCTCTTGTTTTTCTAATAAATTGGATGATTAGGGGGACACTCGGGGAACATTCTACTTCTAATGCCCTGAGGATGAGAGAATAGGAGAGGGGGAGTCTGGTCAGTGCATCTGCCCTTTCATTTTTGTTGCTGTGCCCTATTGATAATGACTGGACTTTTTGAAAGTTGTATATGTTTTTCCCAGATTCTGTGACCCCTTCCTGGTCTAGACCCTCAGCACACACTGGTGTTGTTCAAAGGTTACAACTCTTAATTCATGCTTACACGCCCAGATGGTATTTCCAAAGTAGGACCCATGGGGCTGGATTCAATAGTCTTACAGTCTTGCCTCTCTCCACGAACCCTGCAAGAGCCATCGTATTGGGGCTGAGTGACCCAATTGTATTAGTTTCTTGATGCTGCTGTAACAAGTCACCAAAAATTCAGCCATCTATACAGCATACATTTATTATCTTATAGTTTTTGTAGGATAAAAGTCAGGAACGGGCCTCACTGTGATACAATCAAAGTGTGAACAAGGCTCCATTTCTTTCTGGAGGCTATAGGAGAGAATCTGATTCCTTGCCCTTTCTAGCTTGTAGAGACCTCCCACATTCTTAGGCTCCTTCCTCTGTCTTCAGAGCCAGCAACATTGTAGCTCTCTATGTCTGTCTTCCATGCTTCTCTGAGTGATGTTATTGTTTGGCCTCCCTCTTCTACTTTTAAGTCCATTCTGACTACTTGGAGCCTACCTAGATTACCCAGGATAATTTCCTTATTTTTTAAGTCAGTTGATTAGCAACCTTAATTCTACCTGCAACTTGAACTCCTTTTTGCCATGATACCTACCACATTATTCATAGGTTCTAGGGATTAGGACATAGACAACCCTGGGAGGTCAACATTCTGCCCATTACACTAGCTCAGACTCTCTTCGCTCAGGGTCATCTTCTCTTTGAAGCCTATCCCATTCTTTCTTACCATAGCCAGGAGGCTCTTCAAGGGCCACCTGTGATTTCTGTCTCCTGGTATCAATGCCCTTGTGTAATCCCCCACCTGGAGTGTAGGTGAAACCTGGGACTGACTTCTCACCAACAGGATGGCAATGGCAATGGGATGTCATGTCCATGATTATGTTCCACAAGATTGTAATTTGCATCTTGATACACACTCTCTCTATTGCCTTCTCAGCTTGGATACTTTGAGAAATCAAGCAGCCGTATTAGGGAGGCCCATGTGGCAAAGAACGAGAGAGGCCAACATGCCACAAGGAACTGAATCCTGAATCCTACCTACATTTGACAAATGACATTTTTCAGAGAGCTGGAACAAATAATCCTAAAATTTGTATGGAACCAGAAAAGATCCCAAATAGCCAGAGGAATGTTGACAAAGAAAGCCAAAGCTGGTGGCATCACAATTCCGGACTTCCAGCTCTATTACGAAGCTGTCATCATCCAGACAGTATGGCACTGGCACAAAAACAGACACATAGATCAATGGAGCAGAACAGAGGACCCAGAAATGGGCCCACAACTCTATGGTTGACTAATCATCGACAAAGCAGGAAAGAATATCCAGTGGGAAAAGGACAGTCTCTTCAACAAATGGTGTTGGGAAAATTGGACAGCCACATGTAGAAGAATGAAACTGGACCATTTCCTTACACTGTACACAAAAATAGACTCAAATGGATGAAAGACCTAAATGTGAGACAGGAATCCATCAAAATCCTAGAGGAGAACACAGGCAACAACTTCTTCAACCTCGGCCACAACAACGTGCTAGACATGTCTCCAAAGGCAAGGGAAACAAAAGCGACAATGAACTATTGGGACTTCATCAAGATAAAAAGCTTCTACACAGCAAAGGAAACAGTCAACAAAACTAAAAGGCAACCAACAGAATGGGAGAAGATATTTGCAAATGACATATCCGATAAAGGGCTAGTACCCAGGATCTAAAAGAACTTATCAAATGTAATACCCAAAGAACAAATAACCCAGTCAAGAAATGGGCAGAAGACATGAACAGACATTTCTCCAAAGAAGACATCCAAATGGCCAACAGACACATGAAAAAACGCTCCACATCACTTGACATCAGGGAAATACAAATCAAAACCACAATGAGATACCCCACCTCACACTAATCAGAATAGCTAAAATTAACAAATCAGGAAAGGACAGATGTTGGCGAGGATGCAGAGGAAGGGGAACCCTCTTACACTGTTGGTGGGAATGCAAGCTGGTGCAGGCACTCTGCAAAACAGTATGGAGGTTCCCCAGGATGTTAAAAATAGAGCTACCCTACGACCCAGCAATTGCACTACTAGGTATTTATCCCAAAGATATCAATGTTGTGATCTGAAGGGGCACTTGCACCCCAATGTTTATAGCAGCAATGTCCACAACAGCCAAACTATGGAAAGAGCCTAGATGTCCATCAACAGGTAAATGGATAAAGATGTGAGATACACACACACACACACACACACACACACACAATGGAATATTACTCAGCCATCAGAAAGGATGAATGCTTACCCATTTGCAACGATGTGGATGGAACTGGAGGCTATTATGCTGAATGAAATAAATCAATCAGAGAAAGACAATTATCATATGGTTTCACTCATATGTGGAATGTAAGAAACAGCCCAGAGGATCATAGGGGAAGGGAGGGTAAACTGAATTGGTAGTCATCAGAGAGGGAAAAAGACCATGAAAGACTCTTAACTATAGGAAATAAACTGAGGGCTGCTGGAGGGGAATGGGTGGGGGTTGGGGTAACTTGGCATTAAGGGTGGGGGTTGGGGTAACTTGGTGATGGGCATTAAGGAGGGCACGCAATGTGATGAGTACTGGGTGTTATATGCAACTGATGAATTACTGAACTCTTCATCTGAAACTAATGATGTACTATATGTTGGCTAATTGAATTTAAATTAAAAAAAACAAATATTTCCTAGTTTCAATCTTTTTTTTACTTATTTTCCTTACTATAATTAATTCATGATTCTTTTCTTATTTTTGGTGTACTTGCATGCTTTTTTTATCTTATTTATGACATCTTTCCATATTCTAAATCATTAGGATATTTTCTTATATTCTCTTCTAATATTATAAAAGTTTTGCTTTTCACATTTAATATACCAGGAATTGATTTTTGCATCTGATATGAAATAGGGATCCAACTTCCACTTTTTCCCATATGGAAAAACACCATATCCTGGCACCATATATGGACTATACTCCCCTTTGCCCACTGATCTGACTTGCTACCATAGTCATCTGTCAAGTTTCCATCTTTGTTTTATCTTTATTTCTATTCTGTTCCATTGATCTCTTTGTCAACCCCTGTGCCAGCACCATACTCTCTCTCTTTTTTTTTTAAGATTTTATTTATTTATTTGACAGAGAGAGACACAGTGAGAGAGGGAACACAAGCAGGAGGAGTGGGAGAGGGAGAAGCAGGCTTCCCACTGAGCAGGGAGCAGACGCGGGGCTCGATCCTAGGACCCTGGGAGCATGACCTGAGCTGAAGGCAGACGCTTAACGACTGAGCCACCCAGGTGCCCCACCATACTCTCTTATAATTATAGTTTTATAGTAAGTTTTAATATCTATTATAGCAAGTTTCCTCACTTGGCTGTTCTCCAAAAGTATCTTGACTACTCTTGGCGATTTGGTTTTTCATTTAAGTTTTTGGATCAGATTGTCAAGGTCCACGAAAAGCCTACTGGTATTTGGATTGAAACTGGAGTTTCCTATAGATCAAATTGGGAGAAAACTGAAATCTTTACCATATTGTCTTCCTTGCCATTAACATGATACATCTCTACATTTACTTAGGCATTACTTTCTGTTTTTCAATAAATGTTAATAATTTTCTTTCTAAAGGTTTTGCCCAACTTTGTTAAGTCTATTTATAGTCACCTTAATTTTCTTTCTGTGGTTATTGCAAATCCCTTTTTTTAGTGTTTTTTTTTTCACTGTTGCTATTTACAGAGCTAGAACTGATTTTTATATTGTTCCTTGTGAGTTTTTTGTGCTTTTTGTGCCTATATGTGCAGATAGTTATATTATTTGCAAATGACTATAGCTTTGTTTTTTTTTCTTTCCAATCCTTAGAGCTATTTAATTTTAGCCTTATTGCTCTGGCTACCACCTTTCACACAATACTGACTAAACTAAAAGTGGTGACAGTGACATCTCTATTTTGCTCCCGATTTTAAAGGAAATTCTTCTCACATTTCACTCCTACATCTTTCTTCTTTTCTTCATTATATCACTGCTCCAATGGGTGGCTCAGAACCCTGAGAAATTTATTTGCAGCCGCTCGACCATAAAATACGTCTTCCTATTTAACAGTTTGCCGATTTTCTAGTGTCTTCACAATGGCAAAGCACATTCTTTTCTAATTAGTCTTCATTAATTGTTTTCTAGGTTTATTACATATGACTCTCAACTCACTGAGACTTAGATGCTCTTTTTTCCTGTTTTGACAGATCAATTATCTAACATATCAAGATCCAATTGTTTGCACAGCTCCGGTTTTTGCAGACAATAAACTTGCTCTATGTTCTTACACTTCCATTCATCTATCTGGTTGAAAACAATAGTATGAAATCAGTGTCTTTCCAACATCTAAATCTTTAACTAAGGAGTTCGTCAAAGAGAAAAGGTCATGAATATTTATTAATTGCCTTGTCTATGTGCTTTACACATTTTAAATGTAATCTATTTCCTATGTGTTATTATATACATTATTGCCATGTGGCAACCAGAGAGTAAATCCAATAATTTCATTATGCTGTCACTTTAAGTAAAGTGAGAAGTTAAAAGAAAACTTATTTGCTTTGTCACCCGCCATAACTAATTCGAGACAATTGTTCAGTAAAGGACGATTATCCTGTAAAGCACCATTGTACATCCTACCTCTTACCTGTTATTAACAGGAAACCTGGGGCGCCTGGGTGGCTCCGTCATTAAGGGTCTGCCTTCGGCTCAGGTCGTGATCCCAGGGTCCTGGGATCGAGCCCCGCATCAGGCTCCCTGCTCAGCGGTGAGTCTGCTTCTCCCTCTCCCACTCCCCCTGCTTGTGTTCCCTCTCTCGCCGTCTCTCTCTCTGTCAAATAAATAAATAAAATCTTTTAAAAAATTAAAAAACAAAACAAAACCAGGAAACCTGCAGAAGACACCAGCACAAGCCTGAGTCCCCTCCTCTCTTCTCTGAGTCACTTACGTTAGATTACCTAATGGTTCATGCGAGGAAAGGAACAACTGTAAAAGTTGGCAGGCTTCCAAATGCCTGGTAACAGTTGAGATAAAAATGTGTTTATGTATGATGACATTATTGGGATCACAAAATTTTCCTAAGATATGTTCCGGTTAGGGAGTGGCTCTGCTCTCCACTCTGCCTGGTGGCTGGCCTCTTGGCAGGGATTTGCTGCTTTTTGTACAAGTAGAAAGTATTACAGTCCCTGCCCTTAGAGTTAACGTCTATCCATTAGCTCATTTCATCCTCACAACAATCCGGTAAAGCACATGGAAATGGTAGTTTATATACTTATCTTACATCTTACAGACCTGTTCATCGTGAGCCTTAAGATTGTATAGTTATTGTTATACAGCCCTAAAAATTGAACACACTTTTAGGGTCATTTGGACTAGAATCATGCAGGTCCTTTTTCCTTACTTTATTTTTCTGCCTGGACACCAAACCAAACAAAACAACAGTGGCAGGAAAAAATATAAAACAAAACCCTTTGAGTTTGTACCAAATTTCAGTCAGATGTACCTAAGAAGCCGCCTTCTCCTTTATGACTTCTTACAAGATCATCTAGGAACTTGATAGAATTGGTTTTCCACGGACTATTTGTTCTGGAGGAGTGGAAGGAAAATGTAGATTGGCAAACAGGCTTCCAGAGGAAGAATCAGCTCTGAGATGGTCCACGGATGTTGGGCCTGATCGGAACAGGTGCATCGGGAATAGGGGCTCATTCTAAGTGTCAGGGTGCCAAGAGGGTCAGAGTGAAAGACAAAAACATGAACTTGGGAGTCAGATCTTGAGCAAGTGGTTAACTTCTCTATGCTTCAATTTCCTCTTCTATAAAAATTGAGGCCCATAATATCATGAGCACCTACCTCAGAGGATAGTGATGAGGATAAAGTACAAGAACGTAACTTTAAAGTAGGCAAAGCTTTCTTAAATAGCACACACAAGGAACTGGCCACAAAAGAAAAGGTTGAGAAATTGAACTTCTTTAGGATCAAGAACTTTCTTTTAAGTTTTTTATTTTAATTCCAGATAGTTAGCAAACAGTGTTATATTAGTTTTGGGGGTACAGTACAATGGTTCAACAATTCTAGACATCACTCAGTGCACATCATGATAAGTGTCCTCTTTAATCCTCACCTATTTCACCCATCCCCCCACCCACCTCCCTCTGGTAACCACCAATTTCTTCTCTTAGTTGAGTCTGTTTCTTGGTTTGTCTCTCTCTCTCTCTTTTTTTCTTTGCTCCTTTGTTTTGCTTCTTAAACTCCACCTGTAAGTAAAATCATATGTTACATGTCTTTCTCTGACTGACTTATTTCGCTTAGCATTATACTCTCTGCCTCTATCCATGTTGTTGCAAATGGCAAGAATTCATTCTTTTTTATGACTGAATAATACTCCATTGTATATCTATACCACAGCTTCTTTATCCATTCATCAGGCAATGGACACGGGCTGCTTCCATAGCTGGCTATTGCAAACAGTGCTGCTATAAGCATAAGGGTGCTGGTATCCTTTTGAATTTGTGTTTTTGTATTTTGGGGGTAAATACCCAGTAGTGCAATGCTGGATCGTAGGGTGGTTCTATTTTTAACTTTCTGAGAAAATTCCATTCTGTTTTCCACAGTGGCTGCACCAGTTTGCATCCCCACCAACAGTGCCAGAGAGCTCCTTTTTCTCCACATCCTCGCCAACACTTGTTTCTTGTGTTTTCGATTTTACCCCTTCTGACAAGTATAAGGTGGTTTTGGTATCTTATTGTAGTTTTGATTTGTATTTCCCTGATGATGAGCGGCGTTGAGCATCTTTTCATATGCCTGTTGGCCGTCTTCTTTGGAGAAAGGTCTGTTCATGTCTTCCCATTTTATAACTGGATTATTTGGTTTTTGGGTGTTGAGTTGTATCAATTCTTTAGATATTTTGGATACTAACCCTTTATTGGATAAGCCATTTGCAAATATCTTCTCCCATTCAGTAGATTGTCTTTTAGTTCTGTTGATCATTTCCCTCCCTGTGCAGAAGCTTTTTATTTTGATGGAGTCCCAATAGTTTACATTTGCTTTTATTCCCCTGCCTCAGGAGACATAGCTAGAAAAATGTTGCTATAACCAATGTCAGAGAAATTACAGTTTGTGCTCTCTTCTAAAATTTTTATGATTTCAGGTCTCACATTTAGATCTTTAATGTATTTTGAGTTTATTTTTGTGTATGGTGTAAGAAAATCAGGAACTTTTATGAACTGTAAGATGCCATCAGCAGGTGCTCGCTTCAGCAGCACATATACTAAGATGCCATCAGCAAAGTGAAAGGGAAAGTGTGGCAGATTATATTTTCCAGAAATATCTGTGATAATATTTCCCAGCTGATACGCTCCTTCAGAACCTTGCCATGATCCCATCAAGGTCTGTGTCCCAGGTTTATGTCCCTCCCTGAACGTGGGTGGACCACTGCGGCTATTTTGACTAATACAATATGGCAGAAGCAATGCCATGGGACATCCAAGACTAGGTCATAAAAAAACATACAGTATCCACCTCTCTTGGGACATTCACCCTTGGAACTCAACTACCATACTCTGAGGAAAGTCCTCACATATGGAGAAGCCCATCTGGATAAAAACCAAGGCATCCATCCCTCAACCCAGCTGACAGTCCATATCAACTTACCAGCCCTGTGAGTGAGCCATCTTGGGAGCAAATGTTTCACTTATATAAAGTTCAAGAACAGGCAAAACTAAACTATAGTGATAGAGGTCAGAATAATGCCTGTCATGGAGGAGGTAAAGGTATTGTCTGGGAAATGGGAATGAGGGAGTCCGAGTGTTGGAAATATGTTATATCATGATCTGGGTGGTGGTTATGCAAGTGTATACATATATATAAAAATTCATTGGGACTTACACTGTACAATAAAAATTTATGCACCTTACTGCATGTTATACCTCAAAAAACACTGTTCAATGCATATAAACCACACAGCACAGTATCTGGCATATAGTAAATGTTCAGTAAGTGATAATGTGAACACAGCTGCTCCTTACAGTGGTCAATCAATATTAAAGAGTAACAAAGAACCCATAGCCCTAGCGCTTTCCAGTGGGGCACAGTGTATTCCCTGAGAGTTTGAGTTCTCTGACTTATTGAATGTGACTGAAAGAAGGGGGAATATGGAAGAAGCAAAATGATCATTTTGTCTTCTCTGGTCCAGGTTTGATAAAACTCCCAGGAAAATCTGTCTTATTCCCAAGTGAACTATTAGCAGTACAGGTCCCAGGAAGAGTAAACACAAAATAGAGTTCTGTTTTAACAACCCTAGGACCGGGACTGAGGTGATAAAATGGTCACAATAAATGTAATATCTGTTAATAAAATGCTTTCTCCAGGGTTACCTTTCCTCAGAAAACAAACAAAACTACATGAGCTGGTGCCCTTCCCAAGGAATGTGACCCATGAACTGCCCAGATAGATAATCTGCAAATGAAAATGACTGGAGAAAGTCTCAAACACCGATGAACTGGTTTGATAAGAGTCCTTTGTCATAGTTCAGAAGAAAGCTATAATTACCAAAGCAACCATCAACAACAGAGAGGAACTCATGGCTGCGTGGACCAGAAGAAATTTATCAGTTTCTCAAGTGAGGGTAGATAATGGTGGTCAACATGTTGCCAACCACCAATTTCTGTGGGAAATGCTTATCATTTAACCTATGTTTGGTCTTCCCAGTGAACCAATAGGAACCTCTGATATCCTCAACATGATGATCAACAACTACACTCGACTATAGACTAAATTCTCCCTAGCAAATCCTAGTTCCCTAATTTTTCAAGACAAGAGCGGTCTATTTTAAAATTATAATATTGAATTAAACTGGAAAGATGAATCCAAAATATTCATGGAAATAACTTTGATCCCTCCAAGTAGTCTTTGTTCATTCTTAAAACCTCTATTTGCTCATTTCTCATATTCAAACCATCACTGAGTCCTGAAAATACCTGGCATCCCCCCTCTTCTTTCCATTTCCATTCCCATAGATTGGCTTCCTTCATTTCTCACCTGGATTACTCCAGTAGTCTGATCTGACTGGTTACATCCTTACATCTTAGCCCTCACCTATTTCTATCTACACTAACACCAGAGTGATCTCTTTAAAACACAAATCTGATCACTTTACCACTTTTTCTCTCTGCCATACCACTTCAATAGCCTTCTGTGGCCTGGAAGATAAATACCAAATCCTTAGCATGTCTATAAGGCCCTGCATGAGTTTGGCCCCTGATCATCTCTTCAGCCATGACCTTCCAGCCATCAAATTCATTCAGGTCACACCTTGATTGCTCTTATTGCAGGGACTTTGAACGTGCAATTGCCAGTAGTTGGGAAATTCTTTACCTCTCTCTTCTAGTCAAACTTCATTATTTCTGTGGGTTTCATCTCAATCATCATTTCTCAACAAAGTCTTCCCCGACCTCTTAACATTTAACCACAATTTAAAATTTTCCACTTATTTGTATGATTATTTGATTAATAACCAACCAAATAGAATAGAGAGCAAGCTCCTTGAGGACAGAGTTGATGTAGTTTTTTGCTCATCATTTTATCACCGATACCTGGCTTAGTGACTGGCACATGAAAATGTTAAAAAAATACTTGTGGAATGAATAAATGCATGAATTACTGAATGATATTTCAAGGTAGTACAGTCAAGAGTTATCTTGTGCCAAAATTTGGCCTTCTCAGATGCTATGTTGGAGGTAAATCTGCCTCCAGGAATTGAGGAAGATATATGACTCATGACCCAAAAAGCAGTGACTACATCTATACCCTGAAAAGCCTTACCTGAAACTCATGATGAAGCAGTCCATCCAGTAAAGGAGAGCCGTATGAGAAAGGGGACTACAATAGGATTCAAATGTGTCACAGTAAAAATATCCTTAGTGATACTTGGTGCTGCTCTTCAACCTGGTGAGAGAGGCTCCTCAGCTGTCGTTTTCTTATGAAAAAGCTGTCATTTTCTTAACCTGGCATCTGACTCTGTTTATTGTAATGGTCACAGAATCAGAATGTTCAATATACATACTCAGTGAGCAATTCCTAGTGTTTAAAATAGAAGAAAACAAACTAAGGGAAAATGGAAACCAACATTGAACTTCAGAAGGGATAGCATCTGGGAAGAGAATGGTGAAAGGTCAAGATGTGAAGCTGGAGAAGACAAAACTAACTACGTAAAGGAAGGATATTGTTCCACAACTCTAGCATAGCAAGGTCCAAGGGAAGGAGGGGTGTTGGTTATAATGGTCAGGATTACTTGAATAGATTAAGATTAAAATTAGAGCACATTGGGTACTGTGCAATCAAAGAGTTAACATTTGCCGCAAGTTTCTGCTTAATCCTGAGGTAGGAGTGACTTTGTGTTGAACGTACATCTGAAACCATGGTGATGCATTGGTAATAAGATTACTTGAATGACCTCTTACAGTCATGGTGTCTCTCGCTTCCAAGACAAATTGTCCTTGCCATGTTTCCCTGTCAACACTAGAAACTTGGGAGCCATTTTATTTCACCAGGAAATAAGCTTTATATATCTTGGGGAATGCCTCCTATTAAAGGTTCTAGTCCAGGTCAGAGATATTTTCTATAGGTCGCATCCATACTTGAGACTCAAAACTCTTTTGAGTCACCAGTTTTCAGTTACAATCTAAGAAACTGTAGTCATAAGAGACCCTCAGTGTGTGGAATGTGGACGCAAAGAACGGATGGTTCCAGTATGATATGGAATTCATTCAATCACCCATCCAATGCTGGAATGCAAAAGAGGGCATCTGGGTCAGTGGATAAAAAGGGAATATGCAAAATGTTGTGTTTGGCCCACCTTGTAACCATGCATAATTAGGATCGTTATTCAGCACCGAGACGCTTACAGCTGGCCTGATTGGTAGTTGTGCCATGGGGGTTAGAAGTTTTGTCCATGGATTTGTGAATGTTGCTCCAGGGTAGGTAGGCTCAGTACGTCATAATGCCTGCCTGATGCCAACACTCTTTTCTCCAATTTTTCATTCTAAGAATGCCCATTCTTAAAATGTAGTATTCAGAATATTACCTAGGGGACCTTTGATACCTCTGGTTGTGTAGTAGGTCTTGGTTCCAATGTCTATGACTACATAAAAATGGTAGGATAAGATTATCCACATACCCTACACCAATCCCACCCCTTTCTAGTATCAATTATTGGTGAGAGGCCCTAGGGAACAAGGTCTTGCTGATAGAGAGAATGCAATCAATAATGAAGGGGAAATGCTGAGCTACTGGATGTACTCTACTTGAATCAGAAAACCACACATGCTTCAAAATTGTACTTGGTTTGGCAAGTCTCCACAAAGACCAGTTGTGGGCACTTTTCGGTGTTACTGATAAGAATATTTTTAGGTGCTCCAAAAACACACAAAATTAAACTCCTATCAAAATCTATATACCGTATGATCATATTACATGTTTCATCATCTAGAAATTCAGTCACCCACTTGAAGGTCTACATAATAAGAAAAATAACTTTAAATAATGTTAGTTTACTGGAGATCTGTTCAGAATCAGATGGATCTGTGTTTGAATGTTATCTTCTCATATTAAACACAATGTGGAAATTATTCTTAGTTTTTTACTCTAGTTTTACATGATAAATTCTTTTTTTTTAAGATTTTATTTGACAGACACAGTGAGAGAGGGAACACAAGCACGGGGAGTGGGAGAGGGAGAAACAGGGTTCCCACCGAGCAGGGAGCCCAATGCGGGGCTCCATCCCAGGACCCTGGGATCATGACCTGAGCTAAAGGCAGGGCCTAACGACTGAGCCACCCAGGCGCCCCTTACATGATGAATTCTAATATGAGCTATTTCAACTCAGTAAAAGAAAGGTTTCCTAGGGACATGCTGAGTAACAATAAATAAAATTACCATCGAGTGAAATATACTATAGTCAAAAATTCAAGTGAATTATTCTTAGTTTCCTAGCTATGTCATAAATGGAAATCAAGCTCGTATCTATCTTTTAAATGCTAAAATCATAGGAAACTTCTAAAATTTTAATGCAGTATATCTCTGTTAGAGATACTGACTTATTAATATATTTCAACCTAAATACAAGGGAGATCTTTGATTGCACTATTCTAACCACAAATAAATAGGTGGGTTTTCCAAAAGATGAATATCATCGTTTATTAGAAGCCATAAAAACACTTTTTGAGCTATTCTTTCCACTTGCATTTGAGTTTCAACTATTTCCCTGTGAAAGGCCACACGTTATCATGCAAACGTGTCAGTATTGGTGGACTGGTTGTCTCTTGAGTCATCACGCTACAGTGATGTGGACATTCTGGGCACCATGTCTAGACATCTGCTTATTCAGGGAGAACATGGGGCTTCTTGGGACTCTTGCCAGCTCTTGTATTCTCTGCTTAGCCCTGGATGAATCACTGCTGATCCCTAGAGCCACATTTCCCAGTCTTTCAAGTAGGATGACAATCTGCCAACCTTTCCATCTTCTGTTCGAAGTAGCTCTTGGTGCTCAGCAAAAATACCATCTCCAAGGATTCTTATGGGGTCTAAATAAATGAGGTTGACACGCCCCAGAAGAAAGATGTTGTGTCAATAGACGTGAGGCACTTACTATGATGTAATTGAAGATCCTTATTAAAGTACTACAAATAAGACAGAATGTTTAAGTGCCTAAATAAAGATTGAATGTTCTGCATAGCATCGCTCCTCTGATTGCAAAACTAATACATGTTGGGTTTGGAAAAGACAAAAAAATATAAAGAAGATAATAAAAAACCTTGTCGATAATATCACCGCACAAAATATAGAATTGATTGCCCCTTTTCCCACAAGAGTAATACTCAAAATAATATACTGATTGTCAAACAAGTATCTTTGTTGAGTTAAATGCATTAATATAAATTATCAAAGTGTTTTTCTTCCCTGGCTCTCTGAGAAATGTACCAAGTTTCTGGGAAGAATTTGCTATAATTAGAGGGATTTACATATATATATATATATCACTAATATATATATACACACACACATATTATATATGTATAAGCATGTAACACACACATATATAAGATTTATAATACACATATGATATATAGCATATAAAATATATATCACACATAAAGTATATATGTGTACATATAAACATACATACAAACACATGCATGTACAGATACACACATGCTGATACCTATATATACCAATACATGCCAACACATATATGTACCTATACATGCACATATCTATAAACTAAAGTCTACACTCTTTACCTTTCTCTTAGATCCACCTAGATTCCTTGGATTGACATCTGAATCCCCATCCTTCTATCATTTTCTCCTATTACCCCTTTGGTCAAGCTGAAACTTTTTTTTTTCTAGCTCTTCATGCACTTTCTGACCCCCAAGCCTTTGTTGACCTCATTCTTTCCACCTGCAAGGAACTCTGTCTCTCCTGCTTGAGTCTCTCAGACCATATCGTTATGGTGGTTAAGAGCATGAGTTTTAGGGCGCCTGGGTGGCTCAGTTGGTTAAGCGACTGCCTTCAGCTCAGGTCATGATCCCAGGGTCCTGGGATC
>NC_138370.1:150391114-150407863 GCF_054177405.1 Leptonychotes weddellii | reverse complement strand
AGCTCTTCATGCACTTTCTGACCCCCAAGCCTTTGTTGACCTCATTCTTTCCACCTGCAAGGAACTCTGTCTCTCCTGCTTGAGTCTCTCAGACCATATCGTTATGGTGGTTAAGAGCATGAGTTTTAGGGCGCCTGGGTGGCTCAGTTGGTTAAGCGACTGCCTTCAGCTCAGGTCATGATCCCAGGGTCCTGGGATCAAGTCCCGCATCGGGCTCCCTGCTCTGCGGGGAGCCTGCTTCTCCCTCTCCCACTCCCCCTGCTTGTGTTCCCTCTCTCGCTGTGTCTCTCTCTGTCAAATAAATAAATAAAATCTTTAAAAAAAAGAAAAAAGAGCATGAGTTTTGGAATCAGATAGTTTGGTATCAAATTCTGAACCTGCTTCTGGTTATGGGATCTAAACAAATTATTTAACTTCTATTTGTCTTTATTTCCTCATCTAGAAAATAAAGATAATAGTAGTTCTCTCATAGGTTTGTTATGATGATTAAATACATTAAAATATGGAAAGGATGTCCATGCTTGACTCATAGAACATACTCAGAAAAAGTTTTATAATATTACCCTATTTTACTAATTTTATCAACTATAAATACACACTCATTTTTCACATTGGAACCGGTCGATCCAGAATGCTTCATAAAATCAGTGGTGTCTTAAAATTGTTCGGAGTTGAGATGACAGCTGTGTGAGAACCTTCTTTATTTTAAGATTTTTATTTATTTGAGAGAGAGAGAGAGAGAGCACTACCAGGGGGAGGGGCAGAGGGACAAGCAGATCCCAGCTGAGCAGGGAGCCCAATGCACAGGGAGCTCCATGGAGGGGGTGGGGTGCTTCTAAGACCCTGAAATCATGACCTGAGCGGAAGTCAGGCACTTAACTGACTCAGCCACCCAGGTGCTCCCCGCCCCCCCGCCCCACGATCTTCTACTGACACTTTCGGATAGCAATGCTAGCAGGGAAGAGTTTTCGTTTCCACGAAACACAGATCTCTGCAACATGAGAGCGTGGATTCTAGACTCACCCACTGGCTCTGCCACTTCCTGTGTCCTTGGGCAAGCTCTCTCGCCTCTCCGAGTCTCTCTCTGCCCATCTGTAAACTGAAAGTTTGTGTCATCATGAATTATGTAATGGCTGTAAAGCACTTAAGCTGGTACATAAAAAAAGACCGTAATTATAACTGCAAACAGTTTTTGAGAACTTACTATGTACCAGACATGTAGGAAGTGTGTTCTAAAGGCTTCACATGGCTAAATTTGTTTAATCCTTCCCCCAAATCCCCTGACAGGGTGCTCCTATTCCTACTTTCCAGGCAAGGAAACTGAGACGTGGAGAGGTGAAGTCACCCTTCCAAGGTCCCGCTGCTGCGAGCTGGGCTTCCTAACCCACGTTCCTCGTTTCTATGTCCCTACACCCCGGCTCTGCCTGAGGGAGCAGCTCCAAGTAAAACCGACCTCACAGACGCTCTGTGAAGCCGTTGGAGAGATGGTGTCCCGGGGGGGCGTCTGTCTGATTCCTGGTGGTAACTGCAGGCGGCAGGCCTCACCGCTTACACTCAGTAAATGCTCAACAAAGCTGCAGACTAAGTACTCATTAGCCAGGCCCCTTTAGGGGGATCTTTGGAGAGTTCCCACAAATCCCAGCAAGGACCAGTGACTGCAGAGTTCATTAAAACTGGAGCCTGTGGAGTGGGCAGCACCCTGAGGTGTTTATCCATTAAAAAAACCAAACATTGTCACAACCCGGGTGCAGCAACTCTTTCCGCCCATGGGTCCTGTCCCCGTGCTTTAATAAACCACCATTTTGCACCAATAAATAAAAAAACAAAACAAAAGACTCTAAAAAAAGAAAGAGCCCTCTTGCTCCAGGCAATGGAAATGTCTTCCTTCGTTAAGAAATGTTAAACATCTCCTTTTGTGGTAAAGCCCCAGTGGGAGACACAACCTCAGCTTGTTTGCCCTCCCGTCGGCGGGCCCATCAGGTGTCCAGGAGGCAGGATGGGCTATGGGGGTCTACAGAGCCTCAACTGGAAAACCAGCCTCAGTGAACAGCCCCCAGCTGAATCCTGGCACAGGGCTCTGTTTCCCTGGAAGCTGGCTCGGTGCTCTTTCTGTTATTCGACTTCCTGGGTTTCCCTTCAAGCTGTGTTGGAGGAAACAGTACAAAAGGGACCCCAGCAGGTAAGGAGCGGGGTGAGGTTGGGAGGAGTATTTTCCCTTTCCATGTGGGGATCCATAGTTGACATAGAAAGCCCCGGCCCTGCCCTGGATTGTGCCCAACAACGGACTGACTTCAGGACTTCAGAACCAGTGAGTCTGGGTTAGCGGGGTGGGGGTGGGGGGCAGCCTAGCCAGGGAGGCGGGCCTGACAGTAGAGACCGCAGGCTTTGCTGGCAGGCCTGGACCTCACGATGGTAGATGCATCCAGCTCAGTGCTTTTTAAATCCGGAGTCCCCAGTCTTGAGTTCATCTATAATTATCTCTATAAAATATTTCTTAGCTTCTGTCATGATCCTCAGCAGAAAAGAAGTCATCAGGCTTCAGTGGGAGATGTTGAATGCATTTTAGTTAGGTGAAAAAACACTTTTCTTTACCCTCCTTCCAACTTACTTATTAAAGCATATGTTCTATAAGGCCGGGAACCCTGTCTTACCTCATTGTCTTCTTAGCACTTAGCACATAGTAAGCATTCAATAAAATGTTCTTAAATCAATGTGGAATAAAATGACTATAAGTAGGGGGTTCAGCTCTGGTTTGGGGCATTAACATGATTCCCATAGCAGTGGTCCACATGTCTCTGGGCCCCAAGGGTGCCCACTGTCCCTCTCCCCTTCCATCTTGAGGCCACATTCGGCATTGTGATGCATTTCCCCTTTGTACCTTCTGGCCAAAAATCTAACTTTAAAAAGCAAAAAGAGTGGTGATTTTCATGAGCTGGGGAAGGGCTGAAATAGGTGAAGCATAGGATTTTTTTTTTTTTTTAACATCAGTGAAACTATTCTGTATGATACTCTCATGATGAATACACGACACTAGGCCTTTGCCAAAACCCATAGAACTCTACAGCACAAAGAAGGAACCTTCATGCATGCAAATTTTTAAAACACTTTGTAGGACAGGGACTTCTAGGATGGAATGCAGAAGGTGATGAATCAGTCTAATGTACTGCAGGTGTTGGAAACAACTTCATCCCAGAGTCTGGGGGAAAGAGATGCTGACCTAAGTAACTTTGGATGTGAGCAGAGTCTGTAAGACCAAAGGTAGAAGAAACTGCACTCTAGTTGACAAAGTTTTTCCCACAGAGATACAAGCTAACAATTCTGATACCACTACCCATCTGTACCGAAATGGAGCAATTCAGTAAATGGCTGGTTTCTCAGTGTTAGAGTGGGAGTTTAGAGGTAAGCAAGGGGAGGAGACTAGAATCACCCATGTGATAATAGATCAGGGCTCAAGACCTCAGTATAAATGGATGTTTAGCCTAATATATAGATGGTTACATATAGAAATATTTATGGATATGTGTATAGACAGGATAAGGTACACATCTATCTTCTTGTTCTGTCAGCTGAGAGGGCCTAGAAACAATGACCCCCAGGAGCAACAAGCACATCGAGCAGCCAGAACTTGGCTTCTGATACCATTTCCCAATAAATAAACCATGGCTCCTTAGAAAAATTGCTGATTCTAGGATTGGGCAGAAAATAGATAAGATCCAGAAAGTAAGAAAGTGCTAACACACACACACAATTAAGGGATATGTCAAATGGACACAGGAGCCAACTGAAAGAGCTCCCAAAGGTCAAAGCTGGAACAATTTGAGAAACAAAATCAATAAAACAAAATCAATAAAGTAATATTGCATTATAATCCAAAGAATAAAATGAATAGATAAATAATAAATAAATAATAAATAGATAAATGAGGAGAAGAAACAAGTCTCCTGTGCAGAATTCAAAATAATTTGTATAGCTAGTTTGCCCTCCAAGAGGCGGAGCCTAACTCCCCATTCTTTAAATGTGGGCTGTGCACAGTGACTTCCTCTCAGAAAATAACTACAGTGGGGAAACCTGACAAACAGGTAATCAAGGTAATCAAGGTCAACTTCAATAGCAGCAAGCCATGTCGGTCATATGTTCCTTTGTCATGCTATGATGAGAGTATCATATTACCTCCATAGCCTTCCTTTCAAAAACTCATAATCCCAATCTAATCATGGAAAACATTAGACAAATCCCAATTGGCGTACATTTTACAAAACGCTTGATCAGTACACCTCAACACTCTCAAGGGCATCAGAAACAAGGCAAGTCTGAGAAACCGTCACAGCCAAGAGGAGCCTAAGGAGACATAACAACTAAATGTAATGTGGCATCCTGGATGGGATGGGATCCTGGAAAAAAAAAAAATTTAAGGACATCAGGTAAAAAAACCAAGGAAGTCTAAATAAAGCATGGACTTTAGTTAATAATAAAATACCGATGTTGGTTCATTAATAGTGAAAAGGGCCCTATACTAATGTAAGATATTAGTAACAGGGAAACTGGGTGTGGGATAGGTATATGCCAACTCTCTGTACTGTTTTCACATCTTGTCTGTAAATCTAAAACTGATCTAAAATAAAAAGGTTATTTGGCAAAAAAGATCTAACTATAATATCAATTTTCTAGATTTTATGGGGAGTCTAGGAAGGTTACATCACACTTTGCAGCTAAGCTTAACCATGCTTCTCCATTCACTATTTCCTCTCCAGATTCTTCTTTCTGTGTCCTCCCAGCTGGGTCTCTTCTCTATTTTCACTGCCCCCAACCCTCTACTTCCGCTCCAATATAACAGCATCTAAAAATCCCCAAACACGTCAGGTTTTGTCCTCAGCTTGTACAGTCCACTCAGCAGGACAAATCCCTATATTTAGCTAGATGGCATTCAGACCTTTTTCCTCAAGCACGTTCCTTGGATGGATCCATTCTGCTAAGGTATTCAGTTTAGGGAGATGTTCTAAAAAGGTTTCGTTCTGACTCAGTGTGTGGTTTCCAGAGAAATTCCAAAACAACTCCTAAAGTAAAAAATGTATGTGGAAGAAGCTTCTGGACCTAACCTCAAACAGAGAGACTATGTCCAAAAGCCTACAGGACTAGAGGAGATTTCATGAAGCTCAATTATAATTGTCATAAAAATCACAAATAAAAAAGGAAGGCTCAAAGTGCAAGCACTTCACAAGCTGAGAGGCAAAATCGATGAATGCCAAGAGAACACACACAAAAAAAACAAAGCTAAGGGGAGAAGTTCCCATTGATTTCTAGATTCCCTACCACCAAATTATCTCCTGATGATAGGTGCTGCTTACATAGGGCTGAGTTCTCCTCTGGTGTGGTGATGATTCGTCCAGACTCACCCACTCAGTCTTCTGATTCTTCTGGGTAAACATCAATAAGTCACTTGAAAACGAGCCAAGCAGAGCCAGGAGTGCTGAGGGGACTGTGACCTTGTCCACATTCCCATTATTCTCTACCCACACTGGGTACAGTAGGCAGAGAGGGAAAGACCTAAGTCTTTGAAGGTATTGAATTTTCTAATAAACCACAACAGGAATGCCCTTTAAGAGCTGACTAGCTATTGGTATAAACCAGGGATGCCTGCCAGAAAGAAGAAAAATAATAGCGTAAATGATATTCTTCTTAAAAGAACCCTTATGTGTAAATGTGTGTGACTATGTATATGTAAAACCATAGCACCCTGCTTTTAAAGTCTTCAGTGTCTTCAAGATATTTTGTTTTGGGGCACCTGGGTGGCTTCCTCGGTTAATCGTCTGCCTTCAGCTCAGGTCATGATCTTGGGGTCCTGGGATGGAGCCCCGCATCGGGCTCCCTGCTCAGCTGGGAGCCTGCTTCTCCTTCCCCTTCTCCCACTGCCCCTCCCCCTGCTCGTGCTCTCTCTCTCTCACACACACAAAAATAAATAAAATCTTTTTTTAAAAAGGTATTTTTGTTGTAAGAAACAAATATGTAATTTTACTTGATGCTAACCTTATAATAAAGGCTGAGCCATCTGTATTCACATCATTCTCCACATTTGCACACAAACCTCTCTGGCTTCCCTTGAGTTTCCTGGCCTCCCATTATCATGGCCTCAGAAGAAAACAGCGTGAACTGAAGGCAGAGAAGGGGTCAGAGCAGTAGCTAAGAAGGCTTGCAGATCAGGAAGTCAGAGAGCAAGAGTAGAGCTTGCCAGTGGCCAAGGTGGCCACAGCAAGGGCAGAAATTACCTCAGGAGGCAGAAGCTCTATGATAGGAGGAGGCAGGAGAGGGTTGGAACAGCCCTATTCAAAAATCACTATGAGCCAAGGAAAATCAGGGACCCAGTCCCAACATCTTTAAATCCTAAATTCACACATTGCCCATCCCCAGAAATCCTGATAATTTATTCTACTACTTCTCCTACTACTGCATTACTCATGGAGTAAATGCCAGACTTTGGGAGGTTTTCTAGTATTCATGCATCTTTTTTCTTCAAAGCCTTCATCAGAGATGTCTTAATGGAAGGACGATCAAGAATTTGGGGCCATGGGCGCCTGGGTGGCTCAGTTGGTGAAGCGACTGCCTTCAGCTCAGGTCATGATCCTGGAGTCCCAGGATCGAGTCCCACATCGGGCTCCCTGCTCAGCTGGGGGTCTGCTTCTCCCTCTGATCCTCTTCCCTCTTGTGCTCTCTGTCTCTCATTCTCTCCCTCTCAAATAAATAAATAAAATCTTTAAAAAAAAAAAAAGAATTTGGGGCCATGATTTAAAACTGGCACAGTGTGATACCAAGAGCTCTGAGCTGCCACTAAGTAGTTTGACTATCCTGAGGTTGCCATGCTCTAAGGAAGCCCAGGCCACATGGGGAGGCCATAGGTGAGCACTCCAGTCAACAATCCTAGCTGGGCCCATTCTTCAGCCATCCCAACCCAGGCACCAGATGCATGAGTCAAGAAGCCATCTTGGAAGTCGATCCTTCCCAACCCCAGCTCCATCTATTCAGTTTACCTCCAGCTGTTCCAGTCACTTCAGCTAAGACCCTAGATGTAATCGTGGCACACATCCTCTGTTGTGCCCTTTTTGAATTCCTGGTATAGAGATTCCATAAGCATGATAAAAAGGTTGTTGTTTTCTGTGACAAAATGTCATGTGGTTACTCAACAATGGACAGCTGGAGGAGCTGCTCTTTATTAAGCACTTACTCTGTTCCAACAATCCCCATGTATTCTCTACTCCTTACAATGCTATCAGTTGGGTACTATTCCATAGATGATAAAAATGAGCCTGAGAGGAGCAAAGAACTTATCACAGATCACATCTCTGGAAGTGAAGAGGGCACAGTGAAATCCCATGCTCATTCAAATCGGAAGCTGAAGCTCTGACCCACTCCAGGGGCCATGGAGAATCCTTCTGACCAGAAGGGAGAGGGAGGTGGAGAAAGGTGGTGGTCCCGCCTTCCTCCCAAATCGGCATGGATCCCTCCACCTGTAAATATTAACAGTATGTGCTTCATTCTCTTGAACATTTCTCTTCTTAATTCTAAATCCGCCCAAGGATGAGAGATACCCGCTAAGAAATGTCTGCATTCTTGAGGGGGAGAGTACTTACTTTTTCATATGACCTTTGAAGTTGCTTTCTTTGCTTGCTTGATTATAAAATGACCCAATGGTCTATCTCTTGTTAAACACTTCTATGCAAATAAACAAACACTTTGAACAAACACCTATATGCATGTCAATACTTAAAGTCTTTAATGGGAAAAATGAGCTGCTTCTTTCTTGTTGATTTAACCAATTAGGTTAGATTTGTGACAACACCACTTACTGGGTGTAAATCTAAGCACCTATATTTTGTCTTATTAGCAAAGCAGAGAAACTCGTGTCATAGAAGTATGTGGACAGAAATGGGATAGAGATGTTGAAGCAATTTTAGCAAGCTCAGGATATTTATTGACTCATCCACAATAATTCCTCTTCCATCTTTCATTAGCAGCCAGTTTTAACAATTTATTCTATAAAATTTTAGCTAAATTTCTATCATCTTTGGGTGAAAAAATAGATTCTAGCTCTAAGAATTTCTTTTGTATGGAAAATAAAAGTCAAAGTGTTCTATCAAAATCATAAATTGTCTGGTGATAAGAAAAGGTGTGAACTAGCTAGCTTATCACCTACTTCATTGATAATTAGTACCGAGTTAAGTACTTTTTTATAAAAGTTCTGTTATTCCAGGTTTCTAACTTCTAATTTTGCCTTTTCGTTTATTTCTGTCATTAAAAAACAATGTTACTGGGGTGCCTGGCTGGCTCAGTTGGAGGAGCGTGCGACTCTTGACCTTGGGTCATGAGTTCAATCCCCGTGTTGGGCATAGAGCTTACTTAAAAATAAAATATTAAAAAAAAACATGGGGTGCCTGGGTGGCTCAGTTGGTTAAGCGACTGCCTTCAGCTCAGGTCATGATCCTGGAGTCCCGGGATCTAGTCCCGCATTGGGCTCCCTGCTCAGCGGGGAGTCTGCTTCTCCCTCTGACCCTCCCCCATCTCATGCTCTCTCTCTCTCTCATTCTCTCTCTCAAATAAATAAATAAATAAAATCTTTTAAAAAAAAACGTTACTTTTTTTCCTTGCGTGGAATTTTTTTTTTAAAGATATTATTTATTTATTTATTTGACAGAGAGATAGCACAAGTAGGCAGAGTGGCAGGCAGAGGGAAGGGGAGAAGCAGGCTCTCTGCTGAGCAGGGAGCCCGATGTGGGGCTCGATCCCAGGACCCTGGGATCATGACCTGAGCCGAAGGCAGCCGCTTAACCACCTGAGCCACCCAGGCTCCCCTCCTTGCATGGAATATTAAGATTATTAAAAACATGAGGAGGTCAGACAATAAGAAAGTATAGATGGCTTTTTTGGTATCTTGAAAAAGTTGGAAGACTGGTTTCTTACTTGCAGAAACATTACAAGTTTACAGTTTAAACATTTCCAACAGACTTTTCCCCTCAAAACCTATCCTTTCTCAGCATTAACAATTGTTCTGCTCAGCTTCTATATCATAAACTAATAAAGAGGATAACCTTCACTTTACTACATTAATTTCTGCATAAATTCACAATTGTTCTTACAGCACCAAGCACCTTGTTTAGTTCAGCCGACGTGTTTTCTTTATAGCAAGACTTTCTCAAGGAAGAAAGCAGTTCAAGTTCTTCATCAGGATAATCATTCCACAATGCTGTTCTGTCATCCTGGGTGGCTCAGTCGTTAGGCGTCTGCCTTCGGCTCAGGTCATGATCTCAGGGTCCTGGGATCGAGCCCCACATCGGGCTCCCTGCTCTGCGGGAAGCCTGCTTCTCCCTCTCCTGCTCCCCCTGCTTGTGTTCCCTCTCTCGCTGTGTCTCTATATACAAATAAATAAATAAAATCTTAAAAAAAAAAAAAACATGCTTGTACACAAAACTCAAACCTCAAACCGCATTTGCTAACACTGATCACGTGCTTGGATTTCATGGTATAAAATAGCTCTGAAAGTTTCGAAGTGCTTACTCTCGGTTTCTGGACTGATCTCACAGCAGACAGGTAACCCAGAGTTCATGGACCAGCGCCGTTGCCGACAGCCCTGTGAGCTGCACACCTTGAGGGAGTTAATCGTGTTCGCCATTGTTCTATCACTCTCCCGTACCTAGGACGGGGCCTGGCCCAAGTGCCCATGGTCAGCACTTGATAGTTATGCAGTGAATGAATGAAAGGTGAATACAAGCCACAACATGAGTCCAGGGTTCATTCCTTAGTGACATTGGAGACACAGAATATGTGGCATGGTCCCTGCTCATTGCTTTACAGTCTACTGGAGAGATGATACGTATCCAAGCCACGATAAATCAAACCAGTGTAAGGTGGGGCTTCACAGGAGAGCTATAAATTAGTCTCCAGGTTCAGAGGAGAAAAAAAAATCACTTTTGGCTTAGAGGGTCATATTTGTGCTGCGCCTTGATAGATGAGCACAACTTGGATGAGAGAGACATTTACAGGGAAGGCAAGAATGCCGATGCCTCCTCAACCGTAGTCTGCAAACTGGGATTCTTATTTAGAGCCAAGCCCAGAACCTTGCTAACATGGGAGTAGATTTGTCCATAAGAATAAAGCAGCAGCACCTTGAACCTGAGTTTGGATTTGTCTGACACCTTTTTAGTAGAACTATGTACATGTTCATCAGAACTATATTAAGATAAATAACAAGACGATGGTTGCTCAACTAGTTTCTGAGCAGTCTTGTAAAGTTTCACTTACGCAAGATGCATAAATTCCAGAGAGCAGGGTCCAGCTAGTGAGTCCAGAGCAAAGGGCGATTGGAGGTCTGAGGAGAGCAGAGAAGGCGTGAGTGGTCATGTAGAGTAATGAAGGGCAGAGGTGCATTCAAGGGCTGACTTTGGTCAATCACCATCCGTAAAATGAAACCAATGTGGTTATGTATGTTTTGCCCATTCCTATCTGGCTACACCTAAAATGTACACATAAAAAGAAGGGGTCTCATTGAAGAAAAACAAGATACCCGAGTTTGATACAAAGAAGTTATGATAAGGCCTTCAAGAAAAAATGATCAGTTCTGAGGGAGGGAGAATTTGTTATGCTAATGAGCTACATTAATCAGGAAGAACTGGAGGCAATAGCTGAGATATTCATAGTTTGGATATCTTATTAAAAATCCAGTAAGAGGAATTTCCTTCAGATTAAATGAGATGTTTTAATTATTCATGTCACCTGCTAATAGGAAATTTTAAATTAAAGTTTTAGGTATATGAACCCAATTTAAATAATTCAAACTACTTTCATTAATCCTTAGCCTATCTTTGATGGATTTTTTTTTTCAAAATAATATATTTGTGAATCTAACCCTAAAGTGTAAAAGCACTTCACGTATAGCGTTCAATGAGCAAAATAACCCTATGAGGAACATAGCTAAATCAGAATGTATCTCAATTCTAGAGAAATAAAAATAAAAGCGTTTGGCAGCTAAGTTACCAAAAGTCATTGGGCTATTTAGTCTTAAATCTGGGATGTCAATCCTGTTTAAAACAGTAGGCTATCTCTTAACCATACAGGTACAGTCAGGGAAATAAACTTTAGAAGACAGAGGGCAGAGGGCACTTTCATGCCACCAACTCAGAAAATCTGTGTCTGCCAAATCTGTGTCTGCCCACCAGCACCACTGGATTTTCTCTGCTCTGCTACCTCTTCGTGAGCTTCAACATCAGGCAATAGCTGGAGTCGCTGTGGCCAGAGGCCCAGGCCCAGTGAAACAAGCTTCAAACCCCAGGATCTCATCTGAGCTTGAGATTTCTGGTTGCCTACCTCATTATGTATTTATTCTTCCCTCTTCCTTACTAATAGAAACACTGATTTATATCATGGTGTGTGGCTGCCTGGGGAATAACCAATACATTTCTGCAGCTTTAGCCAATGAGATATACATAGGGATGACGAGTTTTAGGAAGTCTCCTTAAAAGACAGTTGATTCTCCTTTTGCCCTTTCTGATCTCTATCTCACTGCCTGGAAAAATGCTGTGAGTGATGGTGCTATAGTTGCCATCTTGGGCCCTGAGGTTGAGGGTCCCACACCCTATGGATGATAGAATGAGGAACTAAAAAGTCACCTAGCAGATCCCTCGTGACTTTGTGGAGCCACCATCCCAGCCCTGGATCACTTATCTCTGGACCTTGCTTTCCAGTAAGAAAAACTCCTACCTTGTGTAAGCCATTGCTTTTTTTTTTTGTTTTTTTTTTTGTAAACACATAGAACTCAACTGAATCCTAACAAATATGCCAACTCCTAAAAGAAATCTAGGGCTACAGTCACAGGTGGAAAGGACAGAAAATGTGGGAAGTAAGGAGAGAAGACTCCCATTGTACCATTGTTGTACCCTTGATCTCATCATCTCACTTGTTTCTCACTTCTTCACCGGCCGTGAACACCATTTTAACAAAATATTGCAGGCCTATTTTGGGGTCCTAAAATTAATAAGAAAGTTGTTAGTGATTTTTTTTTTTTTCTATCTTCCCTGCTAAATCCTAAGTTGGTATTCTCAAAGCCTGGTCCATGGACCACCCACATCAGAATCTCCTGGGGAGTTTGTTAAATCCATAGAATACTGTACCCAAGCCCAGATCTTTCACACCAGAATCTCTCTAGTGGGGCACAGGAATCTGCATGTTTAACATGCCTTCCACCTGATTCTTAAGCCCGTTCAAGTTGAGGACCGCTCCTGCTACCTCCCTGTGTGCCAACTCATTTGTCTGCCTTTAAAAATTATTTGTTTTCACATCTGTACTCCCCAGTGCTTTGTCCTTAGGGGGCCATAAATGTGCATATGAATGAACAAATCCTATATTTGCATTGCGAATTTTCATTTGTAAACTTTAGTCATTTACACTATCTTGTTCAATTCTTACATCACTTCTAGGTTGCAAGGTGGAAGAGAGGGCAGGGATTATTCTTTGTTTCAGAGACCAAAATAGATCCAAGATAGTAAGTGGTTTTTTGTTTTGTTTTGTTTTGTTTTTTTAGAGCTTGTAAAGAGCTGGTATTTAAGTCAAGATCTTCTTACTCAGAGGTCAAGATACTTTCATCCATCCACATCTTGCGATCCTGGGTGATCTATTCTATGCATTTATCTGAAGATCTGAAAATGCTTTATTCTGAGTATCTCACTCATCTTCACAAAATAAATATGAACTTTATATACATTCATAATCAGCCACCAAGACAACATAACAAACAATTCTTTTTTTTTTTTTTTTTTTAAGGAGATAGGAGTTTATTGACTATACAGCAAGGGAAGAGTGGGCAAGACAGCAAAGAAGAAAGAGACTCTGCCACAAGAGGTGGTGAGGGGCTATAGTTATGGGGGGAGTGAAGAGGTATGGGAACATATGGAATTTTCCTTTTTTGGTACCTGTGCCTGGTTGTAAGCAGCCCATTGGGCAGGTAGGGCCTATGGCTATCTCCAGGTGGGTTGCTTAATGAGCCTGTTTGCTTTCAGCCCTGTGGTCACTGTGGGCCCTTTTCCCTTCCTCGGGTTTCCATTGCTCAAGCCTATTGTCTTAGAGTAGCCTCTACATTCCCCACTGACAGCTCGACAATGACAAATCTTTGGCATTTGGGCAGTGGTCATGTTCATCCTCAGACCTTCAGACCACACCGGGCAGCCACCCTGGCCCGAGATCTTCAGTTGTCTGGGAAGTATAGGGTCAGACCACCCGAGGGCTAAAAAGAGAAAGGAAAGGGAGGGGAGAATCCCTCCAAAGGGTAATCCCCACCCTTTTGGGGCAGGACGGTCTGGTTGGTTCCCCCCTGGGACTTTGGATCCTCACTGAGGAGTAACCTCGGCAGGAGGTCATCAGTTCCCCAAGGAGTACTATGGTCGGTCCACCGAGGGCAAGTGCTGAGAAACTTCTGGAGAATCTGGGGGAGAGTCCTAGCCTGGCATGGCACCAAATATGGGGCAACAGGATCAGGTGGAGGTCAGCAGTGTGGGCAGTGAAAGACCTCACCCGGGGCAGAACAAAGGAGATGGAAGACAAACAGTTCCTTTACCACTGATCACCAATGTCACGTTGAGTGAAAGTCCTGTCATTGATACTGCAGAGAGAGATGATCTAGAAGCTCACGGGGGATAATTCAACATCTCAGTTCAGGTTAACAAAAATTCACTGAACTCCTACTAAGTGTTAGGTGTCATAGTCGATACTGGGGACACAAAAACAAAATACACAATACAATGACAAATATAATTCCTACCATTAGGATGGAAAATTCTGGGTGTGTTTGAGAGCAGAGGCCTAGTGCAGGCAGAACGCCAAGGTTCTGACTAACAAGTCAGAGTCCTCCAAATGGGAGACTCTAGAGCTTTCCTTGGGGAGGATTTTGCAGGGTTGGCCGCGCTTGTGTCCGGGTGTCAGCCTGGTGATGGACTACAATACACTCTTCTGATTGGCAACTGGGCCTTCACAATAGCGATCATTATGAATGTGCTTCCAACGTCTGAGCCTTGAAAATATACATCTAACTCCAGAGGCAGATGTTTAGAATTGAGCTTTGAAAACTTACTTTACAGAAGCATTTCTGATAGATGAGTCCCCATCTGCCAAAGAAACCACACAGGAAGTCACAGACAGATGGCCATAACAGAAGCTCTAGGGAGCTCATAATGATATTCCATATGGCATATGGTGTGGAGCTCATAAAAGCGCCTCTAATGTCCAGAAATGAAATAACCGGCAGTCACAGGGGAATTAAATCTTCTTTTGTGACCTTCTTGGCAGCGCAGGACTCCATTTCAAATCAGCACACGATGCAGCAAGAATAAGCATGCCGAAGTAAGGGGAACAAACCCAAAGTTAAACCAAAATGAAATGCAAATCAAGCAACCAGCCACAGAACCACAACGATTTCGTGGTCCAGCAGCACCTGCACTGCTGTTTGGAGGCGTATCGATATTTTACGTGGACGGAGTTAGAATTTTAACTTAGGGGTGAGCCTACCACAGCCTGCAGGCAAAATAGGACCCTCTGCCCATTTTGGTACAGCCTACAAGCCGATAAGAGGTTTTGCATTTCTAAAGGCTTTGGGAAAAATCAAAGGAAGGATAATATTTCACGACACCTAAAAATTGTATGATATTCAAAGTCCTCTTGGAGCCTCCAATAGACTTGCAAGGCTTCCAGTAGTTTAATTAGGCCACAGCGTTGCTCGTTTGGGTAGGTATTGGTAAGGCTGCTGTGTACTACCTCAACAGACTTGAGGAGTTGGGACAGAGACAGTCCAGCTTGCAAAGCCTAAAATATTTATTACTTCCCCCTTACAGAAAAAGTTTGTGTACCTCTTTTCTGGCTCAACATCAACAATTTAAAAATGAGAAACTAATTTATATATTATATATATATATTATATGTAACTATGATTATATAACTCTCTCTCTCTCTCACACACACACACACACACAAATGGCCATAAAAGAGAATGAGATCTTGCCATTTGCAACAACATGGATAGACCTAGAGAGTATGACGACGCTAAGTGAAGTAAGTCATCCAGAGTAAGACAAATACCATATGATTCCACTCATATGTGGAACCTAAAAAAAAACAAATGAAGGAACAAATACACAACAGCAACAAAAGCAGAAACAGACTCACCAAGACAGAGAACAATCTGGTGGTTGCCAGAGAGGAAGAGTTGGGGGATGGGCAAAATAGGTGAAGGGGAGTAAAAGGTACAAACTTCCAGTTGTAACATAAATAAGTCACGGGGATGAAAAGTACAGCACAGGGACCATAAGGAGGAAACACGAGAGACTGAGTGCGGCTGTGTAGGGGTTTTACCACAAAATCACTTTTTCAGCACTGGGATTGTGTACTCAGAGCGAGGATCTGTTGTCCTCACTTGCTGAGGGTTCCAGAGCCCACAGCGCTGCCTTTACACTTGTCTACCTGTCCTCTCTCTCAGTTACAAACTCTGTCAGGCAGGGCCAGGTCTGCCATGTTTCCTTCCGTTTCCGCCCTGGTATCCTGATGCTCCTACATATTTGCTGAGTTAAATGATCTCCTTCAAAAATCCTCTTTACTACTGCCAGTGGGATCTTCCTAACTGAAAGGGGGAAAAAAGGTCCCCTCCCCAGGCAAGCTTACAGACTAAACCCACAGGTGTCTGTGCTTGGCCCTAACTCTTTGCTTTTCCAGGTCATGGTGCCCCTCATTCTCAGAAAATAGACCACAACGACAAAAGGTATTCTCTAGCGGGACCACAACCCACCTCCCGGACAGAGCCCCCGGAGAAAGTGTCACCTCCCGCTCTACCTGGCCAGGAGTTGGCCCCCTCGCCACAGCTGCAGCCCTCTCACACCCTGAAAACCCCTTAGAAGGCCCAGCCTAACGGAAACTGGGGGGCGACGTCTCTCTCGGTGTTGGGTCCCTCTCCAGCCTCAGAGACTAAATAAACTCTGTCCTGCTGGTGGTTCTACTCTTGGTGTAATTCTTTGCCACCTGTTTCACCAGCCACCCTGACACTAACATTAAAAATGGGTTTCTCAGTGTAATGTAAGTTTTCAGACGAATAAATTATAGTCTGACAGGGTGCAGACTTAGAAAAGCACAAAAAGAGATATGGTGAAAAGTGAGTTTCCTCTTACTCAACCCCCCTCCCACCTAATTCCTCCTGCCAAAGACAAACACTGCTGGTGGCTTCTTGGGTCTCCTTCCAGAAGAATCCTATGCAGAAATAAGCATACATACTTTCTTTTTTTAATTTTTAGCAAAGCATAGCTGCATACAATATTCGGTGAGTTTCGGGTGTACAGCTGGTGATCCAACATGTGTATCCATTGTGAACGGCTCACCAAGATAAGTGTGGTCACCATACAACACTAGTACAATATTATTGACTATATTCCCTATGCTGTACGTTGTATCCCCAGGACTTATTTATTTTATACCTTTTAATCTCCTTCAGCTCTTTTGCCAGCTTCCGCCCCACACACATAGTCTTTATTCTACCAGGGTTGGCAGGCAACGTATGTGCTGTGCTGTACCTTGTTTAGTCAATTAAAGGACATTCTGAAGCTTGTTTTATACCAAAACACAAGGTGCCTACATAAGAAAACATAAGGAATTTTTTTGTAAAAAAGCTAGCTTATCGGGGCGCCTGGGTGGCTCAGTCGGTTGAGCGACTGCCTTCGGCTCAGGTCATGATCCTGG
>NC_138370.1:150352468-150390614 GCF_054177405.1 Leptonychotes weddellii | reverse complement strand
TCCACAATAGCCAAACTATGGAAAGAGCCAAGATGTCCATCAACAGATGAATAGATAAAGAAGATGTGGTATATATATACAATGGAATATTATGCAGCCATCAAAAAAATCTTGCCATTTGCAACGACGTGGATGGAACTAGAGGGTATTATGCTAAGCGAAATACGTCGATCAGAGAAAAATAAGTATCATATGATCTCACTGATATGAGGAATTCTTAATCTCAGGAAACAAACTGAGGGTTGCTGGAGTGGTGGGGGGTGAGAGGGATGGGGTGGCTGGGTGATAGACTTGGGGAGGGTATGTGCTATGGTGAGCACTATGAATTGTGTTAAGACTGATGAATCACAGACCTGTACCCCTGAAATAAATAATACATTATATGTTTAAAAAAAAAAAGAAGATAGTATAAAGGGAAAAATGAAGGGGGGGAAATTGGAGGGGGAGACGAACCATGAGAGACTATGGACTCAGAGAAACAAACTGAGGGTTTTAGAGGGGAGGGGGGTGGGGGAATGGGTTAGCCCGGTGATGGGTATTAAGGAGGGCACGTACTACATGGAGCACTGAGTGTTATATGCAAACAATGAATCGTGGAACACTACATCAAAAACTAATGATGTATGGTGACTAACATAACATTAAAAAAAAAAAAAAGACAGCTGGCCTGGTCTCTTCAAAAGGGCAATGCTTACAAATAAATAAATAAATAAAACACGCAATTCTTTCAGCATAAAAAAGAATAAAGAAATGTAACCACCAGATGCAATGCCTTCATTAGATCCTGGAGGGGTGGAGGAAAAAGTTACCTTTACGGACAGGAAAACTGACGTACAGAAGGGTTTCTTGGCCAGTGATTTCAGGGTCAGGATTCAAACTTACACTTTGAAGGGAGCAATGGACCATAGAAAAAGCTTTGCTTGATATGCTTTTCAAATGATGGTAGAGTTACCCAAAACATTTTTGAACCGCATTTAAAAGAATTATTATCAATAAGAGCCAGTTTTTTTTTTCAGAAAACAAACATCACCTTGTATCATCACACTTCATGTTGGGCCTGAAGAGCATTCCTGCGCTTGCTTAACTGCTTAATTTACCGCTTGGGACCCTTGAGGATAGTTAGCAGTCCTTAGAAATCAAATCCACCCTTAAGGGACAAAGGTGTGCGACCACTGAAGAGAATGAAAAGTGGGCTGTGAAGGTGTTGCTAAAAGGCAAACTTCCAAGCTTGTATGTGCAAGATATGCTTTTGAAGAGGAATTTAAATACATGTATTGCAGCATGCTGTTTTCAAAAAAAAAAAAAAAATCAATTACACTGATGCAGGAAACAAAGGCAAAAGAAAAATTATTAAATTTCCTACTACTTACAGTCCATTGAAAAGTCCTTGAAACAGGAAGAGTGACCTTCCTCCAGGGACTCAGCTGCCTCCATCCCTCCATCTTAATACTTTGCTCAGGGCAAAAGGCAATCTTAGCCCAAGCCTCCAGGATCCTGTAAGTCTACTTTAACATATAAAAATTCCTTTGGAAACCTCCTTTATCTCTACACTACCCCGCCCCCCGCGAGATACGTGTTGGCAATCATCCCCCAAGCATACGGCCCACCGACATACATCTGAAGGGTCTCATGACTCAGGTTTTATTAGACAGTAATAAATGGCCTTTTCCCAACAATAGCTAGCTCCCTAAAGGTACTGGAAACCTTGTTTCCAAAATTCCTTAGAGACTTACACTATCCCTAACGCCCTCCCAACTTGAAAATATAAAATGGGCCACTCCTCAGGACCCCGGTGCAGCTTTTTCTGCCCATGGGTCCTGTCCCCGGGCTTTATAATAAAACCACGTGTTTGCACCAAAGACCTCTCCAGAATTCTTTCTTGGCAGTCGGCTTCGAACCCTAACATCTTTCCTATATCAACATCACATTATGTTCACACATTACTATTTTTTTCTTTTAAGGATGTATCTAACAGAGGTAAGGAATTTGCATTTGGGGATGTGGTGAGTCTAGCTAGTGTCCAGAAGGTGAGCCAGTTCCTCAGACAAGCCTGACGAAAGGCTATTTGACTCCAGAATCAGAAGGGTATGATTGAAAAAGAAGTGATCCCTTCACGTGGCCTGTACTTGGACGACCACTTGCAGGAGTCTAGCAAAACAAACAAATAAACAAACAAACAAACTCTGAGAAAAAGCTGCAGGAATGACTTCCATCTCTCACACTCCCAGAGATCAAATCTTGAAGAGGCATTTTCTAGCAGGGAGAGATTAGGAATAGAGATATTCATCCAAATGTAGTGGAAATCAGTCTTGGCCTGACACAGGCATCAACTTTTTTCCCAGACAACTGTAAAATGTGGAAAAGCTGTATTCGAGACTGTGGGAAGGGCTAGCTACTCGTTAACCTGGTTATAGAAAGATAGACTTGGCTGAAGCCATCTCGAGCAACTGCTAGTTGCCTACCCAACAATTATTCCCTTTATTCCTAGGGCAATATTGTGATTCATAATTAATATACGTATTTGGCCTTCATCCACAGTTCCTGGCTCACACCTCCCAAAGCCCTTTGAGTCTTCTGAGCGTAAGAACATTGAGAAGATCTTTTGTCATATTTGCTCTCTTATCCTCAGGTCCTAAAAAGCTTCAGATCCATTAAGGTGAAATGGGTGTCTTGTTATTCATGACAAGCCCCTTTCCATACGGTCAATGAGGGGACATTTGAAATGCACCTAAGGATGGGGGCTGGTTGCCAGCAAAAGCAACCAAGAATAAGGGGTTGGAAATTTCAGTCCCACCTCCTGATTTCCAGGGAGGGGACAGAGACCCGAAATTGAATTAGTTGCCAATAGCCAATGATTGAATCAATCGTGCCTACTATATAATGAAGCTGCCATAAAACCCCAAAGGACAGTGTTCGAAGAGCTTCCAGGTTGGTGACCGCATAGATACTCAGGGGGAGTAGCGCGCGTGGAGAGGACATGGAAGCTTCACGCCCTTACCCACACACCTCGCCCTATGCATCTATCTCTTTCATCTGGCTATTTCTGAGTTACATCCATTCCTAATAAACCGGTCATCTAGTAAGTAAAGGTTTCTCTGAGCTATGTGAGCCACTCTGGCAAATGAATAGAACGCGAGGAGAGGTTGTTGGAACCTCTAATCTACAGCCGGTTGCTGAGAAGCACAGGTGACACCCTGGGCTTGGGCTTGTGACTGACTTCTGAAGCGGGCGGGGGTGGGAGGGTGGCGACAGTCTGGTAGGACTGAGCCCTTCACCTGTGGAGTCTGATGCTGTCTCCCGCTAGACAGTGTCAGGATTGAGTTGAATTGTAGGACATCCAGCAGGTATCTGAGAATTACCTGATGGTGTGAGGGGTAAAAGCCCTCCTCCACATGTTAAAATTGGGTCCCAGAACATTTTTACTTCACTAGCAGAGCCCTAATTGTCTGTAATGTTGGGCATTCCCGTGTTACATAGGGCACTCCCCAGCCCCAGGGCCATCAGTAATGATTAATCTAAGATGACTATTACCATTTGGATTCCTTCAAGAATAAGGAACAAGGACTTGGGGAAGTGATCCCAGAAACTGCTTAGAAACATAGTTTAAGAGATTAAAGAAAGTGTGTGTAGAGCACCAAAGCCAAAGCTCTGATCATAGTAGGCGTTGACCTTGGTAGAACTCTGTCCCTACTGACCACAGCGGTATCCAAAGCCCTGCAGGATCTGAGTGGTATGTGTGCTAGAATCGATGATTTCCTGATGGTGGGCTCATTTTCAACATGCGCTAGAACTGGCTGTGCTTGCAGCCAATTAGCACATTTGAAATGCATAGCAACAGTGTTGATTCATGGCAACGAAGAACAGCATGCCAAGGAAGAAAGAAATAACAGCAGGACTGGACTTGCTCTGTAAGATGGAGCAATCGCCTCCTGCGAGGGCAGGGGGAAGCACGAGTATTCTGCTCTGCATGAATAGTCCCCCTGTGCTTAATGGAAATTTTATTTTATTATTTTAATTTATTTTATTTTATTTTATTTTTTGCTTCATGGAAATTTTAAGACATAACTATAACTCTGGTAAAGGGTGGGAGAATATGAGAAAGGATTTTGGTTTAGCACTAAAAATCCACGCTACACTGAGGAATTGCTCCACCAAACCTTTTCTCACTTTCTCGCATGTGATGAAGCTTGAGCTCTGGCATAGGCCTGGAGACTACATTTCCCAGCATCCCTTGCAGCTTGGTATGGCTGTGGGATCAGGTTGTCACCAATGAGGGGTGAGTGGACTACATGCACCTCTTTTGTTTAGAGGGAATTGCTGTCTTGGACTATTTCTTTTCCCGTTCCTGGAAGGTGGATCTTCTCTTGACTCAGCCTGGACCACACAAAAGAAGGCTGCTTTTATTCTGATTATTAACTTAGAAAAGTATGCCCCTTCCTAAAATAAAACCCAGAAGTTCAGCATGTCAGAGGGTAGTCAATATCCAAAAAAGCTACTGATCACACACACACACACACACACACACACACACACACACACGGTTAATGCAACATTTACATTTATTTATTTCCTTTCTCTAGGCAGGCTGATAGAGAGTTGGTGGGGGTGGTCGTGATAGGCACACACAATCTCAACAGTCTGGTCAGTCTTCCTCTTCCTCCTTCCCTGCTCACTCCCAGGTAGTATGTCACTGACCTTTGCTACCAAGATTTCTTTCTGCTGTGTACAGGAGGAGATCGGAATCTCCTCCAAACAGCACGCCACCATCTGCAAAATCCAGTTCAGTGTTCTCCCAAGAGAGGCAAGAGATAGATGCCCAATATTCAGTGACAGCAGGGAAGGCAGGGCTCTTATGCAAAATGGGATCACTACGGGATTAGGAATTATAGGAGTATCACCTTAGGTACCAGGGCCTTCACTGGCGCTCTCTCTGATGCAGACAACTTGTCTATTCTGCTTGCTTTCAGGGATAAACATGCTTTCCTTTGTGTTTTAAACTTCTCTCAAAAACAACATATGTAATAACAAATTCATATAAACATTTTTATGACATCTCTTAAGTTCAACATGTTTACAGTTTATCACAGTGAGGTGTAAACACTCCATCAGAACAGGTTCCCTTTTGTGGAAAGGGAGAGTGAGACATCCTCTGAGTACAGAGACAAACCACACACATCACAGGGGCAGAGAGTGTCTTGGAGAGACAACAAGATCCTGAGTGATCCTATGGTGTTGGGCTGTCCTGCCAACCTGGACTGACTGGAGAGAGCGAAGGCTTCTTTCCTTCCTAAGCCACCGAATTTATTTCTTTATTATAGCTGCTTAACCTTTATCCTGGCAAATACACTGACGAAGACGGAGTGAGTAGACAACATTTCCTGTGGGGCGCCTGGGTGGCTCAGTCAATTAAGCGTCTGCCTTTTGCTCAGGTCACGATCCAAGGGTCCTGGGATCGAGTCCGGCATGGGGCTCCCTGCCCAGCGAGGAGTCTGCTTCTCCCTCTGCACCTCCCCCCTGCTCCTATGCTCACTCTCTCTCTCTCTCAAATAAATAAATAAAACCTTAACAAAAAATTTAGTGAATAAATGAATGAATGTATGAGTAAAGTGCAAGTGAGTACAGATCTCCTCATACTTCTAGAATAAAGAAGCATCTAGCACTGTTTTGCTTTATCTGTTTCTGGACGAGCATGTCCCCAAAGACAGCTCCAAACTGACAAGGGACACACGGAGTCACACTGCACCTGGAGGGGAGTGCCAGCTTCGGAGTGGGGACCCGGGCCCACCCCTGCCTCATGTGGCTGCTGGTGAACCCTTGAGAAGCTAGGGCAGGAACCCTGGTCTCCAGGTGCTCCGGGGGATGAACACAGCAGCGTCGCCAACCCTCCCAGCACAAATGCACGTGTGTCAGAGATTTCTGAGAGAAAAATTAAAGAACAGATGGCAAAATAAAGACGCTTTACAAATGAGAAGTCTCTGCTTTGTCTGTATGCATATTATACTTTTTGTGCCTGCCATTGGTATTTATGCCACTTCTGGATAACGGGATCGTTTTGCCGGCTCCATTTACAGCTAATAACCATCAACAATCATGGTTATTGATGTCCTCTTCACTGCCACCTCCTACCACAGGACCATTTATTGCCAACTCTAACACGCTGAAAAGAACATCGTATCGAGAGCTACCAAATCAGGTCTCAGGGTAAAACTCGTCTTTTCTTAACTGTAGCCACTCTGATCAAACCACTGCAAGATAAATGTTGGACTGGTGGATTTCTTGGAAGAGTACATGGATTGTTAAGAGGAAGGCGGAAAGAGAGTGAGCCAGAAGCCAGTAGGATATGTTGGCTGTATGATAAACCAAGGAGAACAGTTCACAGGCTCTACAGGGAGCGAGCCCAATGAGGTCTCGTGGTCCAGAGACCATGGGAATGAGCCCCATTTCCTACGCATGACAGAGCGTCTGGGTAATGGCGCCCTTGACTAGAAAGGGCACAGGGAACATTATTGGAAAAATAGTCTTAGGGCAGATGGTCCACTTACCTGTTCCAAAAGTGACTGGTGGCAATTCTAAATTGTAAACTTCTGTCTTTTTTAAACCGCTCCAAAGTTAGGTTTCTTTGTTTCAACAGCTCAGCTCTTAACAAATACACTAAGCGGACAGGTTCAGTCCCTAATCAAACAGGTGTTGAAGCAGGCGTGCATGCAAGCTTAGTTCTCGGATGAATTCACTGGTGTCATCAGGGGGTCAGGGAGGGTGAGGTATCAGAGAGGATAGTTCTAGAATGGCAGAGGAAAAGGAGGGTAAAAAGATACCTGGGGCCTGGGATTGGAAGGAGAGAGAGAATAGGGGACTCCATTTCTCCCAGTACCTGGCTTTGCAGCCCTGATAATAATGCTAACTCACAGTCATAGGGTGCTTACTTTGATTAGGAACTTTTTTAAAAAAGATTTTATTTATTTGAGAGTGTATGAGCCGGGGGAGGGGCAGAGAGAGAGGGAGAAGCAGACTCCCCACTGAGCTGGGAGCTGATGCAGGATCCCAGGACCCCGAGATCATGACGCGAGCTGAAGTCAGACGCCGCCCGACTGAGCCACTGATTAGGAACTATTTTAACTCTTATGTGTGTTAGATCATCGCATCCTCATGAGAACCTTTGAAATAGGTATAGTTATTCTCCTCGATTTATAGATAACCAACCTGAGTCACAGAGAGGTGAAGCCAGTTGCCTGAGGTCACACAGCAGTTAAGTGGTGGAGTGATAGTCCAATCCCAGAAACTAGGCTTGACCCATTCTGCTATACTGCCCAGGCCCAGGGGACAGCTGGGGATTAAAATGCTACCAGGTTTTCCGCCTTGGCTTGGGACTATGCCCGTGCAAAGAAAAGGGCACCTTTTCCTAATTGGCTCAGAGACCTCCGCTGGCCAAGGTCGCCTCTGTCCAGAGAGGGTAGTCGTTTCTTTTTTTCTTTTTTTAAGATTTTATTTATTTATTTGACAAAAAGAGAGATAGGGAGAGCAGGAACACAAGCAGGGGGAGTGGGAGAGAGAGAAGCAGGCTCCCCGCCGAGCAGGGAGCCCGACGCGGGGCTCGACGCGGGGCTCGACGCGGGGCTCGATGCGGGGCTCGATCCCAGCACCCTGGGATCATGACCTGAGCCCAAGGCAGACGCTTAACGGCTGAGCCACCCAGGCGCCCCGAGGGCACTCGTTCCTGTTGTCACATAGGAGAGGTGTAGCCCGGCAGCCACCTGTGCGCGACCTCTCCTTCGTCCGGGCTCGCACGCAGGGTGGCCCGCTCGTGCGCGTGGCCTCTGCTGGGATGCGTGCCAGTACCAGCTACAGTCTCCTCCCACTCCTACTAGTTATGGCTTTCGTGCTCTCCAGTCCTCCACTTCCCCTCACATGACCAGCCCAGCAGAAATGATCCACAACGAGCAGGACCGCAGGCTGTGGGCGGGCCACCTGCCAGCACCTCCGAAGGGAAAAGAGCAGAACTTTGTGCTGCCCGCCGTACTGCGCGTAGCCGGAGCGGGGCAGCTCTTTGGGGACGGCTGTGGACCCTCAGAACAAAATCAAGGCCACGCACGAAGTTAAAAGCTCCACCACAGATGGCTTTTGGTGTTGTTTTATAAGAAACAGAAATTAGAGAGAGGTCCTGAGTGTTCTACTTTTGGAAGATAAGTAGCAAGAAATTAAAACCTTAATCTAGCAACGGTGAGATGTACACCGTGGTTCTGTTGCCGGAGACAGACGTGGAGTCAGAAGACTCCAGCCAGGGTCACAGCTTGGCCACCTGCTATGACACAGAGTTGGCAAATTACCTCAACTCTCTGGATCCCACTGTGCCAATCTCTGACAACGTAAGAAATATATATTTGGTCTCTGCTGCTGGTTCCTGACACAGAGCTCTTAAACCCCTTGAAATGTCCTGGGTGATAAGAGCACATTTTGTTGTAATGAGGTGACCCTTGGGGGGCTCCTGAATAGCTTCAGGACAATCGCCAGAAAGACCAGACTATGATTAGAAGCCTGGAATTTACAGTCCCCCTTCTCTCCTCCAGGCTGCGGAGAGAGGTCAGAGGTTGAATGAATAATCAGATATGCCTATGGGATGAAGCCTCCATAAAAACCCCTAAACTATGGAATGGGGAGGGCTTTTGAGTTGGGGAACACATTCACATGCCGGGAGGGTGATGCACGCCAATCCCACGGGGACCAGTTCCTGCACTCAAGGCCCTATGTACCTCTTCATCCGGCTGTTCATCTGTATCCTTTGTCATATCTATTACACTAAAACAATAAACATTAAGTGTTTCCCCAAGTTCTGCGGGCTGTTATAGCAAACTATCAAACCTAGGAGGGGATCATGGGAACCCCCATTTTGTAGCCAAGCAGGACAGAAGCGTGGGTAGCCTGGAGACTCTCCTTCTGGTTGGCGCCTAAGGAAGGGGCAGTCTTGTGCAACTGAGTTCTTGACTTGCAAGGTCTGCCCCAGCTCTGAGTAGTTAGTGTCAGAATTTGTAAGACACCCTGTTGATATCAGAGAGTTGGAGAATTGCTTGGCGTGGGAGAAATCCCCACATCCTGGCTGTCAGGAGTGTACGTGGACTAGGAAACAGATTTGCCTTCACCATCAAAAGGAAGTAAGTCTGTCTCGCAAGGTCGTGGCGAGAAAGACATGAGACAGTAGATGTAAAAAGGACTACGGAGGCGCTAAGAAGGTTGGCTGAACCCTAAAAGACGGGAGGAAGAGGAAGAGAGGAACACTAGCATTGATTTGAGTCTGGTATCCAAAAAGTGATCTCATGTTATGTTTTGCAACCCACCCCCCTCCACTGACATTACACCTGTTCCAATAAATAAGGCATCTCAGGTTCAGACAGGTTAAGTGATTGGACCTGGTTTGTGAAGTTGGAGAGTGATTGAACCAAAATTCTAAACTCAGATCCGCCTGACAGCAGGTCTCATGCTGCTTCTGGACACTGAGAGGAAGAGAGGCAGAGGGAAGAGAGGGGCAAGGATAGACACTGCAGTGAGAATGGGGACTGAGAGCCATGCAGGCAGGTGAACGAGAAAGGAGGCGGTTAGCCTGCCTCAGCTGTTGGGGGTCACGGGACTGTGGCCCTGCCTGGATCTGTCCTCTCGCCACTCGCCTTCATTGCCTTTCGAACTCTTCTGTAGTTAACTCACTATCTGAAGTGAGCTTTCTCAATTTTCAAGTTTTTCCTTCTTGGAAATTCCTTTCTCCTTCCCTGGGTACCTGTGGCAGCCTGAAAACCAGCTGTCCAAACATGTCCATGTCCTCATCCCCAGAACCTGTGAACACCGTACCTTCTTCGACAAGAACAATTTTTATGGGTAATTATGTTAAGGATCTTGAGATGAGTGTCCTGAATTATCCAGGTGGGCCCAATGTCATTATGAGTGTCCTTATAGGATGGAGACAGCAGCGTCAGGGTCAGACGAGTTGCAAGCATGGAAGCCAAGGCCAGAGGGGAGAGAAGACCCTCGGCTGCCATCTTTGAAGATGGCTGAAGGAGGCTATGACCCCAGGAGTGGAGTCAGACTCTAGCAGCATCAAAAGGCAAGGAAGCATTCTCCCCTAGAATTTCCAGAAGGAGCCAGCCCAGTGAAATGGATTCCAGACTTCTAACATCCAGAACTGTAAGCGCAGAAATTTGTGTTGTCCCTCGTGATTTGTTATAGCCGCAACAGGAAACCGATATGGTACCTCACTCCCTCCCCTTGTGCATTTTCGCCTCTACAGTTTGGTGCCACTAGGCTTAGGTCTTCGTGGGAGTTACAAAATTATAATAGCTATTTGCACAGTGCTTCCAGATTTGCAAAGACAATGTAGCAAAGCCTGAGCGTGTATCCTGTGACGGGCATTCTGTGAGCACTCTCCATGCACTGACCACTGGGTCCCACGGATATCCTACTGCTTGTCCAAGGCACGGGGAGCCCAAATTCAAATCACGTGTGTCTAGCCTCATAACCCATGCTCTCAATTAGAACCCTCAACTGCCTCTTCACTTTATATTACACATTCAATTATCTCTCCTTTGATCCTTGGGCAAAGCCTTTAAAGAGGGTATTTTTTTAAATCATCCTTCATTTATAGATGAGGAGGTCGAGGCTCAGAGAGTTTAAGTGATTTTACCAAGATCATTCATGCAGGAAAAATCAAAGCCAGCCATCAAACAGGTCAAATGCTCATTCTTCATCTCTCAAAAATGAAGGCGGAAGGGTCTAATTCAAAGTCTCCAGTTGCGTGTTCCCCCCCGCCATTCCCTCAGCCCATAGCTCCAGGGGCTCTCATTCCCTTCTACCCTCCCGACCCTGTCCTCTCCCCGGCCCCAGGAGGCATTTTTCTCTCACCTCATCTCCTCCCTCACTCAATGCCCTGTTGGGTCTACTTGGCCTCTCCTATACACCTGTCATTTCCTATCACCTAGTTTTTTTTTTTTTAATTGAAGTATAGTAGACACGCAATGTGCTATTAATTTCCTGTGTACTGTGCCATGATGTGACAATTGTCTGCATTACTCAGTGCTCACCACGATCAGGGCAGTCATCTGTCACCCTCCAGGGTTATTACAGTATTATGGACTCTCTTCTCGATGTTGTACTGTCGTCCCCGGGACTTATTGTATAACTGGAAGTTTATACACCCCTTACTCCCCTTCGCCTATTTTCAATTCTGTATCCTCATCTTTCGCTTCACCCCCAAGAGCGTTTCACACACGTAGAAGCCCACCAGCGAGTAGCCCGAGAAGGCGGTCTCTTCATCTAGAGGAGGGCTGGGGGGTGGGCAAGGGACAGCCTGGAAACACCTGCACTCAATAATATCATACCCTGTCACACTGGTTATGACAGCAAGTCATGTTGAGAAGACCACTTTTGTCCCAGATGCTGTTCTGGTCGGCTTATCGATGCTATTTCTCATCTTCGCAACACCCGGGAGAAGTATTTCATTTGAAGAAACCAACTCTGAGATTATGTGGTGTAGCCAGCATTCCACAGGATGCCCCACGAAGCCCTCTTCCTCTCCTCATCCAACACTACCTCCCACCGGGTCTTCTCACTAGACTAGGGGCTCCTCAAGGAGCCTTACTCATCATTTTATTCCCAGAGCCTTCCACAGAGTCAGGCACAGAAAACGTATTTAACCAATGCGATGTTCTCACCACACCTTCAGCACAATCTGAAGAAGTCATCCTGACACCATTCGGCCCCTCCATAAGAGCAACCACTTTCCTTGTTCTCCATGACTGAAGCCACAATGTTCACACCTATCTGGGTTCTCAGAATCCTCCCTCAGGCATTGGGTTGGGTGGACATGTGCATACAGCTCGTCCACAGGTAAATGAGCCCAGGAAAGTTGCTCATCTGGTCAGTGACCTTGCCCAGTGTTTTTTCCATTATGTGACACAGTTTCTCCTTGCTGAAGGGTAGCTGCAAATACAAAGCAGGAATTTGGCATTGGCATTCATCAAGTGGTTTTCTAGGTGCCAACCTGGACCAATTCCCAGCAAGCCAATACGGCAAACAGGTTATCTTTTTTGCATAATTTTCCAGGAAGTTTTATGCTCTATCACTAAACTTGGAACAGGTTGAACCAAAATTCTCCTTCAATTCTGGGAAAGCCATTTGACCTCCTACGAGTTTTATTTATTCATCAAAAAAGGGAAACTCACTGAGCTGAGAACAAAGGAGATCTGAGTTCTAGTTCTGACTTTGATATTTGACCTTGGGCAATTTCTTAAACATCTGTCAACTTTCACTCAAGGGCTCCTTGATGGCCTTTCAAAAACTACACAGCAATCCAGGATGCCTCTACCCCAACCTTCCTTTTCTCTCTCCTTTATTCATGGTCTGATGGCTCACCTAGCCTGATCCCTCTTCATTTTGTCTTAAAAGAATCCCTTAATAGAATCCTTGCACATTTTATTGCACGTTAGTGCTGTTTCTTGGAGGACCCAAAATAACACAGGGTTCCAACCTACCTTTCCGAACATATTGCTTCATTATTCAGATCAGTCTCATTCAAGTCCTTCTTCCAGACCCAGAACTTATTTCCATTCAACCGGGATTTACACACTGTGCATCTTGTACCAGGTACTGTGCTGGGTGCTGATGGCAACAGTGACGAGTAAGCCAGACATGGTCTCTTAGAGCCTACATTCCGGGGCAATGCTCTCCCACCTCTCTCTCTCCTTGTCAGAATCCTACTCCTCCTTCAAGAGGTCCGTCTGAGCTCTTCCCCACGCTACTCAAGCCATCCTACCCCAGAGTCATCTGGTGTCTGCAGAACCTCCCTTGCCCTCATTATATTATATTCTATTGCTTATATTACTCTTTTGGTACTTACACTGCCTCATGTTACATTTTGCATTTATACATTATCTAGCTTGATTATTAAATGTTTGAGGATAGGCGCAATCTTTCATGTTTTTGCATGCTAAAGCACAATTGGCATGTAATAAAAATGATATTTGGCATTTATGGAATGCCTACTATTTTCCAGTCAAAGATATTTTCAAAGCTGTAAGTGTATTAAGCACATCTTTGATTTTCTGTGTCCTGATGCTTTGACATCTGGGACTCTCTGACCTAAATTGACTGCTCTTCCCAGGGTTAGTCAATTCCTAGAGAAAATAAACAACTCACCCGCTAGTGTGCTCTTCAAATACAAACCAACCAATCCAGAATCCACACCCCAACCATCTCCAAACCACTATCCTTCCACCCCAGTGATCACAATGTCAGCTACCAGACAACTATGCCCTATGCATAGCCCCCTTAAATCATTCAAACTAGCCAATTCCTAAGCCTGTTGCTCCTCTTCACCCATTCATTCCTCCAGGAACAACAATAAAGACTCTTGCCCACATTTCCCCCTCTTCTTCTGCCTCCTGACCGAGACCCCAGTGCTTTCCCAGGTGGCCCCAGCCCCCATGGCATGGTGTGTCCCCTCCTCTTGGGAACTGTAACAAATTTATCTTTTCAATGGCCATCAACTCCTGATCTGTTGGCCTTACTGTACCTCAAGTTTCTAATAGACTATATTTTAAAGCAGTAAGGTAGGTATCAGATTTTTGGGGGGAGAGTGGGGGTGAGGTTGTATGGGAAAAATTAAATAAGGTCATTTTATATCTGGTAAAAATATCCAGTTTTTCTAGAACTTTCAATAAAGTCATCTGACGCCATTTTCTTGGTGGGTGGAAATATCCAGAATCTGCAGTGATTTTCCACCAGAGTCAGCAGTGGAGTAAATACATGAAGGGGAAAGGAGAGACTTTTATGTTGTCTAAATGGAGCTGTATTTGCTAGGATAGGACTAGGATCTTGTAACAAGGGAGAGCAACAGGAGCTTAAAAGAGGGTGGAAATTTATTGCTTTCCCATGGAACCTCTAGTGTGAGGTGGATATTTGAGGTTGTTAGATGCTCTGCTCCAGTCATTCAGGGCCTCAAGGACTCGGTCTCATCCACATGGTCAAGGCTGGGCAGACACACGGAGGAGGCACATTCAGCGTCTTAGCCAGTAGACTCCGAAGTGGCCTGTCTGGTGTTCACTCACATTCCATTGGCAAGAACTTAGTCACGTGACCACATCTACCTGCGGGCAGCCTGGAAATAGAGGGTGGCTGAGCTGTCCCTGCCCAGCTGCCACGTAATGACCATGGGAGCAGAGAGAACTGGCCTAACAGGAGAGAGGCTGACTCGGCTACAGCACCGGAGACTGGAAACACTTGAGAAATCCAGTTTCACAGGCATCTTAGGAGGTATTATTATTATTTTCATTGGACAGTTGGGGACACGTGAACTCCAAGTGGTAAATAATTAGTCCGAGGTCATAGCCTAGATGAAAGTAGAACTGGAATGTGAAGCCAGGACTATGGGATTTTAAAGCTTCTTTTCATTTTTCTTTGTTTTCCTCCCAGCTTTTTTGAGGTATAATTAAATAAAACTGTAAGATCTTTAAACCACAAAGTGATGTGGAAGGACTCCCTCCCTCAAGGTGATTGACACATCACCCCACATAGCTACCTTTTTTTTTTTTTTTTTTTTGGTACAAACATTTAACTTCTCAGCAAATTTCAGTTATACACTACAGTCTTACCAACTGTAGTCACTATGTTTTACATTCAATCCTCATGCCTTATTCATCTCACAACTGAAAGTTTGAACCCTTTGACAACCTTTCCCTATTTCCCCCAGTTCCCAGCAACCACCTTTCTGTTTCTGAGATAATTTTAATCTATCTTTCTTCCTTTCTTTTCTTTCTTTCTTTTTTTCTTTTCTTCCTTTCTTTCTCTCTTCTCTCTTTCTTCTTTCTTTCTTTTTCTTTCTTTCTTTCTTTCTTTCTTTCTTTCTTTCTTTCTTTCTTTCTTTCTTTCTTTCTTTCTTTCTTTCTTTCTTTCCTTCCTTCCTTCCTTCCTTCCTTCCTTCTTTCTTTCTTCTTGCTTTCTCTTTCTTTCTTGGGATTCCACATATAAGTGATACCATGAGGTATATTTTTCTCTGTGTCTGCCTTATTTCACTTAGCATAATGTCCTCCAGGTTCAACATATTGTATTGTCCCAAGTTATGGGATTTCCTTCTTTTTCTTAAATACTTAGTATACTTGGCATCTCTTTCTCTTCTTACTAACATTCTTCAGTTAATATTTCTTGACTCCATTAGTCTGGAGTGAAGTTTTTATTTTACTCTCCCTTTTTTTCTTAAACCTATAATTTGCAAAATGTGTCTATATTGATTTTTTTTCCAGCTCACATTTGTCTTATTTGGTTTCCCTCATGTTCATTATTCTTGCATTTGGTCATCCTTCTTTCATTATCTAAATTATAATTCAAATGTAGTTGTTTGAGTAACTATATCATTTTTTGTTGCTTTTTCTTACCTTATCTTTTTTCTAACAATCTATTCCTAAGGGAATAGGCTAACTCAGACCAAAGATAGTCCTATCTTGGTTGAAATCGATCAATAAAACCCATGAAATGTTACCTTAAGTTTCCAAATGTTTGTATATTAAATATCAAGGCATTTTATTAAATATACTGGAATTAGTATTGATTCTTTTAGTTCAAAGTACAAAACAAAATGTCCTTTACTAGGGTCATTAAAATCACATAGTGGGTTCCTGGAAACAGCTAACTTCTAAGCAATGACATCATTGTTCTCAAGAAAGAAAGGTAAGAAAGGTAAACGTAAAAGTGTAGGGGACCAACTTGATAAGCAGCAGGAACTTGATCTCCTGGTTTTCATTAGGTAGCCTCTCAGTATACTTGGGCTTTAGTCTGGGGCAATGCTTATATAAATGAATCAGATTAATAAAGGGAAAATCAATTGGATTTCTAACTTACTAAATTTCAAGAGAATACTTCACCTGGCAAGAAAAAATTTGTTTTCCTTTTACAAGTAGATCTATGCAGACGTTGTCCTAAAACTTCATTAGCTTATGTAGTCAAAAAAAAGGTTGAATACTATTTCATTTCCCCAATATAATAAATACTCTCTTGTGTGTTCTAGTAGTCATAGGATATGGATTATGCTTTTATGTTTAAAAAATAAAGAGAAGTAGTAGGGCGTCTGGGTGGCTCAGTGGGTTAAGCATCTGCCTTCGGCTCAGGTCATGATCCCACGGTCCTGGGATCGAATCTTGCATCAGGCGCTCTGCTCAGCGGGGAGCCTGCTTCTCCCTCTGCCCCTCCCCTCCCCACCCCACAACACCACTCATGCTGGCGCCCTCTGTCTCTCTCTCTCTCTGAAATAAATTAATCAAATCTCTTTAAAAATAAAATAATAAAGAAATAAAGAAAATAACAAGAGTAACAACACCAGATTAATGATATTCCTCTAAGTATCAATTAGGAAGCACATGTGGAGGAGCCCTGGGGCCACGGGCAGGATGAAACCCAGATGTACCTGTCAGGGGATGTTAACTGCTGTGACAGTCAGTGCTTGGCACAAAAAGTTCGTTTTCACTCATGAAAATGCCGTGTTCCTGGCCAGGCAGCCCTACTGTGTGACTCTCTTCCAAGCAATTACTCAGGACCCAGCCTCCTTCAACCTTCTGTCTTCGCCATCCCCCAGGGCAGTAGAGTCCTCTGATTCCTAACCTCGTAGATGGCAAGACACCAAGAGAGTGGAGGATCGTGCAGGAGGGTAGTTACCGGACCATATCCAAGGGTGAGCCTGGGTAGCATAGCCTGGCTCTGTACCCAAAGGAGAAGGAAGTAGTCCGTGAACACATGGCCGTCACTACCACCAGAGGCTAAATAAATAGCAACTCATTTTCAAAGTGTTCCTATCTACACCTACTCTCACAGGGGAGCAACCCCAGAAAAGCAATTGATGACAAAATACGCTAGGGTGTTCGTTAGTGGTCAGTGTTATTTGCACATCAGGCGTTTTAAAAAGCGCCAAATTAAAACCAGCTCTATCAACAAGTCCCAAATTTGCATCCATGAATGCTGGTGTCTGGGAAGAGGAAAACATTTAGCAGAGGTAAACAGAGGCATCCAAGGATAGCTCTTGAGAGGTTAGCTTCCCTTTTTGAGGATACCTATGATGGGCAAAATTTTAAGATTGTCTCCAAGATTGCCACTCCATAAGATATCATTCTTGTGATTAGGTCATTTTATATGGCATAGGAAAAGGGACTTTACAGTTGTAATTAAGGTCCCTAATCAGTTGATTTTGAGTTATTCAAACGGGAGATGTCCTGAGTGGGCCTGACCTAACCAGGTGAAGCCATGGAGAAATAAGTTGAGGTCAGAAACCAAAGTCAGAGGGATTCAAAGCAGCAAACTCTCCCATTGGCCTTGAAGAAGTAAACTGCCAGTTGTTTTGAAGAACTCCAAGCCCGTTATAAATGTAGATAATGCCTACACCATTTACAAACAAAATGTAGCTTTCCAGTTTAACTATTTTATGCAGAGGGGTGGATCAACCAGTAATTTTATACTGTACAGGTTCCTGCATATATATTATCTATATCTGGACATGTGTCCATGTGGGGGCTTCATTGTCCCCTATGGCTTTCTCTAAGAGTTTTCAGACCAACATTGCTACCTAGCAAAAAAAAATTCCACAATTAGACTTCCGCAGTCTGCCAGTATGGATACCATTCCTTCCACAAAGTATTCCCAAGCATGCAGAAGCCACTTAACGTCAAACCTTTGGAAATACTGAAACCACAGCAATCTTTTAAATTCACAAATCTGATCATGTCACTCGCATGCTTAAAATTACCAGTGACATACCATTGTCTACAACATGAAATCCAATCAGTGCTCTGACAGCCTCGCCCACTGTCTCCCTGTCTAGCTCCATCTCTGGCCCCTCTCCATGTACAGGCTTTCCAGTCTTCCTGTTCTGAATGCAAGTGCTTATTCCTTGCCTGTGTGCCTCAGCCATTTGGGCCTTTCTCCTTCATCTTTGGGCTAACATCTATTTATCCTTGAGGAGGTTATTTCAGCTGCCATCTCCTGTTGCATTTGTTATATGCTTCAGTGATTCGGCTCTTATACAAGGATCACGTCTTCTCCAAAGACTCAGTTTCTGATATTGAATGGTGAGAGCTTATGTAGCTCCGTTAGGTAACAATGAATATCATATCATCTAACTATATTTCATTCCTGAGTTTCAACTAGCACGCAGTAAGAGTATGGTTAGTGAAGGCTCTGAGAGGTACGTACAGATAGATAAATACACACACACACTCCCCTAACCAGTTTCTGATGTTGGATAGCAAGAACTCCGAAAGTGAAGGCAACTTGACTACAGTTTTGTTTCATAACTTACTTCTTATGTGCATATGTGGAATGTGCGATGCAGTCTATAGGGTTAATGGCATGGGGTCTACAGCGAAACTGCCCGGGTTGAAATCCCAGCTCTGTGGCTTATCAAGGAACTCTCTTCCTCACCTCCGTAGCTGTATGACGCGGATAATAATAGTGCCAGTATCGTTACGTTATGGGGATTAAATGACTTTGTTTGCTCCAAAAAGGATATAAGGTGCTTGGTATGTGTGTGTGTGTGTGTGCGCATGCGCGAGCATGCACACACTTTTTGCTTCAATTTGCCTGCGTGCTCCCTGGAGACACAGCCGTGCTCTGTATCTGTGTATTTCTCCAATGGCTAGCAGAGTGCCAACTATATGGTGAGCACTTATTAAATATTAATCACTCCCCCTTTGTCCCAAGAATACACACCATGCCAGTACCTCTATCTATGCCCATGATGCTGAGCACCGTGCTTGGCCCAGTGGTAAACGTGTGTTGGTCAGTTGGTTGAACTATAATTGATTGCTGCCGGCCGTCACGTCCTACAGAAGTGCCTCCGCCTAGGATGGATAGTCACTGACGCCTAGACAGGGCTTCAACCATCCTGGTCGCCATCTTGTTTGCAGTTCAGGTGAGTAGCGATAATGGGCTCTGACAAGACAGGAAAGACCAGTCTCATAAGAACAACTTAAAATCACCCACTCTTCTCAAAGGCAAAAAGCTGGAATTACAGTGAAATACAATGCTTATGAAGAAAACTGTGACTGACCTCCATTTGAAAATGTGTCTTACATTTAAAAATATGTGAAGAGCAATGAGCCTGAATGAATGCAGTGATTTCAGAATGATCTAAGCAGTCACTGCTGCCAGAAAAGAGAGAGCTGCCCCGAAAAGACCCTCCGTTCTACCCTTTCTCGAAGTATCTCCCATGGAAGCTTCATGATGAATGAAAGCCTTTTAGCAAGCTAATTAAGGGATTCAGGTATGGGAGGAGGGTTGTTTCAAGCCTTGGCAGGATGTGTGGCTGTTCTCCATGACCTTCACTTGTAACCTCCAAAAGCATGTTATCTACACCATCTCCTGGGTCCACAAGAACTTCTTTGTCCCTCGTGGACCCCCCACAGTCCCGGGAAGCCAGGTCCTGCTGGGAGAAGGATTTTTGCATGATGCAAATGTGGTGAGATCACGTAGGTAGGGAAAACTATTTGTCAGGCTGAACTAAAACAAAACAAAACAAAAATCTGCACGAATGCTCATGCATTTAAATGCTAATATAAACTCTACAGCTTTACGTACGGGGCTCTTTGATGTGTCCACCATGCCTTACGTACCCAAATTACCCGTTTGCTTTTATTTTCCTTTGAAAGAGAAAAACAGTAACTTCAATCCCTCTGCCACTTCACATCTAGATGGATCTTAAGGTGATGAGCTTTTGCTCCTCCCCACAATTTTGTGGTGGCTCAGGAGGAGAATAAGCATGAAAGGGGAGACAAAGGCAAATAAGGATATAAAAATAAGTGACCTGCTTTCTACTGTGTCCCCTTTCTCAGTGGAATCTGAAAACTCCTTTGTAGGTCCTTTTATGGCTGCTTCAAAGCTGTCTAAGCTGAGACACAGGTAAAGAGCAGAAAGGGGCTGGGCTGGAAACCACAGCAATTTCCTGGGGAGAGAGTGCCCCTGGGTGGCCCATTGATCTTCATTGTTTCCTACTAGACATAGACTTCTCAACCTCAAATAAAACTTAGCACCACAAAGGTCTGTTTGGGAGGATGCTTTGTATGTATTTCTTTATTCTTTTTCAATATTATCTGCAGTTTTTGAGCATATGGGCCATGATTTTGCAAGCACAGAGGAAGAGCATTCTGGCTCTCCACCCTCAAGGTCCTGGAAAAAAATCTGAGAAACACAAAACATGTTTGCATATAGCTGAACAGCACAGAGTAGCTAAACTGGTTGAGTTTCTACATACTTTGTAAAGGGCAGCGTTACTAATTTGACTTAAATGCTCAGCATGATAAATCTAAACCAAATTCTCTTGCACAAAGTACACTCTCAACAGTCAATTAAGCATGGGAAAATTCAGAATTCTTACCTCTGTGACCGCAGCAATACTGCGTGGCTAGCAAAAACTAGGACTGTACACAAAGAAATCACAAAGTTGATCATCTAAAAGTCACGGAACAAAAGTGGTCTGGGAGTTCATAGTCTAGCATTGTAGCCCATTCTGTTAGTGAGTTGATTGGGTTTGTCCCTACATACTGCTGGATTGATTTATCTCTGGTTCTGTCACTCTGTTGGAAATAACCCCATGGGAAGACACTTGCTAGTACCTGTCTTGAAGTGAGGGATAGCCGATCTGTGGGGCTTAGAGCTAAGCCAGGGTGGGGTTAGCTTCTAGAATCATCCTGGCAGCTTTTGTGACAGGTTCTACCTTCAAGCTGACAAAAAAGCCCTTGGGGGGAAAAAAAAGTTGTTGGTGAACTTTGATCATTTGATCATTTTAAAATAACATTTTTTTGATTAGAAAAGTACTACAGCTTCATTGTAGAAAAATTAGAAAATACAAATGAAAATAGAGTAAGAGCTTTTCTTACTTTATTTATGTATTTTTTATTTTATTAACATATAATGTATTATTTGTTTCAGAGGTACAGGTCTGTGATTCATCAGTCTTATGAGTAAGAGCTTTTTTAATAATTCCATTATCAAAAATCATGCTTGGGGTGCCTGGGTGGTTCAGTCGTAAAGCGTCTGCCTTCGGCTCAGGTCATGATCCCAGGGTCCTGGGATCGAGCCCCGCATCGGGCTCCCTGCTCTGCGGGAAGCCTGCTTCTCCCTCTCCCACTCCCCCTGCTTGTGTTCCCTCTCTTGCTGTCTCTCTCTCTCTGTCAAAATAAATAAATAAAATCTTTAAAAAAAATCATGCTGTCGACTTTCTCATATACAAGATATCCATTTAAATCTTTTTTTAAATGTAAATATGCTGACTAGCAAGTGATTCAAGGTTTAACTCTAAAATCAGTTTAAAAGAGGGAAAAACTTGCAAATTATCCCTGAGCTGCCCTCAAATCACTCATAAATTAGAGTGTACACGGTTTTATGTTTACAAGCCTGGAAAATGCTTCTTAGGCATACTGAAGTCGGAGAATGGCTCAGCTAGACTAAAGGAAGAAAGAAAAGCAGTATCTTAAAATAACCTGGAGAGGGGGGTGGAGAATTCTAAAGTTGTCCTGCTTACTGGAAGTTTCTGCTCTGTTATGTTTTAATATTAAGCAACTGTAATCTTGATACATATTAATAGATTGGCTATTATGGAGATTAAACATGATAAAGGAGCCACACCTTCCTGGAGATTAAATTCTAAACTTAGTGCCCAAGATGCATATATAATGCAATACCTCCATCTCTCTCTGTATATGAGAAAACTCAGATCATACAAACTGTTTTGGAGCCCACTTCTTCCGTTTAGCAAGATATTTTAAGAATTTCCCCAAGATAAATATTCTAAAACACATTTCCTATTTATAGTTATTGTTCAAGGCTTGTTTTAATATAATTATATTTCTGTTGCTTGTTATGGAGAGGTGTAACCTATCTATTTGAACTTTGCAAATAATTGGCACCAGAAATTATTGGTGTGGGCTTTCTTTGTACCTGGGAATCCAAAGGAACTCTATGCTGCTCTGATAGGGGGCTAAAGATCTGAGGTTGAAGGACCTCTGTGTTTGAAGATAGAGCTCTCAGGCATAAACAAGGGGACATCTCCACCCCAGCATTAGGATGAATATTTCTGTTATGAATTTCTCACCACCACCTAAGACATTCCATCTTCTAGCCATTTATTTATTATGCTATTTCTCCCTGAAAGCAATTTTGCAGTTTTTTAGGTATCGGGCAACAGCTAGATAAACAACAAGCTACAAGAAGGTGGACTAGAAAGAGAAAAACTGAAGGCAGAGAAACAAGGCAGTGATGGAAATTTCCAGAATGGCATGCAAGACATTAGCTTTGACGTTAAAGAAGAGACTAGTGAAAGTGGCAAATTTGAAGACTGTAGAGAAGAATAATTAGTAGGAATTGGTGATTAACTAGAGGTTAATGTAACTCAGACGTCAGTCATGAGATCTAATTGTTGCGATTGCCCCGCCCCTCAAATCCACAGCCTGTGAGGCCCAAAGCTCTCACCATGATTTCTGCTTGTTCTGGAAGGCTGCATTCTCCCGACCTTCCTTGCTTTGTGACATCTGACTTTCCATGACTGCTTCTGTTCACACCGGATCAATTCCCAGGATGAAACTCATCACCCTCTTGCATTTCCCAAACTGCTCACACACAGCCAATCTTTATGAGTTCAATAGAGGAGGCAGACCGTGGAGGCTGGCTGACCCAGCACCATGCCTTCCCCCTTGCCTGCCTCTGCTAAAGAGGATATAAAGGCTAATTATTTCCTTTCACCCCTTGAGATCAGGGAGACCACGTATAAGTAGAAACTTGCTGGGAGGGTTTCCAGGAAAGATTTCACTTTCTTAAAAGAAGAACATGGCCATCACTGGTAGCTTTTTCCTCTTTTTCCTTCTTCCTGCCTTAAATACCAACTCAATGTGTGAGCCCACAGCAGCTCCATGAGACCATACATGGTAAGCATGAGCAAAAAGCCAATAGAATAAGGATGATAACATGGAAATATAGAGAGTGCGTGGATCCCTGAGGGTATCACCGAGCAGCTGAAGCCATGCCAAAAACTACGTATCTCTGATTTTAAATGAACTCCCATTTATTTAAGCCACCAGGAGTCTGGTATTCTACTACTTGGTGCCTCATGTACCACTAACCAGAGAGAAGATTTTTACCTGGGGGGACTCGGGCGGGTGAAAATTATACAACCTTTTCCATACTTGCTTATCCCTCCTCCTATTTCTCCCTTCCCCTGTCCCTTTTGTTTTACTGTCTCCTCCAAAAGGCAGAGCAGAATCATCCCTTTGTTTCACAGAAAGCACTGGTAAACATGATGACCCTTTTCACTTAAAATGCAACTTTGACATCTCTTCCTTCATTCCACGTATTCATCAAATGTTTTTTTTCTTCCAACAACGTCAACTCTCCCTATAAGGAATTCTGATGCCAAATACTCAGATAAAAATATCCTCCACTTTCATACATAAAATATAATGCATTTCTTAAAAGGATACCAATGCTTACAGCCCTAGAGATTGAGATGAGAACATTGCCAGTATTGATGAGGTAATTCTGCCTAGCAACGAGAATCGAGCACAGTGTTGACTCCATCTGACTGGAGCACACCGTCCATCAAAGGCTGAACAATTTGGTTTGCTCTCTCTACACAGGGAAGGTCACTTCCGTGGGGCTTAGTCACCTGAGTGTGTTCCCCATATCTTGCACAGTCACTTTATTTTGTTTATTTATTACTTTTTAAGGAATCTCTGCACCCAACATGGGGCTCGAACTCACGACCCCAAGATCAAGAGTCACATGTTCTACTGACTGAGCCAGCCCGGCAACCCTTGCTCATCCACTTGGAGATGACTTTGTAAACACTGGGGAGAGGCCATCTGCCCCAACCAGCTTCACCTTAGACCCTGCCCTGAGGTTGATAAGTCATGAAATGCTCATCACATAAAAATGTGAGAGTCTGCACCAGGCTAGGCCCAGAAGGTTCCTGCACTCAGCCAGCAGAGTTCAGCTGCCAAGAACATCCAAACCTTGGTTTGGAGAGCTCAAGACAGCCGGTGGCTTTTTTCAGAAATAATATTTTGTGTGTTTTCTACCAGAAAGAATCAAGACTTCTAGGAACAAATGAGAATATACTTCCTTGAATAAATGTTTTTAACTGTCTTTCTTCTTTTCCTTTCTCTCTGAACTAACCCCCTACTCTACCCCCACATATTTGATACTTGGTTAAACCTATTCAGGACTTCAAAAAAATTTCTCTAAATTAGTGGTTCTCAGGAGGAGTGACTTTTGCCCTCCAGAGGACATTTGGCAAGGTCTGCAGAAATTTGGGGTTGTCATACTGGGGGCGGGGGCGGAACGCTCCTGGCATCTAACAGGTAAGGGGCAGAGATGCTGCTAAGCAGGTGCAACGGCACAAGACAGCCCCAAATATCAAGCAGTTACCCTCCCCTAAATCTCAATAGCGCTGAGGTTGAGAAACCCCAGTCAAATTCAAGGACTAGTAAAAATTAAAAGAGAGAGAGTTTAATTCTTAGCTGTATTGACGCATTTTTAATTTCTTTGTTTTGTTATATGTTGTCAATGCCTCTGGTTATATCTATTGTATCCTAATATAATACATTTTTATAATCCAGTGATATTAACTGGATATTTAGAATCACTTGCCAATATCGATTTTCTCGCCTACCTTCTTTTGTATTATGTTTTTGTTTTTTAGTCTTGAAGCCAAACGATCCCTTACGTTCTTTTCTAAAGTGAAATCATTCATCCAGCCTTTTTTCCTGCCATCACGACCTGAGCATTTCACCTAGGGAAGTCTACAGACACGCCAATTGGTGCATGCAATTGCTTGGCCTGCAACAGAGGGCCCGCCATTTCCTGCCACAAGTAAAGCTGTTCCCGTGGGGCTATTTCCCAATTCCATGTTTGACAGAGAAATCAAATTGGGGGGAGGGGGGTAAGTAACAATTCCCCAGGATCCTTCCCTCACATCATTTCCTCCCCTGACCCTTGTTATTTCAAATTCTACCAATCTCATCTCCTTTTCCTTTCTAGAAGCTTCTCTGAATTGTCTTTAATCAGCTCTCCTTCAGAATTCTAAATGTATATTCTCTCTTCCACTCAAATCGTACTTAACAAATGTTCCTTGTGATGGCTGCCATATTTTGGTCTGTAGAGTTATTCAACATTTGGTTTCTCTCCAACTACAGAAGCTTTTTGGGGGGAGGAACCGTGTTTCACTTTTTATTAAATCCCTGAAGTACCAGGCTATTATAGAGCCTGAACAAAAAAACAGCCAATAAACAGTGAATTCATGAATAAAATATAGATCACAGATGTATATGCTTACCACAATATGGATATCCTATTTTATGTCCTCAGACTCTTACAAGTTTTGGCCATAATGAGGTGAAAGAAAAGCATCTTGTCTCCCTGAGAACATTTTTCCTACAATAAAAGTCATAGGTAGGGGCACCTGGGTGGCTCAGTCAGTTGAGCATCTGACTTCAGCTCAGGTCATGATCTTGGGGTCCTGGGATGGAACCCCAAGTTTGCTTCTCCCTCTCCCTCTGCCCCTCTCCTCAATAGTGCATGCTCTCTCTCTCTCTCTCAAATAAATTAATAAAATCTTAAAAAAAAAAAGTCATAGGTAAACTTGGTCAAAGTTCACGTGACTAAGTCATGACCAAAAAGAAACTTGATCCGTGACCTTCAGTGAAATGCTCGAAGTAGAAAATGCAAATGGGCTTAATGATTAGTGATGCTTGTTAAAAATTAAGGCTTTAAAAAATCTATTTATCCGAATTTTAAGGCTGCACATACCTGGAGGTAATAGGTGATTCCCTTCTGACCAAGTTTCTGTTTCTAATATGTTTCTTCTAACAGCCTTCAAAGCAAATAGAACAACTTAGCCAATCAGAAAAGCGACAGGAACATATTCTCCATATACCTATTGTCTAATATCCTTGGTCCTCAGACAAAAGTTTTGTCCCAAAATAACTCGATATAAAATACCTCATTTCCCGCGGCGCCTGGGTGGCCCAATCGTTAAGCTTCTGCGTCCGGCTCAGGTCACGATCCCAGGGTCTGGGGCTCCCTGCTCCCTGCTCCGCGGGAAGCCTGCTTCTCCCTCTCCCACTCCCCCTGCTTGTGCTCCCTCTCTCACTGTGTCTCTCTGTCAAATAAATAAATAAAATCTTTAAGAAAATCATACCTCATTTCCCTAAGCTCCAAAATAAAACTGTCTACTATTCATATGGTCTGAGTGTTTATAACTTCCTTAAAAAGTTTCTCTTTTGCCAGTAAATACATATCCTATTTTTATGCGCTATTTGTCTCTAAAATATTTTTCTGAACCCAAAATGGAAAAAACAAAACAAAACATCATACGAAACAGTGCACCACTAAGGGAAGAAGTACGACAGACTAGAGTACATCCCTGCTGCAGTCGGTGGGAGCCACAGTCCTACCTACACTGAGATGTTCTCCAGTACGTATTCCTCCTCTCTTGTGCCCTCTCTTTTTTTACCCATTGGCTGACAAAACTTGAGCAGCTGATAGTGCTGGACCTGCAGGAAAAGGAAGCCCATCAGGCTGAATGTTAAAAATGCAGATTTTAGGGGCGCCTGGGTGGCTCAGTCGTTAAGCGTCTGCCTTCGGCTCAGGTCATGATCCCAGGGTGCTAGGATCGAGCCCCGCATCGGGCTCCCTGCTCTGCGGGAAGCCTGCTTCTCCCTCTCCCTCTGCCCCTTCCTGATGCCCCCTTCTCCTACTCGCCCACTCTCTCAAATACATAAATAAAATAAGATCTTTTTTTTTTAAATGCAGATTTTAGTATAGCAAAAGATCTAACAAGGAAAAGGTCCAGGAAATGTAGGATGAGGAGGAACCGGCACTTAGGCATTGGCGAATCAGCTCCATAGCCTGGCGAGGCTGACCAATGCCAGAGGACACAGTGGCCACAGGCATGGAGTGACCTCAAGACAGGACAGCAATCACCGATGAGTGAAGAAGGACGGATCTCAAGGACCGGGACGCCATGGGTTCATGAACAACATCATCCCCAAAGCAAATTAAGAATATGAAAGCATGATACATTCTTCTTTAAATTTAAATGTAAGCATCTTTGGAGTGCCTGGTGGCTCAGTCAGTTGAGCATCTGACTCTTGATTTTGTCTGGGGTCCCAATCTCAGGGTTGTGAGATCAAGCCCCACATGGGGCTCTGCACTGGGCATGGAGTCTGCTTGGGATTCTCTCTCTCCCTCTCCCTCTGCCCCTCCCCTGCCACTTGCATTCTCTCTCAAAAAAAAAAAATATATTAAATAAATAAATGCAAGCATCTTTGTTCTCCATATTCATGTGTTGAACTAACATCTATTAAGTGTCCTTCACTGAGCACTGAGGATGCAGAGGCAATAAGACAGATTTCTCATAAGAAGCTCACAGCCTTATAGAGGCAGGTCCTGACTATTCTCCTTTGCGCCTGGAGAACCACACTCCACCCTGCCCGGTGCCCCTGCGGGCTGACTTTTATGGACTTTTTTATGACTAGGCTCCCTTGCTCCCTGGCCTCTGATAGGCTCGGTGAATGGGAGGCCCAGCAGGAGAAGGGTAGGGGAGAGAATAGTGAAGTTTTGTACTGGCCCTGGCTCTGTCGGCCCTGCCACGGCTTGCTGGTGGCCAGATCCCCTCCCAGCCACAGCTAGAGAGGAGCAGGCTTCTCCCAGAGCCACAGCTGGGGCCACATGCCAGGAACCAGTCCGTCCCTTGGGCTCTTGCAGGCCCGGCGCCAACAGTTGGCTTCCCCTCCCCCATGCAGAGTGGGAGTGTCTCATTACCCTCTTGTGTTCTCCTTGACCTGTAAACATCCTGCCTAAATTCTCTTTCATCTATTGCCTGTAGGCTGATCCAGCAGGCAAGATGGACAACAAGAAAATGTCATCGAGCGTCAAATGTGTGGTGAGGGTTCAAAGGAAGAAGTCCTCAGTCCTGACTAGGAGATCAGGTGAGACTGTGGGTTATAAAATCCTCTTCCTATTTAGCCTTTCAATTGCCCATTGATGTTTCCCTGGGAGGTTGGTATCAGCCACATTATTTTCTAGCAGCTGTGGTGGAAAAATGTAATGACAACACCAGGAAAAATGTTCAATGGTCATGTGATTGATTACATAATGAAATTCCATTTATCTAAAGATGGTACTTAATTACATTGGTGTATCTTAAGGTTATGTGAGTTGCCTATGAGTTACACACCTAGGGCAAGGGAAATTCCGTTTAAAATCCATTCCATTTTCTAGTTGGCTAATAACAAAAATGGTTAACAGTTATTCTCATTAATTATTATGCCAATTAATATAATGCAGTATAATATAGTAATTACACATGGCATTACATGTATAGATATTACCCATAGTAATTCCTTACCACATAGGGATAGGATTATTATTATGCCCATTTTACAGCAGACGAAACTGAGCATTAGTGACTCACTCAAAAGTCAGACAGCCTGTAAGTGGCCAAGTGGGATTCCAAGCCCATCTACCTCCATTTTTTTTTTTTAAGATTTTATTCATTCATTTGACAGAGAGCAAGAGACAAAGCGAGAGAAAGCACAAGCAGGGGGAGCAGCAGAGGGAGAGGGAGAAGCCGCGGGGCTCAATTTCAGGACCCCGGGATCATGACCTGAGCCAAAGGCAGAAGGCAGATGCTTAACCAACTGAGCCACCCAGACACCCCCATCTACCTCCATTCTTAATCACTATCCTCCCAAATAAAAAATTCTCTTAGGTTATGTATTAGTTAATGTAGCATTAAATGCTATAACAAACTCCCAAATCTCAGTGACTATGCATAGGAGTTTAGCTCTCACTCGTCTCAAATCCAATTAGCAGAGGTTTGTGTGAGAAGGGTCTGCTCCACATAGTCAGTTAAGGAGCCATAAAGACGGAGCCTCTGACATCTTCATTACCGACTCCTAGAGTTGCTGCCCCAAATGTTCAAGTCCAGTCAGCAGAACGGGGAAGAGAAAGAGAAGGAAGTTTTTCTGGCCAGGCCCGGAAAAGCCAGATATAAATTCTATCCATATTCCATTTGCCAGCAATCCATTGTATGGTTGGGAAATGGAGACTGGCTGAGTGTCTAGGAGGAAAGAGAAAGGATTTGATGAATGGCTAGGCACACTGTGCTTCAGGTTATAACTCCCCATTTGAACCCAAGTGTTCTCAGGGGAAAGGAAGCTCTGTCTGAGTCTGACGACTTTAGACTTCACCTGAAGATCAAGTGAATTCCACAATATTTTGTTTTCTCTATGAATATCAGATCAGGCAGGATCCTGTCAGAACAGAAAACACTTTAGGGCTTTCAAGCAATGAGAATCTCAAACAATGAATTTGTAAAAGGACTTGAGAAGCCAAATAGGGACAGTGAGACTACCCAGATATTAGAGATATGGGAAGTCACTACCACCCCCAGGACAAGAAGGTCAGTAGGATAAAATGGTGTCATCAGAGCCCCAAAGCTGCCTTCCAGTGGGAGATGCCCAGAAGGAGAGAGGGGGGCAGGACAGGAGGTGAAGACACACTGCCATCAGAGACTTCACCAGAGAGAGAAACATGGTGGCAGGGAGGGAGAGAGGGAGGGAGAAAGAGAAGGAGGAAGAGAGGAAGAAAGAGAGAAGTGGGGGGAGGGGGGAAGACTGGAGGGAGGGAGGCACAGACACACAGAGAGAAATACTCTGGCTTCTCTCCTCTTCCTGGCCCTAAATCTGCCTTTAGTGCCTCCCCTTAGCTGGACTTACCAAGAAGCCAATTGACGAGGGAGCCTGAGAAATGTAGGTCCCCGTAATAGAGAGCAGATAGGGAGAAGGCAGAGAATGAATCTAGGAGCAAACAGGCGAGTGATCGGCAATAATATCTAACCCCCGCCAAATAGACCCTTTAAGCCAGAAAGCAGACAGATGTACTGAAATTGTTTAGCTTATATCTTATACCAGTAAAGCAATGTGAGTACCTAATTAATGAAGCAAAAATCTAATAAGGCCAGGTTTTTTGGTCCTTGTGCCTCTCTTGTATCATACCTCAAAGTCCTGTAGAAAATCAGATTAAGTCATTATCAGGGCAGATATTAAGCACAACTTTCTTTTTTTTTTTTTTTAATAAATCAGAAATACAGAAAACTCTGCAGAAGGAAAAAACCTATCTGACATTCATTCACTTAGGTCTTAAGTGCTGCACTCTCTGCTATGAGCTGGGACAGGTCTGTCACACTGAGCGTCACCTCTGTCCCATTCCTGGCATTCCACAGTCCACATTTTCTTCCGGTTGGCCTTGATGTATAACTGCATGGTATCCATGCCTAGAAATCTCGCATGCGCCTCCTTTTCATTTTAACCTCTAATGTCCTACTTTCTGACAGTCTCCTATCTTTCCAGCATTCTCACTCCTGACATTCAAAAATCATCAAAATCTCCAGTCGGGCTATCTCCCTTTTCTCCAAATTTTTCAACTACCATCTTTTCCCCCATCTTTTCCTCTCATCCCAGAACCAATGGTCCAATACCCAACCACTCTTTTACAACAGTGAATAAGAGGGCTGTATTGTTTGTTTGTTTTCCTATTCAGTGTCTAAACCCCCTTCCTAATGCGGGGGATCCCCATGGTGAGAATCTGCCGGGAGGGAGAGACTCCTTTTCAGAATGGAAGCTGAAGGGGCCAGATACTTCTCCCTTCCTTCTAGAAGTAGAGATTGGACACATGACCAAGTGTTAGCCAGTTGGATGCTCCCACCTGAGCTCAACTCTTGACTACGGAGGACAAATGGCTAGTTTAGTATGTATTCATGGCTGCAGAACCTGGGCAAGGTGGGTCCAGATGTAGGGGGAGGGAGGCCCCAAGGTGCAGTGGGCCACCTTGGCAACAGTGGTAGCCATCCCAGCAGGGTGCCCTGGTCATTCATTCCTGTGTGCGCTGGCTGATCTCCCTTGGTTCGCACCTGTTTTTTAAGCCTCATTCTCTGACCTTCCCTTTGATCTACGAGCTGTTCTTTATTTACTTAAGTTAATGTTTCACTTCCGTCACTTTCAAGGAAATGACCAACGTATTTACCGGTACTTCAACTCACATGTTCCATTGTCATTCTTTTCACCTCTCTGCAAACTCGTAACTTTTGTTTATTGATTCTGTCTGCATCTTTTGCTCCCACGTTCTGACTTTGGATCACTGCCAGGAAACAAAAAAATCACTCTTCACACTGCAACAAAGTCATGATCTGTAACTTCAGCCATCATCCTTCCAAGAATACTGGTTCTTTATCCCATGCCCCAAAGCAGCTACTTCAATTCTTAGGCAGCCTTCTCTGGTTTCCGCCTCCCTCATCTCCTGCCCTCCTCAACCCCAAGTGCTTTCAACGAACAACTCAGTCATCTGATTCACAGAGGAAACAGAGACCACGAGACATAAACTCAACTGAGTAATCATCACATGAATGGCTTCAGCTGCACTCAGTATATAATTACTATCCGGTGCTTCTCCTTTTCACCTTAAGATTATTTCCATAAAAACAATTCCAAATACTTACACAGACCACATTAACTTGTGCTGCCTAGAGAATATGGCAATGGATGTATAGTATGTATGTATATTAAGTACACACATACATATATATGTACATACATGCATATGCATATACGTGTGTATGCATGTCCCATATTCTTTCCTTCTTTCCCTTTCTATTTACTCTGTACTATAAACAGAGAAGCTATATTTGTGCTTCTACCACTAATGTTTTTTCCTCTAAGTATACTTCCTTTGGATATATTTCCAAAATAGAATTAATGGGTTAAAGGGTATGAATAGTTTTTAAAGAGCCTGCTACATATTGGAAACTTATTCCCCAGAAAGATGTAACTCTTCTGCCCTGAGAAAGTACATTTTGTTTCTTCATGGTGACCTAGTAGCCCAGGCTCCATTGAACATTATTATTTTTATTAATTTTTGCGACCTTAATTTGTATACCTTCTTTCTATTGGCTCGTAGACACTTTCCATGAGACAATGCACTGTCTCTTGTCCTGGATCACCTTCAGTGCCTACTAGATGAACTCCATCTGTTGATTTTTGCATGGATGTCCTTGCTGTATTTGAACAATAAAGCTGTTATCAGATGTTTGTTTCCTCTATCCTGTTGGGTTTCTTTCAGTATTCGTTTCAGGACAGTTAGTGTGCACATAAATTTCTAGTCTGACTTCCCATATTTGATCATAGGCATTGCATCGCTGGTCTTAGCCAATACCTGAAGCATCAAAGATTTCTCTCTCCTCCGCAGCTGGGCTAAATTTTGCATTCCATTTTTCCAAGGACTTTTTTTGTCTTCAATAGATTGGTATTAAATACTGAACTTCTTGGACCCCCTGATGTTGACTTCAGTAAATAATATGAAGTATGGATCCAAGTGAATTTTTCTCCCTGCTGTTCTGCTTGCCTGACAGCATTTATGAAACAGTGATTTATCCCCCATCATCATTTTTTAAAATTCCTGACAATAATTTTCAATTATTTTTTTAGTGGGTTCCAAGCCAAACCTGGGGCTTGAACTCACCCCTAGATCAAGAGTCGCATGCTCTACCGACCGAGCCAGCCAGGCACCCCTCCGTCCAAAATTTTTCATTACGCATTTAGAGGAGTGAATTATTGTGGGAAGCTAATGTAGATCATTCAGACCTGAAAACCCTCTGAGAAGCAGGAATTTGAGGCTTCAAAAAAACCAGCTGGTGAGCACATGGAAAGTTAGGGCTAAAGGAATTTTTAAACTATTTGGTTCAATTTCTCCTTCCTCATACAAATGAAGAAACTGAGGCACCAATGAGTTAAATATAATGTAAATCACTCTACTACAGACTGTGGGAAAATATAGGGAATTAAAGCACATAACTAGTAATTAAGGAGATGGATTTCAGATGAAAAATGCACATAAGCATTAAAAATACCACTAATAAAAAACACACAGCTAATAATAACACACATACATATATAGCTAATAATAAGTACACAGTAATAAAAATATATAGCTAGTAATAAGGGCAGCTTCTAATAATTGAAGATCTATTGTGTTCCAAGCACTACACATCTTTTAAGCCCCATGACAACCCTCTAGGGTATATATTATTATTCCCATTTAAACCCCTAGTAATATGCCCACGATCTGCCACCCAGTGGTGAGAGCCAGCTCCCTGCTCTCTCTGACCTGGAAGCTCTTTCCCACTATACAACACTGCCTCCCAGCTACCCAGGGATAGAAGACTGGGCGTGCCAAGTGCCCACTAAGAAACATATTCCATTAAGATAAAAACCAATCTGCTACTTATGTCCATTTGAAACTGGTTAAAAGAGTTATCTCAATTACTAAAATTGTGTGATCTGGGACCAATCACGCGAACACATTAGAACTCTGTTTACTCAGATGAGGGCAATCGTCCTAGGTGGGTGCAACAGACAAGATAATCTCTCAAATCTATACGATTCTAATTTCTGTTGTCTACTTTTCGTTCTTCTATACGTAATAAAAATAGTACACATTTTCAAAACAGTGCAACCCATTTTTTTACTCAATTAATATGTTTTGCTATAAAGCAATTTTACAGCCAATAAAACCCTTCATAGAAATTTGGTTTATGATAGCCATGAAAGAAAGGAAAGATAATAAATTAAGAAATATTTCACAATTTTTTCAAACTAACATATAATGTTAAAAAAGGAATTTTTAAAAAGATTCCTTTTCATACAATAATGGTCTAAGATGATCTGGGAGAATAAATACTATGTTTGATTTAAGGTTAAGATGACAATCGTCATAAATAAGTGCTTGTTTGGTGAGTTAACAAAGGAATAAATACAACTAAATTGTAGTGGCTGGGTCAAACAAATGGATTTATTAGTTCCAAGTAACTAATGCTACAACTTCAACTGTATTTTTAGTAATTATTAACTAAATGGTAATTTTTGTTCAGATCCTTTTCAGAAACTGTAGTGTAGTGTTATATATTAAATGAAGGCCTACGCTGGATATTTAGGCAAACCAGGGCAGTCCCCACAAGATTTTAGACCTGAATAGATTTTTCCTCTTTGAATAGAATTCTGAAATACTTGCGGGAATATATAAGCTGTTGCCAACGACAAGAATCCCCGTCTTTCCCACCTACTGGGGTGATTACAGACCAAGGGAGGCATTCCATGCTAAGCAGTTCTGTAGCTGTACCTTAAATCTTCCAAGAAAGGGGTCTGATAAGAAATAGAAATCAGGATATAACGGAAATGCGGATTTGAAAATCTAAACCAAGTCATATTATTAAATGAAAATAGAAAAAAATGCTTCCCTAGAGATTTCTAAAAATAAACAACTTCAGACTGGCTAAGAATAGGCATAAAACAACTCACAAAGTACCTCTTAGTCATGTCATTTTATGAGTTTCTGGTATTTTTAAAAGTCTCTAAAAGTTTTCTAGGAGAAATCTTTCACAACATTGGACATATCGCCAGAAGAGGGCACCCTTTCCCACAAAACCAAGATTTGTTCGCTACATCCCTAATATGTAAGCAATTCTGTGGAATAAAGCACTATATTAACTTCAAATTATCAGGAGTGATGCTTTTTTAAAAATTATACTTCTAGTAAAGTATACATTCATAAGTGTATATTATTCATATACATACAGTTTAAAGTGTGAGAAGGAAAGGAACTCCTGTGTGCCCAGCACAAGAATTTAGGAAATAGAAAAATTCCAGTAACTTGGAAGCTCCTGTCTGCTTTTCTCTGCTTCTCCCAACACAGCCTCATCTCTCCTTGTCCCAAGGGAGCCACTTTCTTCAATTATGTATTAATAATTTCCTTGACTGTCTTTATAGTTTAATCGCCTATGTATTACTTAATTTTGCCCCCCCTTTCTTTTACCCTTAATGTAACTATCATACTGCATGAATTCTTTTGTGACTTGCTTTCTTGATCAATAGTAAGTGTTTGGGATCTATCTATAAGATACATGTAAATGTATTTCATGCATTTTCAGTGCTATGAAGAGTTCCATCCTATGACTATGCCATAAACTAGTGTTCATTGTCTATGCTTCTTTGGTAGACTTTTTATTTTGTTGTTATTACAGGCAATGCTGCTGAAGCCTTCTAGCAAGAGTCTCTCTTATTTTTAAATTTTATTTAAATTCAATTAATTAACATATAATGTATTATTAGTTTCAGAGGTAGAGGTCAGTGATTCATCAGTCTTATGTAATACCCAGTGCTCATTACATCATGTGGCCTCCTTAATGTCCATCATCCAGTTACCCCATCTCCCCACCCTGCCTCCCCTCCAGCAACCCTCAGTTTGTTTCCTATGATTAAGAGTCTCTTATGCTGGGGGCGCCTGGGTGGCTCAGTTGGTTAAGCACCTATCTGCCTTGGCTCAGGTCATGATCCCAGGGTCCTGGGATCGAGCCCCACATCAGGGAGCCTGCTTCTCCCTCTCCCTCTGCTGCTCCCCCTGCTTGTGCTCTCTCGCTCTCTCTAACAAATAAATAAAATCTTAAAAAAAAAAGTCTCCTATGGTTTTTCTCCCTCTCTGATTTCATTTTATTTTTCCCTCTCTCCCTCTATGATCCTCTGTTTTGTTTCTTAAATTCCACATATGAGTGCAATCATAGGATAATTGGCTTTCTCTGGCTGACTCATCTTGCTTAGCATAATCCCCCCTAGTTCCATCCGCGTGGTCAGCAAGAGCCTCTCACAACACAGCTACAGCCGTTCCTCTAGGAACGTCTCTGCTGCCTGTTTTTATATGGCCCATTAAGGTGGGAATCGTTTGTACATTTTAAATAGCTGAAAAGAGAAAGAAAGAGGAAAATAATTTGTGACATGTGAAAATGATCTGAAAGTCAAATTTCAGTGTCTACAAATAAAGTTTTATTGGAACATAAACACCCCGTTCCGTGCTGTCTACGGCTGCTTTCAACTACAGCAGCGGAGCCGGAAAGCTGTGGCAGAGACCTTCCGGCCCACAAAGCCCCAGATATTTACTTACCCGGGTCTTCACAGAAGAAGTCTGCAGACCTTTGCTCTAGGTTATATACCTCAGTTGGAAGTGCTGAAGCAGACAGTGCGTACACTTGTTTTCCAAGGTGGCTCTGTCAATATACCATTCATATTCCCACTGCCAGTGCGTGAGCTTCTCAAGGTTGTCATGGTGGGGGCAGGAAAGCTAGATACGCCAGACAGGTACAGATGCTCTGTTTCTGTGGATATAGGAGTTGTGGTAGTCCTTTTAACACTTCTCATACCAATAAACTATTGCAATAAGCTATTGAGAATTATTTTGACTGTCTCGTGTCTAACCTTGGATAAATTTTCTTAGTTTAAGCGGGTCAGTACACAAGATCCTGGAAGGTTGCTGTTTTCTAGACCACATCCTAAACTACCATACCTTGACCCAAGATCATGCCCTGGGGTTCCCAGCTCCTTCATCTAGAGGGATTTCATCTAGCTAAGACCATTCGTGGGCCTCCTATGAAACCAGGAGGGTACAACATGAATTGAGGGCAGTTGACACAACTGCCACGTGCCTGTGCATTTATCCTGCAATCTTCTGCTTGTGAGATCTAGAATAAGCTCTAGGGTGCTCAGGACCAGGCAGTCCTCATGATAACTGCTGTGTCTTCATGTAGCAAGTATGTTAACATGTGGCTACTACTGAGCACTTGAAATGAGTCTAGTCCAAATTGAGACATAATCTAGTGTAATATACTCATCAGATTTCAAGGAGTTCATATAATAAAGAGAATGTAAAGTATTTGTTGTTTTTAGCTGCTAAACTTGGATAATTCATTATCCATTGGTAGAAAACGAATACAGTAGAAAAAAAGAGAAAAATGAGATATTTCAAGATACTCATAAATTATTTTATTAATTTTCCCTTAATATTTGTATTAGTTTTAATTAGCTTGGCCAACACTGAATTGTTTTTTAAGATTCGATTCGATTGTATGTATTTATTAATTTATTTATTTGAGAGAGAGAGAGAGAGAGCGAGCCGGGGGCGGGGGAGCAAGAGGAGAAGAAGGAGGGAGAAATAATCCCAAGCAGACTCTGCAATGAGTGTGGAGCCCAACTTGGGGCTTGATCTGATGACCCTGAGATCATGACCTGAGCCAAAACCAAGAGGCAGACACTTAACCGAGCCACCCAGGCACCCTCCCAACACTGAATTTTTTAATGGATATTAAGCATATAAAACAACTATCTTCAGACATTTTTAAATGAGTTGTTTAAGTTCTGGAGATGGATGGTGATCATGGTAGGTGATAATAGGAATGTACTTAATACCAAGGAACCATACATTTAAAAATGGCAAATAAAGTTATATATATTTTACCACAACAAAAAAGAGCTGTTTTTAATAGTTATTTTCACTTTCAGAGAATAGTATTATAAAGTTGCATTATAGAAATAGATAACATTAATGCAAGAAAAATTATTTTTTTTAAGATTTTATTTATTTATTTGACAGAGAGACACAGCAAGAGAGGGAACACAAGCATGGGGAGTGGGAGAGGGAGAAGCAGGCTTCCCGCTGAGCAGGGAGCCCAGTGCGGGGCTCGATCCCCGGACCCTGGGATCATGACCTGAGCCGAAGGCAGACGCTTAACAACTGAGCCAACCAGGTGCCCCAATAAATAAATCTTTTTTAAAAATAAATAAAAATATGACTGCAGGATTAATAACTGAGTTATAAACTGTTTTGTTGGGGCGCTTGGGTGGCTCAGTCAGTCAAACGTCTGCCTTCTGCTTGTGTCCTCATCTCAGGGTCCTGGGATTGAACCCCGTGTCCAGCTCCCTGCTGGGTGGGGAGTCTGCTTTTCCCTCTTCCTCTGCCTCTCCCACTGCTCCTGCTCTCTCTCTCAAATAAATAAATAAATAAATAAAAGCTTTTAAATAAATAAACTTTTGTTTGCTGTTTAAATTGTTCTTTGGAGGGGCGGCTGGGTGGCTCAGCCGTTAAGCGTCTGCCTTCGGCTCAGCTCATGATCCCAGCGTTCTGGGATCAAGCCCCGCATCGGGCTCCCCGCTCGGCGGGAAGCCTGCCTCTCCCACCTCCACTCTCCCTGCCTGTGCTCCTCTCT
>NC_138370.1:150305513-150352368 GCF_054177405.1 Leptonychotes weddellii | reverse complement strand
GCCTTCGGCTCAGGTCATGATCCCAGGGTCCTGGGATCGAGTCCCGCATTGGGCTCCCTGCTCGGCGGGAAGCCTGCTTCTCCCTCTCCCACTCCCCCTGCTTGTGTTCCTTCTCTCGCTTTGTCTCTCTCTGCCAAATAAACAAATAAAATCTTTAAAAAGAAAAAAACAAACTGGAGTGCCCAGCTGGCTCAGCTGGTGGAGCATGTGAGTCTTGATCTGGGGGTTTTAAGTTCGGACCCCACCTTGGGTGTAGAGATTACTTAAAAGTAAAATCCGTAAAAAAAAAAAAAAAAAAAAAAAATTAGAAAAAGAAAAGAAACAGTCTTCAATGTCTGAATGACAAGTGCACTTACGCATAAGAATAGACATCACCTATAATGATGTGAAATTCTGGAAGAAAAATCCCTTACAAAGTGCAGTCCATTGACTTTCTTTAAGGCAAAATGAACATTTTAAAAACAGGATACTGAAAAACATACTAGATATGAAGCCAATATTTAACACGAGCTTCAGATATGTGAATTATTGCTGAGAACAAAATACCTTAAGTTTGAGGAGGAGCAGGATTTGTGGGTGTGGCCAATGCCCACCGATCGCTATTGCTCTGGATACAGTCTAGCCAGGCCTACGTTCCCCAAGCCTTGCTGACCAGGGGAGTCGGAACTCCGACTTCTTGACATGCGCAGTCCTAAGCCCCGCCCCGTAAAACCCAATGGTCTGACTATAGTTCGAGTTTTGAGTGTGTTTGTTCAGGTGTGTGAGGGTAAATGCCTGAGAATGAAGGAGCTTTTTTTTAAGGTTCCCAGGTAATTTTGGTTTGGGAATCACTGAGCTAAGATGCTAATCGTTTCTTTCTGTCAGGTGGACATCTCAAGCAAATACCTGCAAATTGTGTATTCCTAATTCCGGGGGCAACTTCTGAACTTTCCTTCTTTCCTCGCAGCTGCATTTCAGCGTTTCCCCACCTGAAACTCTTCCCTCACTCACCTTCATGGACGGCGCGCGCCCTGGTGTTCCAGCTGCATCTTCTGAGGATTGGGGAGCCCAGAGCTTACTCCTCAGAAGAAAACCAAGTGGGCCAAATTCACACACAGCCTATTTGGTTTCACCTCAAAGCCTCTTCTTTGATGCGGATTTTTTGGTTTATTTAATATTTTTCATTTATTTTTTTAAGTAGGCTCCATGCCTCACGACCCTGAGATCAAGAATTGCATGCTCTGCCAGGTGCCACCAGTATATTTTTTAAAGTTTATTTATTTATTTATTTATTTATTTATCTATTTATTTATATATTTATGGAGCTCGAGGGGGAGGGAGGGGAAGAGGGAGAGGGAGAGAATCCTCAAGCAGACTCCCTGCTAAGCACAGAGCTCCATCCCAGGACCCTGAGATCACGACCTGAGCCGAAATCAAGAGTGAGACGCCCAACCGCTTGAACCACCCAGGCACCTTAGTGCCCCCAGTATTTTTTATCAACGTTACATAGGCCTATAGTTTAAAGACTTGTCCATAATTCTAAAAGGCATGTTAGGAAAAACAGCAGTCTCTACAACCACCACCATTTCCAAAATGCAACTTTATCTAACTCTTTAACCAGTTGGTTTGTATTTTCCTCCATAATTCTATATAACGCGCTAATCTAAATACACCTTGGTGTTTTGTGTTTTTTTTGTTTTGTTTTGTTTTTACTTTAAACATTACTGATTTTTCCACATAGGAGATGAAGATTTTACATTTTCTGCCACACACATGCACACTGCTCTCAGTATCTCACCCTCCCAATGTGTTGTAAGTTCGGTTAAATCAATGTCAGGTTCCATTTTATGGTCGTGTAAAATGTAAATGCTGTTTACAGCTAATTCATGTTATTAGTTTTTCTTTCCTGCCCAACTTATCTCTCGAGAGTTTTAAGTGCTTCTTAACATTTGTTTAAATTTTTAATACCACTAATTTATCCCTAATCACTCCTCCCATTGAGTAAATCTCTCAACACTTCCAAATATATCAGGTACTTTATCACTTCCCATTTTTTTTTTACTTTAGTTTTTTAGAGCAGTTTTAGGTTTTAGGTTTACAACAACAAGGTGGGGCGGCAGTACAGGGATTTCCCCTATACCCCCGGCCCCATGTATTTGCAACCTTTGGAAGCCATCTCTCTTGCCGCATTCTGACCTGCTCTGGATTGTATGGATTGACATCTAGACCAGCTGCACAGAGGACATTCAGACAGTTCCCTTCAACATCACCTCGGAGACACCTTTCATCTTATTCTTATAGATACCTTTTTCTCAGATCTCATGTCTTCCTTTCATTTTGGTTCACTCCCTGACTTGGGCAGAGTGTTCTGAAATTTCACTATCCTGTGTCTCAGTGTGGGTCTTTCTAGATGTACTTTATCGGGTATTCAGTGGGCCCTTCAGTCTGGAACCTCGTTTTTGGGAAATTTTCTTGAGTTATTTCTTTGATAATTTCCTTCCCTCCATTTTCTCTACTCTCCTTTTCTGGAATTCCTAAAATACTCTAATTTCTTACTTTACATTTTTCCCCTTCTCTTTGTTCTACCTTTTGGAAGATTTCCTTAACTTTTCTTCCAACATTTTTGTGGATTTTTTACTTCTACTATTATGTTTTTAATTTCCATGATCTGTTTTCTAGTCCCTAAATCCTTTTATTTTTAATCATTCTGTTATTATTTAATCATTCTGCTATCTTCTCATTCTTAAAAGTAGAGCATAGCGGCACCTGGCTGGCTTAGTCAGTGGGATGTGCAACTCTTGATCTTGGGGTTGTGAAATAAAATAAAATCTTAAAAAATAAAATAATAATAATATTTTTTAAAAAGAGTAGAACACAAAAGTATTGATTAAAAGTCTGATGTGCTACATGGCTTCAGTGTAAGGTAACTTACCTGCCCATTCCATTGGGCTTCTTTCTTCTTGGGCTGGTTATACTCTCTAGACAAGGCTCCACCCCATTCTGGGAAGATAGATAGGCAAGAAGCCTGGGGTGGTATCAATATTCAGCATATAAAGTTTTACTTATTCCTCCTATCGTCACTTTGGTAACCTGATCTTAACCCATATCTGGGGTTCCTCAGTCATGATTCCCTCATTTTAAACACCAGAATATAAACCTGCAGTCCCCTGCTGGTGTGTTCAGCTAAGGAGCAATCGTCATTGGCCTGGAAGGCAAGAAGTCTAGAGATCTGTCTTTTTTTAATTTTTTTTTTTAAAGTAGTCCTCACACCCAGCCCAATGCGGGGTTTGAATTCATGACCCTGAGATCAAGACCTGAGCTGAGATAAAAAATCAGACTTTTAACTGACTGAACCACTCAGGTGTCCCAATCTAACTACTACTTTTTTTTTTTTTAAGATTTTATTTATTTATTTGACAGAGAGAGACAGAGCACAAGCAGGGACAACGGCAGGCAGAGGGAGAAGCAGGCTCCTGGCCTAGCAGGGAGCCCAATGTGAGGCTCGAGCCCAATGTGAGGCTCGATCCCAGGACCCTGGGATCATGACGTGAGCCGGAGGCAGATGCTTCACTAACTGGACCACCCAGACGCCCCTCTAACTGCTTTTTAAACAGACTTTCGACCAATCTTTCTGATCTTACTTTTACTTCCAGAAGTATCTGGGTCTACCAGTTCCCAAGTTTTGGGGGGGGGTTCTGCCTTTGAACCGCATTGTTCCTGGTTTTCTCCACCCGTTTAGGATTCGGTGCTCTCAAGGTTGCTATGTCAGTTACATTCTTCCAGTTGCTTCCCAGCCTCCAAAACTTGCTGCTGTTTCCCACCTCTTCCCATTCTCTTTGTTCACGTGGATTTATGTCTTCCTAAAATGTCCCTTCACTTCCCTCCTACTGTGGTTTTAGAAGAAGCAAAAGCAAATATATGTGGCCAAACTGCTATTTTTGGTGTAAAGTCTCAATGCAGGTCTTGCCATTAATAAAACTAATATTTTAATGTTTATCAGATTGATTCTGTGGTTTGAGGTTGTTTATTTACCATTATGAGCCTTTTTTTTAAATCCTGTTTTTCTTGTTCACCATAATAGCTCCTGCATCTAGTCTTCCGTGTAGTAGATATCTGTCATCAATGTCACATAAAATTAAACCACTCAATGTTTTAGCACATTCTTGTGAAAAATAGTAACATTTTTAAATGTAATTTTAAAGCTGAGCATGGAACTTTTCCTCCATTACTAAAACAAAATATTATACACACATCCATACATACATAAAATGTAAGTGAATATTAAGACATAAAGCTAAGCAATGGGCCTTTGACATTCAGAAAAGATAAAATTCACTGAAAACCTTTAACTATTTAGATGTCCAACTATATAATTATCTAAGCCTTTAATTTGAGAAGGACCCTGTTTAGAGCAAATTACAGTTGTCAAACCACACTTTAATAAGATTTCATCAAGTCAAACTATGACACAGTATTTTTCAGAATGTGATAATTACCAGTATTCAAGAACTGTGGAAAATTTTCATTTGTGCTTTTTGCGGAAGTCTCTCTCTATGCTAGTCAGAGGCCATTTGGAAAAGCAAAACATGAAAAATTTAACAGTAAAAACTTTTCAATTATTTAAGATACATGGTGCCTGGAGTTGGTTGAGAAACAATTGGGTTTTTTGGGTTTTGTTTTTTTTATTATTGGGTTTTTTTGTTTGTTTGTTTCTGCCATTGAGAGGAGGCTGAAATCTCTGACTGTCCCTCATCAAGCAGGTGACCCAGAGGGAAAGGTCAAATATGATCTGGAAACTTGTTCTGAATTCTTTTATCTTCATATGCTATGGGAAAACTTAGAAGGGCTGACTTTTAAAATCCAACATTTCTTTATTCCATCAGGTAAAGGCCATTCCAGGATAGGTCAATCAGGTTTGCTGCAATCACGAACGATCCCATAAACCCTCGCGTTTTATAATAGCAAATATGTCTCTCTTGACCCCATTAAATGGCTGTGGCTCTGGGTCGGAGGCAGACAACTCACTGCTTGTGACTTCTCATGCCCAGATGGAAGCTGAAGGAGAAGCACCATCTGGGACGTGTTGCTCGGTGACAGAGGCAAGAAGCGCCTGAAAATGTGGTGCCTCTTCAAATTTCTGTTCACATGTGACCCTTGTCTCATGTCCTCACATTCCACTGAGCAAAGCAGGTCACATAGCCAAGGCAAGCACTGATGGGGAGGGGAAGTTTCTCCTCCAACAGGAAGTCCCTGTGTGTTGCCTGGAAAAGGGTAGATGTATAATCCTCTAATAAGGAAGGGGATGATGCAAGAGTCATCGAAAACGATAATATAATCTCTACAGGTAGAAAGGGCAAAGCGGGGGGGCCTTAAATCATTTAAGAAAGAAAATGGGGGGGGGGGCACCTGGGTGGCTCAGATGGTTAAGCGTCTGCTTTCAGCTCAGGTCCTGATCCCAGGGTCCTGGGATCGAGCCCCACATCAGGCTCCTGGCTCAGCGGGAAGCCTGCTTCTCCCTCTGCCTCTGCCTCTCCCCCTGCTCATGCTCTCTCTCTCTCTCTCTCTGTGTGTGTGTGTCTCTGTGTCTCAAATGAATAAATGAAATCTTTAGAAAAAAAAAAGAAAGAAAGAAAATGGGATTTGAGAAAAGTTGAATAGTGATGAGTATGGGAAAGTTTATAGGTTTAAAATGTTTTTTCTTGAGTTAAACACAATGGTACTTTAAAGAATTTAAATAATGATTTGTCAGTTATCCTTGCAACGTAATTTTATTGGAGACCAGTATTTCTTTTAGCAGTATGCTTTTGGACTCCTTTCTAATACTGTTCACTTTAAGAAGTACCAACTAAATTCCACTTTAATGCAGGTAGGGTTAACAGACTGAGTTGAGAAGATAGTAGATCAAAATAGTTTGGATAAAAACGCAAAATGCAGCCAGTTTCATCTAGAGCATAATCATTTACCTAGTGGCTACCCAAACAAGAAACTGTAGGTCCTCTGGGTTCTGGCTTAAAAAGTAAGGCTCATTATTCATTTGACAAAACAGTGATGTCTCAGAAACACCAAGAATTATGTGGTGCTCAGAAAAAAAGAAAAAAGAAAGAAAAAAAGAAAAAAAATTCCCTTCCTACTAAGTTTCTTAAATTCAACACTTTATAGGAATGCATTTTTTAGTGTAAGGCCTAGTCCTCAGCTGAGATGACTATACTAACGCTTTAGTGTTCATGTTTAAAGGGTGTTGAGTTTTCAAACATGAACCTCCCAGAGAGTATTACCCTCACATACTCTGACAATTGATCAGGGCATATCTTTATCTGACCAAAGCAGAAACCAAGATGCACAGCAGTTCAGAGAATGAATGACTCTTTCCCTGAGATCTATCTAGTTGTGACAGGTTGGGGGTGATGGGTAGGGGAAGGTGTGCTAGACCGGACACCATGAGAAGGAAAAAGAGATGTGGAAATTTTAAAAGCAGGAGCCGGGGTAAGGGACCACAAACCAGGCCTGGTGTTAAATTTCTAATGATCAGAAGGCCTAGTAGGAATTCAAACTCAAAGAATTATTAAAATAAGAAATGAGAGAAAACTAAGCAATTTCATGAATTTACTTAATGAAAATAGGCATAAATAATAGATATTTAAATCTTTTCACAGAGAAAGACCATCAAACTCCAGCCGGTCTGCAGAAACGATTGTTGTTGGTGTAGTTTGGGTTTATGGCCAGTAATGAATATACTGATAAAGTCTACTGACACTTTTTTTTTTTTTAAGATTTTATTTGACAGAAAGCAAGAAAGCTCAAGCAGGGGAACTGCAGAGGGAGAGGGAGAAACAGGTTTCCTGCTGAGCAGGGAGCCAGATGCAGGGCTGGATCCCAGGACCCTGGGATCATGACCTGAGCTGAAGGCAGATGCTTAACCGACTGAGCCACCCAGGCGTCCCCACTGATACATTATTACTCATTCTTTCATCAACCTTGAAGTTGGGGCACTAGAGAATAGTGACAAGCATTTCATTCTTCTTGGTTAAATTCAGAAGTGCCAGCTTACTTTAGAGAAAAGGTTTGTATAGGTGTATCTTATATTATTATATTCCACCTTTCTTTTTTCTTCATGAATATAAAGGGACCCCGTGATTCATTTTTCAAGAAATATTTATTGGACATCTACTATGAACCAAGCACTGTTCTAGGTGCTGGGGACTCAGACAAAAAAGGATTTACATTATAGCAGGGTAGACAGACAATATTAAAATCCAATTTATAATATCATGGCAGGTACTGATAAACACTTTGAAGAAAAATCAAGTAGGGTAAGAGGGTGGTGGTGAAGTTGCCATTTAAGGAGAGGCGATAGTGTGTTGGTGACAGCTCACACCACTTTCATCAGAGCTGGCCACTACATTTTTAGGAATTTTGCTAGTCAGATATTAAACAGCCATTATTATAAGTTAAATTATATAACCTAACAAGTAAACATTATAATAAAAGCAAAGGTAATAAACATGCAAAACATGTCACCATTTATATTTATTTTTCTCCTTGTTACTTTTTATTTACATCTATTATATCTGCATGTTGAAAATTTCGCATAACGGTGTACTGCCATGTCTTCCCAACTCCATGTTGAATGAGGTCACGTTGATAGCTTGCAATCAGCCATGGTAGTTGTATTTACACCATAGAAATTGGCAAATAATGCAAACCAGGTTTTGGTTTTTGTTTTGTTTTTTATTTTATTCCAGAGAGCTCATTAATCATTTACCAGCACTTTCTAGAGAAGAGTCTTTCTGATGAGGAGATACTTGAGCAGAGGCCCGAAGTAGATGTGGGCATCGTCATCAGGATATCTGGGGGAGAACAATACAAACACAGGCCTCAGACCAGCCCCTGCTTGACATGGTCGAGGATCAGCCCAGAGAACAGAATGGCTGTTGATTGCAGTCAGTGAAACGCGGCAGGAAATCAGGGCAAGGGGCAGATTCAGTAGAACTTTGAAGCGCATGGTAAAAGTTATTTTTTTTATAAGTACCTTGTGAAGCCATGGAAGGATTGAAAACAGGAGAGGGTCATGATCTGATCTCTATCACAAAGCATCACTCTATCACACGGAGGAAAATAGATTGTTCCATCAAGTGATTTGTTCTAAATTTCAACTGAGTGGTATCTAAGAATTACCCCTTGCTTGTTGGAAATGTACCAGAAGCGCTGGCATGTGCGATCATCCTGACCGTGAATCACAGGCAACACAGGGTTGCCTATCCACTTCTCTTCTCCTTCCTGGGCACCTGGGTGGTCTACACTTCCCAACATTCCTGCAATTACGTGGGTTCATGTGATGAGTTTTAGCTAATGAAATGTGAGTGGGAGTGACATGGGCCACGACCAGGCAAAAGCATTTAAAAGCCACTGGGTAACCTCTATACTTTCCTCTTGTCTTCCATGGCGACTGCAGAGGCCACATATTAAGATGGAAGAACCACAGATGAAAGCCTCCTGGTCCCCGAGTGACTGTGTGGAGTATACCAGTCACATACTTACCCTGGACATGTAACACGAGCAAGGGAAAAAAAAAACAACTTTGTTTCACTAAGTCCTGAGATTTCAGGATTAATTTCTTACTTCAGCTTGACCTAGCCTATCATGACTAATACAGAATTTCAAGCTAGCAGTATTTTCATAACAATAGCTAACATTTATTGAGTGCTTTTCCTAGGCTGGGCCCTATGCCAAGCATTTTACACATATTTCCTCATTTAAGACCCACATCACCCCAGTGAGGTGGACACTATTATTGCTTCATTTTAGAAATGACAAACGAGGCTAAGAGGGGCTAAGTGGCTTGTCCAGGGTCCCCCACAGAACAAAGGGTAGAAGCAAGATCCAATCCTGACTCTAGTACCTTCCCTTTTCCTGATCAAGAAAGAACACACAGCCTCCTGACTTCATTCATTCCTTCACCTGTTTATCGGCACTTACAGTGGTAGGCTCTTGGTAGGCAAAGATACATAAAACACCTCAAGGAGCTCACACAGTCAGGTGAGGGAGAGATTGTGGAAAGTCCATTATAAGGAAATGAATTTACAGGAAATACAGCAGACAGAGGAACTGGACAGAGACTCCAGTCAGCAAAAGCCAGATTGTAGGAAATCCAACAGGACAGATAACCTGGTTTCTTCAACAAATAAATTGCAAGGAAGTTGAGGCAGAACCTAGAGATTAAGAGAGATATAAAAGACTTATCAACCAATGGTAAGATATTCTGGCTCCTGGTTCAAGCAAACTGTGAACAAACAAACAAAAAATGAAGACTCTTACTAGATATTTGAAAATTTGAACACTAAGTGGACATTTAATGATATTAAGAAATTTTTAACTTTAAAAAGTTTGGATGAGATAATGGTTTTGAAGTTATTTTGAATGTGTCCTTACCTTTCAGAGATATACGCTAAAATATTTATAGATGAAAGGACATGATGTCTGGAAACTTCTTCAATGTATACAGGAGGCAGAAGTGGATAGACGGAACAAGACAGGCCAAGGATGATCATTGTTGGCCTGGGTGATAGTTCCATGGGGATCAATTTTAGTAAATATTCAGAACTTCCCAAAATAAAAAGTTTTAGAATAACTATTCCTGGGCTGGATACAAAGGAACTGGTAGAATCGCTGACAAGGTGTTTGGGGAAATTGGAAACCTTCCAAGGAAAATGGGACCTCCATGTGAGAAACAGTTCTTAAGCAGCAAAGGAGCATGCACAAACAAATGAAATTATTTTGAGCATCACCCAACATTATCAACATCAGAAATGGTTAATATTTGTTTTTCAACCACAGCTGGCTGCTATCACATGGAAACAGGTTACCAGAGTTCATGAAGCTTCCTTCTATGGGCATGCATAGAAATGGGCTGAGAGAACAGGAGACTGAATATCGGATTAGAAAGTCAGGAGACCAGGCAGGAGAAGCCTGGTTCTTTCACTGACCAGCTGTGTGTCTTGGAGAAGGACTCTTACATTTTGTGTCGCCGTTCCCTCATCTGCAAAACAAGGAAGTCCAAAACTGTTCCCGAAGAACGCTTCCTGCTCCCATTATTCTACAAAGGCTTCCACAGACATGAGATGTGATTTGGGGTCATGTGTGGGAATCAGCAGCTTCAGATCACTATAGCATCATTATCAGAACCAGAGAGACGCCCAGGGCAGGCATCTTCGTTACGAGAGACCCTGGGAAAGTTCCCCGCACAGAGAGACCCCCCCAATGCACCCTTGGACTGTTTTCTACTTCACATGGGAAGCAGATGGGAGTATTGCCATGAGAGTCTTGTTCATCGTCTTCAGCACAGTACCCCAGACCTTGGTGCCCTTTGCAGGTGAAGGGAGGAGAATTTACTTACAATTTGGCTACTTCCTTGTTAAAAATTCCTCTCAGCTTAAAAATCTGATTGCTTTCTTTCCTTAAATGTTGAATATTGAGAAACCTGCCCCCTTGGTGTCCCAAAAGAGGTTAAAATAACACTGACTGAATCATACGATGGACCCATAATTCCATGCTGAGGAAAATAACGAGAAGTGTCAATGAATCCCCTGACCACCCCGCTCCCCGCACCTTCTGAACTGCAACAGAGACTCACCTGCAGTCATTATCATGGAGGAAGTGATAGGACCTGGGGTCCAGAACCCTGCCACCTTCCCATCCCATCCACCCCCACCTGGCAGGAGCTGGAAGCCACACAGACTGGTCTGGGAGAGTGCTGGCATGTGAGAGGGAAACAAAGGGCAAGTGAGACCTGCCTGGTCTCTGACTTTATGGGTCCTGCAATTTCTGTCCTAGTATGATTGCAAAGAAAGTTGGTCTGGTTGACAGAACGAGACAGCCCCAAGTGGGGCTGATCTGCAGACAACCTGACAGAACAGTTCCCTCATCCCCAAAATTCCCTTGAATCCTTTGTAATCAATCCCTCACTCCCCAAATTCCCTTGAATCCTTTGTAATCAGAACAGCTCCCTCACCCCCCAAACTCCCTTGAATCCTTTGTAATCAATCCCTCTCCCCATCCCCAGGTCTTGGGACCCACTGATCTGTTTTCTTTCCCTATAATTTTACCTATTGTAGAATGTCATATGTATGGAATGGTCCAATATTTGGGGTGTAGGGGGGTGGGAGAGTTTGGCTTCTTTCACTCAATTTAAGATTTATCAATGATGTGTATAACAATCATTTTCATTGCTATATGAATATACCATAATTTATTTACCTCATTGTATGAACATACCACAGTATTAGCCATTGTATTGTTGATGGACATAAAGTTGTTTCCAATTTGGGGCTATTACAGACAGTGCTACTAGAAATATTCTTGCACACACCCTTTTATGCTCACTGCATGCATCTTCTTTATGGTTTAACGATCCCAAGGTCATGAAGATGTACTCCTACCTTGGTTTCTAGAATTTTCATTCTACCTTTCACACTTGATCTACAGTTGACCTGGAATGCTTATTTGTATGTGATATGAGGTGGGGGCTCAAGTTTCTTTCCCCTTTTTGCTACTTGGATATCCAGTTGACCCACCACCATTAATCCAAAAAAAAAGTCCTTTCACCCTGCTCTACAGTGTCTCCTCTGAAATAAGCTGTCCATACACCTATAATTGTTTCCAGGATCTCCATTCTATTCCACCGTGTATTTATCTTAATCCTCCCATTTTGTTCTTTTTCAAGATTCTTCTCAGTTATTCATGACCCTCAGGATTTCTACATAGAGTGCCTGGGTGGCTCAGTTGTTAAGCATCTGCCTTGGGCTCAGGTCATGATCCCAGAGTCCTGGGATCGAGCCCCGCATCGGGCTCCCTGCTCAGCGGGGAGTCTGCTTCTCCCTCTCCCACTCCCCCTGCCTGTGTTCCCTCTCTTGCTGTGTCTCTCTCTGTCAAATAAACAAATAAAATTAAAAAAATAATTTCTACATAATTTTCAGGCTCCTACCTGAGTTTACTCATCATTGGCCCCAGCACTGACAAGGTGCCTGGCACAATGAATAGCTGTTGTGTAGGTGGATGTGACCTGGGACCTTTCAGAGATGATGGCAAAGACTTTCTCAGCAACAACCTCCCCACCTCCACTACCCCGGCCCGCCTCCCGCCCCGGCTCCCCTGCCCCATCCCCTTCCCCCTTCCCCCTCCCCCTCCACTGACCCAGGCCTCCGTCCCCCCAGAGGCGCTCGGGTGAACTGCAAGGAGGAGGAGCTCGTCGCTTTCCTCCGGGACGCGGCCTTCCGCGTGGCCGGTTCTCCCCGCCCCCGCCTCTCCATGCCCCGCCCCCCCTCTCCCGGCCCGGCCGGAAGGGCAGTCCCCGGGCCTCCCCAGCTTGGCTGCAGGCAGCGCGGGGATGGCAGCGGCGGCGACCGCGGCGACCGCGGCTCCGGGAGCCCCAGGCATGGACACCCGGCTGGACCAGGAGACGGCGCGGTGGCTGCGATGGGACAGGGTGAGGGGCGCCAGGGGGTGGGAGCGTCCGGGGGAGGCGTGGGATCCTCTGCACCCCTCAGGCGCCACCCTGCCTTTCCTGCGGGGAGTGCGGGTGCCTGCGCTTCCTTCCCTCCCGCCGCTCGCAGCCGCCGGCCGCACGGCCCGAGGAAAACCGGAGCTGCTGAACTGAATTTACGAATATGCAGATTACGAGCTGCTGGATGGGAAAACGCAAGCCGCCCCCGCGAGGCCACAGCTCGCGCCCTCAGCAGCCGGGCTCCCGCTGTGGGGAAGTGGGACCCACCCGGGCAGTTTGATGCTAGGCGCGGTCTCAGCGCATCCACGCGGAGGAAGTAGAGTCACAAGCTGTATTACGGATCCAAGAGTGGGGAGTGGGTGCAGAGAGCCGGGGCAAGGTCAGCCCTCCGTCCCAGGTCACCGGGGAGCCGCAGAGAGAGCCGGGTAGCAAGCACCCGGAGTAAGGTGGTTGGGGCGCGGTCGCTAACTTTTTCTCCGGGCTGAGCTTTAAGTGGTTATTTAAAAGGTGCCCCGGGGAAAGCAAAGCGAGAGCTTAGGGCGGGAATCCCTCTGGATGTGACCAGGGTTGTAAGATTGTAAAGTGGCTTGGGAGCAACTCAGAAAAACAAAGTTGTTTTTCTCATCAAACTCGGGAAGGCGGCGGAGGAGGAAGCAGGGGTGGCCAGGCCTCCTTGCATTTGGCCCTGCCTGTGGCAGATCCGAAGTTTGCCCGGGGAAAAGGTGTCCCGGGACAAAATCAGGCATCTGGCCGTCTGGGGCTGCAAGTGGGGGAGTGGGAGAGCGAGCCGGAGCTGATCTCGACTTGGCCGGGCCCAAGGGTCATGTCCAGTTGGGGCGTGCGCGCGTTCGTGTCACTCAGACCGCTGGCTCAGCGGTCCTTCCGCAGCCCGCCGTGCGTCCCCAGAGACCCAGAATCCTTCCGTCCATCCTATGCCTTTTGCTTCTGGGAACCTTGCAGAGCAGTATTCCCATCCACCTCTCCCAGGTGCTCGGTTGTGAACACGGGTACTCCTGATGGGGTCCGCCTGGCTTCAGGCATCTTCCTCCCGTGTCTGGCTTTGCTGGAAGGATAGAAGGGGACTCCTTCACAGCACCGCTAGCTTTTCCCCTGTTCACTCTCTTAGGTGCTAGAGCAGAGAGAGAGAATCAGGGACCCAACTCCAGACAGTACCCCCTCTCTTGTCTGACTCTCCTACTTGCTCCTTGGGCATGCACTTTGTTTTCCCAGAATGTTCCTTGGCTCCTCTGCTGAACTTGTTGCTCGAGCTGTCATTCCTGTTTTGGGTCTGAACTTAAATGTGTTTTATGTAGACAGGCCTTCCCTGACAACCAGTGGTAAATTATGTCTCCCTAATACTATCTCTAGATTGGTCAAAAAACAAAACAAAACAGAACAAAACCTTGTTTGTAGGTGTATTTGTTTAATGTCTGGCCCCAGGGCTGACTTGAAAGGCGGGACTCGTGTTGGTAGCACAGCCCCTGTTCCAGGAGGGCCCAGTACTTGGTTTAATCCTCGGCTGTACTGTCTTGCAATTCTTAAAACTTGTCAAACAAGGAGTCCCACGCTGTCATTTGCCCTGGGCCCCGACAAGTTAAACAGCGGTTCCTGTCCACTTGCTCATTAATTTTCATAGTCACTAGGGCCTGATATGGTGCATGGCTCATACTTGCAGGGTGAAGGAAGGGAGTTGCAAGCTCTGGCGGCAGGGGCCAGGTCTTCCCCTTCACTTCTGGCCCCTGAATGAGAAATGAGAGCACATCCCCCACAGGATGCTATTGGCAACTTCTTGGGTGGTTTTTCTTTTCCTGGAAAGACAGTCTTGTAATTCTGTAGAGAAGGAAAATGTTTCCATTTCTGGTAACTTAGTAACTTGAGGTGGGTAGAATCCTTTTTTTTTTTTTTTTAGAGGAGGGGAGGGGCAGAGGGACAGGGAGAGAGAGAATCTTAAGCAGGCTCCACGCTCAGCGTGGAGCCCAGTGCGGGGCTCGACCTCACAACCCTGAGATCATGACCTGAGCTGAAATCAAGAGTGAGGCGCTTAACTGACTGAACCACACAGGGGCCCCTAGAACCCTTTTAAAGTCATAATTGATAATGTGTTTTTCAATGAGCCTTTCCCTTTGAAGAAATAGAAACCTAATTTCCACAAAATGTTGTATCTGTATATGGAGAGAGAGTACCTCCCTGGGTAGAGGTAAAGGGATATTATTCTTTTTATTTATTTTTTTAAAGATTTTATTTATTTATTTTAGAGAGAGATAGCACAAGCAGGGGGAGAGACAGAGGGAGAGGGAGAGGGAGAATCCCAAGCAGACTCTGCACTGAACACAGAGCCTGTCGTGGGACCCAATCCCAGGACCCCGAGATCATGAACCGAGTGGAAATCAAGTGGACGCTCAACTGACTGAACCACCCAGGCACCCCTCCTTTTTATTGTTAATTTCTACCACTCCTCTTGTTCTTTCCTCTCTTTCTTCCTCGGTTTGAGACAGATGCCAAGTGGGGAGCATCCTGCAAACCAAAAGCATTGCAGCGGTCTTCTCTGATTTCCCCCAGGGCCGCAAGGCAGGTGCCCTCTGCATTCCCACTCCGCCTTATCCCCACCTTCATCCCTGGTGTCTCTGCTCTCAGCTTTGGTTACTCTCCTGGCGGATTCTGATCTCTGCCGCCCTCCTGACTTTGCAGTTCTAATCTCTGTCTCCTTTGGTTTCTCTCAGGCTATTTGGTCTTTAATGGCTATCAAAGGCCAGTTGGCATTTTCCACATCTACCCCGTGTACAGGAAACTCACCAAATATTGGGTGTGGCCTTGAAGTCTGTGTTTCCTCTTTCACTCAGCAAGTATTTATTAAACCTCTTTTGTGTTCCAGATCTAAATCCTTCCTTGAGGGCATCTGCTCTGTGATCAGTGGCTATTGCTTTTAACCCAAAAGGTGGGGTTTTACCTGACCCCAAGGTGGAACAATGTGGAAATGTGGGATTACTTCCTCTTCACTTTTTATTGCAACGTTTTATTGCAATAGCATTTCAGAGTTTGATTACATGGCATATCTTGGCTGCATGTTCAGCAGTTGGATGACGACTGTAAGAAAAAGTGCTTGCTCTCTGGTTCCTCTGAACTCTTAATTTAAAAGCCTGATGTGGCATTAATGTGATTGTCATTTTCCTCCATTCTTAACATTTTCTGCAACTCTTGTACAAAGAAAATCAGGCAATGTAAAATGAACTTAAATGATTCATAGGAGTGTCTATTTGAAACAGCTAATGTAATAGAGAAAGCACTAGATTAATGTTTAAGCAAGTCACTTAATCTCTGAGGCTTCTCCTCTGTAAATTGGGGTTTTTGTTATTTGTCTGCTTCTTGTGGTCATTGCAAGCTTCACATTTGACCAGGTATGTGAAAGAATTGTACAAATTAGAAGACACTACAATAGTAAGGTTTTGATTTAAACTGTATAATCTCGTAACTCTGTGGGAAAATTTGAAGATACTAGGGAAGAAAATGAACATTTGATTACAAGTAAGTGCCAGGCAGAGAAAGATGTTTTACGTTAATTTAATGCAAACCACCTCAGAACCGCCTTGTAAAGGAGGTTCTAGACTGTTCCCATTTTACGGATGAAGAAACTGAGAATTCAAGAAGCAAAATAGTCGGGGCGCCTGGGTGGCTCAGATGGTTAAGCGTCTGCCTTCGGCTCAGGTCATGATCCCAGGGTCCTGGGATCGAGCCCCGCATCGGGCTCCCTGCTCCGCGGGAAGCCTGCTTCTTCCTCCCCCACTCTCCCTGCTTGTGATCACTCTCTCGCTGTGTCTCTCTCTGTCAAATAAACAAATAAAATCTTTAAAAAAAAAAAAAAAGAAGCAAAATAATCTACCCAAGTGCATCTAGTCGGTAGGTGACGGTATGGCTGGCATTCCATTCTGCATGTTAGACCCCAGAACCTAGGTGTTCATTCCATTTCTCCAGAAGCACTTGCCTTGGTGGGAAAGAAAATAACACGTTATAAAGGAGAAAACTACTTCCTTCTAGTCACAACACTCCTGACACCAAATGTACAGGTTTTCCACACCGAGTTATTTTCTTTTTTTTTTTTAAAGATTTTATTTATTTATTTGAGAGCGAGAATGAGAGACAGAGAGAGAGCATGAGAGGGGGAGGGTCAGAGGGAGAAGCAGACTCCCCGCCGAGCAGGGAGCCCGATGCGGGGATGCGGGACTCGATCCCGGGACTCCAGGATCATGACCTGAGCCGAAGGCAGTCGCTTAACCAACTGAGCCACCCAGGCGCCCCACACCGAGTTATTTTCTATGGATACCGACTGGGCATCCCACAATTTCACTCAATTCTGACACTCACCACCCGGACCCAGCACAGATCCCGCCCTCAGCTTAGGGGCTCAGCCCCACAAAACTACCCCCACCTCAGATGCCAGTCAAAAGCCCCAGGTTGTCACCTGTGCTTCTGACCAGCCAGTGATACCTCAGGGGTACCCGTGGCCCCCTTCTCAGGCTTGTAATTTGCTAGAACGGCTCACCGAGCTCAGGGAAGCATTTTACTAATGATTACCAGTTTTCTTGGAAAGGATACAGCTCAGGAACAGCCAAATGAAAGAGCTGCATAGGGCAAGGTGTGTGGGAAGGGGTGCCGAGCTTCCATGCTCTCCCAGCACCCCAAGTGTTCCCCAGCTCCGAAGGTCTCTGACACCAGTTGTTGAGGGTTTTGGGGGGAGGTTCTGTTACCCTGGGCGGGATCAAATCTTTGGCCACTGGTGAGGGAACCCAACCTCCAGCCCTCTAATCACTAGTTGGTTTCCCTGGCAACCAGGCCACTCCCTGGGCATAAACTCAGGTTTGGCGAAAGGGGTTTTTATTATAATAATAACAAAAGTTGTTCTTACCCCTACCACTCTGGAAATTCCAACAGCTTTAGTTAGAAGCTCTATTCCAGGAGCCAGGGACAAAAACGAAATGTATATTTCATATTGTATCACAGTATCACAGATTATAATTAAAAAATTGAATCACCTGAAACTAATGTAATGTGCAATTAAAAAAAAAACACCTTACCTCATATTTCAGATTTCAACGTCATCGGAAACTGAGAAGCCATATGTGTAGGGCTTTTCAAATATATACCCCCCTATAGGTTAAGTTATTGTGAGTCTTTTTTTTATATTTCAGATGTTTTATTCTGTTATTCAGCTGGCTGTATGTTGTATACGTTTCTGTTCCGCAGAATCCTTTAACTTTGGAGTCAGCGAAACAACTAATGGCGGACGGTAATAAAGAAGAACTACAGAAATGTTTTGGGGCTCGAATGGAGTTTGGGACAGCCGGCCTTCGAGCTGCTATGGGAACGGGAATTTCTCATATGAATGACTTGACCATCATCCAGACAACACAGGTACCACGTTTTTATATTTCTTGGTTATTCTTAACATGTTCCCAGCGGTAAAGGATAAACTCAGGCATGTTAACAATTTTAAGCAAAAACCTGTTTGAATCGGGCTGTACCAAACTGGAAGTCATTACGAGCACCCCACTGGCAGGAGCTGGGAGAAAGACTTACAGAGAAGAAGCAGAAGCAGAGCGAGGAAATTAATAGATTGGCTATAGCTCATGCGGTTGCCTTTTTTGGGAAAGTCTCTCTGGCTGTTAGTAATTGGCCGCCCTTAGGTTTTAATTTCTTAACCTTCAGGCATTTACAGGCTTGGGTTTGGGTTTGCTTCTATAGGCAATCAAGACATTAAAGCCTCCTCAGTCTAATGGCCTCCTGGTCTAATTAATATAACCCTGGGCTCCTGTTGTATTTGAGGGACCTATATTGTCTTAATTATGGCCAGGTCTTATGGGTTTGCCAAGGCGCAGGGAGTCACACATTTACTCTGTACAGTAGGCTTATGCAATTGGTGAAAGGGTACTTGTTTCAAAATTCATACAGCCTGCTTTTCTTTCTTTCTGTTTTTCTTTCTTCCTCCCTCCCTTTCTTCCTTTCCTCCTTTCTTTCTACAGAAATTTATTGAATGCCTACCAAGTGCCAGGCTTTGAAGATACAACAATGACTAAAACAGACAGATTCCCTCATGGAACTTTCATTCCAGTGCAAATCCACCAGCTAAGCTGACGACTTTTATGGTCTTGAACTTCTGCAATGGTGGTAGCAATGCACACATGGAGAAGTTTCTCTATCGGCCGGAATAACCAGAAGCTGATTCTCTTTCATGTTAATTGATAGTGTAGGCGGAAATTATTGCTGAGTTCCTTTGCCTTCGTTTGTAAATTTTACTGTCAGAGTCTACACCCAACTTTTAGGAATAGAGATGAAGCCTTCTGTCATGAGGTATCTGGAGTTTTGTTTATGAAGGAAATGAGGAATAGATTATTCTGTTTCTTTCTTTCTTTCTTTTTTTTAAAGATTTTATTTATTTATTTGACACAGAGAGACACAGCGAGAGAGGGAACACAAGCAGGGGGAGTGGGAGAGGGAGAAGCAGGCTTCCCGCGGAGCAGGGAGCCTGATGCGGGGCTCGATCCCAGGACCCCGGGATCATGACCTGAGCCGAAGGCAGACGCTTAACGACTGAGCCACCCAGGCGCCCCAAAACTGCTCTTTCAATGGCTTTTCCAAAGAACAATTTAAAGATTATTTATTTATTTATTTATTTATTTGACAGAGAGAGACACAGTGAGAGAGGAGCACAGGCAGGGAGAGTGGAGGTGGGAGAGGCAGGCTTCCAGCCGAGCGGGGAGCCCGATGCGGGGCTCGATCCCAGGACCCCGGGATCATGACCTGAGCCGAAGGCAGACGCTTAACGGCTGAGCCACCCAGGCGCCCCGATTATTCTGTTTCTTCAACTACTTAGACTTGTTAAAAATGAAGGCGACTTTAATTCTGAGGGGAAAAAAAGTCTAGAAAATTGACTAATGATGATTATGTGTACCTTACATGTAGCTCCCAGCAGAAAAGGCAGACTTGGGCATGTTCTAGTGAAACCCTAATAAGAAGTCTTACATAAGGGTATGGGGTTGCCATGGAAATCCTGGCTCCAGCTTCCTGTTCGGCAATAGGGCTCCCTGAGATCTTTTTGGAGGGAAGGCTCAGAGTGGAGTGAGCCTGGGAATCCTGTTCTAGTTTATGGATAGCATGGAATTGTGCCACTGGGTAAGGTCACCCTCTGCTCTAGGTTATAGAACATATCACCCAAAACATAGTGCTTTTAAACAACCACGTTTGTTTCATTCACAAACCTATAGGTGGAGTTCAGCGGGGACAGCTCCCCTCTGCGGGACTTGGCACCACCTGAGCCAGCTCAGAAGCTGGAATCACTGAAAACTCGTTCGCACTCATGTCTGCAGTTACTGCTGACTTTTGGCTGAGGTCTTAGCTGGGGCTGGAGGCCTCCGTGTGGCCTGGGCTTCGTACAGCGTGGCTCGGGGAGCGGCCGGTGAGAGCATCCAGAGAGACTGTGCACAGGCGGCAGCTATGTTGATTTTGATGACCTAGCCTTGAAAGTCACACAAAGTCACCTACTTCCATCATACTCTGTTTGTCAGTAGCGACTCAAGGAGGTTGTCCGTGTTCAAGGACAGGGCACATAGACACTCACCTCTCAATGGAGGAATGTCGGTCCCATTAGAGGGGCACAGGAAATGGGATATATGCGCATGGCTGACACTGGAAAGTCTAGTTGGTTCCATCCCCTATTAGGCTTAATTGTTAGGGGATTCTGAGGGATTCTAGATGAACCCAGAGCCTTTTCTCCTGTACTCATCTACATCTAATTTGTAAGTATTTTGAAATCTATCCACAGAAAGGTCTTAGGCCCTGTCTCATACATCTTCTGCCCTAGGGGAATTGGCCTCTTCTGGGAGTAGACCTTGTGATAGGTAAGAATCCTACAGAACTAAAATGAGTAGATCCTTTAAAGGTCAGCTGATTCAACCAGCCACTCCTTGTGATAATTTCCTCTCTAGCCCCCACCACTTTCAAGTGATTATCCAGCCTACACTGGACCACTTACAGTAGGAGACAAGGATGTTCAGAGTTATGACAGTTTTATGAGATCGGCAGGTACATTTTTAAAGTCTTAGGAGTGGCTGATAATCAGCAAAAGAGGTTCCCAGAACAAACCACCCAGGCTTCCATCCCCAGCCTGGGGTTCTGTCACCTGGCAGAATGCACTGGCTTTCTCTATGGTCTAGGCACTCTTGCTGCTGGTCTCCAGTGTAGACTCCTACCCTAATGGTGCCCCAAAATTCATCTGGGTGGATTTAAGAAGCAGATGTATGTGAGCCATAAACATCCCAGTGGGAAACAGGGTAGAGAGTAGAGGGAAAGTTTTGTACTGTTTGCCTCATTGGTAGAGGTTGTAATTTCCTCTAAGGTTACTTCACCAGGCCACCTCACATCGATGATGGAGTACTCACTGTCTTCTGGAATAGCCAATCTGTCTTTGGGTTGTTCTCATTAAAGAATGGTTTCGGGGCGCCTGGGTGGCTCAGTCGGTTAAGTGGCTGACTCTTGATTTCTACTCAGGTCATGATCTCAGGGTTGTGAGATCAAGCCTCACATCGGGCTCTGCGCTGGGTGTGGAACCTGCTTAAGATTCTCTCTCTCCCTCTGCCCCTACCTCCTGCTCTAAACAAAAGACAAAAAACATGGTTTTGTGATTTTGAGCTCAAATGTGTCTTCAGTTTTTACATATTGGTCATAGTTTGAGCTTTCGAAGCCATACAAAGTTCATTTTATGTCTCCTGTAATAACATTTCAATTCCATAAACCTCTCTCAGCGCACACTGAGTCTTTTCTCTAGAATAAACATCCCCTCTTCTCTTAGCCATTTTCTCAGGCCCTTAGTCTCAGCTGGCCCCAGTTTTTTAGAGCACTTTGGTGGTGTGAGGATTCTGGGCTAAGAATGAGTGCTTTTTGTGCCTTCGAACACTGGGGCCACAGCCCGGGAATTGACTGGGACTGGGCAGAGGGTGCTGTCGCTGGTGTAAGCCTTCGAGGCACCTGGGTACCTTCTGGAAAACCCACAAAACCAATGCACACGTGTCCTTCTTTGTATCACTCGACCTCAGATTTTTTTTTTTTTAAGATTTTATTTATTTATTTGACAGAGAGAGACACAGCGAGAGAGGGAACACAAGCAGGGGGAGTGGGAGAGGGAGAAGCAGGCTTCCCGCGGAGCAGGGAGCCCGATGCGGGGCTCGATCCCAGGACCCTGGGATCACGACCTGAGCCGAAGGCAGACGCTTCACAGCTGAGCCACCCAGGAGCCCCCCAATGTAATATTTTTGTCTAACAAAAATGAAAAGCATTCTCAGTTGGCACCGCTTTGACAACAAAGCTGTGAAGGATCTCCCCTACCAAAAATAAAGAGTTATTATTTATTTTTTAAAAGTCTTCCTTTAAGGGCGGGGACAAAAAAAAAAAAGACTTTCTTCAGTCCAGGTGAAATAAGTAATATTAGTCAGCCCGCATTCTCTTTGTTCAAAATAAAAACCTATTTTGTCCAGTGATATAAACCTGTTGAATTCAAAGTTTATTGTTTTTCTTTTTTTTTTTTTTTTTAAGATTTTATTTATTTATTTGAGAGAGAGACTGAGATAGAGAGAGCATGAGAGGGGGGAGGGTCAGAGGGAGAAGCAGACTCCCTGCCGAGCAGGGAGCCCGATGCGGGACTCGATCCCAGGACTCCAGGATCATGACCTGAGCCGAAGGCAGTCGCTTAACCAACTGAGCCACCCAGGCGCCCAGTTTATTGTTTTTCTAATCTTCCATATTTCCGATTGATGTGAGGTTATTTACTGCATCCACTGAGATTCAGGAATTGTGCATTCCATCAGCAGGTGGCAATAGCCCAAATTCTGCACAATTTTTATATGTATAATTGGCTGAGCCATGTAATTGGACTGATAAGGCCTCCAAAAAAGCTCGCCTGCTAGAAAACAAGACCACAAGTAGAACAGGTTTAGATCAGATAATTGTCAAAAACTTATAAAACATACTAAGTTTCTTTGACTTACTGATGTTACTGAGCAGGCAGAAATGTTTGAAGCACCTCCTTTTCCTCAGACATTTTAGAACTTGTGTGAAGGGAGGAACATAGACCTTGAAGGAAAGTGATAAAAATAATGCTCATAACAGCAAACAAATAGTGCTTAGTGGGTGTTGGATTGTCAACACTCAGCAGGTTTTAATTAATTTAATCCTAAAAACAGCCCTTTGAGGTAGGTACTGTTGTTTTGCTGTTTTACGGAACAGGAAACTGAGCCACCAAGTGACTAAGGGATTTGTCATTTGCTCTCGTAGGTGGCAGAGTAGAGTATGAGCCCACAAATTCTGTGTGCTTTTAACCCTTGCCCTGTACCACCTCTAACCGGACCTAGACAGAAATCCAGGCTCACGTGTCTGGGCAAGCCCCTCTGAGCCTTAGCTTTCCCATCTATACAATGGGATTCCTTAGCAAAGTTGATCTGGGGGGTTACCAATAATAGACACGAAGTGTCTAGCACAGTGCCTCATACATATAGCTAGACAATAAATAAAACTGTTTTTTCTTATTGTTCAGTTTGTTTAATTATCCATGGGATACTTTTTAGGGATTTTGCAGATACCTGGAAAAGCAATTCAGTGACCTGAAGCAAAGAGGTATTGTGATCAGCTTTGACGCTCGAGCTCATCCACCAAGTGGAGGCAACAGCAAAAGGTATTGAAAGATATGTAAGAAACCATTTTTTGTAGTGTATTTTGTGGTTTTATTTTTAATCACTTCGCATACATTTGTCAGCCACATTGCTTATCTATAGAAATGATGAGTACATTCCGTTTGCAACGTTTCCGAATTCTGGTTTTACGTTTGGGTTTAAAAGAGTGAAAGTATTCATACAAAAGAGAATTTAAGATCTGTCTAAAAGACAGACATTTTTTAAAGGGGCAACGTTATTTCTCCCTCTCGCTTTCTTCCATTTGTCATTTTTTTTCTTCCCCCACTATTCATAAGCCGCCTGAGCTCCTTCCCATTTCTTGAGCACCTGTTTTCAGCTGCTTTCTTGTATCATTCCCAAACCACCGGGACTCTCATGTAGCCACAGGCAGGTGATGATGCAGATGCAGATGACGATGATGTTGATGATGATAGTAATAGCTGCAATTACTTGAGTGCTGGATGTGAATGAGGCCCTTAGGTATTTACTCATTCAATTCTCACAACAACCTATAAAGTGCGTACTTTTATCTCCGTGCTCTAAGATCGTGAAGCCGGAGAAGGAGCCACAATTTCAGCATCAAGAAGCTGACACCAGTAGTAAACATCTTACACGTCATGAGCTGTACAGTCTGTCACAACAACTCAACTCTGGCACAGAGCACAAGCGCAGCCGTAGGTCATACGTACAGAATGGGCATGGTGGTGTCCCAATAGAGCTTTATTTACAAATGGGCTGTAGGTTGCCACCGCCCGCTCTTAATCATGTTACATGACCCTCTTTTTCACTTGAACACGTCCCCTATTATGATGAATTTTTACTCCAGAGTATATGTATTAGTAGTTTCTTAGGTTGGAAGAACATACAAATATTTAATATTAATGAAAAGTCTCATTACCTTTACAGCGCAGAATGAGTTCATAGAGTCCTTTTTTTTTTTCAAGATTTGTATTTATTTATTTGACAGAGACATAGAGAGCGAGCACAGATAGGCAGAGCGGCAGGCAGAGGGAGAGGGAGATGCAGGCTCCCCGCTGAGCAGGGAGCCCGACTCGGGACTCGATCCCAGGACCCTGGGGTCATAACCTGAGCCGAAGGCAGGTGCTTAACCCACTGAGCCACCCAGGTGCCCCTCCTTTTTTTTTTAAGATTTTATTTATTTACTTGAGAGAGTGTGAGAGACAGAGCATGAGCAGGGGGAAGCGCTAGAGGCAGAGGGAGAAGCAGGCTCCCCACTGAGCAGGGAGCCCGATGTGGGACTTGATCCCAGGACCCTGGAATCATGACCCAAGCCCAAGGCAGATGCCCAACCAACTGAGCCACCCAGGCGCCGCGAGTTCATAGAGTCCTAATCTTTGCCCATGAGGAGCTTCTAATCTAAGAGAGAAGCATTGATGGGAACAAATGTGCAGCTCTGAGGAAGGGAGTATGGCCAGGGCATAAGATTAGATGCTGTCAGCTCCCAGACTGAACTCAGAATGACGTAAGATTTTTGCCTTTTTTTTTAAGATTTTATTTATTTATTTATTTATTTACTGAGAAAGCACAAGCAGGGGGAGAAGGACAGAGAGGGAGAGAGAGAACCTGAAGCAGACTCTGTGCTGAGCCTGAAGCCCCACAGGGGGCTCGATCTCAGGACCCTAAGATCATGACCTGAGCCAAAATCAAGATTTGGATGCTCAACCAACCCAGCCATCCAGACGCCCTGTTAAGATTTTTGCTCTTAAGCTGCAGGCTCAAAAATGTGGTTTTAGTCAACAAAGCAAGAGAGAAGCCGTAGCTCTACGTTTATGAGAGAGACATAGTATAAGCCAGAATATCAGTTTGTCAGTTTTTAGTTAGTGAGCTTACAGTTAGAATTAGGTCATACACGGGGTGCCTGGGTGGCTCAGTCGGTTAAGCATCTGCCTTCGGCTCAGGTCATGATCCCGGGGTCCTGGGATCGAGCCCTGTGTCCGGCTCCCTGCTCAGTGGGGAGCCTGCTTCTCCCTCTCCCTCAGCTGCTCTCCCTGCTGTGCTCTCTCACTCTCTGTCAAATAAATAAATAAAACCTTTAAAAAAAAAAAATTAAGTCATAAGCATGCTTTCCTGGCCCCGGGGTTGGGCCACTTCCTGCAGCCAGAGCATGCGCGGTGCACAGATGTGGCTAATTGTACCTGTGGAGCTTCTGAAGTTGCTTCTTTGTAGGCTGACTCTCCTGCTTCTGGTTGATGCATCCTTCAGATGTGTTCACGTTGTTGACTAAGGCATGGATATTTCTTACTCTGGCCTCGGAGCCCTATCATTTCCGGAAAGTGACTGCTCTGTGAGTTTATGGCTCAAGTCTCCAGGTTTGATGGGATGGAGTGGAGCTCAGGGTCGCTCTCTATCCCCTACACCATGCAAGACATTCAGAGATAGTATCATAAATATTAAAGCAGTACACGGTCAAACATTCACGGTAAGCAAATGGAATCTTATTAAAGAGTCAGAAATGATTGCAGGCACAGAATTTTATGTAGGAACTGTTTGTTAGTCCTTTATTTTTTTTTATTTTTTTATTTTTTAAAGATTTTATTTATTTGAGAGAGAGAATGAGAGAGAGAGAGCACATGAGAGGGGGGAGGGTCAGAGGGAGAAGCAGACCCCCCACAGAACAGGGAGCCCGATGCGGGACTCGATCCCGGGACTCCAGGATCATGACCTGAGCTGAAGGCAGTCGCTTAACCAACTGAGCCACCCAGGCGCCCCTGTTTGTTAGCCCTTTAATCTTCCAATTTTAAATATCTGGTGGGGAACATAAACACATAAACAGTAACTGTCAAGCATATGCAGAGAGCACATTAATTGAATCTTTCCTGTGCAGATTTGTAACTTAGTTTGTATATATAATGTATACGTTGAGTGTCTCCCTTGCTTCTTTCAAGAAAACGACTTTAAAGTCAGCCAGAACACAAGAGAAACATTTCATGAGGGTGAAAGTGATGTCAGTTTGAAGTCACTTCAGTTCGAATGAATACAGTTTAGACCTACTTCAGATTTTTATTAAAATTGTTTTTGCTGTATTTTATTATTTTTATGAGTTTCCCTTATGTGGAGGCTTTTTTTTTTCCACTGTCAAAATCATGTTTGTATTACTGTGGATCCTAGGAATTTTAACACTCAAGTTGTGAAAACACAGAGATCTCTTTGTGCCCAACCAGCTCCCAGAAAGTGTTGGCTAAAGCTGGTGCTCAAGAAATATTTGGGAAGAGAATGAATACATATCTGCTTGTTTAATCCTGTATGGTATAATGTGGTTCAATGGAAGTAAACTGCTCAGTTTTTTGTGATAAAATATCTTACCCCAAGGCTGAAGAAAGATTTGATGCCCAGTTCTGTGTCCTGTCCTAAGAAAAATACCAGCATCAAAGATTTAAGTCTTGTTTTATCTGTTTATTTTTTTTAAAGATTTTATTTATTTGACAGAGAGAGAGACAGAGAAGGAACACAAGCAGGGGGAGTGGGAGAGGGAGAAGCAGGCTTCCTGCAGAGCAGGGAGCCCGATGCGGGGCTCGATCCCAGGACCCTGAGATCATGACCTGAGCCGAAGGCAGATGCTCAACGACTGAGCCACCCAGGCGCCCCTTAAGTCTTGTTTTAAAGGGCCAAATGGAGCCGAGATGTGTCTGTGCCCTGTGTATATATCACATGCATACTCACATACATTTGCCAGTATACGTCATATTTCATGAGACGACATCTCATCAGATGCTAGTCTATGTGGCTTATGTTGGGCTGTGAGAACTTCAGACGAGCGTTTCTCAGCCTCTGCCCTGTTGACATGTGACGTCATACTGGGCTGGATACTTCTTTGTTGGGGCCTGCTGTGTGCATTGTAGGATGTTTGGCAGCATCCCTCGCCTCTAACCTGCTAACAGCACCCTACCCTGCCCCCCAGTGACAATCAAACACATCTTGGACATTTCAGACGTCCCACAGGGGCAGAATTGTCCTTGGCTGAGAACCACCGAGATGGAATTGAAAACCTTGGGTGTGGGCCTCGCTCAGCTGCTGTGTGACTAATTGACATGGGGCAACTTGTCTGGCTTTTCTTGGCTTTAGTCCCATTTCTGTAAAACAAAGGGGTAGAGCAAGATGACTTCTAGGATTCCTCCAACTTGAATGTCCTATGCCAATGGAAATAGAATGAATGAACCTGAAGAAGGAGTTGAGCATTCATTTCCTTCTTCACCGTCATCCACAGTCCTGACACCCTACTCTCCTTTCTCCCCCGTCACGCTGCATTTCCAGATTTGCCCGACTAGCTGCAACCACATTTATCACTCAAGGGATTCCTGTGTACCTCTTTTCTGGTATAACCCCAACCCCCTTTGTGGTAAGTAACCCTTTCTGTTCATAATTTTCTGTCACGGGATCAGGGATGGGATGTGGCTGCATTCTATGGTCTTTAAGCTATTAGGATTTGGGTATTTATATGATGGAAGAGCCCCTTAGCATTTATCAGGCATTCTCTCACCTCTCTGGGTATGTTCTCCCCACATCCTAATAATATTTCTCTGGTGTTCAACTCCTGATGCATCAGAGTTTATTTTTTTCTTTTTTTTTTAAAGATTTTATTTATTTATTTATTAGAGAGCGAGCGAGAGAGAAACAGCATGAGAGGGGGGAAGGTCAGAGGGAGAAACAGGCTCCCCGCCGAGCCGGGAACCCGATGTGGGGCTCGATCCCAGGACTCCGGGATCATGACCTGAGCCGAACGCAGTCGCTCAACCGACTGAGCCACCCAGGCGCCCCAAGTTTATTTTTTTCTCAGTGCTATTTTCCTTTTTAACATTCAAAGGATATTTTAACTAGTTAGCGAAATGTCTTTTGTTTGTTGTCTCTGTTTTCATTTGGTTTGTATTTCTTTTTCTCACTGGCACAATTAGGAAACTTCTTGGGTCGAAATCTGAATTCACCTCAAACCATACCTCACCCTGAATATTTTTGACAGGTCGACGCACCAGCTTTTTATACACATGTTTTGTTCTAAGTACTATTCATGACCGGAACATGAAGAATGCTTGGCATATTTTAGTAAGATTTTTTCAATCAGATCCTTCACGTAGCAAAACCTAAAGAAAAAGACAATAGGGACTATGACAGCTGTTGTTTTTAAGCATGGGGCCAGATGCTGAGAATATATGTTTTTAAAGATTTTATTTATTTATTTATTTGACAGAGAGAGACAGCGAGAGAGGGAACACAAGCAGGGGGAGTGGGAGAGGGAGAAGCAGGCTCCCCGCCGAGCAGGGAGCCTGATGTGGGACTCGATCTCAGGACCCCGGGATCATGACCTGAGCCGAAGGCAGATGCTTAATGACTGAGCCACCCAGGCGCCCCTGAGAATATATGTTTTTAGAAATTAAGCCAAAAACATGAGTAGAGTGCAGTTCCTCCCATCAGGTGGAGAAGAGAGTGAGTCAGTACAGAAGCCGGCTCTGCAGTTTGATGTTCACTGGTTCTGGTGCGCTGACAGGTAGATGCAGCATCTCCCAGACTGTAAATAACCCAGTAGACATGCAATGTCACGTCCAACCATAGCTCGGATTTCATTGTTTGATGGAAAAACTGCAATGTGTTCAAGCATCCTTGATCTTCTGTACAATGTCAGTGTTGACTGCTATTATTTTTCTATCAGACACGAATTATATGAGTGTCGCATGACCGTTTTCCTGTGCTGTGGAGTGGTTCTCCCCTTTTCTTTGCTTGGGGGATATAAAATAACTCCTAAAGGGACAAATGACCACAGAGATTCTTGGTGGGAGGCTGGAGGGGGGCAGATGGCTAGAACCTCAGGCTCCCTGTGTGTAGTAAATCTCACATGCGGCCGTAGGGAGGAGAAGCCCGCCCCCTCCCCATCTGGGGAAGTATAGTCTTGTAAAGATGAGAGCTGAGTATTTACAAGAAAGGGATTTCTAACCTTGGGGCGGGAGATGAGTGAGCAGGCTGTAGGAGCACCCCATCATTTCTTCAACATTACCCTGCCCCGTTCCCTAAAAGCAAATGGGAAAGAAGAGAAAGCAGTTGGAGGGAAGAAACAGAATCCATAAGCTTCTGTCCCAAGCAGAAGGCTGAAAAGAGTGTGAGATGAAGGATTAGACCTTCTTTTTGTTTGAACAGATTGCTGGTTCTACCAAGTGGAAGACAGAATGAGAAGAAAGTACCTGGGGGGGCACCTTGGTGGCTCAGTCGTTGAGCGTCTGCCTTTGGCTCAGGTCATGATCTCAGGATCCTGGGATCGAGCCCTGCATTGGGCTCCCTGCTCAGCAGGAAGCCGGCTTCTCCCTCTCCCACTCCCCCTGCTTGTGTTCCTTCTCTTGCTGTGTCTCTCTCTGTCAAATAAATAAATAAAATCTTAAAAAAAAAAGAAGAAGAAGAAGACACCTAGGAAAATACTCAGCTGTCTTATTGGGGTGTATGTCCCACAATTTTGAGCAGTCACCTAAGGATCATACAGATATACTCGAGTGTGGCACAAAAATATGGAATGACACCTTTTTATGATGTTTCTCTATTATGTGTATTAAAAGAGAACAAGTTGATACAAACAGTATACGATACCCAGACTAAGGATTTCTGATTTTTTGCTTAAAACTCTTGTTGTTTCTTGTCTTTACAGCCCTACACGGTATTGCATTTGAAACTTTGTGCTGGAATCATGATAACTGCCTCCCACAATCCAAAGCAGGATAATGGGTACAAGGTATTCTGCTTTTTCGCTCCATCCCTACGTCTTTCTGTATGCATCCCGTACCTTTACGGTGTAGGTACAGAGGCTTTATTTCCATTAACCCTAAGCCGTCTGGATATGTGCCTGCCTTCTCCAGGTCTATTGGGACAATGGAGCTCAGATCACTTCTCCTCATGATAAAGGGATTTCTCAAGCTATTGAAGAAAATCTGGAGCCATGGCCTCAAGCTTGGGACAATTCGTTAATTAATGGCAGTCCACTGCTTCGTGACCCAAGTGCTTCCATTAACAAGAGCTACTTTGAAGACCTTAAAAAATACTGTTTTCACAGGTAAATGGATTGTAAACTCATCTCACGTGAGTTAAAATAATGTGATTCAGCCAAAGTCTTTCAGTTTTCATTCAATTTTTCTCTCCAGTTGGTACATATACTGTAGCTGCATCTGATTTTAGAGGCCGTAGGTCAGGGGTCAGCGATTTTTCTTGAAAGGACAGATAATACATAGTTTTGGCTTTGTGAGCCACTATATTACAACTGTCCAACTCCGCTGTGGTGGGAGGAAGGCAGCTGTGGGTGGTACATGAATGAATGAGCACAAACATAGCGAGGTTCCTAAAAAATTTTATTTACAAAAGCAGGTGGCTGGCTTTTCGGCCATAGTTTGCTGACCTCGGTTGTAGAATCACACCACACACACGTATGTGAGTGTGTGTTTGCATATCTGTATATTAAAAAAAGCTTTGCTGAGAGGGGGCAAAAGGAAACACTGATGTTTTTTCTCTTTCCAAAAATTTTTTGTGCATATGCTAGCATATTCTATGTGTAATATGTTTCAAGACCATAGATAGGAATATAGCATGCATGGAGTTTGTTCTGTGCCTTTTTCCCCCAGTTAATTTGTCATGGGCACCTTCTGCGTTAGCCCCTATTAGTCCTGACTCTTTCGCTGTAATGGCTGATGTACCCATGTATGTAACCCAGGGACGCAGACTCAGGACGTACAGTTAGGTAAGTGGCAGGGACCACGTATGTACCCAGGGATGCAGATTCAGGACGTGCAGTTAGGTAAGTGGCAGGGACCGCGTATGTAACCCAGGGACACAGACTCAGAACGTACAGTTAGGTAAGAAGCAGTGACCGTGTATGTAACCCAGGGACGCAGACTCAGTTCGTACAGTTAGGTAAGTGGCAGTGACCGTGTATGTAACCGAGGGACACAGACTCAGGGCATACAGTTAGGTAAGAGGCAGTGACCGTGTATGTAACCCAGGGACGCAGACTCAGGACGTACAGTTCAGTAAGTGGTAGTGACCGCATATGTACCCAGGGACGCAGACTCAGGACGTGCAGTTAGGTAAGAAGCAGTGACCGTGTATGTCACCGAGGGACGTAGACTCAGGACATGCAGTTAGGTAAGAAGCAGTGACTGTGTATGTAACCCGGGGACTCAGACTCAGGACATACAATTAGGTAGGTGGCAGTGACCGTGTATGTAACCGAGGGATGCAGATTCAGGACGTACAGTTAGGTAAGTGGCAGGGACCGTGTATGTAACCCAGGGACACAGACTCAGGACGTACAGTTAGGTAAGTGGCAGTGGCCATGTATGTAACCCAGGGACGCAGACTCAGGACGTGCAGTTAGGTAAGAAGCAGTGACCGTGTATGTAACCCAGGGACACAGACTCAGGACGTACAGTTAGGTAAGTGACAGTGACCATGTATGTAACCCAGGGACGCAGACTCAGGACGTACAGTTCAGTAAGTGGTAGTGACCGCATATGTACCCAGGGACGCAGACTCAGGACGTGAAGTTAGGTAAGAAGCAGTGACCGTGTATGTAACCCAGGGATGCAGACTCAGGACATGCAGTTAAGTAAGTGGCAGTGACCGTGTATGTAACCGAGGGACACAGACTCAGGACGTACAGTTAGGTAAGTGGCAGGGACCGCGTATGTAACCCAGGGACACAGACTCAGGACGTATAGTTAGGTAAGAAGCAGTGACCGTGTGTGTAACCCAGGGACGCAGACTCAGGACGTACAGTTAGGTAAGAGGCAGTGAGCATGTATGTAACCCAGGGATGCAGACTCAGGACGTACAGCTAGGTAAGTGGCAGTGACCATGTATGTAACCCAGGGATGCAGACTCAGGACGTACAGTTAGGTAAGTGGCAGGGACCGCGTATGTAACCCAGGGACACAGACTCAGAACGTACAGTTAGGTAAGAGGCAGTGACCGTGTATGTAACCCAGGGACGCAGACTCAGGACGTACAGTTAGGTAAGTGGCAGGGACCACGTATGTACCCAGGGATGCAGATTCAGGACGTGCAGTTAGGTAAGTGGTAGTGACCGTGTATGTAACCGAGGGATGCAGACTCAGGACGTACAGTTAGGTAAGTGGCAGGGACCACGTATGTAACCCAGGGACACAGACTCAGAACGTAGTTAGGTAAGAAGCAGTGACCGTGTATGTAACCCAGGGACGCAGACTCAGGACGTACAGTTAGGTAAGTGGCAGTGGCCATGTATGTAACCCAGGGATGCAGACTCAGGACGTGCAGTTAGGTAAGAAGCAGAGAAGCCCAGTAACAGTGTTGTCCTGCTGTAACATGCTGTGGGGTCCACCACTCCTGATAGTCGCCTCCAGGAAGAAACCACTGATGTTAAAGAGGCACAATTTCTCGGTTGTCTCTAATATTGTATTTGTGGGACCACAGGGAATGGAGGCTCCCTGGTAGAGCGTGGACCCCAGTTGCTGAGTGTTACCAAGTGCAAATGGAGGTCCAGAGTTGCCAGAGGGTCTGATTTGTTCTCCCTGAGAGAATTGAGAAACCTACATTTTCAGTGTGAAATCTCCTCATTTTTAATTATCGGGTCCATTTTGTAAACGGTGTACACACCAAACGAAACACATCTATGCACCTTCCTTCCATCCCTCTGATCGGATTTCACGGAGGCAAGGGTTTGGACTTGCTCGCTCCTCCACGGAGCACTGGTGGCAACATGCTCGATTCATGAGTCCTTGTGTGCATGTGCGTGCGTAGGTACCGTGAGCCACAGTTCTGGTAGCAGCATTGTGCATGCATTGACAGAGCTGGCCATGACTAATAAATTGCTCTCCAAACACGATATACCGGTTCATGCTCCCACCAACAGAATCACAACCATATCAGACACAGTGATGTGATATCTCAAGTGTATCAACAGTATGTGATCTACACATCTTACCCATACTGAGGATTATCAAATTTCTTATTTTGCCAGATGAAAGTAATATCTTACTTTATTTGGACTCTTTAAGTATGAATAAACTATTTTTTCATATTTATTTTACCTATATGTTTCTATGTATGTATTCATTTTTTGCATTTGTGAAACCTCTTTGCTCGTATAGATAACTAGTCTTCATTTATTTCAAATATTGTTTTCCCTTCTGTTGTTATTACCTTTGGACTTTTTTATTGAAACTTTTTGATGAACTCATAAAAATTGGATAATGTCTATCAGTCTTTTAATTTATGAGGTCTGAGTTTAGTGTCGTAGTAAGACTTTCTCTACGCCAAGATTATTTTTTTAAAAAGTCCCCCTTGTTTTTTTCTAGGACTTGCATACTTATATTTTATAATGTTTAAATCTTTTCAGTCATTAGTGATTTTTAATTCTGTGTGAGACATGAAATAGGAAAGCAGATTGGTTTGTTGTTGTTGTTTTTTTAAGTTTTGCAGTTACACCAACACATTAAATTGGAGAATCTACCTTTTTTGACTAATTGGAAATATCACTTTATCAAATAATTCCCAACACAGATTGAGTGCTTATATAGATAGCTTCTGTAGGCCTTTACTTTTACTGATTAATTTAATCTCATTTTAATCCTCACAGTAATGCTGAGGGTAGGTTCTGGTGTATTACCATTTTATAGATGAGAAAGTTGTGACACAGAGAGGTTGAGTAAATAACCAACAGTCACACAGCTTGTAAGTGGCAGAACTCCAGGATTTAAATTCAGAGTCTGTCTTCAAAGCATGTTAACCATGAAGCCATTACTGCTTTTCACATATATTTCCCATTTCAAACTTGATCAACTTCTGCTCTCTATTCTGTTCCTTTAATTGCCTTTTTAATCTAGTCCTAAACCATACTTCACTTTAATATCTGAGCAGTTTCTTTCCAGATCTGCTCTCACTTAGTCTTGCATATTTATTTTTCCAGATGCACGTTATTTCCTATTTTAAGAGAAAACCTTGTGCATTTATTCACTTTCAAAAGAAATGGGTTAGGTTAGGGCAATAACCTAAGATTCTAGCAGTTAGAACTCTGGAATTTTTCTTTTTTTTTAAGATTTTATTTATTTGAGAGAGAGAGAGTGAGAGAGGCAGAGACCACAAGCAGAGGGGAAGGATAGAGGGAGAAGCAGACGCCGCACTGAGCAGGGAGCCCGATGCGGGGCTCAATCCCAAGACTCTGGGATCGTGACCTGAGCTGAAGGCAGACGCTTAACCGACTGAGCCTCCCAGGCGCCCCTGGAATTTTTCTAAGTCTTATTTTTACCTTCCTATAACTTTTACTTCGGATATTTATTGTTATTCTATTTTAATTCCCTGACCCCGGGTAATCTGACAAACAGGATTGTTACCTGACAAAGAAAAAAAAAATTTATACATCTATGTTTAAGGTGTTCCATCCCATTTTGTAAAAAGGGACATTTTGAAAATCATTTTGAAGCCAGTAGAGAGTATTAGGAGCCGGGGTGGTGGCACTGATATGGGCCGGCACCCTCGGGCAGCCGTGAGTCTCTTCTGGAACCTGAGCCCCGAGTTCTTTCTTGAGTCCCACTCTAGGTGTGAAAGCTGTCTCATAAAACAAACTCTGAAAGTCATCAGATTTACTGAAAATAACTAGAGAGTAAAATTTAAAACTTGAATATGTTGGGGGTAGAGTATATATTTGGGAAAGAGTGGATAAGTTTTGCTTCTTTTTTTAAATGGAATTAGAAAGACAGTCGGTTGTCTTGTACCTTCTTAATACATTGATTTCTTACTTTCTTAGGAATCTGGTTCCTTGATAACAGAGCTTCTAGTTTTGCAAGCCATACTTGCATCTTTCATCTATATTTTATCCTTTTCCGTGGCATGTTTAATCCCAGGAGTGTGAACAGAGAGACGAAGGTGAAGTTTGTGCACACCTCTGTCCATGGCGTGGGTCATGAGTTTGTGCAGTCGGCTTTCAAGGCTTTTGGCTTTGCTCCTCCTGAGGCTGTTCCCGAACAGAAAGATCCCGATCCTGAGTTCCCAACAGTGAAATACCCGAATCCTGAGGAGGGTAAAGGTGTCTTGGTAACCTAATCTTTTTTGTTCTAAAACTTACCTGTTATATCCAAAATTCTTACTATCAAGTAAAATAACTTTTTATGTGTTTTCATTGTGCTGAACAAAAAACTCAGCTTCATCATGAGAAATATTTATATGTGTTAGTCATCCATTTCTGACAGGAACCTTCAAAATACATATCTTAGCATCAGGATGTGAGAGCTGAAATCAACATCATATTTTAAATTGAATTAAATTTAAATTGAGTTTACTGTGCTTTCTAAATGTGAAAAGGGAACAGTAATAGAATAGATATTCATCACATGATTTTTATTCCTTAATTTTTTTATTCCTTAATTTTTATTCCTTAATTTTTCTAATATGAAGTAATGCTATTTAAATTATAGTTCCTTCAACCTTTTTAAAGGTTAGGGTAGCAACCAGGTTGCTCACTTGGCAAGGCCTAGAAATACCGGTCCAGCCACATACACGCTATCGGATGTGGGGTGAATCCCACGGGCAGGTGTGGGTCATGTGTTGATGTTCCCATTACCTGACCTCTGGCTTAGGAAGTAATAGGTGACCAGCCAAGACCAGCTCCAGAAATAAAATTCTGCCTTCGTTTGGGGAAAGTTCTTTTAGTTCTTAAAGAACTGAATGTTTTTAAAGACTGCAATATGCCCGATTCTTGATTGAAGTAATCTTTTATTTTCCTACTCTTTTTCAGACTTTATCTTTTGCCTTGGCTGACAAAACCAAGGCCAAAATCGTTTTAGCAAATGATCCGGACGCTGATAGACTTGCTGTGGCAGAAAAGCAAGACAGGTACAATTGATTTTGGTGACCTATCTAATAGAAAACATACCGGGGTGACATCTTTAGCAGTAAAATTTTCTTGGGGAGACTGGACCTATTTGGAAATATTTACCATTTATTATACAGATTGTCACTGAACCTCTAACATACAGCAAAATGCTGTTCTGGGGGCCAGCATCATGGCGAGTAAACCAACCCAGGATGTACTTGGAACTGAAAGTACTATTTATCTTCTCTCATTTCATCATTGATTTTATTATAATTAATGATTCAGTCCCTAATGCCAGCAAGTTCTTTGTTTGGAGTTGGCTTTACAGTGTAGTATTTGCTAAAGGGTTTGGCAAAGGAGCTGGACCTTCAAGGAAATGTTGAATTTAGGTTGAGCAGACCGGAGAGGAATAGCAGTTGGATACCCAGTGTTTAAGACAAGTTTGACCATAGAGTTTGTCCAGAATTAATAGGACATAAGTGGAGAGAAAAGATGAAAGGCAGGCAGGGTCCAAGCAGTTTTGGGTGTCAAACAGCACATGTGATGTTTGGGGAGTAGTGGGGTGCTGCCAAAGGGTTGGGGGTTTTATTTATTTATTTAAACTTTTTTTAGAGAGAATGAGGGAGAGGTTGTGATCTGAGCCTAGATCAAGAGGCGAAAGCTTAACCTACTGAGTCACCCAGGCGCCCCAAAGGATTAGGGTTTCAGATTATGATCAAACAGATTCAATTCTAATCACTTTCTAGAAAGTTCACCCAGGATGATACCTGTTGAAACACGAAATGTACTTCTAGCTATGCGGACTATGGAAAAGAGAATAAGTCCCACATCTGTTTTCTGGTGTCCTGATCATTTTAGTATGAACTTGTTCTTGAGGCATGCTAGGCTGTTGCCCTCCCAGAATCCTCAATACTGACCAGACCGAAAATTGAGATACACAGACTATTATCCTGAGGTGGGATCTTGCCGGCATATTTCTATCATCTTTAAAACCAGAGCTTTTGCCAAAGACAAATAAAAGCGTTGTATATCCTCGCTCTTCAGAGATGGGAGGTTTGAGCAAACCAGTTGAGACAGAGTAGCTGCTTAGATGTTTGTGAAGTGACAGTCACGTTTCCAACCAGTTCTTTAAAGAAGAAAGATAAGAGCACTTGCAGAAACCACTCTAAGCCTTGTTTGGCTTAATTGTCCTGTCCCAGTGACTTCCAGCATCTCTCTTAAGATCACAGCAAAGCATTGGTTGTTTTTTCTTTCAGTGGTGAATGGAGAGTGTTTTCAGGCAACGAGTTGGGGGCCCTCTTGGGCTGGTGGCTTTTTACTTCTTGGAAAGAAAAGAACCAAGATCACAGTGCCCTCAAAGACTTATACATGTTGTCGAGCACCGTATCCTCCAAAATCTTGCGAGCCATTGCCTTAAAGGAGGGCTTTCACTTTGAGGTAACGTGTTTCTGGGACTTCCTCTCAAATTTCTTTGGCTCTGTACAAGGTCTAAGGCATTTCTTTCTCTTCTGGGTTACTCCTTTAGGAAACACTAACTGGCTTTAAGTGGATGGGAAACCGAGCCAAACAGCTAATAGACCAGGGGAAGAATGTCTTATTTGCATTTGAAGAAGCTATCGGTAAGAAGTGATAATGGTGATTGTAGCATTAGCTAATATATAGAGTGCAAATAAATGGAATTTGGATTGGGGTTCAGAAAAGTAACAGAAGACCGGGAGTACACTGGCGCTCAAAGAGTGTTGGACCGTCCTACCCTACAATTGGCTTCTCAGATTTTCTTTCAGCTAAAAAGAGTATCTCACAAATAACCAAGCCATTAATGTAAACCTTTCCCTGCATGAAAACAGTGATGTTCTGCACTTGGGTGGTTGGAGCTCAGGACCCCACATATTTTGGGGAGTGGTGGTATTCCCTCAACTGCGGTGTTAATCTCCGCATCTGATATGGTTCACTCCTCTTCCAAAAGTGCTGGGCGGAAGTCTGTCCAGAGGAAAGGAGAGGACTTGGTTGTGGGGCTTTCATCAAAGTGACTGTCACTTGAAAGGATAGCTCCAAGTCCAGCCAGAATGACTGAGAAACATTTGTCTTAAATTGTCAGCATAGGTGAGGAGAAAGGGGAGCTAGGTAGAAAAACTTGACATTCAGATGTTTGTGTGGGGCATTTTTTAGCTGTTTGTTTCGTAAAAGCTATTATACCTTATACTTATATAAGAAGACTCATCTGTGGGTGCCTGGGTGGCTCAGTCGGTTAAGTGTCTGACTCTTGGTTTCAGCTCAGGTCATGATCTTAGGGTCCTGGGATAGAGCCCCAAGTTGGGCTCCCTGCTCAGTGGGGAGTCTGCTTAAGATTCTTTCCCTCTGCCCCTCCCCCCACTCTCTTTCTCTCTGTCTCTGTCTCTCTCCCTCTTTCAAATAAATAAATCCTTTTTTATTTTTATTTTTTAAAGATTTTATTTATTTATTTGACAGAGAGAGACACAGCGAGAGAGGGAATACAAGCAGGGGGAGTGGGAGAGGGGGAAACAGGCTTCCCGCTGAGCAGGGAGCCCGATGCGGGGCTCGATCCCAGGACCCTGGGATCATGACCTGAGCCAAAGGCAGACGCTTAACGACTGAGCCACCCAGGTGCCCTATATAAATCTTTTTTTAAAAAAAAGAAGATTCATCTGTATTTCCTGCAGCACAGATGCTCCCGCATATCATTTAACTAATTAATCAAAGGAAGTGTGTAATAGCTCAGCTTTTTCCTTTTCGTTACAATTGGCAGTCTTATCTTTCTATAGCTTTTGTTAAAATTTTTTCCTTACATTTGTTTGTCAACTATTTATTGCATATCAATCACATAGTGACTCTGAGAGAAACAGATGACACTGACCTTAGCCTAGGGCAGTTTGCGTAGATCCTGTTAGTAACCACACAAAAGAGTATGGGCTAGGTGTCAAGGTGAAGGACAGAACTCACCAGAACTGTTGGAATTCGGAGAAGACAGAATAAGCATTGATGAGAACATCTGGAAACCATTCTGTGTGAGCGGGAGGGGTTTTGGCTGGACGTAGGGAATGAACAGTTTGTCCAGGAGGGACAGTCTCCTTATAGGTTATTCAACCAGGACATCTTGAAGGCCCGCCTTGCGCTTGGGCATTGGGCTGGATTCTTGAATATAAAGGTGGTAAATGAGAAGCATTCGCATATTCATACCGTACAGCCTCTTAGGCGATGGGCAAGTTGCGTGGAGACAATGTGCGCGTATAGCATTACAGGAGCCCCTTCCTAAGGGTGTACGCATGACACGTGTTTCTGCAGGGTACATGTGCTGCCCTTTTGTCCTGGACAAGGACGGAGTCAGCGCCGCGGTCATCAGCGCAGAGCTGGCTAGCTTTCTAGCCACCAAGAATCTGTCTTTGTCTCAGCAGCTAAAGGCCATCTATGTTGAGTAAGTTTCTATATTCTGTTAACTCTGTTTAATTGAAGTAATAGTTTTCAATGTTTTATTATGTTTTTATGTGTCAGACACTAGTGTTCTAACACTCTTTGGTTGTGGATTGTCTTTCTTCTGGAAACTAAGGAAAGGATCCCATTTTCTTTTGATGCTTAGCCATTTGATACTAATTATCACTCATGACTGCATTAATCCCTAACAAATGAGAACATCAGTTGCAGAAATAGCTAATTGAAGAAGGTGATTTTAAGTGTCTGATATCGGAAAAGATCAAAGGTGTTCATGAACCATCTATTGAGTTTTTAGAGGCATTAGTCAAGTCTGCCTTTATAGTGAGAAGCAGCCAGGGGCATATATGGGAATGGGTGGGGTGTGGCTGCCGTGCAATGAAACTTTCACCCCCAGATACAGGCTGAAGGCCGGGCAGCAGTTTGGCAATCCCTGGGGTCAATTGTTGTACCTCTTTTTTATGCGAAATTATTCGTTTGTAGCTAGTCATGGTTACTTGTTTCATTTAGTTTAAAACTGGTTGATACATGTTCTGTGTATGTTTTGTGTACATCCTGTGGGATTATTTGTTCCTTATTTTGCATATTTGTATTTTTTCTATCGAGATGTAATTGACATTAGCTTTAGGTATTCAATGCAATGATTCGATATTTGTATATATTACAAATCGATCATCGCAGTAAGTCTAGTTAACATCCACACCACACATAATTACAAATATTTCTTCCTGTGATGAGAACTTTTAAGATCTATGCTCTTAGCAACTTGCAAATATATAGTACAATATTATTACATAGAGTCCTCATGCTGTATATTACTTATTTAATTATTTATATTTGTTTTGATAGATATGGTTACCATATTACCAAAGCTTCATATTTTATCTGCCATGATCAAGGCACCATTAAGAAATTATTTGAAAACCTTAGAAACTACGATGGGAAGAATAATTATCCAAAAACTTGTGGCAGATTTGAAATTGCTGGCATTAGGGATCTTACAACTGGCTATGACGATAGCCAACCTGATAAAAAAGCTGTAAGTAATACTATCTTTTATCAACTAAACTCTTCTGTATTTACCTTCTATTATACTTTGAATAGATTAACTTATTTAATCATGGAATTAACTGAAGCTGATTTTAGGCATTCCGGCATTACTATAAATATGCTATCGAAATAAACGGAAAGTTAGAAATCATGGGCTAGAACTACAAGGATCGTCACTAGTCATCTAAACCAATGTCACCATGTAACACACAGGAAATCAATGCTCGGAAGTGTAGGACCTGCCTGTGGTCGCACAGCTAGTTGGTGATGGTTGTGGTCACATCTGGGTCTTCTGCCTCCAGATCTGGGTTTTCCTCTGTCTGGGCATCTGCTCAATACATCATGTATGGCAGCCTGCCGTGGTGTTTCTGAATGAGTAGATCTGGGGTGGGGGCCAAAATCTGCATTTGTATCAAGATCCCTCCTGATGCTGATGTTACCAGTACATACTTTGAGAAACACTGTTTGCTTCCTAGTTCGTTTTACTCTGTTCCCTGAATGTCCAGGCACTGTTAGCTATAAAGCGTGAGTTTGCATTCTTCACATCACGTGGATCCTCCACTGGAGTCAAAAGAAGGCTCAAATAGGGCAGAAGAGTATTGCTAACTAATGGCAGGGGGTTGGGGAAGGAGAGTGAGACTATTCTTATGAGATATTAGACATCCTTGATATTTCCTTTTTATTTTTTTTTCTAAATTTTCATCTGCACACAATATATTTTTAAAGAGAAATATTTTTGAAAGAGTCATGACGAAATATGGCAGCCCAACCTCCACCATCTCTTTGCCATGTCAAGACAGCCCCCTTCCCTCTGAGTTGTCTCGCCTGGCATTTTACCACCAAATTGCAAATAACCTGCTCATGTGGTGTTGCTTGGGCTTCTCAGTGTTGGACTTTATTACTTTTCTATTATGGAGATAAGGATTGAAATCTGACATTTCTTGCATTCACTCTTCCCCCTTCTCCCCCTGTCTTCACAAACACCTTTGCCACAATGCTTGGTGAATTCAGATCCTGTGCTTGCATTATTAGGACTAGTAACTATTGTTTCCCACTTAGCTAAGTTGTGTACTTTGATTAGGTTCCCCCAAATTGTATAATTACCTTTTCTATAATTAATAGTTGTTCTGTTCTTTCATTTTCTTGGATTTTTATGTAACGATCTCCAGTCTTCCCACATTCCTTCGGATGCCTCTCAGTAGGGTTTTCCACATGGTCCAATGCAATTTTATCTGTTCTCTTTTGTTTCCACTGGCCTCCCTTCTGGTCCCCCATCCAGGCAGGGCCAGCTCGTCTCTGTGTTGAGTACACACATGTCATCCTGGGAACGCCCTTCACCACTTATGGGGTGCATGCTTGTCTCCTGGACCCCATGACTTCCTCTTACTATAGTTACTTTCCTAAATCACCTCCTCTAGTAGCTTCCTAAAAAAAAATGAATAGGAGGTCGATTTTTGGAGGCATTTAAGTCTGAAAATGTCTCACTCTACACTCACACTTGATTGACTCGCAGTTTTGAAAGCAGTGCTCCATTATCGCTTAGTTTCCAGGACTGCTGTTGAGGGTCTGATCTTTCATTCCGTCAGGAACTAGCTGAGGCCTACTGTGTGCCACATAAAGGGATGTTGATGCCACTTATTCAGTCCTTTCCATGCAGCTTGTTTTTTTCTCTACGGGAAGATTTCAGGAATTTTCTGCTAAACTTTTCTTCTAAAATTTTAGTGATATACTTTGATATGGGTCTTTTTCAGGTTCTCCCAACTAGCAAAAGCAGCCAAATGATCACCTTTACTTTTGCTAACGGGGGCGTGGCCACCATGCGGACCAGTGGGACCGAGCCCAAAATCAAGTACTATTCAGAACTGTGTGCCCCCCCTGGAAATAGGTATGATACGGATGGCAGCACCTGTGATTATTATTCCCTAAAATTCCTAATTGATCTGTGCAAATGCTAAGTAAAACATTTTGTTTTTCCAGTATGTACTTTAATTAGGAATGTTATTTCAGAACCTGCAGCAATTTTGTGACATTAACAGCTGCTTGAAGCATCCAGGGACAGGAGAGCTGATTTCTACGTACTTATTTCTGTCCCACCTCTCTTTGTAGGGAAAAATTTCATTCTGAATTTCAGTAATAGTAATACAGTTTCCTTTTTCTAGTACCTTTATTTGAGACTAGCACCAATGAGTTTTCCTTTCCAGAGTCACCTGTCTCTGATACAATAAATTAAAATCCATTGCACATGCACTGAACAGGTATCTTTGAGCACCTATTTTGCATGGGTCTGTGCTGGGTTCTGGAGAGGAGAAAGTGCCATAGCAGAAAGGGTCCTTGCCACCAAAGAGCTGATGGTCTGATAGCTTCAGGGTCGTGTTGTTGTGACCTTGGTAAAGGGTTTGAATTCACTTTGCAGTACTATAACATCTTAAACTTTATTTTTTTTTTATTTTTTAAAGGTTTTATTTATTCATTTGAGAGAGAGACAGAGCACAAGCGGGGGGAGAGGCAGAGGGAGGGAGAAGGAGATGCAGACTCCCCGCTGAGCTGGGAGCCCAACATGGGGCTCCATCACAGGACCCTGAGATCATGACCTGAGCCAAAGGCAGACACTTAACTGACTGAGCCACCCAGGCATCCTGTCAATTGACTATTTATGTTTCGGTAGGGTTTCTGGTCAACAGAAGGATATTAATAGCTAACTTTTTGGGAGTTAAGAGTTATACATAGATTTTTGACTGCATGGGGGGTTGCTAACTCCTGAACCCCCATGCTGTCGAAAGGTCAAATGTATTACCATTTCATAAAATTTACAGTTGAAAAAGTAGATTTTGATACCTAAATTGTTCAAACATACTTAAATTTTCCAATAACAGTGAAATGTCAGTTCTTAATTTTGAATTTCAATTAATTAAACTTAAATGACATTAACAACTCAGTTCCTGGGTTGGGTCGCACTAACCACATTTCCAGCATTCAATACTGTAGTGGGGAAGATGGGTCTAAGCGGTTGTTAGGACATTTACACATCAAAGCTTTGCACGTTGAAGAGTTGTTTTAGTCTTGCGAATCAAATTTGCACTATGTGGAAATAAAAGAGGAAATTTTCTGAGCATCTTCAATTGGTCAGACAGTAGCAGATTAAATGTAGCAAATTAGAGAGGCTGGGACAGAATTGTGAATGTTAGACATTCCTTGGGCAGGAAGAAAGGACTGCTGACAGCAAGGGAAAAAAATACTAAAACAAAACTAGGAAACATGGACACAGGAACTCAGAATGTTCACTGCTTTATCGTAAGGGAGATAGAGGACCACATCCACATGGGCCCTGATACTTCTTCTGAATAAGAGCTCCAGTCCAACAGTCAAAGTCATGTTTATGGCTTTTAAATATCACAACAGTCAAATATATCTAAGAAGCCATAGACTGTGTCCTATATTTTGCTACAGAGTCCCATTCAACACCTTTTTGTGCTGCAAGGGCAAAAACTCAGCTGGTAAGCAACTTGAACAAACACATAAAACAGCTCATTTTCTAAGCATTCTGGATTACCAGGATTTTATTGTAATATTTGCAAGTATCAGTGTTTCTGTGTATCTTACATATTAAGCTCTTTGCTACTCTTGAGAATGGGGTTTTCCATAGATGTTTCTTTGTAACTCATTCTCACTTAATGTTTTCATATATCCCTCTTTCTTTTGAAAACAAAGGAACAGGGCGCCTGGGTGGCTCAGTTGTTAAGCGTCTGCCTTTGGTTCAGGTCATGATCCCAGGGTCCTGGGATCGAGCCCCGCATCAAGCCCTGCATTGGGCTCCCTGCTCGGTGGGAAGCCTGCTTCTCCCTCTCCCACTCCTCCGCTTGTGTTCCTGCTCTCGCTAACTCTCTGTCAAATAAATAAAATCTTAAAAAAAGAAAACAAAGGAACAATAGTCCAACTTAAAGATCCATTTTCTCTCTATATTTGTCTCTTCCTTGTCGTTACTCTGTGCAAATATAATAATTCAGAAACTTTATAATAAAATACTATTTAATGTTTGAGGATCTGGTATTTAATAGTATTCACATGGATTATTGGGTGGCTTTAACTTCAAATATTAGTTTACAAAGTCCTGAAAATGTTTTGAAAAATTGTCCTTTTATTATATCCATCAAAATGCTGCTCCAGTTTATTAATTGGGACATTGGGCACTAGGCCAGTCCACAGATACACTGTCAGGTCACCAGCATACCTAACATAAAACAGCAATAAAGCCATGGCTAAGTTTCCTTATTTTCTGATCACTTTAATATTAGTATATTTTATATCATCAATTTCATTTTTTTATAGAATTCCATGACCCACTTATCCTCTTTAACAGAAAATCCTTTTCTAATTTAAGTCCTGCTTATAAAAAGATGGGAATCAAATCAGTAGATGTCTTTTGTCTAACTTTGTATTTTAGAAAATTTCAATGAATACCCACATACCTTTCACTTAGACCAAGGGTTGGCGAACTTTTCTTTTTTTTTAAAGATTTTATTTATTTATTTGACAGAGAGATAGAGCAGGAACACAAGCAGGGGGAGTGGGAGGAGAAGCAGGCTTCCTGTGGAGCAGGGAGCCCGATGCAGGGCTCGATGAGGGGCTCAATGCAGGGCTCGATGCGGGGCTCGATCTGGGATCATGACCTGAGCCGAAGGCAGACGCTTAACCGACTGAGCCACCCAGGTGCCCCACAAACTTATTCTGTAAAGAGCCAGATAGTAAACATTTTAGAATTTGCAAGCCATATGGTCGCACTACTCCCCTCTGCTGTTGCTCAAAAGCAGAAAGAAATCTTATACATAAAGGAATAGGTGTGACTATGTTCCAATAAATCTTTATTTACAAAAATGGGCTGTCAGCAGGCTGCCAGCCATAGTTAGCCCACTTTAAGCTAGACTCAGCAATTGCTAACATTTTGCAATATTTCCTGCCTCTCACCATGTATTGTATATGCAGGTTTGATTTTGTTTGTTTTTTTCCCTGAGCCATCTGAAAATAAGTTGCAAACCTCAATACACAATTCCCAAGAACAAGGACACTCTGTTACTATCTCAGGGTTTAGATACTAATTATATCAAGCAAGGTTCTAACTAACAAAACCAGTAGGAGGTATATATATTTAAATGTTTATATTTGTATATTCACTGGTGAGTTTAATTTTAGGCATATTGTTAAAAGAAAACCACAACAGTAAGTATTAGGTATGTGCCTTCCTGAGAAGTATTGTCTTCAAAACACACTTAGGGGAAAGGAAACAATGACCTATGTGATTCATATGTATTTATGAAGCATACTTTATATGTCACCAGTGGGGGTAAACATAATTTTAATGATAGCTACATTTATTGAGGTTTTGGGGCCAGGTTCTGTGCTAATTGCTTTATATAATTTATCTCAATCTACACAGCAACTCTCTTGAGAAAATAAAAGTCTTTATCCCAATTTTACAAATGAGAAATCTGGGCCTTGGAGAGGCGAGGCCACTTACCCAAGGGCATAGGGCTGGTAGTAGAGCCAGAATTAATGTCTGCAATAAAATGGATTGTTTTAGTTGTACTGGGGAGGAATTACAATGTAAAAATGATCTTAACTCATTACAAGAATTTCGTTTTCCATTAAAATAAAGTTACATATATTGAAGACAGTCAGTATGAAGTCATGCAAGTTGGCACTGAAGGATTTAGCTTTTTAAATTCAGCTTTTTGGTTTCAAGAACTTAGAGTAAACACCCAGCACTAGTAACCTGACACTAACATGAGCTGCTAGTCTAAACACAAATTCGTTTTATCTTTTCCTACCTTCCAGTTGTTTGCATTTAAATAAATGTTTTTCATATGCTTGAAAACTTGATTTCCTTAGAGGGAACTAGCTCCCTAGATTGTTTTGTGTACTTTAGTCAGGACCCTTTTGTTCTGGAGTTAGAATAAAAAAGATTAAAAAGGGGGGGGAGGAGGTGGGGGGAACTCTGAGTTCCTGGTGTGTGATTAGCAGGCCCACTAGGAGGCTCCCATTCTCTGTACCTTCTAGGAAGGCCTTGCAGACCGGCTGCTGCTTAGCTTCCAGTAGTTTGAAGGCAAACGGAATCAGGAACATTCCTATCCTGGGAGACCGAGAACTTAACAGAGATGTCATTTGTAAAAGTTTAGCAGGATCGAATGACAACTGAAGTCATCAAAGTTTTCTTTGCTCTGTTAGGTACAAATATTGCAGATCTTTTAGGGGATGCTAGAGCAAAAAACTGTGTTTCTTAAAAATTCTTATTTGTTTAGCTCAGCATCAGGGAAATCCAAATCAAAACCTCCATGAGATATC
>NC_138370.1:150253948-150305013 GCF_054177405.1 Leptonychotes weddellii | reverse complement strand
GCTCACTATTGATTGCTTGCAAGACTTTGTTTTGTGCTTGGTGATTTGTAGTTTCATTATTTTAGAAACACATGTATTGTTTTCCATTTCTTTATGTCTGTGTTGCTGTCTCAGCCATTTTCTCAGAGCTATCTTCCAGATCACTAACCTGTTAGCTTTCTCTAATTGGACATTTAACCTTTCTTTGGAGTTTTAGTTTTCAGTTGTTTTTTTCCCTAGAAGTTCAGTTTGATCTAGTTTTCAAAACCTTCCTTTTCTTTATTATTCCGTTCTATACCATTCCATTCTCTTGGTTCCCATTTTTGCTTTTTGAGTTTTTGAAAATAAATTTTAATATGCTTGTTTCAGCTTATACTATAACCTAAAATTCTAATGATATTTCTTCAGTTTGCTGTATGTATTGACTGTCTCTTGCAGTGGATGTTTTCCTAGTGTTTTGTGAATGTGCTTGTTGTTATTTTCAACAAAAGTTTATTTTTTGTTTTTTGTTTGTTTTGTCCCTTGTGCCCTACTTTGTAGAAATGTGATCACAAGGCTATTCTGTATTTACTTCTGCAAGATCTCAGGGGGTTCTCTGTTTTGTTGCTATTGTTGCTGCTGTTATTTTGTTTGCTTTTTAATTTGTTGTTGATATCCAGTTTCTCTTTTTTATTCTTTTTAAAGATTTTATTTATTTGACAGAGACACAGCGAGAGAGGGAACACAAGCAGGGGGAGAGGGAGAGGGAGAAGCAGGCTTCCCGCAGAGCAGGGAGCCCAATGCAGGGCTCGATCCCAGGATCCTGGGATCATGACCTGAGCTGAAGGCAGATGTTTAACGACTGAGCCACCCAGGCGTCCCTATTTTTTTATTTTTATGAGATTTTATTTTTAAGTAATCTTTACACCCAATGTGGGGCTCGATCCTACAACCCTGAGATCAACAGTCACATGCTCCACCGACTGAGCCAGTCAGGCGCCCCCGTGCTTTCTCTTTAAACTGTAAATTGCTGGGCACCTGGGTGGCTCAGTAGGTTAAGCATCTGCCTTCAGCTCAGGTCATGATGCTGGAGTCCCAGAATCGAACTCCACATCGGGCTCCCTGCTCAGCAGGGAGTCTGCTTCTCCCTCTGCCCCTCACCCTGCTCATGCTCTCTCTCTCAAATAAATAAATTAATTAAATTAACTTAACTTTTAATTGCTTTGCATGCCTACAATTACAGTTACTAATTAGTTATATTGTTTATATGTGGTTGTAAAGAGTATTTTGTTGTTGTTTGTTTTCAAGAGTATGTTTTTTGTTTTTTTAAAGATTTTATTTATTTGAGAGACAAAGCATGAGCCAGGGGGTGGGGCAGAGGGAGAGACAGCAGACTCCCCAGGTAGCAGGGAGCCTGATGTAGGACTCGATCCCAGGACTCTGGGATCATGACCTGAGCTGAAGGCAGACACTTAACCTACTGAGACACCCAGGCGCCCTAAGAGTATGTTTTTAAATGATTTGGATAAATTTATATCTAGCAGCAGTCTATCCAAACAACTATGCAAATTGATTTTAAAATTCATATGGAAGAATAAAGGGCCACAAGAAGCAAAGTAATACTGAAGAAGCATAGATATTGGGGGACAATGCTCCACTGGTCTCTTGCATGTCTGCACATCGAAGCACAGGCACTGATTTTTTTTTTTTGGACTGTCTTCAACGGTGTTTGTATAGCAAATAGCAAAAAAGATAGAGATAATATCTCCCTCCAGGGCAAAGGGCAGATTCGTTGGATGTATAGGATATTTAAGAAATGTCTCTCTCTGGGTTAAGGGAAGGGCAGGTTTGCTAGCACCCCCTTCAAAAGTCTGGGGTTTCCTTTTTTTTTTTAAGATTTTACTTTTAAGTAATCTCTACACCTAATGTGGGGCTCGAACTTACAATGCTGAGAACAAGAGTTGCATTCTCCACTGACTGAGCCCACCAGATGCCCCAAGTTTGGGGTCTCCTAATCTTGGGTTCCTCAGTGTGATGTATGCAGCCTTGATTTCAGCTCTTCTGTGTCCCATGTGGGACTTGGAAACAAGGGTAGCTGAGGGGAACGTGAAACTTGCACAGTCTGCTGCACTGTAAGCATGAAATAAAGTCCTTTGCTCCTGACACAACAGCCTCTCAAGTCTTCTGCTCGCAACCATGGAACAGCGACCGGCTAACTTGTTCACTTGCAAATGAGATAAATTCTCAGACTCCTCAGTTCTTAACAACAAGAAGAGAGGAGTGGTACTACCAAATGTTAAAATTTATTATAAAGATATATTAAATAAATTTGGCAGAGAGATAGACAAACAAACCAATGGAAGAAAATAACAAATAAGCACATGTGTAGAAGAAATTGGTATATGACCAACATGGCATCCTAAGTCTGTAGGGAAAGAACTTTTGAGTAAAAAATTCTGGAACAATTAACTATCCAAATGGAAAAGCTAAACTGAGATCTTCACCTCAAACCATATCCAAAACCATATCAAAAAGTAAATTGCAGTTGGATTTAAAATCTAATTGTGAACACTTTAAGCACTTTAGAAGAAAGTGTAGGAGATTGTCTCTATGATATCAGGGTAGAGGAGGATTTCTTAACCCAGCTGGAGCCATTAAGCAAAAGAGCCAACCACATTAGAATTTAAAACTTTGGTATAGGGGTGCCTGGGTGGCTTAGGTTATGATCCTGGAGTCCTGAGATTAAGTCCCGCAGGGGCTCCCTAATCAGCAGGGAGTCTGCTTCTCCCTCTGTCCCTCCCCCTGCTCGTGCTCACTCTCTCTCTCAGATAAATAAATAAAATCTTTAAAAAAAATAGAGTTAAAAGACAACATACAATCTGGGAGAAGATATTCGCAACTCTTCTAACAATATTATTGATGAATTTTTATGTGACTTTTATTAGCTTTGGATTCCTATACCAATTTGCGAGCATAAATTCACACTTCTGCTGTGGGACTCAGGCTTGGAGTTGTGATTTCTGGTCATGAACTCACTCTCCTCACCTCTGCCCCTGCCTGTCCCCTCAGCCCCCACCTCCATCCAGCATGTCAAGCAGACTACAAGCTTCCCTGATCCTGGACCAGGAGTACCTTTGTTTCTAATTCCCTGTCACAGAGGTGCAGTCCTTTCAGGTTTCTTGGACACTAAGGGATAAGCTAGGACACCATGAATAAGAATAGGAGATTTGAAAAAAGAATCCAATAGAACTTTCTTGGCGTGCCTGCCTGGCTCAGTCCATAGAACATGCGACTCTTGATCTCAGGGTCATGAGTTTGAGCCCCATGTTGGGTGTAGAGATTACTTAAAAAGTTTTTAAAAAAATAGAAATTTTTTTTGGGGGGGTGAGGGGGACAAAAACAATGGAGTCAGTTCTAACTCCCTGCCTTCTATCACCCCGGGGCCATATTTCCAGTGTGTACGCGTTTGCGTGTGTGTGTGTGTGTGTGTGTGTGTGTGTGAGTGTGTGTGAGAGAGAGAGAGAGAGAGAGAGAGAGAGAGAGAGAGGTCTCGAACTCCTAGCTCTTGAGGCCCTAATTCGTCTCATACCTCCCCTGAGGCCATGGATGCTCCAGACACTGCTTTTCTGCTCTTCCCAGTTCACCTAGGAAACTTTTTTCAACATCTAGGCAGCTTTTTTTCCTTTCTTTGGAGTTCAACTCTACATTTTAAAACTTATTTAAAACATATTTTATCTAGCATTCATATCCATTTCAATTGTGAGCCTTCTCCACACCTGCACAGCCCACGTGTGGCCAGGACCGCCTCACTCCTGATGGCCGTTCCCACACACCCTCCGGCTCGGGGCAAAATGCCATCTGGGGGGCACAGGGCTTGAAAGAATTTTGGAAAGATTGTTAAATCGTTGTTGTTCAATTTTAACTTGAAAAAAAAAAATGTTATTGGCTTTGGAGAAGCTTGCCTGGCAAAATCTTGGCCATTTAGAAGAGAACATAATGTCAAACTTTTTTTTTTTTTTCCAGCGATCACTATATTGTTTCTGAAGCAGCACAACAGCTGAATTCCTGAAGAATCCCTGAATTCCTGAGGAACTCCAAAAAGATTGGCGTTTGCTTAATCCTCACCTGAAAGAAATAGTCTAAGATTCGCATCCCGTTCTCCCTAGAGAGATGGAAGACTGATATGATCCAGAGAAGAAGGAAAAGAAGAGAAATTGCAACCCTGAGTAATAATGATCATCGCATGCTTTACTACATACTAGATTCTGGTCTAAGTATTTTTACCTTTACTAATTTGTTTATCCCACTGACAACATCATAAGGTCAGTACTATTATTTGTATCCCTGTCTTATGGGTGAGGACACCGAGAAGCAACAGAAGTCAGTGAAGTAATTTGCCTACATTTACAAAGCTAGGAAGTGATCCTTGGCCATCTAATGCTGGTCGGTGTGACGGCTATGGGGTCTTCCTTCAAAGGAGCATCCAAACCTAAAGGAGCTTCTAGGGTTCTGGAGCAGTAAAGAGGAATTTAACACAGATTTGTGGAGGGAGTCTTGTCACGAGTTATAGGAAGATGTGAACTGTGATGATTGGTTGGTGACGTTGAGTCCAGGTGTGATTTGGCAGCATGCCCAATATAACTAGAATTTCGAAGCCCTAGATGGGTAATGAGACACTAAGAAAATACTGGCCACTCAGAAGAACCTCTCTGGATTCTGACAGCATCTATAGGTGTTATCCTAACACACAGTGTGTTAATCTTGGAGAACTTGTGGAATATGGGACATTGCCAGGAAACGTACATTTGGAAAACATTACTCACTTGTATAAATTAGCTTTTGCTGCCTAAGAACCAACCCCTCCCCCCCCCCATATGAGTGACTTAAGGCAATATACATTTAATTAGCACAGCCAGTGGGATTGGCCATGTGGGCTGGGCTCAGAGAGGCAGTTCTCAGATAAGGCAACCCCTTAGGCAAGGTTGGCTGGACTTGGTTGAGGCTCACTCCTGTGTTTGCAGGGCGAGTGGATACGAGATGAATTAAAGGATTACCAAAAAGTACTGGGGCCTGGTTAAGGTTGAGTAACTTGGAATGGTATGGAAACCTAATAGTTTTTTTACTTTTCCTTCTTTCCTTTCTTTTTTTTTTTTTTTTTAAAGAGCAAGAGAGGGAACACAAGCAGGGGGAGAGGGAGAGGGAGAAACAGGCTTCCCGCAGAGCAGGGAGCCCGATGTGGGGCTCTATCCCAGGACCCTGGGATCATGACCTGAGCTGAAGGCAGACACTTAACAACTGAGCCACCCAGGTACTCCTCTTCTTTCCTTTCTTCCTTCCCTCTTTCCTTCCATCTTCTCCTCTTTTCTTCCTTTCTGTTTTCATCAAATTCTAATTTAATATTCAGGAACAAGGCTGACTTGCTCCTATAGATGAGATAGCCCAAAATAAAGAGCAGAGATAAAACTTAGGCTTTTCCCATTATAAAATAATACACATTTATTGTAGATAATTAGAAACATATAAAAATATAATAGTTCAACAAAAAGAATCACATCCTTGTTCCCACCAGTAGAGTTGATATTAAAGAAGTAGCAAGTGCTTCTGACAAGCTGGGGTATCTTCCTAGGGGAGAATAAGTCTGTTCCAAAATAATGCTTTAGTAAGAACTCTTGAAAAGTCCAGTTGACAGGCAACGTTCTATCGAAATCCTTTTAGTTTGCCTGGTTCCCACGATGCAGCAGCTACTGTATCATAAAAACTCCACTACAGAGCTCCTGACACCAGTCTACCTTCTCTCTCTCTTTAAGATTTTATTTATTTATTTATTTATTTGAGAGAGAAAGAGGGCATGAGTGGGGGAGAGGGCAGAGGGAGAGGGATGAGCAGACTCTCCACTGAACAGAGAGCCTGATGCGGGGCTCCATCCCAGGGTCCTGAGATCATGACCTGAGCCGAAGGCAAACACTTAACGACTGAGCCCCCCAGGCGCCCCTCTAGCCTTCTCTTAAAGGAGTAGCAGAACAGGCCACATGGATAGGGACAGACTTGCATATGGCACTTAGAATTCCTCTCTCCTAACTGAGTCACTTCACTTCAATTTAGCCTCTGTCTTCTCATCTCTATTACAATTGTGTTCTCAGGGTGCCTGGCTGGCTTAGTCGGTGGAGTTCACGACTCTTGGTCTCAGGGTTGTGAATTTGAGCCCCACACTGAGTGTAGAGATTACTTAAAGATTTACAAATCTTAAAAAAAAAAAATGTGCTCGGGGCGCCTGGGTGGCTCAGTCGTTAAGAGTCTGCCTTCGGCTCTGGTCATGATCCCAGGGTCCTGGGATCGAGCCCCACATTGGGCTGCCTGCTCCGCGGGAAGCCTGCTTCTCCCTCTCCCACTCCCCCTGCTTGTGTTCCCTCTCTCACTGTGTCTCTCTCTGTCAAATAAATAAAATCTTTAAAAAAAAAAAAATGTGCTCTCAAAGATGAGGGTCTTCTCATTGTCCGATTTCCCCAGCCCACAATTGACTTCTCAGGACCTCTTAACCTGAGATCAAAGATTCTCCGGTGGCTCTATGCATAGAATCCAGAGATTTTTTAGAAAGTTACTTCTAGCAGTTCTAATCAAAATTTAGATTTTCCTTCAATTATAAATGCAGTCAACACAACCACAAAAGTTGATCAGTTCTCATGAATTTGTCATCAGTAGAAGTCACAGATTTTCACGTCACATTTCTGTTGTCACAGGTATCTCAGAATATCATATATACTTATCACGACCTCAGATCATGGTTGTTATTAGAACTATGGCCAGATCTTGTTACTTCATGTTATTAACGAAGCATCTATTAACCCTTATGGGATATGTGGTTTGCAAATGTTTTCTCCCATGCCTTTTCATTTTGTTGCTGGTTCCCTTTGCTGTTCAGAAGCTTTTGAGTTTGATGAAGTCGTTTTTACATTCTAAGTGATTGGGAAAAAAAATTTAAAAATAAAACTATTTCATGACATGCCAAAATTTGTGAAAGTCACGTTTCAGCACCCATCGTCACTAAAACACAGCTGTACTCGTTTGTGTATGTGCTGTTTATGGTGACTTTTGCACTATAGTGACAGAACTCAAAGTCGAAACAGAGACCGAATGGCCTGCAAAGGCTGAAATATTTACTAAATGGGCCAAAGTTTGTTGATCCTGAATTAGAAGTGCGTTAACAGTGTTGAGGGCAGGGACAATGTCTCATCTGTCTTTCCATCACTTCCGTGCCTAGCTCAAGCCCATAGAGAGAATTGCTGATCAACAAAGCTCTACTGATCCAAAGATTCTACTAAGCCACTTGTAGTACATACCTGCCAGTTTAGGAAGCTGGGTATTTTAAATCTTAATTTTTTCTTCATCTTTTCATCTTTTTTTTTAAAGATTTTATTTTATTTATTTGAGAAAGAGAGAGTGAGAGAGAGCACAAGAGGGGGTAGGGTCAGACAGAGAAGCAGACTCCCTGCTGAGCAGGGAGCCCGATGTGGAACTCGAATCCAGGACCCTGGGATCATGACCTGAGCCGAAGGCAGATGCTTAACCAACTGAGCCACCCAGGCGCCCCTTAATCTTTTCATCTTAATTTTTCTCTAAGCTTCAAATTCAAAGACTCATGTTCCTTCCCCTTGAATAATAGAACTTCAGCTTACGTTTTATATTTAGCAACAGGAAAATGAGAAGAGGGCCGAATGTCTCTAGCTCAGCTTTACTGTTAAAGGAAATTACTAAGTAATGAAGCGAGCTCTCACTCTATGCTGTTGCACAATGTGAATTATTATGCAATAGAAATAGTGACCAAAAGGAGACTACCCTGCAGCCCATTTCTTCAATATGTGCTGATCAGGGAAACTTGATTCTGTTCAGTGGATGCTCCCTCAAGCTAAAGGGCCAGAGCAGCCTCGTGGAAGCACAGCCCTCCCTCAGAACACCTTGCAACAAGGAAGGTTATTCTGAAAGCCAAGAAAATAACCAGACTCTCCTGATGTCTCCTTAAAAACAAAAGCAAAAACAAAACCTCTGCGTGATACCATCCTCAAAAACAGTAGTTTTAAAAGGTGGTAATACAGTATAGAGGAAAAGAATTAGGCTTGGAGGGAGAATATTTAGGTTAAAATTCCAACCCCTTCCCCTCCCCCCCCCAAGTTTTCTGCCAATAAGGGAAAGGTAGAAAATAACACCCCGGAGTGCTACTGAGAGGATTAAGTAAAATGAGACATGTCAATTACAAAGCACTGTAAACTTGCAGATAACATTCAGGGTGGTGATGAATGAGAGCATTTGGTGCAATGTGGAGCTGGGATGCTAAGCAGGTGCAGGTTGATTTGTTCTTTGCTTTGTATAAGCCCCTCCTTCCTTCCTTCCTTCCTTCCTGTCTGCCCCATCCAAGAAATGATTGAAGGTGTCTTTTTTTTTTTCCTACATTCATAAAACCCTTGGGATTTTAAAAAAAGTTTTTTTTATTTGAGAAAGTGAGAGAGAGCATGACGGGGGTGGTGGGTGGGGGAGGGACAGAGGGAGAAGAAGAAGCAGGCTCCCCACTGAGCAGGGAGCCCAATGCAGGGACTCAATCCTAGGACCCCGGGATCATGACCTGAGCTGAAGGCAGATGTTTAACCGACTGAGCCACCCAGGCACCCCAAACCCTTGGGATTTTTATTTATTTTTTAAGTAATCTCTACACTCAATGTGGGGCTGGAACTCATGACCCTGAAATCAAGAGTCGCATGCTCTATCGACTGAGCCAGCCAGGCGCCCCTTAAAGGCGTCTTCAATGCATACAAGGCAACAAAAAAAACTTTAAAACAAGTGAACAAGAAAATAGGACTAAAGGACGAGAAAATAGGTGAGGCTGAATGAAGCTAGGAGTAAGGGAGAAAACCAGTGTTTCTCAGACTTTGGACTTTCTGAACCAGTAAAATTTTCCAAAACACTAGGAAATGACAGAAGTGAGCCAGCATATTCTTTTTGCCAGGTAAAGGCATTCACAAACAAAAATAAAATAAGCCGACAAGACTCCTACCACTCTCACCATCATTTCATAAAAGAAAGACTCTTTTGTTAATACCTACAAAGTGGGAATAACATGATTCCAGAATACAAGATAGTCTAATTCAGTTTTGTGAGATTATACCTTACATTGTTATTTATATTTTTGTCTTGGATTGATGAAAACACACAAGCTGGCAAAGGCTTAGAAAGGGCATCTGTGAATCAATAACTTCATATACAAAATGACCTCGATACTTGTCAAGAAATGGATCCTAATTCCCACCCATGAACCCATTAGTTAGTGCAAGGAAGAAGATAAATCCACTTGCCAAAGAAAAGTTATTCCTTGTAGAACCCTAAAAGAATTGTTTTCTCCTTAAAAGGACATTGTGTTATGTATTAAACAGTATCCCAGACTGAATAGGGCATTTTTATAAAATATATTCCCTTGATATGGGCAAATAGGATAATGTCAAAATGCAATTCAATAAAAGGAATTTTTTTTAGATACAGTCCAGGCAAACTGCTCTTCACTTGGGTTGACCTGATACAGAAACTGATTTTAGGGGATCCAGATTCTAGAGGGCCAATCAGACTGTATATCTTTCAGACAGTTCTCCAAAATGGTATTTTTCTTAGCCACACTTGAAACAAAGTGTGGATGAATTCTCAGTAGTTCCATGATTTTACAACCCTTTTATAGGCTATCTGGAAATCAGGTCCTATGTTGATTGTGAAACAACCATTCAGCTCACCTGAAGGGGAGGACTGAACTCAGGACAGTTGAAAAACTGGATGAGAGCACAAAGGGGTAAATAGAGAGAAACCTCGAAAAGTTTCTGATCTAAGGGAAGTACTATATAGACAATCAATGAACTCACAAATGTCATGTGTTACAAATTATATTCATTCATTCATTCACTCAGCACCTATTTATTGAATGTCCACTACATGCTAGGTTCTATTGTATACACTGGAGATACAGCAGGCAGCAGTGAGCAAAGCAGAAAAAATTCTCTGCCCTCATGGGGTTTGGTGGTGGGAGAGCGAACCATGACAAGATACACAAGTAACAACAACAAAAAAAGATATACTAGTAACAGAGAGCAATAAAAGCTGTGGAGAAATATAGATCAGGAAAAGGGGATAAGAAGCGTGTGGAGGGGCGTGTAGCCGTGGTTTCCATTTTCAAAAAGTTGGCGAGAGAAGGCCTCATGGAGAAGATAATATTTTAAACAATGACTTAAGAAGGTAAATTAAGTAGGGCTAATGTGGATATCTGAAGAAAGAGCACCCGTGGCAGAGAGAATAGAGTCAAAGGCCCTGGGGCAAGTGTATGCCTGGAAGGAAGAGCAAGTCTGTGTGCAGTGTGACCCCAGACTGGTAGCAGGCAATGAAGAACAGAGGTAGTGGTGTGGGGGTGGGAAAGGGGGAAGGTCCCATAGGGCTTTACAACCATTACAATGACTGACTTTTACTCTGGGATATCTGGGAAGCCATGTTCTAAGTTCTAAGTAGAGCAGTGATATTGCTCAACTAATATTTCAGCACATTCACTTGGTTGCTGTATTAAACATAGACTGCAGGGTGGGGAGGACAAAAGCAGGGAAGCCAGTTAGCCGGCGATTGCATTTTTTTTTTTTTTTTTTCTACGTGAGATTACACCTTATGTACCAGCAAAGTCATAATAGCCTTTGGGATTAAATGAAGTGGGAATCTTGCAGTGTTGGAAGCTTGGTCATTTTGCCCATTCGGGTCTGGGTAAAATCCCCGAGATCAAGAACTCTTAGAATTTATACAAAGAAATTCTCACTGACTTTAAATAAATTCGGGTGCCATAACAAAAGGTGACATGCTATCTAACACTTGCTTAGCCTGGTGCTTGATGCCCAAACCCACAAAACCAGCTCAGGTGGGCCGTGGGAACCCCAAGTAAAGGCTGGATACTGTCAGAGGGCTGCATGGAACCGTTGCTTGAGTAGAGAGAGCAATGATTTAACAAACAGGAGAGGAAGCTGAAAAGGGAAATGGAACCAGTGCCCAGAGTTTTATCTGCTTTGTCCATAAAAGGAAATCAGACACTTCATAGAAGCTTACTCTATACAGTTCACTTGTTCTCACTGCACATAGATTTATGTTGTCTCATCCATGGTAAGCATGAGTCTCCCATGCAGTGCAATTTTTGTTTATTTAAACTCTGAAATTCCAAGATCCACATTGGTTATCTGCTCATTTTATTTTATTTTTTTACTGTACTATGTTTTATCATTCTTGTGCCTTTCAGAAAGTAATCTCAAGGCCCTAGTACTGTAGGCTAAACAATGTAATGTATTCTCTCATTTGATTTCAATCCATTTCCTTATCAATGAGGAATATTTCTTTTTTTTTTTTAAGATTTGTTCACTTATTGAGAGAAAGAGAGTGCACATGAGTGCACAGGGGGCAGGGGCAAGGAGAGAGGGAGAGAGAGAACCCCAAGCAGACCCTCCACTGAGTGTGGAGCCTGATGTGGGGCTCGATCTAAGGACCCTGAGATCAGGACCTGAGCCAAAACTGAGAGTCGATGCTTAACCCCCTAAGCCACCCAGAATGCCCCCAAGGAGGAATATTCCTTAAAGCTAATGACTTAACGTGCGGCTTACGCGCTACCAGTCATGCTTTCGGTTGGCAGGACTGGGGAGTCACCCAGCATTGTCCTGTTTCTGCAGTGCTGTCTTTTTCCATGCTTCCATGCTGCTTCTCCATCTCGCTCCCTCTCCCACTGAGCTTAGGCTTGCCTCAGAAACCTTCTCCACCTCGGGCTCCAGAAATTCACTCCCAATCCATGGGAGCAAGCATCCCCAGTGAACCACCTTATTGTCTCAGGGTTCTATCCTGTGTAATCTTAATTTCTTGCCTTTTTGATGCCAATTTTGGAAACAGGCCCACTAGTTAAGAACGCTTACCTTATTATGCGTATTTGGAAATTAGGTGAAAACTTATCGTAGCAATAAGAGTTTGGGTTCCAAACAACTATGAACATTTAAACAACTGACAGATTTAATAATAATGAGTAATTTTATGAAAGGTCTCTCTTCTACATTAACCAAAGACTTTTCATTCTAGATTTATATGTGGTTCCCTTAGCCTTTTAAAAGTAAAGTGGCCTCTGTTGTTTCTTTCAGTCCCTGAGCTTCCCAGTTGATTTAATGGCAGCAATGGCTCACAATTTTCTAGAGCCCCATGGCCATCTTTAAGTTGATATTAATGCTCCTGACCTTTGACAATGTACAATTAAATATGCTGCAAAGGACTTAGTTAGGAAAGAATCTATAAGGGATGCCTCCAAAAGAATGATTCATGGCAGGATTTCAGGAGGAGCTGGGGGTGCAGAGGTTGTCCACACAAGGAGGTGGCGGCAGCCATGACTGTTGATGCCTTCCCATCCGGGGCTTTCACTCACTGAGCCAAAAGCTCAGTAAATGCCCCATGTGGGGAAGAGCTCTATGCTCCTTGTGTTCCTGGGAGTCACATTAATCAAGAGAATCAAGGGTCTGAGGCAGAGTCACAGCAGTGTTTAGCCCCACTCCCTACTCAGTTTTGTTATTGGTGACTTAGAGAACTATGCACAGAATACCTTCCTGGGCAGCCAGGGAGCTCTCCACAGCCATCACCAAGGCCCTGCTGCCCCGCCTCACACAGTGGTATACCTGCACAACAGGGGCAAGGAGCGACTTTCCTCCGAGAGCAATGGCACTTGGCAGATACCGGCTGGATGGTTAGCTCTTAACCTGTCCACTCTACCATGGGACAACATGGATGTCCCTTCCTGGTTTGCCAGTCTTCAACCTGCTCTCCCAGGTATCACCATTGGTTCCAAAGCCCCCTCAACAATGAGCGCAAAAGAGATTGATGACAGGCTATCCCCTACTCTCTGAGACAAAGCTTTATGGCAAAAAGGTTTGGAAATCTTTATCACATCTTATAAAGGAAGTTCTGTATCCAGGAAGCTAAGAGTATTGTAAAATCCCTTATTATCATTCCAAGGGCACCAACTGGCCCTGGAAATTGGAAAAGTAATGCAGAAATCACAGCTTCTCACAAGGCCATGGCCCTTCTCTAACCCAGGGTGGGGTTAGGGCAAAAGGTCATTTCCCACTAGGTTGTAACTCTGAGCTGCAACTTGCAAGATTTTAGCAGTGGGGTGGGGGAGAAGGAAGGTTTCCCTCTCCACACCACAATAATGTGAGGGACTCTGGGTCTAGGCCTATCTCTGTTCCCCGCGCCTTTCACTTTCTATCTTGGTGACCTGATGAGCACTCCATCTGGCTTCCTGCCTGTGCTAAGTTTTCCTGCACTCTGGAACTGGAGGTGTGGATGGAGTAGGGGTGGAGGGGGTTAGTGAGGAAGAGAAAAGGGAGTGGAGTGGCAGGTGGGAGGGGGTTTGAGCCAGGATCTGCATGCAGTGCCCAGCCTTGGCTCAACCCCATCTTCCAAGGGCAGTGGCCGGCAGGCAGGGTTTTTAGGTCATAGTTTCAACCATCATCTGGCAGAATATGTGTGAAAGGCAGTTTGGGGGTGTCCGTGGAATGGATGATGATGTACCTGTCTTGACATCTTAGCTCTCTGAAGGTAGGTGTGTTCAGAAGGCTGCTGCAGAGAGGGAATGAGAACTGTTCGGGAGAACTGGAGATAAAGATGTGAAATAATCATGGTGTGATCCAAGAGACAGCGATATGGCTTAAATGGTTTACCTGGTCTTATAACCTAATGAAGAACAATTTCCATAACCCAGCATATGTTCTAACCATTAGAGTATTTATGTCTGCATATATTTTTCCCTCTCTTAAAAAAAATTCAAGGCTAAGTACACAAATAATTATGCTATAACAAAGAATGAGCTGAGCGCTACAAGAGAGGTATACAGTGGCCGGAGAGAAAGTATGTTACAAGCAGCTCTGGATCGTGGGGGTCCCAGCACCTACTAGCGCGTGGCCTCAAAGAGGCATTAACCTCTTATTTTCCTCATTAGTCAAGCAGGATTTAATAATCTCCGTATAGGATTAGAGACAATATATGTCAAGTACCTACCATAGTGCCCCAAATAGACTGGCTCCTCTACGAATAACAGCTACCACTTTTTTTTTTAATTGTATTTATTTATTTGAGAGAGAGAGAGAGCCCTTGAGAGAGAGACAGCATGAGCAGGGTGAGGGGCAGAGGGAGAGGGAGAAGCTGACTCCTGGCTGAGCAGGGAGCCGGATAGGGGACTCGATCCCAGAACTCCAGGATCATAATCTGAGCTGAAGGCAGATGCTTAACAGACTGAGCCACCCAGGCGCCCCAGAATAGCTACCACTTATATGAGTGTTTTAAATCAAACTGTGGATAAAACTTTTGTGTCCCACTGAAATACACCTTCCCTGGATGGGAGCATCCCATAGGGCAGGTCTAGTCAAAAAGGCTTCGAAGAGCTTCAATCAACTTTTAAGAACACACCGTTAGGATTGGGGGCGAGGGGAGAACCTCGGATTTCTATCTGCCTCCTGAGCCACGGTAATGATAGCAGCTGCTAGTAGTTGGGGTCTGCATTCGCGCCAGCGAGCTAAGCACTATACACGCACTTTCCCATTTTATCCTCCCACTGGGCCTCCAAAGCACGTATCCGTCCCATTTTACAGGGAAGAGAATGGAGGAGAATCGAGGTCTAGCAGCTTGCCCAAGCCAACCCGGTGGTGGAGTTGGGAATTGGGTTTAAGTCCGACTCTGCTGCCCAAACTCTCAGCCACTTCCCCGAAGTCAGCTTCCAGTTCCACTGAGCAAAAAAAAAAACCCTGCAAGAGGCCGCCTGGCTCCTCCACCGCCGCCTCCTTCTGCGGCTGCCTCCTCCCCAGCTCCCCGCGCCCCACTCTCTCTCCTCCCTGCTCTCCCTTCCCTGCTCACTCGTCTCCGGAGTTGGTGCTCCGTCCCTTACTTGCCTCAGATCCCCTTCGCTCCCACCCCATCCCTCCCCCCGGGAGTGAAACTGCCCCAATTTACCTGCTGGGGCAGGAGTGTGGCAGGTTGGCCGGTTTCCTGCACCCGGCCACCCCCTCAGCCTGGGAGCCAGCTCTCGCCGCCGGCTTCCGTCTCCCGGGGCTCTCTTCACACCCCAAGGCAGCCGGGAACTTCCCCGAACCCCACTCTAGGGTAGGCGCAGCTAGGGTAGGAGAGGTGAGGCGAGGGGGGTGTGTGCGCGGTGTGAGTGTGAGTGTGCGCGTGCGCGCGCTGGACCCGCGGGAGGGAAGAGGCGCCGGGCTGAGCGGCTGCGTCACTCGCGCGGTTCACAAATCGGGCTGACTGGGGTTTCATGGCGGGGGCGACACTTCAGCCTTGGCTGTTTGAGCCCCTGCCTTGCCTGCCAGCGCCCCACAGAATGACCCTGCCTCAGTTCCCTCCTTGCCTTTGTGTCCAACCCTGGGACAGGACGAGGGGGCGATGGAGGGGAGGGCCAGGTGGCGAGGTCGCCTTCCCGCGTTTTCACTTTGTCCATTTCGCGAGGTGAAAGCGAGGGTGCAGATGAGGCGACACTGCCGCGGGGGAGCGAAGGGCGGGCGGGCGGTGCCACCTGCTGAGAGCACCGCGGGACGAGAGCGTTGGGCAGCGCCACCTGCTATAAATAGGCTGCCCGGGACAGGGCGTGCGACCGCACATCCCGCCGCGAGGGCCTTCATCACGCGCGGGGCCCCGAGTCCTCGGAGCCCAGGCGGACGGCGGGCCAGGACCCTGCGCGGGGGCTGGCTGGGGCGGCGCCAGGACACCCCATCGGTCCCCGCCCCCCCGCCCCCCGCCGCCGGGCCGGGCGCGCGGAGGATGGGCCGTCCGGCAGGGGAGAGGCAGGGAGAGGAGGGAGGCCGCGGCGGACCTGCACTGCAGCAGCTGTTACCCGCCAGTGACTCGCCTGTCCCGGCCGTGCCGCTCGGGCAGAGTCACAGGGCGCAGAGGGGAGGGAGGGAGCACCGCGTCCCCCTCTTAGGTCCCTGGGGACCGAGTTGGGCGATCCCGGCTTCTGCCCTCCCCTCGACTCCCCCCGCGCTCGCCCAGCCGGGGAGGAGGAAACGCGAGCCGCGCGCAGACACCTCCTCCTCTTTCGCCGCCGCCGCAGCCTCCGCGCCACCGTGCCTGTTGCTGCCGCCGCCGCGGAACCCGCCGTGTCCTCAGCCGGGCGTAGAAGAGGCGGGAGCCGAGCGGAGGGGATCCCTCCCGGCCCCCCTCCACGCCCCGCGGAAGAGCGCAGCCAGCCCCGCACGATGGGCGCCCTGCCCGCCCAGGCCGTCCCCGCGCCGCCCCCGAGCACCTGCGCGCCCCGGCCGGGCCCTGGGCTCTGAGCGCGCCGCGGTACAGGTAGGTGCTCTCCGGGGCTTTCACGCCTCCGGCGGCATCCCGGCCGCCACCCCGCACCAAGCACACCCCTGTGCTCCCGGGCCCGCGAAGCTGGAATCCGGCAGCCCAAGGGCGTTCGTGCTGTGCTCGCCGCGCGGGGGGCTTCCGGGGTGGGCGGGTGGGGTTCATTGCCACCTCGTTGCCCCCCTACTTGAACGAAAGTGAAACCTTCAAGTTCATGACCGCGCAGGAGCTCCGACAGGCACCCTCCTCCAGCCCCCCTTCACCCCTCCTCGCTCGGCATCTACCCCCTCCCGCCAAGTATCTCTGGGGGCTGCTGTGTTTGTAGGGCGACCGGATTGGGGGGGGGGGAGGGTGGTCATAGTGACCCCTTGCCATCCTTTAGAAGTTCACGGTACTTTGCAGTAGTGACTTGGGCAGCTCCAGCAGAGCGCACAACATTTCTTTCTATGGGCACATCCTGTTACCAGTCATTTTGAAACCCTGCTTAATTGTTTCTAGCAGCTTCCTGATCGTTCTGTGATTAGGAGACCCCTTAAACTTCGCCACACACTGTTGTTGTTGTGTTTAAGAGACTGTTTTCTTTGAAATCCACCTAGAGGTGGCTTTACCTGTTATTTTGTTTAAAATAGATTATTCTCTGAAAATTGCTTAAAAAGGAAAAGAAATTGAAAGTGATGATTGTTCCTCCCACCAAACAGTTTAATTTTCAGAGTGTCTTACATTAATGGATAGGTATAGATCTCTCATTCTTCCTTTTAGATAATTGGATGATTTCATTTATTAATATAATCAGACTTTGAAAGAGCATTTTTAAATGACCTGGTTTAAATGGGTCACACCCAAGAAATTCCGCTCTCTTTACAAGGCCAAACTTCAAAACTTCTCACACTGTACTTAAGCAGAACTACAGAGGCCTTGGTAGAGACCCCTTCTTTTGGAAAAGAGAAATTCATTCTCTGCCTAGATTTGAAGGGATTGATAAGAGTTGGAGCATAGCCACGTCTGGGTTTTGGGGTGTGTTGGGAGCCTGCTCTGTGTGGGAAGGGCTGGGGTGGAAGACTGAATGGGGGAGTTATTGCAAGAGGCTGGGGATTCACCTTGCTAAATGACTCTCCCGTGTTTCTGAGCACTTCATGTTCTAGTACTCTCTTGGGTTAGGGACCCCTGAAGCAGCTAGAGTTCAGATGGCTTCTCTTGCTTGGGGGGCAGTGTTCCTCACGATCAGCTCCTTCCTGAGAATCCTGAAGACTGTCTAAAGGAATAAGGACATTGCATGAAAAAGTATAAAAGAGGATTGTATAAAAGAGGATTGACTGCTTTTGTAAACAGGCGTTTTAGAACTGTTTGAAATGGAATGCTTATCACGGTCTTGAATCTCCCTGCTTCTTTTTTTTTTTTCTACCAAGTTATAGGGAAATCAGACCATAAAAAGGGCTTTCTCCTTAGTTTTATCCGTAAGTAACCATTGACATAATATGAGCTACGGGACAGTGGACACAGCTGTGAATTACCCGGTGCCGTGTGAAATGTTTAGGGGATACTTTCTGAAGTGAATGCAAGAGGAATATCCTGAGACTATTAACTGAATGCAAGGAGATGTAAAAGGGACTAAGTGTGGCTCAAAGCAGTAAATAAAATTATCATATGTGAAAATAAATGTTTTTATGTTGATTTGTCCAGCCATTTGCAAACCAGCAAAATAGGGGGAAAATTCATCGGTGTAGTTGTAAATTATTGACATCAAATTTAAGTTTTGCAAATGTCTACCATAGTCTACCACTATCTTTCCTACTGGGGGGTCTGGGGATTTCCCTTTTCACTATGATAGCATTTCTGGTTGAGTGCTGTTGTATCAGTATTGGGATGACTTCTCCCCCATTGATTGTTGTAGGAAGTACCAGAGGGTATGAGGAGGAAGTGAGTGACTCTGAGGAAATGCAGCTTGCCTCTTCTTCCTCATTATCCAGCTGTTGACAGGCTTTGCCCTCCATTTCCGGAGAAGGCAGCCTCCACCAGAGAGGCTGCATCACAATCAAATAGACTACTGTGCAGAGCCAGGTGTGGGTGGGCGGCTCCTTTCTGCCAGATCTTCTGGGATCTTCTGGGACAGACCACGGTACCAGCAGGGAGTGGCGCTTACCTGTTCCCCATTCACACCCAGCATGTTCCATCATTATGGTGCCTGGAGTAGGGATGCCTGCTTGAGAGGATTCTTCTGTCTTTGAAAAGGCTTTTAATTTTATCTTGTCAAAATGACAACTCCCTCAGGCCCCTTTTCCACTCTTCGTGGCATTTCTCTGAAGATCCCCAGCCTCGGCTCCTTACATTCCCCAGATGACCTAAGTCTGCTTATGTGTTGGGGTAGCTTGCTTTGCCCTCCCCCCCGGCCCACCCCTCTTCTGCTGGGCTGTGCTTCTTAAGTATGATGGCCACAAGCGTCCCAATATATGATATGTTTTTCAGCCCTCTTCTTTTCTTGGCCATTAAAACTTGGAGGATCAGAGTCTGTGTGGTAAAGTGACTGATTCCACTCAGCAGACAGGCAGCGTTGGGTTCGAAGCCCCCTGGTGATGGCAGAGGATGTGGGTTTTCAGTGCAGAACCCCTTACAGTACCTTACGGATTGCCTTAGCTGACTTTTATCTTCATTTCTTCCTTTCCAACCCCACATCCCAAGAAAAAGGTTTTTTAACCAGATTCTTCACAGAAGACATGATGGTTTCCATTCTCACAATTTTTAACATTTTCAAGCTGAGATTTCCATTGGGTGGGTTGTTAGATTTAAGGGCAATGTGTCCCTTTTCAGGTTTTCGAATGTTTAGAAAAGGATTCATCATATTTGGGCCGTATGAATAATCTTGACACTTGGGTTTCAGTAAAGCTGTGCAGAATGTAGGAAATATGTTTTAGCGCCAACAAAGAGGTGTTTAATTTTTGAGTATGCCTGTGTTCTTTGTGACAGGCAGCAGTGTTTTTCTCTTAAAAAGAGAGTGTACATATTTTACTACACATTAATTACGATCAGTAAATCTAAGTTTCCAAAGTAGGTAAATACTTAGGAGTTTGTTGTCAAACTTAATGCATTTATACATGTAAAGTTCTTAGAACAGTGTCTGTTACATAGTGAGCACTCAGTAAATATTACTTATTGCTATTATTATTTTTATTTGTTTATTTTGTACTTCTAAGGTATAATTTTGACATTAGATTTCGATTAATGAGACCAAGCAAAGTTTAGATAGAAAAACCACCCAGCTAATTCACTAGAAAGATATTTTAGTTATTTCCTTCTAGAGATGTTTCTGTCACAAAGAATAGAAATTTGGGCATAAGACAAATCCTGCCTACACCATTAGCCAGGGGACCCGTATGGAAATGGGGATGATAAAATATACATCTCAGAGTTGTAAGAATACAGAAGATCATGTATGTAATGTCCAAGAAGAGGTCATTGGTCAATAAGTATTCCTCTAGCAAAGTGGTTAAGAGCAAATGCAAAGTCTGGAGTAGAAGGCCCTGGGTTCAAAACCTGGTTCTCCCATTTGCTGCTAGGATGATCTTGGGCAAGTGACCTTACTTCTCTGTGCTAGCACTTTCTCATCTCTTATCTGATAATGGTAAAAAATCCACTGGAGTCCTTATTTAGATATGATAATAATAGTCTTTCTTGTCCAGGGTTGTTGTGAGAGCTCAGTTAACAGTCACACAGAAGTGCTATTACGGATGTGTTCACAGTTACTATTATTACTTTCAGGAGAATAACAAAGCAGTCATGCCGGAGGGAGGGATATACATCCCTGAGGGCCAGCAAGGGCCCCTGCTCCATTACCCTGTGCCATAAAGTAGAAGCGAATACAGGAAGTGGCCATGGCATCCTAAAGGACTAGGCTTACATTGGCCCTGATTTATGTAGGAAGGAAGTCATTCCAAACATCATTACTTCATGTGTCAAATTAGAGAGGTGCATACTGGGGCTGGAGCGTCCTTGGTGATGAAGAGGTTAGATCCACGGGCTCCAGAAGTTCTGTGTGATGGCTCTGTGGGAAATAGCCTGCTGCCCAAAAGATCTTTGGAGCCCGTGGGCAATTCGTAGGTAGCAGCGCACTGCTCTGATTGGGTGAGATTCTGGGACAAATAGTGTAGCCATGCCCCGGGTGATCTTACTGCATGAGACTAGAATATTCGGGTGGCAGAATAATTCTATTCAGCTGCATGCCCCCTCTCTCTGGAATAAAGAGCAGAAAAATGAAACCACTGATTTGTAAGGGGAAGTGAATAGCTCTCTGGGGACTCCCTGCTCATCCCGGGGAGCCAGAAGGGAGGTCCCCGACAGCTGATCAGTCTTGGCTGGTTCCTAACCTGGCTTGGAGCTAGAAGCTTCAACACCTCTCCTGTCTATCCCTCTTTTATTTCCTCCTCCCCTCCCACCAGCACTCTGAGAAGGTGATGGTTGAATGTGCTGTGGCTGTTGGTGTTTATCGCTAGCTTCTGGAAAGTCCCCCTCCTATTCCCCATGGTTTGCTGGGACAGCATGGAGGCAGGCTGGGAAGAGAGGGGGTTCCCAACGGCAGCTTGCTAACTCCTGCCATCTCTTCTCTCGCTTCCTGATCAATAAACCCCATTCTTTCTTCTTGTACCTCCCCCACATTTGTATTCTTGACAAGAAGATGAGAGCAGCTTTCTATCCCCACACAACGTCGGGGACATTTGGTATTATACATTATGAAAATTAGATTTACCCGATTTTAGAGATAGAGGACAACTTGAGGATCATCTTATTCCGTTCTCTTCTAAGAATAAACTTGAGATTTGGAGAAGTTAAGTGACTCGCTTTCTCAACTTGACCCTTGAAAATGTTTTCATCAGGAAACTGAGGTTCTCTGCTGCACTTGGATGGCAGTCAGGGATCGGATTGTCCTAATTCTGTCACCCAACTTGGACAAACCACTTAACTTCTCCAGAACCACGTTTCCTCATTTCAAATATAAGGGAAAAAAATTTTTTTTAGGGATTTTATTTATTTACCTGACAGAGAGAGAGAGCACAAGCAGGAGGAGCGGCAGAAGGAGAGCTAGAAGCAGGCTCCCCACTGAGCAGGGAGCCCGATGCGGGGCTCGATCCCAGGACCCTGGGATCATGACCTGAGCCGAAGGCAGACCCTTAACTCACTGAGCCAGTCAGGTGCCCTTCAAATATAAGGGAAATTTCTAAAGAGCTTAAAAGGACATTTCTGACATTCAGATTTTATAATTCTAAGTGCATGCTTTCAGGGATATTTGATATAGAAGGACTCACTAAAGAGATGATTGCAACTGTTCTAATAAGAGTATCTTTGTGTTTGGGATGCCTACCATGTTTATGGACTGTGGTCGGTGGGAATTGTGTAGCATACAGATGGTCTCTGTGAGGGATAGAGTTTGTATACCGATGATTCTACCAACAAGAACATAACTAGAGGTTCTCTGGGTTAACAGATCGTGGTATTTCTTACTGAGGGTAGGAGCACAAGAGCCCTCTTAGAATCGGTAGTTCTACTCGGGACGGATGGTCAGAGGTTGCATGCCAGTGATGTGGACTGAGATGGCTTAAAAAATAATCTAATGGTATATTAGTATTATTTGACTAGATCATCTGTTTCACAGAACTTTTTATTGAAAAGTAGTACAGACAGTGACTCACCTAGTCTAAGTTACCATGAATCTTATATCAGCAGAATCTGAATTGATGAGAAATAATTATGCTATCTTTGGGGTAGAACTTTTTTTCTTTAATTTTTACTTATTTAAGTAATCTCTACACCGAACTTGGGGCTCGAACTCATCACCCTGAGATCAAGGGTTACATGCTCATCTGACTGAGCCGGCCAGACACTCCCTGGCGTAGAACTTATTTGATAGTTTACAAACAGTGTTACGGACCAATCTACTTTTTACAGAGAAACTAAGAATGTGCCATGGCTGGTTCAAAAATGAAAACTCTAGGCATTTAATTAGTTTTGTCAATGACACGGCAGAACTAATTTGATGACTATATACTAAATGTTTGAAAGTCTAAATTGTGTAATTTTTTTGCACTATGTATGTATCGCCTTACAAGAAAACTAAAAATAATTCTGTCTGTTGTTGCCACCATATTAGTAATTGCCTCGTCTACACCAATTGGTAGAGCTCAGGTCTCCCCTTTGTAATAATTCTAGTACTTCTTTAAACATATCTTGGGATTAGCAGCTGTCAACAGTTAGAACTTGAAACAGATTCAGTTACAGGAGTGGAAGTTGAGCCAGACATTTAATGCCACTCTCACCAGGTGAAAGAGAGAAAAATGAAGAGAGAGAGAGGGAGAGACCATTATTTATGGGGTTATATGAACTTCAGGTCTGTTTTTATCATCAAGAGAGGTTGTACTTTAAAGGAGAAGAGACAGGGACTACGTTTCCACGAACTATGTTGGAGCTTGAAAGTGTGGGTTTATTTCTGAACTTTTGAACATTTAAAATTAAAAACTAGCTCTGAACTGTGTTCAAATCCTATTATAAAAATTCACTTTTATCATTTATGCATCTGTATGATATAGAAAAATATAGAGTTAAAAGAATAGACTTCAGTTCTATTTCAGAAAATGTTTAGAATTTGAATATTGAATATATTCCCAGTTCATACACAGCCGTCTTGTCTCTTATTTCCTCACATGGTGGGAGGGGGCAAGGGAGTACCCCGGGTCTCTTTATGAGGGCACTAATCCCATTCATAAGGGTTTCAGTCTCATGACCTAATCACCTCCCAAAGGCCCAACCTCCAAATACTATCACATTGGGAATTAGGAGTTCAACATTCAGTTTGTAGCAATGACTCCTTGGCCTTTGGCTTGGCCAATAAACTAGTAATGCTATTTACAGAGATAGAGTTTATGGGCAGCAAGAGAAGTTCTGGGAAGGGGGGAGGTGAGACTGAGTTAGTTTAAAATAACTAAACTGAGGGGTGCCTGGGTGGCTCAGCACGTTAAGCATCTGACTCTTGATTTCGGCTCGGGTCATGATCTCGGGGTTGTGGGATCAAGCCTTGTGTGGGGCTCCGGGCTCAGTGGGGAGTCTGCTTCTCTCCCTCTCCCTGAGCCCCTCCCCCTGCTTGCACGCACACACGCTCTCTCTCTAAAATAAGTAATAAATCTTTAAAAATGACTGCATTGAGGCTGAGGTAGCTCTAGGCTATCCAGATAGAAATATTGAATGGTCTGCCCTGATCTGGATCTCAGGAAGGAGGTTCAGTGGGAGACATTCACATGGGAATCATCAGGGTCTATGTGGTCGATGCCATTCTTGTGCAGCACTCAAGAGGATGGGTCGAGAATCAGGAGCCGACCCTCCCACGCCCACCTGTGACAAACAACTCAAGCTCAGTGACCTAGGTCCCAACGATGGCAATACTTGTAGTCTGTAACCGAGGCTGGGGTTGGAGATGAAGATCTTGCAATATGCCCGGAGTGCAGAAAGCTGCTAGCAGCCACAGCAGGACTCTTTGAATGTGGTTGTGGACACCCAAGCCATTAGGTGAGACTGTCCAAAGAAAGCAGGTGGAATGAGGAGAAGGGATGGAGTTAAACAGGGGGGAAAGCCATCCAAGAACCTGAAAAGAAGCAACCGCAAGGTAAGAGGAGAAACAGAAGATTTTCAAGCAGGAGGGAGTGGTCACCATTGAGAAATGCATCAGAAAGGACAAGGCAGTTAAGGACTAAAAAGCCCCCTGTGGGTTTCACAGCCAGAAGATGTGGATGACCTTAATGGGAGCAAGTTCAATGCATAGGCAGTGCATCTGGTCACAATCGAGATTGTTGATGGGCAGTAGGAAGTGAGCCAGTAAATGTAGAAGAAAGTTGTGTGGGGAAGGAAGAGTTGTGGCTCGGGAGGGTTGAGGTCAAGGGAAAAAGTCTTTTTTTTTTTTTCAGATGGGAGAGACTTCATTCATTTGTTTACAATGTTATTGAGCCTCTGTTTTGAGTCAGACGCTGCCAGGCACTGGGGACACAATGGTGAATCAGACAGATGCAGTGTATAGGTAGGTGCTCAGGGAGTACATGACAGAAGGAAGATCCGGTGAGCAGCTGAGGAAGGACGAGGCTTGAGATCCTGTAGACAGGTCAGCTCTGCGAAGAAGGGTTTCGTCCCCAGTGGAACAGGAAGGCATTAGGATGCATCAGATGTGGTTGTTGAAAATCACCCATAGAGGGGGAAGGCAGGTGAGAGAGTTTGGTCGACCGGAAGCAGCATCATCTATTGATGAGGAGAGGCAATGTGTGGGCGTGACGGCTTATAATACATGAATTGAATGAAACAATATGGTGATATTTGGAGCATAACTGGCACCAATTACATGTTAATGAAATTTGAATTCATGTTCAGCACCTCTGGACTATGTCAGGGAGAGGCTTTTAAAACTTAAGTAGTATCATAATTGAAAAGGTCAGTTGTTGAAAACTGGTCTGGTTCAGTGGACTATGATAATGGATAGATAGCTGCTTTTCTCTCAAGATTAGTTTTTGGAGGGAGAATCACCACTGCTGAATTTGAGTATCTTTAAAAAAATTCCTTAAGGGATACCTGGCTGGCTCAGTCCATAGAGCATGCAACTCTTGATATCGGGGTCATGAGTTCAAGCCCCACACTGGGCATAGAGATTACTTAAAAAAAAATTCCTTGAAATATGTGTTAATAGAACAGGATTTAAAGGTATCTGAGCAGGACGATATTGTTTTCTGTCCTGCCTGCTTCTGATGGCTCTACAAGGCTTACAGATGTTTCACAGGAGTTTCCCGGTGAGATCTTTGTAATCTGTAGTGAATGTGACAGTTATGGCATTTTCGGGTTTTATTTGAAGCACAGTTTCAAGAAGGCTCTTTCTAGGCCAGGCATCTTGTTTGAACGAAGATCCGTTTCTTCCCATGTTTGGGTTTCAGGCTTTTATAAAAGTTCCTCTGAAATAGTCACTCTTCAAAAGTAGCTATTGCTGTGATTTCATTAAATTCTCATGCCTTTGTTTTTCTCCCCCAGGATTCTGCCTCAGAAGCACATAAAATAGATTACTCGTTCTAAAACAGAAAACAGTGGCAACGTTTTGCTGAGTGTCCAGACCTTTCCCAAGATGGAACCAATAACATTCACAGCGAGGAAGCATCTGTTTCCTCACGAGGGCTCCGTGGACTTCAGCCTGCAGCTGGTGGGCTCCTTGCGTGTGCACTCTCTGACCACCATGCCGATGCTGCCCTGGGCCGTGGCTGAGGTGCGCAGGCTCAGTGGGCAGTCCTCCAAAAAGGAGCCTGGTGCCAGGCAAGTCCGGCTTTGTGTTTCCCCCTCTGGACTGAGATGTGACTCCGAGCCGGGGAAGAGTCAACAGTGGGATCCGCTGATATGTTCCAGCATCTTCGAGTGTAAGCCCCAGCATGCTCACAAACTGATTCACAACAGTCACGATCCAAGTTACTTTGCTTGTCTGATTAAGGACAACGCAGCCAGTCAGCAGAGTATCTGCTATGTGTTCAAAGCCGACGATCAAACAAAAGTAAGTGGAAGTGGGGATGAAAGCGATGGAGGTGTAGCGGGATGGCTTTCATTGCACTGGGGGTCAGGACATTGACTTTATGGATACTGGGATGAATTAGAGGATGCTGTGGTCATACATAGATCATTTCGCTGGGTTTTTTGGTTTATGGGGAGAGTTGTTTTTTTTTTTTTATAGTTTTGAAGAACATTTGACAACAGCTATTAGGAATTATAATTTTATGAGTTCAAAAATTCAACAGAGAAATCTGCCTCAACTTGTAAATAAGAGCTGAACTGTTAGGGTTCAGATCATTTAAGATGTGTGTTCTAAAGCAGTGCTTCTCAAACAGAAATGTGCACATGAATCACCTGGAGATCTTGTTAAAATACAAATTTGGGTCCAGGAGGTCTGGGACGGACCCTAAGACTACATTTCTAACAAGCTGCCAGGGTGAGGCTGATGCTGTTCCTTTGCAGATTGCAGTTTGGGTAGTAGAGTCCTACCTACATCAGTGAGCTTCACATCTTTGACCCTGTTAAAAAATATATATGTATTTAGAAGTTACATATGAATACTATTAGCCAATTTCCCAAGGTATCACAGTCACTTAGGCGAAGACTGTTGATAAGAATGGTGGATATGAATCCAAGTTTTGATACTTGCAGGTTTTGTGTGTGTGGATGCCAACTTTGTGTCAGATCTGATTAACTCGTTATTGTTATATCTCATGATGTGGCTGAGAAAGGTATCATATGAGAAATGGTAAAAGTATAGTCAGCTCTATGACTTTCCTGGGTATTGGTGCTTGCATTGTTGTTACGTTGTTTTGCGGTTCTGTGCAGGACCTGTTTAAAGTCACTTGTCCATTTTGTGAGGCTCAGTTTAGGTAAAATTGAAAACATAATCCCTACGGCCACATTCTCAACTGGGCCCATGTGAACTTTGATATAGCCTCCACTGCTGGCTAACCCCATGGGCTGAGGAATGCCCCTGCCAGGCCTAGCATCCCTCTGTGGCTGTCTGCCATGCACTGAGGGAGGAGGCCAGTGCCAATCATGTGGTAAATGTCAGTAAATGGAAATAGAAATGCTAATGTTTTTCTCTCCGTACCGCACTGTTTTGTTGGTTTTTTGTTTGTTTGTTCTGCACACCCTCCAGGGTGCAAGAACTTCATTTAGAAATTCATGCTCTTGGTGACCTAAGTAGGTTCTTAGAGATTCCCTTTTAAGCAAAAATGGTTCTTGGGCTCATTCATTCAGTGAGTGCTGCTTCAGATGCCATGCAAGAGGATATCAGTACAGGCTAGAAGGAAGGCAGAAGCAGTGGTAGGTAGATCGCCGTGTCCAGGTCATGACGGGAAGACAGAGAATGGAGCCTAACACACTGGCTCTAAGGAAGGTTTTCTTCAATGAAGCTTACAACCACTACTTTACCCACAGAACTGGGTATCTCCTTAGTCATAAATCATTTAATGTTATTATCCATGCGTCTCAAATAGATGGGACAGCATCCCAGTACAGAGGTTCTGAGGGACCAAATTCCAGTCCAGTCTGCCGCTTATAAACTGGTGGCCTCACGCAACTCTGAGCCCATTGTCTCATCTGTAAAATGGGGATAACTAGCATGTCTATCTCGTAATGTTGCCAGGGGGACCAAATGAGCTAGAACGACACCTTAGGAAGCACTGACAGCCATAAAAAAATCTTCATTAAAGGAAGTTTTACTGGAAGCAGATGAAATGCTAATTTCACTTTAAGTCTAAGGTAACAGGAAAAAGGAGGCCAAGATGAGTGTCTTCAGCTCCCAAGATCCTGGTCATCCTTGAGCAACATTTTTATAAACTAGATACTTTAAAAACTGCATAAATAAACTTAATGGTTCCTATTATTTGGGCAAATTCCAGAATGTAAATGAAAGGACTGAACAGCCTGTACTCCAGGCCTGCTCTATATAAGGACTGAATTTCTTTGGGGAGAGTCTTTGTGTGGAATAGTTGTCCAGCACTTTACACTTTTGACTCTTTCCCAAAATTTTTTACAGCCGTCTGAGAACAGGCTCCTGGCCAGTCATCCAGATGCCTAACAGGAAAAAGAGATTTATAACTAAATTCTGTAACTGGAGCTCCCAGTGTTGCTGAAAGTAGACAACTGGCCTTACTCTGCGTTCTGAAAAGCCATGGTAGAAATATGAATTAGGTCTTGAGTTATTTTTGGCTTGCATACAATTCTTCCAAGCACAAATTGCCAGTACTCGGAGTAATACATTGCTGTCATCCTGCTCCTTGTTTAAAAGAGTAATCTGTAGCAGAGTTACCTCAATCAGTGATTCGGTTTTGTTGGAAACTGAATGGTAAACCAAATTGGCCCCGATTCTCCATCGGGCATCATAGCTTTGATGTTCTTGGGACATCTCTGGCACCGTATCTCATGGTAGCGGATTATCTGCTGATGGAGCATGTTAACCTATGTCATCATTTCTCGTGATTATTTGAAACATTTGCTCAGTGAAATCATTCTCCAGATTAAGGCCTCTCCTAAATAGATGAGGTCACTTTCGGTGGTGCTTGCCAGAGGAGATATATGCATTTACTGCCAGGGTTAGAAGCACAAAACTACTACTTGAGAGGAAACCCTTAAATAGTATATAAATTAACTTGCTGAAAATATCTAGGGAGAAGAGGCATATAGAGGAATAATTTTTAGAACCCACGATGAGACTGTGTTTCCCATTGTATGTTCCATAGAATACATTCAAGGTGTTCCATAGAGAAAGGCTTCCACGATCAAAATGCATTAGGTCAGCATCTCCAACTTTTTGACGTGAGGATCCCTTTTTAGTCTTAAAAATTATTGAGGATCCCAAAGAGCATGGAGGTGGGTTATATTTATTAATAATTACTGTACTAGAAATTAAAACAGAAATTATGAAGGTACTAATTTCTTCATTTGTTAAAAAACAAAAGTAATATGCCCCTTATGTGTTAGCATAAGGAATATTTTTGTGAAAAATAACTATATATTTTCCAAAAATATTTAATGATAAGAGTGACATAGTTTTACTTCTTGGTTTTTTGTTTGCTTGTTTTTTCACATCTTTTTTTATCTGGATTAATAGACAACTACTACTGGATTCTCCACTGCTTCTTCATTCATTCTGTCATGATATGTTATTTTGGTTGAGTATATGAAGAAAACTTGTCCTCACACAGCTATGTGGTAGGAAAATGGAGAAACATTTTATAGCCTTTTTAGAAAATTGTGGATATTTTTTTACTACTATACCAAAACTTGACAAGTGGTAGTTGCTTAAAGGCTTGTTGCAATATGAAATTTGAAATTGTATCAAAGCGCTCTTGCACTTTGTTATATTAAAATCCATTGATCTGGGGTACCTGGATGGCTCAGTTGTTAAACATCTGCCTTTGGCTCAGGTCATGATCCCGGAGTCCTGGGGTCTAGCCCCGCATCTGGCTCCCTGCTCAGCAGGAGGCCTGCTTCTCCCTCTCCCACTCCCCCTGCTTGTGTTTCCTCTCTCCCTGTCTCTCTCTGTCAAATAAATGAATAAAGTCTTTTAAGAAGAAAATAAAAAATAAATAAAATCCATTGATCTGTCATGCATTTTTAAGAATCTTTTAAGCACGTATGACTGTGTAACATCATGCATTGATTATTCGGAAGATATTGGTTCACTGAGTTATATAGTCCACACTCTGAGAACCACGGTTTTAGAGAAGCTGTCTTTTCTATTTCACTCTTGAGTTGTACACTAGTCCATGAAATCCCCAAATTTATTGGGCCATAGATTACAGTTTTCTCATAACATCCAAGAACATCCCTCAGAACACATGTGAACACAGTGGGATAAGGTTCTGGGTTGAAGTGTAGTTTTGAGTTTGGGTCCATGGTAGGAAGTGAAGACATCCATCCTGGAAAACAGATGGTTGCATGAGTGACCCTGACTAGATCTTTCCCCCATCATATCACAAAGAAATCAGGAGTTCTGCCCAGACTCAGCCCTTGAAAAATAGTCTAGTTCTTTCCTCCTCCAGTTAGTTCTTCAGCTTTGTCTATTCTATGAAAATCTGTACTCAGAAGAACATCAGATTTGCCACTCACTTGAGTTTTACTTGAGATCATTCATAAGAATACTTCTGATTCTATCCTTTTCTTTATTTACCGAGGAAAAAACTCTGCTTCCTTGAAAGGGAGTTTCCATCACTGAGTTGCAGGTGGTGTAAGTGCTGGGGCTTCTGACGTTGTCTGTTGCTGTTTTGTGTCAATAGGAAGAAACAATGGATTTTGAAAGGGGAGTGGAGGGTATTATTAAGATGGTAGTAAATGGAGAAGTGTAGGTTGGTGAGCAGAGAGGGAACAGTAGGTGCGGGACCCCAGGGTAAGTCAGAGATTGGGTACATGAGAGCAGTTTTACTAAGTGCTCATTGTTTTTTAACTGATCTTCCTTTTCTACTTGAAATATGTCCTGGCTTTTCAAACACTGGTTTTGACTCTCTTCAGATTCTGATCTTCCAGATGCTGTGTCCGGTCTGGGCACAGTGTGGATATTTCATAATTGTGGTGGGACAGATGTCATTAATGTGGGAGTGCTCGTGGGCTTCCCTTTCTCCATCAGAGAATCTGGTATTTTCTAGAATCTTTTTTTTTTAATATTGTGAAATTTTTATTTTATATTTTCTAAATTTAAATGTTTTATTTACAAATTTTTTTAGGGGTCCTGGGAGGCTCAGATGATTAAGCGTCTGCCTTAGGCTCAGATCATGATCTCAGGGTCCTGGGATCGAGCCCCGCATCAGGCTCCCTGCTTGGCGGGGAGCCTGCTTCTTCCTCTCCCTCTACTGTTCCCCCTGCTTGTGCTCTCTCACTCTCTCTGTCAAATAAATAAATAAAATCTTTAAAAAAAAATAAAAATTTTTTAAATTAAAAATTTTATATTTTCTAAACTTGAAAGTCAAAAATCAGGAGTATTCAAAGATTTGTAACTGGATTAATACTGACCATGGTTGACAGAAAAACAATATTCTGTTGCCTATGTAACCAAAGGGACAATAAAATATTTTAAGATAAACCCAGAGGACAACATGATTTTAAGGAAACAGCACATTCACAAGGAAGAAAAAGTTTTCTTTAACAGCTAAGGACATGATAAAGTCAAATAAAAAACAACCAATTATGCTGAAAAGATATAAAACCTCTGATAATGGACACACTATATAGAAGATAATGACTTTTTACTAGCCTTTGTTGACTCTAAGACAAATTTAACATTTTTTTTTTTTTAAAGATTTTTTTTTTTTTTATTTATTTGACAGAGAGAGATACAGCGAGAGAGGGAACACAAGCAGCGGGAGTGGGAGAGGGAGAAGCAGGCTCCCCGCCGAGCAGGGAGCCCGATGCGGGGCTCGATCCCAGGACCCTGGGACCATGACCTGAGCCGAAGGCAGACGCTTAACGACTGAGCCACCCAGGCGCCCCGACAAATTTAACATTTTATTTTATTTTAGTTATCATTATTTTTTTAAAGATTTTATTTATTTATTTGACAGAGAGACACAGCGACAGAGGGAACACAAGCAGGGGGAGTGGGAGAGGGAGAAGTAGGCCTCCTGCCAAGCAGGGAGCCTGATGCGGGGCTCGATCCCAGGACCCTGGGATCATGATCTGAGCTGAAGGCAGATGCCTAACGATTGAGCCACCCAGGCGCCCCAAATTTAACATTTTAACAGAGAAAAAGCATTAATGTGATTCTTATGTGAATACAATAATTTACAGTAAAAATTTTAAACTCCTTTCTTAAACAAATAGTTATATTTGTCATTATTGTTCCTGGTATAATTTCACCCATCCATATTAATTATAATTTTTCACCAAAGTAATAACTTCTATTCATAGAAAAAACTGAGTGGCAAAAAAGTAAAAACTGTCATATACAAGTGTGCTAGCAGACTAGCAAAGCTTATAAATACACGTAACACATCTTTTTTTGTTGTTTTTTAAAAAATTTCTTTTTTTTATTTTAAATTCAGTTAATTAACATATAATGTATTCTCGGTTTCAGAGGTAGAGCTCAGTGATTCATCAGTCTTATATAATACCCAGTGCTCATTACATCAGGTTCCCTCTTTAATGTCCATTTTAATAGCCTTATTCTTCACTCTTCCAAAGAGGAAGCATCATTTCTTACTGGGAGAGTGGCTAAGTTGATCTCCATAATAAAGTGCTAAAAGTTTCCTGACGAAGAGGAGGGGGGAAAGTGTGGGAAAGGAGCCCAGGGTCAGGGGTAGAGTAACTGCATAAACTTACAGTAGAGGTAGACCTCTAGAAAGAAGTCTGCATATAGAAGAGGACTTTATTAAATATTGCTGAGGAAGATGCATTTGAGAGGTGGTCAGTGTCCTTTGAGGGAATGGGTTTCCTTTTCGATGATTTTTGGCATCTAAACTGCATTTCTTGAATGTGACACATATCTGGAACTGAACCTGGTGAGCTCCCTTACCACAAATTTTTTTTTAATTTAATTTTATTATGTTATTACTATGAGTCCATGATTCATTGTTTGCGTATAACACCCAGTGCTCCATGCAGTACGTGCCCTCTTTAATACCCATCACCAGGCTCACCCATCCCTCCACCCCCCTCCCCTCTAGAACTCTCAGTTTGTTTCTCAGAGTCCTTACCACAAATTTTAAGAGTACTTAACTATTTGTAGACTTAACTTCAGAGCAATAAATATTTCCCTTTAAAATTTCCAGTGAAGAACCAGTGTATTCTGTGAGGACGTTGGCCTTCTCAGTAACCCCTAGGTTTTAGAGCTCCCTCACCCAGCCTCTCTGGATTAGGTTACATATTCAATGAAGGAAGTGGTCTTAATTTGTTTTCCTGTGATTACCAGGACTAAGACTTCAAATCCCTATCTAAAACGCCAGAGGGGGGTGGGGGGATGGGTTAGCCTGGTGATGGGTATTAAAGAGGGCACGTATTGAATGGAGCACTGGGTGTTATATGCAGACAATGAATCATGGAACACTACATCAAAAACTAATGATGTAATGTATGGTGATTAACATAACATAATAATAATATAAAAAAGCCAGAGTTTGCTTTAGCTTAGTCTTATGATTTAATTTTAATTTTTTTTGGAATTTGATTTTTGATTGTAGCTTTGTTTTGGTTGCATTTTACCAATTACTGATTTGTCTTCCTAATTCCCCATCTGCCTGGGGTTTTACATTTGTCTCTTAAACTATGTACCGCTTATTTCAGGATTTTCCATAGTCTGGCTCCCATTGCGTCTCTAGCTTGGCTGTTGTATTTGCCGGCTCATTACTTTCTTTCTTTGCTAGAGTGAGGTTGGAAATTACAGCACTGAGCTCGAGCGTTTTGTTCCTGAGGGTGATGATTCTGAGGAATATAGGATTACTTTTCAGATGTTCTTATTGGTTGCCCTTCTGCATTTGGTTTTCACATTCAGACGTTAGTCTCTTTTTGTTACTCGGGGGGATGGTTCTGAGAAGGTTTTGTTGTGTATATTTTGGAGGACTTTTTGATCTGTGTTCCATTCCTGCCACGCATCTTTGATCCTGTTCTGGTTTATTATGTAAGGTTTCATTTGGGGTCCCACTCCGCAGCTATGACTCAGTGCACGGTTGCCTGGAACAGTGTATCAGTGTCAGCTAATCAACACTTGACCGTCTGTCATGCCAGACAGAAGTCGGTTGCTGGGTGCAAAGGTTGGCAGGGATTCTTTTTCATCTATAAAAAGAATGTCCCGGACTGCATGAACTCCGAAGTATTTGTTGGAGGATTTGGGTTTGTGACACGGGATTGATTACATAATTTATTTTTGACTTTGAAAAATGAGTCTGAGGGCTTCAGAAAGCATCCACCTTGTGAGAGATGCTTAATTTTTAAAAAGTCCTTGTTTTTTAATACATACCACTTTGTATAGCTTTGCATTTTTCACCAAATGCTGTGTTTGTAATTATTTTTTAATAAAAGTCTGTTCCTAATAATAGAGTTTACAAGTATTTTGAACCTAAAGTTGACTTGTATCTTAAAAGGATTTATTTATAGCCTAGACCTTTACCATCCAGTGCAGTAATCAGTAGCCCGATGTGACAATTGAGCACTTGCAATGGGGCTAGTCTGAGTTGAAATGTGCCGTAAATGTCAAAACACAGTAGATTGCAACGACTTCATTTGAAAAAAAAAGAACTTAAAATATCTCAGTAATTTTCTGTATTGGTTACATGTTGAAATGATAATATTTTGGATATATTGAGTTAAATAAAATCTAACACTAGAATTAATTTCACCTGCTTATTTTACTTTCTTTGATAAGCCTACTAGAAAATTTAAAATTACATATATAGCTTATACCCTCTCTACTAGTCAGCACTGGACTAGGCTAGCTACCCAGAAGTATTTCCAGAAATAATCAGAACATTCATCTCAGAGTGACTCCAGTTTTCCCTTTTCTTTGCTGCCTTCTATTTGTTAATGATAGAATTTTGCTCAAAGTTCTTCTGAAAAGGTCACATTCAAAACTACATCCTATTTTTAACTCTAGGTATGTATTGAGATGGACGAGAACCCTGTGAGCTGCTAGTTTGGGATACACTGAAAGAGATAAATCTCTCCTTTCTACTTTTTCTTTTTTTTTTTTTTTTTTAAGATTTTTTATTTGAGAGAGAGACAGAGCACAAGCAGGGAGAGGGTCAGAGGCAGAGGGAGAGGGACAAGCAGACTCCCCACTGAGCTGGGCGCTCAATCCCAGGATCCTGAGCCCCTCAACACGGGGCTCCATCCCAGGACCCTGAGCTCATGACCTGAGCCGAAGTCAGACGCTTAACCAACTGAGCCACCCAGGCGCCCCTCTTCTTTTTTTTAAGTTCATTTCCACCCTTTGGATGCTTAGGCATCTGCCCCACTAATGGTTGCCTGGGAGCCTGAGCCAATAGGCCAGGCCAAGTGCAGAGCTGGCCTGGCTCTGAGAGCCTTAGAAGAAGCTGGATGGGGCGCCTGGGTGGCTCAGTTGGTTAAGCGACTGCCTTCAGCTCAGGTCATGATCCCAGGGTCCTGGGATCGAGTCCCGCATCGGGCTCCCTGCTCTGCGGGGAGCCTGCTTCTCCCTCTCCCATTCCCCCTGCTTGTGTTCCCTCTCTCGCTGTGTCTCTCTCTGTCAAATAAATAAATAAAATCTTTAAAAAAAAAAAAAAAGAAGAAGAAGCTGGATGGCAGGTGGGGCTTTGGGGAGGAGCTGATTCAGGACGCCAGAGAAGAGGTGGCCTTGAGTGGTGTGATCACTGATGTTGGACTCTGTGTCTGACTGAGCACTTCACATCTGACTGCATGACAGCTGGTCCTGCAGAGATGCTTTCTTAGTTGCCTTAGTTCTGGGCAGTGTGTCAGAAGCCATGATTTCTTGTGGTCGAGTGATATGGTATTTGAAATGTTGCAGATTCAACATTAATGCATGCACTGGAATGTTACCAATATGTCATGACCTTGGCTGGGTGCTCTGGTACAAAATCAAATAAGATAAGATTGCCTACTCAAGAGGTATAATGATGTTTTTATATTCTGGATGCTGTACTGCCAGGAATTAGCAACATCTGTAAGTTATAGAAGAGAAAATTTGGGAGAATGGGAGGAGGTCTAGTGTAAGTGCCTGCAGTTATTTGAAAAGCTGCCATGTTTGTACAAAAAAGAAATAGACACATTATGAATTGCTCTGGAGGGCAAAGTAGGAACAGTAGAAACTTGTAGAGACAGCTCTTTGGCCCTTCCTAGCAATGATAGACAACTAAGTATTAAAGAGTCTGTATTGAACAATGGATGTGGATGGATTTTGTCCCAAGGAGATTTCACCTGGCAAGTCATCTTCCTCCTATTTCTACACTTCCCACTTACAAGGAAAGTATCACCTGACAATGTTCCCCTTTTGTTTCAGACAACTGACCTACTCCTAAATCTATTTTACATTGAAGTGAAGTTGTTCCCTCTAATGTCTAGCTGTGTTTCATAGCTCTATCTTCTGGAAGGACCCTGAGTAAGTGTATATTCCGTGGGACATTTGAATGGGTATTAAAGACGCACTAGGGGTTTTCCAGGCCGATGAGTTGGGTACAGATTGAATAGACATTCTAGATAGAGGATTGAGGGTGTGCCAAGCCCTAGCAGGACAAGAGAATGCGGAGGTGCCCAGTGCGGCCAGGGTTGCTGTGATTAGAGTTTTGCAAATTGCATGGTCTGAGATGAGACTGGGAGGAAAGGCTGGGGACAGATTTTATGGGGCTTTATAAGCCTTACTAAAGGGGTTGGATATTCTTAAGAAGGTTGCTATTTAGAGGCATTGATCAGGGAAAGTGAAATAACTGAACTTGTTTTTAGATTTTGGAGTGGAGGATGGAATAGTGGAATGAGAGACAGATGAGGCAGACCAGCTAGGAGGCTATTGCAGTAGTGAGTGTAAAAGCTCAAGAAGCGTCTTGATCCAGGGATGCCTGGCTGGCTCAGTCGGCAGAGCATGCAACTCTTGACCGCAGGGTCTTGAGTTCAAGCCCCACATTGAGTGTAGAGATTACATAAATAAATAGAAATAGATAGGTAGATAGTGTCTTGATCCATAAGTATGATGTGAAATAGCTTATTCTCATGGAACCAAGTTGATGTCTTCAATCTCTTTTACCTCTGGATAAATTAATAGTTTAATTTAACACTTTGTTGGTCTCTAATGGAAGAGAAAGTCAGTCATATTCTGATTTGCTGTCCTATTGATGCTGACCTACTTGGTTCCTAAGGAATGATATGAAAAATAACATAGAAGTAAAATTCCTAATCTGGTTCTGCTTGGTCTTCTAAAAATATTTATTCTGGCATCTCCCATCTTAAAAACAAACCCTCCACTGACCCCATATCCCATTCCGAGCTCCCTCAAGTTACTGGCCCAGCTTTCTGCTCTGTTTTATTTTAAGAGTTGCTCTGGTGGCTACCTTCACTTTCACTCACCCATTTTCTCCTAGGCTTACGAACTGGCCTTCTGTCCTGATCATTCCAGTAAAAAGGCTCGTATCATGTCACCAGCCACTGAGATCTGGTGATTCCTTCTCTGCTTCTCTCATCCAATTTCTCAGTAGCTTTTGGCATAGTTGGCAACGCGGTGTTTCTTCTATCTTGAAACACTCTCTTCTCTTGGCTTTTGAAGAACCATTCCCTCCTGTTTTCTCTTTTACTTCAGTAGTGGTTTCCACCCAAACCCCTTTGTTTGTGCTTCCTCTTCTTCTCAATTCTGAGTTTTATGTCCCCCAAGACCCAGTCTCCTACATTTCTCTTCTCGACCCTCTTTCCAGATGACCTTGCCCAGTCTCATAGTGTTAAATACCACCTGTTTGATGGTGACTCCCCAAAGTGAATCTATTTCTTCAGACTCGCCGATGAGTTCCAGACTTGTCTATCCAGGTGTCAACTGGACTTGTCTACTTGGCTGTTACATAGGCATCTCAAACTCAACCTGGTTAAAAAAGAACCCTTGAATTTACTCCCCACCAGTCTGTTGCTTCTCCAGTCCTCGGCAGCTCCAAAGTGGCAATGAGGGTTGCTCCAGCTGAAATCTAGGCATTGTCTTTGATTTCTCTCTTTTCTTCACATTCTCATTCAAATTATTCAGGATCCATTCCAGATCTGGCACTTCTCTGATTCTGTTGCTAACCCTGAGCCCGAGGCTTTGTCATCTCTCATCTGGACTGCTACAATACTTCCTAATTACTCTCCCTGTTTCCATTCTTGCTTCTTCTCTCCACCTGCCAATCATCCAGAGAGAACCTGGAAGCATTTTTAGAAAACCTATAAATTCATGACACTCCCCTGCCTAAAACCTCTCTTGTAACTTTCCCCTGTATAACTTTCCCCTCTATGAAATCCTGGATCCTTGCTGGGGCTTACCATGTGGACCTTGTTCCGCACACCCTTCCAGGGCTGTCTGGACCCCAGCCACCCTGGTGTTTATATTCCTAAAACATGACAGCCTCGTTCTTCACACAGGGACTTTGCATTTGTCATTGTTCGTGCCTGGGAGACTGCTACTTCCTTAGACCATTTTGGAGTTGCATTAAACCTTATCCTCTGGGCACCCTGTTAAAAGTACCTCCAACCAATTATTATCACTTCATCTGGTTTTAATGTCTTCATAATACTAGTATCTGAAATTATCTTGTTTGTTGCCCTGCTTCCTTGTTTACCATTGGCACACCTGCCTAAACTCCAAGAGAACAGGGCCCTTGACTTTCTTGTTCATTGCCAGACCTGGGCACCCAGGACAGTGCCTGGCACATAGCGGGGACTTCATGAATGAATGAATGGGTGAATGTTACCTTTTTTGTGGTCATTCTTGGAGATGTGCTTCTCCTTTCTGTTTTTGATTTTTTTGACCCTATCTCATCTGGAAGGCCCAATGAAGCCTATTCATTTATTTTCCTGTTTTGCTTTTCCTTCCTCATCAGGACAGATTTCTCTTGTTCAGTCAGGATTTTATTCTTAGATACCATCCATCTCTCCCCATCCCTCCTGAGCTGCTTCTCTCTTGGTCTTTGTTCATAACATGACATTCATTGGCTCTGAGCTCTTTGAAATCTGTACAGTTCTCTTCCTTGCTTTTTATGAACTCAAAAATTTTTTGGCATTTACTGGGGACAACTGTGGGAGAGATTTCATGAATATTGAGCGGTCTACTATTGAGAAACTCTTGTATGTAAGTTAAATCCTTTTAGCAGCGACTTGAGCCCATTTTTGTTGGCGTCAGTCTTTTGTCTTCCAAAATAAATAGCTTTTCTGATTATAGAGGCATTTATGTTGAATGTAAAAAAAAATTAGTACACAAGTGTTAAAATTTAAAGTTCCCTCTGAATCCCACCTCCTAGAGAGAAGCTAACAAATTGGTGTATATTCTTGTAGATATTCTTTTATTACATAAACAAATGTTTCCATATGGAACCAATTCATATATTTATTTCTACCATTTCTTTTTAAACTCTGTGCTCTCTACGTATATATAATAGAAATAAACACACACGTAGATATAGTAGTGAATATAGCTATATCTTAGATACTTCTCGTGGTAGTAGAAGTGCATCTTTTGGGTGATTGCACAGTTGTATGCAGCAGGGAGAAAGGAGGGGCTAGTTTCATAACTGTGGCAGAACTGCTCTTGGGTGATAGCATCATCTTTGTTTAGCTTTGATGAGCCATTTTCATTATGAAAAGAGAACATAACCAGGATGGGCTGCAAGTGACTCAGAGATGTCTAATCTGCTTAGCATAAGAAACAAACAAGATTTGGGAGCAACAAAAGCAAAAATAAGCAGTTGGGACCACATAAAACTAAAAAGCTTCTGCACAGGGTGGGGGTGGGAGAAAAAATAAAATGCTTCTGCACAGGGGCGCCTGGGTGGCTCAATCGTTAAGCGTCTGCCTTCGGCTCAGGTCATGATCCCACTGGAATCGAGCCCCGCATTGGGCTCCCTGCTCAGCAGGAAGCCTGCTTCTCCCTCTCCCACTCCCCCTGCTTGTGTTCCCTCTCTCACTCTCTCTCTGTCAAATAAATAAAATCTTAAAAAAAAAAAAAGGCTTCTGCACAACAAAATGAAAACCTGTGGAGTGGGAGAAGATATTTGCAAATCATGTATCTGATACGGGGTGAATATCTAGAATATATAATGAACTGATAAACTCAACAGCAAAAAACCAATTGGATTAAAAAATGGGCAGAATAACTGAATAGATATTTGTCCAAAGAAGTCATACAAATGGCCAACAGGTGCATAAGAAAGTACTCAACATAACTCATAATCAGGGAGATACAGATCAGAACCACGATGTCACTGCTGCACCTAATAGAATGGCTGTCATCAAAAAACAAGAGATAACAAGTGTCAGCGAGGATGTGGAGAAAAGGGAGCCCTTGTGCACTGTTGATGGGAATGTACATTGGTGCAGCCACTATGGAAAACAGTATGGAGGTTCACCACCAAATTAAAAATAGAAATACCGTAGGATCCAGCTATTCCACTTCTGGGTGTATATACAAAGGAAATAAAAACCAGATGTCAAAGAGATGTCTGCACTTCCATGTTCATTACAATATTATTCACAATAGCCAAGGCATGGAAGCAACCTAGGTCTCCATCGATGGGTAAATGGATAAAGAAGTGGTGGCATATACACAGTGGAATACTATGCAGCTGTGACAAAGAAGGAAATTCTGCCGTTTGTGACAATATGGGTTGACCTTGAGTGCATGATGCTAAGTGAAATAAGTCAGACAGAGAAAGACAAATACTGTATGATCTTACTTATATATAGAATCTAAAAAAGCTAAAATCATAGAAACAGAGTAGAATGGTGGAGGAAATGGGGAGATATTGGTCAAAGAATACAAACTTCCAGTTATTTTTTAAATTTATTTATTTATTTTTTTTAGAGAAAGAGAGAGAGCAGGGGGTGGGCAGAGGGAGAGGGAGGGAGGGAGAGAGAGAATTTTAAGCAGGCTCCATGCGCAGCACAGAGCCAGTGCAGGACTCGATCTCACAACCCTGAGATCATAACCTGAGCTGAAATCGAGAGTCGGACGCTTAACCAACTGAGTCATCCAGGCGCCCCTGAACTTCCAATTATAAGGAAAATAAGCCCTAGGGATCTAATGTACAAAATAGTGATTATAGTTAATAATACCATATTATATACTTGAAAGTTTCGAACAGAGTAGAACTTAAATGTTCTCACCCCCAGAAAGAAATGGTAATCATCTGATGAGACGGAGGTGTTAGCTAATGGGATGCTGTGCTTAGCTACGGTGGTAACGATTTTGCGATACATACGTGTATCAAATCAGTACCTTGTACACCTTACACTCACACAATGTCAACTGTTAGTTACATCTCAATAATGCTGTAAAAAAGATACACAAGAACAATGAAAAAAATAAAATGAAATGAAAAAAAGACAAGAAAAGAACCACAAAGAATTTGGAGAAAGTCAGGCCTCAACATTGAGAATGGGAAATGGAGGCCAAAGTGAAATTTGTATTCTCATTGGCAGAATTGGGGAAATGGCCAAGGTCTTCTAAGAACAGGAGGTCAGATATTAGTTTTTAGTTAGCTGCGGTGGTATATTATGTTGCAGTAAGATATCTCACTCTCTCTCGCTGTGGCCTCTGCTTGCCTATAACCCCAGATAGCTATTATAGCCTACAACACAGAAGAGGTTGTGTGAGTGCCATTTGGGTAAATCAAAGAAAAGGGGCTATGTAGTCTGTCTGCACACAGTAAACAGGGAAAGGATGAGTAATAAGAGTGATAAGAGGCAGGGATGCCTGGGTGGCTCAGTTGGTTAAGCATTTGCCTTCGGCTCGGGTCATGATCCTGGGGTCCTGTGATCTAGTCCTGCACTGGGTTCCACACTCAGCAAGGGGTCTGCTTGAGGATCCTTTCTCTCCTTCTCCCCCTGACCCTCCCCCCATGCTCACTGGCTCTCTCTCTCTCAAACAAACAAATAGTGATAGCAGGCAGGACAGGAATGAAAGCTGTGGTTGCTATAGGGTCTGGAAACTGGAACACGGGGACTAGGAGGAGCTGTGGACTCTCAAGAATCCCTGGAGAGTTTGGGATAGATGCTGGCCTTCTCTTTCCCCACGAAAAGAGATTTTGATCCAATTCTTTAATCTCTCAAATAACAGAATGATCCCTGCTGCTTATCTGGTCTCTATATGGATGTACCATATTGTAGCCAGCCCTTATGAACAGTCATTTTGATTTTCCCTATTTTTCTCTCTTCGCGATAGTTTTTTTCTGCAACAAAGATCTTGTGTAGCTTTGTGTCTGCTTCTAAGCAGAAATAGTTAATTCATAAAGATTAACAGAAACAATAATGCCTCTCTCAAAAAAAAAAGACTAAAAAAGTATTTTGATGATCCCCTTTGCAGCAGGCCTGGCTTGGAGCGGTTAGTTGCCCTGCGCTACATCCATGATGTTAAATTTCAAACCAGAGATTACATTTTAATTACGATGGCATGCCTTGATGAGATTCAGAGCTTTGAAAAACAACTGGAGACAAATTGCATCTGCAAGTGAATAAATGTCACATCCATGCGATTTCCATTCTCAAAGGGTGATTTATAATGCTTGGACTTCTAAAATCTGTTCTTGCCTTTCTCCTTCCACGATATTATGGATTTTCTCAGGACTGCTTATAATAGAAGAGGTCACTACCATTGATTTTTACAGTGAAGAGAAGATAAAGCTATACTGTGCTTTATGAAGCAAATAAAATTACACTAAGTAAGATTTTATATTTTTCTTTCTTGGCTTTAATATTTTAAATAGTGACTAAACCAATGTCATCATGGAGCATTTCTGGCGTTTTCTTTGTAAGGCTAGCCTACAATTTTTGATCAGTATCCAAAACCCAGATATACAAATGTACACTTTATCTGTCAACTAATTATAAAGGATGCTTTTATTTTTATAAGTATACAACATATGCTATTTTAAAATTTCTTATTATATTCTTGTATATATAACATTTTAAAAATGTTAATTAGTATAATTCAACATAATTGTTGAATAGCTTTTCCCTTATGGTTTTAGTTGATATTTTATTTGTAAGAAAATACCAAAACAGGGAGAAAAGATGTGAACAAAAATGAGTCCTATCTGGAGGCTTGAAGACCTATCCCCACCACACGCGTAACCTTTTTTTTAAATGAGAAATGTGCATCTTGGAAATAAAAGGTTCAAAAGAAGAATAGACCAAAGAATTTTAGGGTCATCAATTTTAATTTGAACAGTTTCTGTGCAGTTAACTATACTGAAAAAGAACATCTACTCCTATTTAAGACTCAGAATGTGATCACTGGTTAAAAAAATGCATGTGCATATTTCTGGAAATAAATACTCTAATGTAAATTCAGAATCTGCTATATCATCTGTTTCATAGTTTAGATATGTGAACTTCCCCTTCTTTTGACTTTGTCAGTGCTGAGTGATTACATTCAATTATCTATACTGACTCTTAAAGATTAACAAATTACTTGCATCACAAGCAGAATGTTCTTATTTAGCCGCACTACGGCTGGTGAGGATTGTTTTCATTCAGTAAACATTAACTGAACTTGTACTATGTGCCGGACACTGTGCTAGGCCTAAGGGGTACAGCCCGGCAAACTGCCCAGGCCCTTGAGGGACTCAGAGTCCGGGGGCTGTGAAGGCCGGGCAGAGGTTTGAAGGACACAGACGGATGCTTCGAAATAATCTGGTAAGAGGTAGTGGGGATCAGTTGTACCACTAGATGAGCTGTCCTCCACCTGGGGATTCCAGGAAGCTGTCTTGAAGAAGATGATGTACAAGCTGAATCTTTATTTTATTTTATCTTTTTTAAAGATTGTATTTACTTATTTGACAGAGAGAGACATAGGGAGAGAGGGAACACAAGCAGGGGGAGTGGGAGAGGCAGAAGCAGGCTCCCCTCTGGGCAGGGAGCCCGATGCGGGGCTCAATCCCAGGACCCTGGGATCATGACCTGAGCTGAAGGCAGATGCTCAACGACTGAGCCACCCAGGTGCCCCTAAGCTGAATCTTTAAAGAGGAATGAGAACCAGGTGAAGATATAAGGCATAGAGCCATGGAAAGTGTGAGGTGGGGGTCGCCAAAAAGAGGAGGGAGGATGAGTGAGTAGGTTCCTGGCCTTAGTGGCTGGCTGGATTAGGGGGAAGACCTTAATAAGGGAAAAGGAGTTAATGACTTCCATTTGGGGCTTGTGGGGTGTTGGAGTTGTTTGAGGGACATCCCATGGGCTGAAGCTCAGCTGAGTGGTCAGGGCTGGAGATACATTAATGGAGTCTGTGCATGATAGTCAAAACTATGAGAGTGGTTGACAACAGCCATGGAGAAAGGAACCCCCCAGGAATGTGAGTATTTTAGGAGGTGGACCGGGGAAGCGGAGTCCAAAAGGGAATAAATATAGAGATAGGAGGAGATGCATGATACAGCAGTGTCCTGAGAGCCAAGACAATAAGGATTTTCAAAAATGAGGACAAGGACAGCAATGTCAAGGGCAGTAATGAAGTTTGTATAGATAATAGCTGGTGGATAGTTCCTAGACGTGGCCCCATGGGAGGTCCCTGCATGGGCACCTTTGTTTCAGTGGAGTAATAGGAAGTGAATGCCAGATGTCATTGAAGAGTGGATGGACACCAAAGACATTGAGATGCTGTTGTGACTTCTAAACCAATCCAGAAAAAACAAAACAAAACAGTATGTCTACTCACTATATATACACACACACATAGATATATAAAATTTTCATTCTGATTGACCTACTTTTTCTTCCTTTTCCTATTTTTATCTCTACTCAAGTCCATTTTATTTTTGCTTTTACCACCCCCCTACCTTTTGACTGTAAAAATAATGACCATAACTAATTTGCATGGCTCTGTAATCTACAAAATGCTTTCATATACATCATTGTATTTCATATGCTCACCCACCCTTTGAGTTGATATTTAAATTAATTTACAGGGGCACATGGGTGGTGCAGTCGGTTAAGTGTCCGACTCTTGGTTTCCGCTCAGGTCGTGATCTCAGGGTCGTGAGATCAAGCCCTGCTTTGCGTTAGGCTCTGCACTGAACGTGGTCTGTTTAAGACTTTCTCTGCCGCTCCCCCCCGCATGCACTCTCTCTCTCTCTCTCTCAAATAAATAAATAAATCTTTAAAAAAACCCCTAATTTACAGTTATACAGGATGGAGGCTCAGACACATGCGGTCCTAGATGCCTTGTGATTCAACCCCCCTTTTGATAATTAGGAAACTGAGGTTCAGAGAGACTTAGTGTCTTATGTCAAATGTCACCACTCTTTGGAAGGTCCTAGCACTAGAAGCCAATTGTGATTTTCATTGCATGATTCTAATTACAGGGTAGGGAAATCGGTGTGGTTCAGGCAATCATGTTAGAACTCAGTACAGAAGGAGCTTTGGCCTATAGCCAGCTAAGATCCTATATATTTAAACCATCCTGACTCACCCATATGCTATTTGCTGGTGGGCAAGAAAACCAAACCACAGACCCTCCAGCCTCATCTGTGTTAATTACCTAAGCCTCCCTCACTTGGTTCCCACTCACGTCCCCTACTGTTGGACATTTGTTCTTTTTGCCTGAGCAGCATCTATTCTTAATCTATCAATTGCTTCTCCATTTGGTTCCCTGGGAATGACCCATGGCTAATTAGCATATTCTGTTACCTTGGCTTCAGTGATTGGTTCAGGGGTGAGAGCGTGATCCAAGCCGAGCAAATCAGATTCAATCTTGGAAAGACAGGCTCTCTTCTGGGGCTGCTGGGGACCACGTGGCCACTGCCTGGAAAGAGCCTGTGTGAATGAAGCCCACATGGAGGCAGCAGTGATGGATGAGGTAGCTGGGCCCCGATGACCTCATCTCCACCCTGGGAGCCAACCCGCTGGTAACTCTCCTTGCACTTCCAGGTGCACGAGCCAGTAAAGTCCCCACTGATGCCTAATCCCTTGGGGTGGCAGTTGGCAACCACAAGAGCTTTAACTACTAATTCTCCTCTTTCCTTTTTAGTTCATTTGCCCCTTGACTTGACTCACTGGGTTTGATCATTGCATTTGCTAGGATTTGCTTCAGACCCATCCTCTTACTCTGGGCTTTTTCAAGTATGCTGCACCTTGCTGGCTTCTGCCCCGTTCCCCCCTCCCCAAACCGCCTCATGGGATAGTTTCTCATCACTCTGCCATAAGTCAGAGTTTATAAGTTTATGAGCGGCCTGTGCTTTGTATGAACTGATTATTGCTATTGTTAATAAGGACAGAAAAAAATTCTACCATTAATGCAGCACTTTTTTTATTGTGCTAAAATATGCATAACATACAATTTATCATTTTAACCATTATTACTGCCCAGTGGCATTAAGTACATCCTCTATGTTGTACAACTATCGTCATTAACCATTTCCAGAACTTTTTCATCATCCCAAACAGAAACTCTGTACCCATTAAAAATAACTCCCCAGACCCTAGTAACTTCTATTCTTTCTATTTATTGTCTCCCTGAATGTGCCAATTCTAGGTATCTTCTGTAAGTGGAATTCTATAATATTTGTCCTTTTGTGTCTGGTTTATTTCACTTAGCAGAATATTTTTAAGGTTCATGTCGTAGCATGTGCCAGAATTTCTTTCCTTTTTAAGGCTGAATAACATTCCATTGAATGTATAGCCCACATTTTGTTTATCTATTCATCTGTTGCTGGACATTTATGTCATTTCTATCTTTTGACTATTGTGAATAATGCTGCTGTGAACGTTGTCGCACAAGTATCTGAGTCCCTGCTTTCAATTCTTTGGGAATATACTGAAAAGTGAAATTGCTGGGTCAACCCTGTACTTTCTCTATGCCAGGCACTATGCTGTGTATTTTATACTCATTTTACTTAGTTTTCGCAAGAGCTTTATGAGGCGGTATTCTTATTCTTACTTTACAGTTGAGGAAACTGAGTCTGGGGGAAATTAACGTGCCCAACACATCCTTTTCCATGAACAACTCACTTATGTTGGACTCCAGAGGCTATGCCTTTAGTCAGAATGCTGTGGCTACTAGGAAGTCAGCCCTTTAGGCCCTCCAAGAAACACGTGTCCTATCCTGTGTGCCAGGCACTGGACTGTAAGCTGGAGTCCAGGGTCCTGTGCTCATCGTGCCTAGGGTACTCTTTAGTGAATGGAGAGGAAAGGCAGTAAGTCCCTAGCTCACAGCCCGGACTGTGGGGTGGCGGGCCCATCTTTCCTAATGCTGTCTTGTCTTCTCCATTTGCACTGCTGGGCTTTATTCTTGCTCAGCCAGTGGCCGATTCGGCCAGCCTCTTTCAGAACATGTACAGCTGCGTTCCTTTATGAACCCAATCCTGTCTGTAGGTGGAGGGAACAAAGAAATAAGCTAAAAACAAATTTATATATTTCTTGGGATTAAAAAAAAAAGGACCCATAACCATGGCAGAAAATTTAGGAGAAAAAAAAGAAACATATAGCAAAGAAAACGGAAACCACCTTAAAATTATGCTATTCAGAGATAATTGTTTTTAATGAAAGTTTAATAAAATGCTATCTCATCCTCTCTGAGAAAAGATCAAAGTATTTTGGTATCAATTTACTCTGTAAAACAAAAGGGAGAAATTGGCCCTAAAAGTACCCCCACCTATCTCTAATATGTTTAAATTAATTCAGTTACTGAAGATTTATGTCTTTCTGTTTGGAGGACATTCATCCTACAGAATTTGCCAGATGGTGCCCTTCAATGGTTTTATGATTATCCATCATCATTAGAAGGAAATGCTCTATAATCTGTCTGTGTTAACTTTAAACTATTTCAAAGGCATGTGCGTGCTTTGGAAGAAAGGTACTACATGAGGAAAACATACAGGGAGGCCTTTCTAGAGAAGATGGGGAATTCTAGCAGTAAACAATATCTATATGTGAATGCTGGAGGCAGAGAGAATGTAAATGACAGGTGACAGGATATACTCCAGGACATAGATTCCTTCCCTTTGTGCCCCCTGTGGGATACTCTCTGCCTCCCATCCCTTAGATCATGTTGCTGTGACTCCTTAATGCTTTAACATTGCTCTCCAGGGCTGCTGACATCCTATGGCATCATGTTAGAAAAGGTCTCCCCTTCCTTCCTCGGAGAGGAGCCGTCCAGCTCTTCAGCTCCACCAGTGGGGCAGTGCTGAATTCATTCTTCACTTGCTTCCTTGGCCAGGCACCCTGGTTCAGTGAGCAGCACATAAAACTCCATGGAATAGTCCTGGCTCTGCCTTTTTTTTTTTTTAAATTGAAACATAATTACCATACAGTGTTCTATGAGTTTCAGATGTGCAATATAATGGTTCCACAATTCTGTACATTCCTCGGTGCTCATTATGTAAGTGTCCTCTTAATCCCCTTTATCTGTTTCCCCCATCCTCCCACCCACCTCCCCCTCTGGTAACCACCAGTTTGTTCTCTGAATTTAAGTGTCTGGTTTCTTTTGTTTATCTCTTTTTTTTTTTTGCTTTGTTCCTTTGTTTTATTTCTTAAATTCCACATATGAATGAAATCATATGGTATTTGTCTTTTTCTGCCTGACTTACCTCACTCAGCATTATCCTCTCTAGCACCATCCATGCTGTTGCACATTGCAAGATCTCATTTTTTTGTGGTGGAGTAATAATTCCATTGTGTATCTGTATTACATCTTCTTTATCCATTGATCTATTGGTAGACACTTGGGTTGTTTACATAGCTTGGCTGTTGTAAATAATGCATCGTATAAAGCTTTATATAATGGTCAGAACTTGAGGAGTGAACTAACAACTGTGCTTACAGATACCTCTGAGACCACCTTGTCACTGTTCCCATATTTAACATTCTATTGTAATTCTCAAATTGGTTTGTCACTCCTTTGGTGCTGGAATAATAGGAGTATTTCTCCACAGATATACATGTAGGAAATCGTAAAAGCAGCATATGATTCTGAGATTACTTGTATAAAATTCCCACCATGACAAATACCTTTTGGAGGCTTGCCTCTCTCTCTGGGGACATGGAGGCTGTATATATTCTAGATCTAGGTGATGCAGCCCCAATTCTAGAAGAACCCTGGTGACGTGGTCCTCAACTCAACACACATTTATTGAGCTCTATCCAAGAATAGTCCCGCCGGAAAGCTACCTGGACCTGGACATCAATCCTACCTTTTCCTTGGCCACTGCCACCACCAGCTAGTTGTTTTTTAGAGACTAGTACTTTCAACAAAGTCCTCTAAGTCTCGGCTGAATTTATGTGAAGTAGTTTTGTCTACAGGTGCTTGAATTATCACTTAGTAATTATTAGTAGCTATTCAGATTAACACAGACTCTAATATAGTCAGGAACACATTAGCTAGATCTTCCAAACCTCTGGTTCCATCTAAAACTCTCCTCATTTCTGGGGTGCCTGGATGGCTCAGACGGTTGGATGTCTGCCTTCAGCTCAGGTTGTGACCCCAGGGTCCTGGGATCGAGCCCCAAGTTGGGGTCCCTGCTCAGCGGTGAGCCTGCTTCTCCCTCTCGCTCTGCCTGCTGCTCCCCCTGCTTGTGCTCTCTATCAAATAAATAAAATCTAAAATAAATAAATAAATAAATAAATAAAACTCTTCTCATTTCTGATTTTTTTTTTTTTCATTTGAAGCTAGTCCCCTCTCCTTCTGCTAAAACAAATTCTGTTTCTTCTTCAGGTCTCCGTTCTTAAATTTACCAGGGCTACTTGTTCTCAAGTGTTTCCCTCTCTCCCTCCCTCTCTCTTTTCTTTTCTTTTTTTTTAAAGAGAGGGGAGGTGTGGGGAGGGGCAGAAGGAGAGAGAGAGAGAAAATCTTAAGCAGGCTTCATGCCCAGGGTGGATCCCGATATAGGGCTCTATCTCACGACCCTGAGATTATGAGCTGAACTGAAATCAAGATTCAGATGCTTAAGCCACCAAGCCATCTAGGTGCCCCTCTTTCCCTCCCTTAAGCTACTCCTACAACTATTACTACTTACAACTATTGCTACTTACCTCATATTTTCTTTGGTCTGGAGAGCCCAAATCCATGGTCCCAGCTGTACCAGGCATCCCTAGTTTTTGCTTTACCACAGTGATGTTCGTGTAAAAGCAAACCCAGTAAGTACATTATCTTAGATGTGGTGGATGAATTTTTTATGTTAGAAACAATCATTGTGCCATTTTGCAAATGAAATGTAATTTTGTGGAAATACATGATACATTGTGAAGCTGAGCTGCTTAGACACAAATCCGTATGTTGTTATCTGCTTAATGCACCTTCAAAAATATTGGTGGTTTGAAATTCAGGTCATTATTGTCCCTTCTCCCAAATAGTAAGGATGGATATATGGCAAGTGTGATTAAAAGCTGCACCTTACGTGGTGCCTGGGTGGCTCAGTTGTTAAGCATCTGCCTTCGGCTCAGGTTATGATTCCAGGGTCCTGGGAGCGAGCCCTGCCTTGGGCTCCCTGCTCCGCCGGAAGCCTGCTTCTCCCTCTCCCCCTCCCCCTGCTTGTGTTCCCTCTCTCGCTGTGTCTCTCTGTCAAATAAGTAAATAAAATCTTTAAAAAAAAAAAAAAGCTGCACCTTAGAGCCACTTATTAGCTTAAGGACTTTTGAAAATTACTGAATTTGTGCCTTAGTTCCCTTGTCTATTAAACTAGGATAATAATAGTACCACTGTCTTGGGTTGCAAGGATTAAATGGGTTGAGATGTGTCAAGTACTAGAATAGGAGCTACTGCTATCTAAGTATTAGCTATTTTATGAAAAAATACCATGTGCCTTATCTTTTGGAAGTCAGACAAAAGTTAGGTATACGTATTTATAATGTAGTATTACTTTTTGAATGCATTGGCCAAGCTCATTGTGATTCCCACCATGACAAATACCAAATGTTTAAATGTTTTAAAACAGAGCAGTATTGGGACACCTGGGTTGTTCAGTCGTTAAGCGTCTGCCTTTGGCTCAGGTCATGATCCCAGGGTCCTGGGATCGAGTTCCGCGTCGGGCTCCTTGCTCAGCGGGGAGCCTGCTTCTCCCTCTGCCTGCCGCTCCCCCTGCTTGTGCTCTCTCTCTCTGACAAATAAACAAATGAAATCTTAAAAAAAAACAAACAAAAAAAAAACAGAGCAGTATTCTGTTTTATTTTGCAAACTTCTGATAATTGAATCACCCCAGGAAGTTTTCCCCCTTGGATGGGATACAGAGTTATCAGAGTCAAGGTAAAGGTCATAAAAAAGAATCTGGATGTTTCTTTTACCTCGGGTTGATTTTTTGGTTTGCTTGTTTGTTTTAGCTTCATGATTGTTGAATCTCTGTTTCGGTTACTTTGTCTTCATCCCGGTGGCAAGATCCCGGGTTCTGTTTTGCCTTTAGCAGTTCGTTTGGATTCAGCTTTCTCTCTTGCTTCCTGCAATAAGGCAGCAAACCCTTGCAATGGGTATACTTAAGAAAACTGAGATCTTGATTTTGCAGCTTGTCTGTGCACAATAAACAGCCGACCTGTGCCATTTTTTTTTCCAGGCTCGTTTTGGCAGAGGAATGATAACCGGCCGCTCCGGTCAGGAA
>NC_138370.1:150228174-150253848 GCF_054177405.1 Leptonychotes weddellii | reverse complement strand
AGGATCATGACCTGAGCCGAAGGCAGTCGCTCAACCAACTGAGCCACCTAGGCGCCCTATCAATTCAGTTCTTGAATCACAAATGATCATGGGTGGTTTACATATATACACGAAATATAACAATATTCTATGGATTAAAAGTTGGGTGACAGAGGAGAGAAACACAATAAGGACATACTATTGAGTCAGAAAGAAAAGTTAAAATGGGATACTATGTAACATTATGGTATACCAGTTGTTTCCAAATTCAGCGTGCATTGGCCTCACAGTTGGGTACTTGTTAAAAAATGCAAGTTCTGGGTGCCTGGGTGGCTCAGTTGGTTAAGAGACTGCCTTCGGCTCAGGTCATGATCCTGGAGTCCCGGGATCGAGTCCCGCATCGGGCTCTCTGCTCGGCAGGGAGCCTGCTTCTCCCTCTGACCCTCCTCCCTCTCATGCTCTCTCTCTCTCTCATTCTCTCTCTCTCTCTCAAATAAATAAATAAAATCTTTAAAAAAAAAAATGCAAGTTCTTTGGCCTTGCCGGGTGAACTCTGGCCCCCGCAGTGTGAACACGTGCCTCTAGGTGATTCCGACTCAGTGGTGTAGGGCCACCTCTAGAAGCACTGACCTATTTATTTGCTACAGATGGGTAAATTTGACTCCAAGCTTTCTGGCAATCAACATGAAAAGGGAAGATTGCTTTTGCATAGTGTGCAGAAGATTAACATCTTTGGCTTAGGTATAAATGAAGGTTTAACTATGCCTATATTAACTTTGATATCTAAAGAGGATCTTGACTTACATAGGAATTTGGGAAGAAATGTCTTCTGCCATCCTCCCTAACATGAAATACGTCAATGGGTCTGTTGTATTCAACTAAATGGTATTAACTGACCTTCCTGGGGTATGTACCAAAGTCTCTTAGAGAGAAAAGTAAAGATGGGGGAAAAAGTGGGGATGGGTGATGGACAAATGCAAAACAGGACGAGGAGTGAGAGAACGAAAAATGCAGATGGCCAGCAGTTTGGACAACAGTTTGGTATTATCTGCTCAGGTGACTATATTGCATACCCCATAACCCTGCAGTTTCAGTCCTAAGGGATTACCTATGAATCTGTGCACCCTAATGCCAGGAAGCAGGAACAGGAAGTTTTTAGCAGCATAGTTTGTAATAGCTAAAAATTGGAAACAATCCAAACACCCATCACCAGGAGAAGGGAAAAACTGTGGAATATGATGGATTTCTAAACAGCAACAAAAATGAATAAATTACAGTTTTGTGCAAAAACATGAATTAATTTAAAAACCATAATGCTGATCGAAGGAAGCCAGATAGAGGCACATACGTGTAATTCCATATGTATACATTTCAAATGGGTACAAAAAGAACTGACCCATTGTTTAGGGGTACGTGTTTGGAAGCTGGGAGTCACCCCCTTTTCCAGGGCAGGAAGGAGCTGGGATCATGAAGGGGCACATGGGGATCTTTGGGCAGATAATGCTCATTCATTTCTTTTTCTTTTCCAGTTTCATTGAGGTATAATCGGCATACAGCACTGTGTAAGTTTAAGGTGTACAGCGTAATGATTTGACTTACAGATGTTGTGAAATGGTAACCATAAGATTAGTTAATATCCATCATCTCATAGAGATATGGAAAAAGAAAAAGAAAAAATAAGATGTTTCTCCTTGTGGTGGGAACTATTAGGATTTACACTTTCAACTTGCATATATGCCGAAAAGCAGTGTTAGCCAGTGTCCTCATGTTGTCTGTTACATCCCGGTATTTATTTATCCTGTAGCTGGAACTTTGTACCTTTTGGCCACCTTCCTCCAGTCCCCCCACCCCCCACCCCACACACACTGTCACCTCTGGTAACCACAAATCTGATCTCTTTTTTGTGAATTTGTTTTGTTTCTGTTTTTAGATTCCACATATAAATGAGTCATATAATACGTGTCTTCCTCTGTCTGACTTATTTCATTTAGTATGATGCCTTCAAGGTCCTCCATATTGTCACAAATGGCAGAATTTACTCATTTTTTGGTAGCTAAATAATATTCTGTTGTGTGTATATGCCACAGCTCCTTTATCCATTCATCCACTGATGGACACTTAGGTTGTTTCCATGTCTTGGCTATTGTGAATAATGCAGCTATTAACAGGGAGGTGCAGATCTGTCTTTGACATGGCGTTTTCATTTCCTTCAGATATAGTCCCAGAGGTAGCATTGTCGGATCATATGGTAGTTACTCATTTCTTGACTTGGTTGGTAGTTACATATGGGTCTGTTTTAATACAATTTGAGAAGCTTCTTTATGTACTTTTCTGTATGTGTGTTACTTTGTTTTCCTTGCGGAGTCTTGTCAGATATTAAAATAATAAATAATTATTTAAAACCATAAGTGATGAAAAGGTGAAGAGTTAAGGTACATTCAGAAGATAAAAACTCACTTCAACAAAGGTAGAGAAAATGGTATTGGATTATACTTAGTACTTTACCTGTCATATGGTGAAAGAATGCACTAAGAAACTTTCTGATACTGAGTTTATGTAAGAATAATCATGGCCATTACTATTTCTTTTGTTTTAAAATTTATTTATTTATTTATTTGAGAGAGAGAAAAAGTGTGGGGAGCAGAGGGAGAGGGAGAGAGAGAATCTTAAGCAGACTCCATGCCCAGCAAGGAGCCCGATTTGGGGCTCAGTCTCACAGTCCATGAGATCACGACCTGAACCGAGACCAAGAGTTGGACGCTGAACCAACTGAGCCACCCAGGCTCCCAGGGCCATCACTATTTCTCGCAAGCCCCCTTCATGCCATTCTCCATGATAGGTACTTATTGTCACAAAAAGTTATGGGAAGGAAGCACTGTTCTCCCCATTACCCCTAACCTTTTCCCTTCCCCTCATTCCTTTCTGTTCCAAATCACACCAGATGTTCTGCGAATTCATCCTGCAGCGGAAAAGAACTTTTACTCTTCCTTGTGCCTCACATCGAATTTCCTTTGGCCTAATGATGGTCACTGAGCAGGACCAAGAAATACATTGTGAAGAAACACATTAGATCTAAAAGGTCTGTCTCTGTTCCATTTCTTCCCTGCATCAGCTTTAGTCGGTAGGGTTTTGACTAACAAATTTGGAATCATCTGAGAAAACTTTAAACTCATCTGTCATTGTTTTTTTCCCCAGTGGCAGCTAAAGATTGCATTCATGGGCTTCTGCCAGAATAAACAGTCTGAATCTTCAGTGGGATCTCTGAAACCCAACTCCCAGTCATTTCTAAAGGATGTGTCAAGACGGGGCATCTTTAGTTTGCCCTTTACAGAAATAGCTTCTGTCAGTTCTCTAGAACAGATCCCTCGCATGGTGCATTGTGGAGCCCACTCAACTCAGAATATGCAATGTATTTTTCATTTCTGAGCTTTTAATTGATGTGGGGAAACAAGAATTACCACTGATGCTCCATAATGGTTATGTTTTAAAGCATTCATTAGATTGGAGGTCATATGAAACCAACTTTTACTGTTTTCATTGGTACTTGGGGAAAATGGTTTTACAAAGCTTTCGGGATGGAAAAGGGCACTAGAACGTCACAAATGCAAACACTAGTAACCGTTACGAGCAAGCATTAATCTACTTTATGTATAAAGCTGTTATTTTAGGAGGGATTTGATGTGACACTTAATGTCTTCTGAATTGTGGCATTTTAGAGCAGGAATGATCTGATGGGGCATTAAGTCAAATTCCTTCATTTTACAGATTTAAAAAACTGATTCAGAGAAAGTAGGTGCTGCTAGGCAATGTCAAAGGTGGGACAGGGATTCAGGGCTCCTGGCTTCCTGCCCTCACAGAGCAATTTCTAAATGGTTTTCACATAAAATATAATTTTAGAAGAGTTTCTTTGATACACTTAAACTTAATAAATTTCAGAGTCTTAAAACTTCCATTGGAATATTGTATTGTATGAGGTGTGATACCAGGCAGTTAAAACACAGTCTAGTAGGGGCAGCTGGCTGGCTCAGTGGGTAGAGCATGTGACGCTTTATCTCGGGATCATGAGTTCAAGCCCCATGTTGGACATAGAGCTTACATTAAAAAAAAAAATACATTACAACATATATTACCTACTGTCTAACCAAAGATTAGAAAATTTTGACACCTTTAACTACACACACACAAATAGCAGCGTAGTAGAAAATAAAGACTCTGGAATCAAGCAAACCTACACCCCTCCTGGGATTGGTGGTGTTTCATCAGGTAATTATGTAAACTTTTAAAGTCTGAGTTTCACGTTTGTAAAATGAGGAAAGTAAAACTACTCTTAGGCTGACTGTGAGGAAGAAAATGGATAGTATGTTAAGTGTTCAGCACATTGTCATCTAATAAGCTTTCAGTAAATGTTAGTAGCTAACAATATGTACAAAATGTCGAACAATGAGGGAACTTAAGAAAAGCTAGGTGTGCTTCATCATTTTTTTTTAAAGATTTTTATTTATTTTTCAGAGAGAGAGAGAAAGTACAAGTAGGAGGGAGGGGCAGGCAGAGGGAGAAGCAGACTCCCCGCTGAGCAAGGAGCCCGATGCGGGACTCAATCCCAGGACCCTGGGGTCATGACCTGAGCTGAAAGCAGATGCTTAACCAACTGAACCACCCAGGTGTCCCCGTGCTTCCTCATCTTGAACTCCATACTGATCGTAAGCATTGTGTAGGCTATCTCTGGTTTGGGGACTGGGTCTGCACCGAGGAAGTGGCATAGTTTTATTAATTTGGGGGGGGAGCGGAAAGGCTTTTAGGTAGAAGGAAAAAACGTGTCAAGGAGCCTGGAAGGTTGGGGAGCCAGACAGCCTGTTGAATAGCTTTGTCCTGGGCTGAAGGTGAGCAGAAGCCACCTGCGTTGCACGTGATCAGTGTAAATGAGGACACTTAACCATATTAGTTTGTACCAGGTGAGCAGTGACCCTCTGGTCAACTGGGAGAAAGCTGGTGGATGAGAAGCTTTGGCGATAGGCATCCATGTGTCATGGTCTGAATTCTGAGGCTGGGGGGCGGGGGGCGTGTGAGTATGAAGGGAAGAGGAGCCAGACTGACTGGAATCTGGAAAGGTCTACTGACCAGACAACTGTTTGTCTGGGAACATATCTGGGAGCCAAGACCAGAAGCTTGGGATGAGTCAGAGTGGGCATGGATACCACGGGTGCAGGCTGTCCCAGAGGTTGTGCCAGGGGCCCGTACACATCAGGCTGCCTAGACAACCCCAGACAAAGGACGGGTCCAAGACCAATGATAGGGTTGGCCAGAAATAAATCCAAGAAATTGGTTGAAAACTGGAGGGAGTGAAGAGAGGAAGTCCCAGACCAGACCAAGGCAGGGACAGATTGAGAGGGAGGGGATGAAGACGTGTTGCTTCTACTGTCACCTGTCCCCAGATGCTCCCTGTGCTGAGTTGGTGCCCTTAGGCCTGAAAATTGATGCAAATGGCTTCTGACAAAAGGAAAAGGAGCAGAGTGAGCAGGAAAAAAAAAAAAAGGGCATTGCTTTTGTGAGGGTGGAAACCCGAGTTGGCCAGCAGAGAGGAGTCTGACAAAGGCTAATTTGCAGAAGTTTCTACAAGTCAGAGGCTGGGGCAGGAGTGGTCTTTCTTTGTAGGCTCCGCTTTTATCTGCTGACACTTAAATGTTGCTTTTCCTCAGGGTTCTGTCATAGACCTGCTTCTCTTCCCACCTGTATCAGCCAAAGTTGGCTTGGTTTTGCTGCAATAACCCACGATCTCCAGATCTCAGTGACTTATAACAATAAACATTTACCATTATCACTTAGTTCCTTGTAATATTTATTCTGAGACCCAGGCTCACTGAGTGGCCTCTGTCTGAAATGTTGCTGTTTGTCATAGCAGATGGAAATGAGACCATGGAGAACCTTCTGGCCTCAGAGCTTCTGCACAAAAGGGAGGTGACCCATGTCATTTCCATTTGCATGTCATTGGTCAAAACAAGTAACATGACCAAACATGACATCAACAAGGTGGTTAAATCTCCTTGTTCCCCAGGGAGGGGCAATGAAGCTTTGTAACGTAATATAGTCCACCCCATGATTGTACTAACTCCAGGGTCATCTCAGCTATTCCTATGATCTCAGTGACTGTCCATATGATCCTAGATCCCGTCCTTTACCTCAGACCTCTGCCCTGAAAGCAGACCCACATATACAGCTGGGTTTAGGCAGTTGTCCTTGGTCACTTTAAACTGAGCATGACCAACTGAAGTCATTTCCTCTTCAGCATTTCTTTTTTTTTTTTTTAAGATTTATTTATTTACTTGAGGGGTGCCTGGGTGGTTCAGTCATTAAGCATCTGCCTTTGGCTCAGGTCATGATCCCGGGGTCCTGGGATCGAGCCCCGCATTGGGCTCCCTGCTCGGGCGGGAAGCCTGCTTCTCCCTCTCCCACTCCCCCTGCTTGTGTTCCTGCTGTCGCTCTCTCTCTCTGTGTCAAATAAATAAATAAAATATTTTTTTAAAAAAAAGATTTATTTACTTGGGAGGGGAGGGGCAGAGGGAGAGGGAGAGACTCTCAGGCAGACTCCCTGCTGAGGGCGGAACCCGACACAGAACTGGATCCCACGACCCTGAGATCACGACCTGAGCTGAAACCAAGAGTTGGATACTTAACCGACTGAGCCACTTGGGCGTACCTAGCATTTCATTTCTTTTTGATTAAAGACCCACTGTCCACCTGGCTATCCAAATCAGACACCTGGGTGTTGTCTCTGAGTTCTTGCCCTCCTTGTTCACCCCGTATCCAGCCCGACCAGAAAATCTTGATGGTAAGCAATAAGTGTCTCTCCAATACTTCTGCTTCTTTTCATCTCTCCTGCCCCTCCTAGTTCAGGATATAGTCTTTCTATTCTGGACTACTTTGGTGAGCTCTTAAACAATCTCAAGGCCTCCGTGTTTCCCCTCTCCAGTTCATTCCACCCATGCATCCAAGTGATCGTTCTGATTTACAGATCTGACGACAGAGCCTTCTGTGGCCACCTCTGTGTAAGCTCTTGCATGGCTTCTGATGGAGAAGAAAGCTGTGGAATGCTACTATGATTCTTCATCTGCCTCTGCGGTCTCCTCTAAACCATTATTCCACCCCTCACGCCAGCTTACTTTTCATGCCCCTGCCATAGTGAGCCCCTTCCTTTTTCTCGAATGCGCTGTGCTCTCTTACTTCTAGAATACTGTGTGTGTTGTCCTGCCGACTGTTACACTCTGTATCCTCTTCAGCTGGATAACTATAGCTCATCCCTCAGATCCCACCTTAAACATCACTCTCCCCCAGGAAGCCTTCTCTGGCTCCTTCCTAAACTAGGTAAGATGTTCCTATTAAGTATTTCTGGGTCGCCATACTTCCTTTCCTGTGGCACAGATCACGTGCTGACGGCTTACTTAACTGTCTGTTGTCTGTCTTTGCTGCTACACGGTGGTCTCTTTGGGGTCAGTGACTAGTTCAGCATTACATCTCCAGCTCCTCGCAGACTTGAATGGTCCAGGGGCTAGTAAGTGTTTATGGTGCGAGGGTGAAGGACCATTCATGGTGTAGAACAGTAGGGTTTGTCCTGAACTCAAGGACAAGGCCAGAAAGACATGAAAAGGTCCTGGCTTCCTTCATGTCAAGGTGAGCTGAGGAAGACTAGCTGGCTGAGGGCCAGAGGGATAGTATCAAAGTAAAACATACCTCCAGAGAAAGGTAAAGGAAGGCAGGGTCAGGAAGAAGTGAGATCCACTGGGATATAAGCTTCTCGAGGGAATGAACTTTTGTTTTGTTCACTGCAAAATTCCTGTGCTTAGAACAGTGTTCAGTATATATTAACCAGTTAATAATCACTATATTGAATGAATGAATGAATGAATGAATGAACAAATTGTGGGTCAGGCTTCCAGAACCAATCCTGGCTGATGGAAGCAGAAGAAGGATTTATAGAAGGATAGAGGGTCATTCACAGAATCAACATAAAGACCAGAGAATCAAGCCCTGAAAATGAACAGCCACCAAGAGCTGGGGAGCAGGTGTGACTATGGCCAAGGTGACATCACAGAATACCCACTGAGGGACCACCACCGGCCCCAAGGCTGCCAGGCACTGCTGTCCCCGGCGGGGACACTGGTCATTAGCTGCTGTGACATGGGACCCTAACGCACTGCCCTCCTGTGAGTCTGGTCTCACTGACCCCGTGACCTGACTTGACTCCTTCAAGATTAAAAGCCCCAGACAGGAATACCTGACTGAACCAAGGTTGACTGCCTGCTCAGTAGCTGCCAGAAAGAGGAAGAGAGTACATATTTGTCCCCCGTCAGCAGAGGGGGCCATGCCACCACTTGTTTGAGATTCCTCCCTGAGGAAGGCAGGCAGTGCAGGTCAGCCCCCAAAAGCTCTACCTGTCCACTGTGGGGCAACCGGACAGAAAAGTGGAGAATCAAGGAAAGTATTGTCTCATTTAAATTATTTTATCACAGGGGTGCCTGAGTGGCTCAGTTGGTTGAGCTTCTGCTTTTGGCTCAAGTCATAATCCTGGGGTCCTGGGATTGAGTCCTGCATCGGGCTCCCTGCTTAGTGGGGAGCCTGCTTCTCCCTCTCCTGCTCCCCCTGCTTGCGCATCTGCTCTCTCTCTCTTTCTCTGTCAAATAAATAAAATCTTTTAAAAATCAATTATTTTATCATAAACACTATTAAAAACACCATCAGTTCAGAAGTTTGTAAAGTATAAAATGTAAGTTTTCTCCCTACTTCCCAAACCCCATATCACCACAAGAAATAACCCCAGTTGTCAGCTGGGAATATGTTCTTACACACTTCTTCAAGAAACCTCTTGGAGAATTGTTTCTTAAACTGCACAGGGCTGAACTTCATAGCTATTATCAGGTGTTTATAATTTACACATAGGGCTTATTATCTGGTATTTCTTACTTGGGAATCAAGTGGTTGCTTGGAATCTCAAGCCTGGTGATGGCATCTGTCGTTTTGATGGGTGAGCACAATTTGCGTTCGGTTGGAGGGAAGGTACTCATTCTTCCTTAATTGATCTGAGTTGCCAACGAGACGGGTTCCTATTCAGGAGGTCTCCTGTGGAGAGCTCTTTTCTTCTTAAAAAGCAAAAATTGTCTGAAATAATGCTTTGCTGGAGTTTTCAAGAAATACAGTTCTAGAGTGAACCCATCCTTGACCAACCTTCAGGGAAGTTGTTCCGGGTGCACCACTGTTACTTTTCCTTATTGTGCTGGTGGCTGGCTGCTTTGTTGGGTCTGGGAAGCAGAGCTCAGGTGGCCCATGGGGCAGGACAGTGCAAACAGAAGAGGCGTTTGTTCGAGACCATTTCACACAAAGAACAGAGGGTTGCTCAAAGAAGCAAGTTGAATTTTAACAAAGCAGAACTAGCTGTTAAAGATCAACATTCTTTTTTTTTTTTAAGATTTTATTTATTTATTTGACAGAGAGAGAGAGGGAACACAAGCAGGGGGAATGGCAGAGGGAGAAGCAGGTTTCCCGCTGCGCAGGGAGCCCGACGCAGGGCTCGATCCCGGGACCCTGGGATCACGACCTGAGCCCAGGGCAGCTGCTTAACCAACTGGAGCCACCCAGGTGCCCCAAAGATCAATATTCTTTTTTTTTTTTTTTAAAGATTTTTTATTTTATTTTATTGAGAGAGACAGAGAGAGAGCATGAGAGAGAGGAGGGTCAGAGAGAGAAGCAGACCCCATGCTGAGCAGGGAGCCCGATGTGGGACTCGATCCTGGGACTCCAGGATCATGACCTGAGCAGAAGGCAGCCGCTTAACCAACTGAGCTACCCAGGCGCCCCAAAGATCAATATTCTTAAGATATGTGACCAACCATATGTTAAAGCTGTAAACTGAATACTATACTGAAGGGAGGTTGGATAAATGTGTCTCAGGTTGTTACATGGCTAACCCAGATGGGTCATGATATTAGACCCAAAATAAGTATCCAGTGTAGCCTTTCATTCCAGCCTGTTTTGCTCTGTTGTCACATGACCAGGTTTCTGTCGTTGAAAGATGCTGCCTGTGTAGTTTGTGAGTAGTACCATGTGCTGCTTCTTTATCAAATATTTCTACACGGAAGGGAGCAGATATGTTAAGATTTAGATGAGACATCAGAATGCCCATATAAAATCTTTATGTCTGAAACTCATGTATATTAGTACCGAAACTGCTATAGCAGTTCTGTTTTACACTCAGGATAAATTGTAGGTCTTTTTGATAGAATCTAATAAGCAGATATGGGTTGAAATTTTTTTTAAAGATTTTTTATTTATTTGACAGAGAGCAAGTGATAGAGCACAAGCAGAGGGAGAGGGAGAAGCAGACTCTCCACTGAGCAGGGAGCCCGACGCAGGGCTCGATCCCAGGACGCTGGGATCATGACCTGAGCTGAAGGCAGACGCTTAACCGACTGAGCCACCCAGCCACCCGTAGGTTGAAATTTTTAAATGTGGATTAATTGAGATAATTCCAGTTAGCAATCTCAGCCAAAATAGAAGTCAGCTTTTTATGGACAATTTGTGGACATTTTGATAACAGAGAAGGGTCTTCATTTAAAAATCTCATTTTACAAGGGGCGACTGGGTGGCTCAGTTAAGTGTCCGACTCTTGATTTCGGCTCAGGTCATGGTCTCAGGGTCATGAGATCGAGCCCTGCATTGGGCTCCGCACTCAGCGTGGAGTCTGCTTGAGGATTCTCTCTCTCCCTGTCCCTCTGTCCCTCCCCCCACTCATGCGTGTACATGCTCTCTCTCTCTCAAATAAATAAATAAATCTTTAAAAAATATATATCATATTACAAGTAATTATAGCAAAGCAGTGGTACGTATGACAGAAAGCCATCATATTTTACAAAGAAATACTGGCTCTTTAAAAAAAAAGGTACTAGTTCAAGTGGGAACATTTAAAAAGAGGTGAAAGCAATGAACTTTGATGTTTTAATTGGAGTTAAATTTGCCCTTGCCTTGGTGTCTTGTCTGTTACGCAAACAGTCCTTGGTAGACAAGACATGTTGGAAAACTCAGTATCACATGCATCTGTTAAAATACCACCCTTGTTTTGTCTGAGCAGGAAGTGAACAGTTCTGTCGTGTTGAGCCTAGACCGGGACCAGGGCATTGAAGGGTCAGCAGCTACCCAAGGAAAAGAATTCGAGGCATCAGCTGCAGAAAAAGGAAGCTGGACAGTGGTGGCCACAGTGACAAGAAGTGGGAGCTGTGGTGGTGGCGGCAGGGCTTGGAGGCGCCTGAAGAGGGTGTTTGGGAGGGCAGTTCGTGGCGATGCTGAGTCTGCTTTCCTTTTCGGTCTGTGGGCCATGAGCCAGGTGCTCTCCTGAGCTTTACAGACTGTTCTACGTGGAAATGAAATACATGTTCACATGAGTCTTATCACCAGGGCTCCTAGCAGCTTTATCCGTTAGAGCCCCAAATGGAAAACAGCCCAGAAACTGAAAACAACCCAGATGGCCATCAACAGGTGGCAAGTTGAGTGCTTCTCACCAGTAAAAAGGATGCACCCCGCGATGTGGAAAATGTCAGAATCATTATGCTGAATGAAACAAGTCCCCACCCCCAATAAAAAGGGTACATGCTATATAATTTCATTTATAGAAAACTCTAGAAAATGCCAGCTAATCTTTAGTGGAGAAAACAGATCAGTAGTTGCTGGCAGATGGGGTGGAGGAAGGGACGGATTGATTGCAGGGGACACGTGGACTTTTGGGGGCTATGGAAATGTTTTGTAAGTTGTGCTGGTTTCGCAGATGTGTTCATGTGCCAAAACACGTCAGATCATAGACTTTAAATATATGCAGCATTCATTGTAAATAAACGTTCAACAAAAACCTCCAAAAAAAAGAGTAGGGCCTGTGAGATGGTAAGTGCTCAGTTAAGTGTCTGTTAATAAGAGTAATAACAATACCAAGTAGGCACTATTATTGTCTGTTTTATAGATGAGGAAACTGAAGCCTAGAGAGGTGAAGTAACTTGCCCAAGGTCACACAGCCAACTGGTAGTATGGCCAGAATGCGCTCACACTACGACCTGAACCCCCCAGTGTGAAGGCAGAGCAGAAGCAGGAGCGGGCCCAGAAGGAAGACCGTAAGAGGCAACCTGCCAGGGAGACAGCGAGGGCGAAGGAAGGGCAATGAGCAGGGGAAGAGCACCCACGGAGAACATTTTGTGGGCACATTCTTTATGGAGTACAGGAGCCCGCCTCTTCTCATTCAGTTTTGGATTCATATCCCACAAAATTCACCGTGTCAAGTATGCAATCCAGTGGTTTTTGGTATATTCACAGGGTTGTGCAATCCTCACAAGCGAATTTTATAACAATTTTGGCACTCGCAAAAGAGATGCTGTACTTATCAGCTGTCACTCTCCATCTTCTCCTTCATCCACTCAATCTCCCCAGCGCTAGAAACCTCTCATCTACGTCCTGTCCCTATAGATATTTCACATCAGTGGAATCCTACAACATGTGGCCTTTTGTATGTGGCATCTTTCACTTAGTATAATGTCTTTAAAGTTCATCCGTGTAGTAGCGTATATCAGTATCTCATTCCTTTTCGTGGCTGAATAACAGTCCATTGTCCCAATGGACCACATTTTGTTTATCTGATCAGCAGTTGATGGACACTTGGATTGCTTCCACTTTTTGGTGACTATGAATAATGCTGCCATTCTCAATCAGTTTTGGTTAAGCAACTGATGATGATTTTAAGTGGTAAAGGGAGAGGCGGGTTATCGGTTGTAGGCAGAAGCCTCTCTATTTATTGGCAGGCTTCTAGTTTACCTTACCTTTAACAATATATGTGAGGACTCTTCTGAGAATGAGGCTATAGGTTACATGATAGTGTTTCCTAGCACTAATGTTTAGGAAAATTATTTACAAAATAACTGAAAATGTTTATCGAGCCCTTTTAAATTTTTTGAGTGTATTTTCCAGTATAATTTTACACTAATCTCTGTGCTAAATATGATTATTATTTTTTGTGCTAGAAGAGGCTTTGAGGCCCAGAGAGGTGGGACGTAGTCCATGCTGTTGCTGCCCGGCGGGTGGCCCTTGACGGCCCTCCGAGCTCACCTACAGCTCGGTGCAGGGAGCTTCTCACTTTAGCCACCACATCTCTCTGCTTCTCAGCCCGAGGCTTTCTCAGGAGCCCCAGGGGTGAACTCAGAGTGCCTGAGGACAGCCTGGCAGTTTTGGGGATCTAATGACCCCAGGGCAACCTGAAACTAATAAGGTAAATTAATATTCAGCTTCCGTCTCTTCTCTCTGATGTTTGCTGACATCTGGGGTCAGCAAAATCCTTCTCTTAAGGGCCAGATAGTAAATGTTTCCGACCTTCCAGGCCCCACGATCTCTGTTGCTGCTATTCGAATCTGCCCCTTCCGCAGGAGAGCAGCCTCAGACCCTGTGAAGGGAATGAGCTGGGCTAGGTGCCAGAAAGTTCGACTTTCTTTACAGGAAGAGGTAGTGGGTCGCCTTTGACCTGGTGGCTGCAGTGTGCTCACCCCTGTTCTCCGGGATTCCTCTGATTCCCCAGTGGAGTTGAACCCCAGTGGCCCCCAGAAGTAACCCGTTCATGACCACACAGTCTGGGGCTTTTCTTTCTTTCCTGTGTTGTCACTTGAGCTTCCGGGGATTTCTAGCCTGCCCCCAATTCCTTTTCTCGGGGCCCGTTTTTGCGGGGAACCGAATTGAGAAGCCAGGACGATGCTATTCAGTATAATCTTACGTACGACAGGCTAACCATGGAAAGAGGTCACAGGCTCTGCAGTGAGTCTGAGCTGCTCTTCTGCTCCTGAATGGCCCTGGGTGAATGATGTCACCCCTTTGTGCCTCAGTTCCTTCATCTGTAAGGTGGGTATCATCACAGAACCTGCCACAAAGTATTGTTAAGAGGATTTTATGTTAATCTTTGGGTAGAGGGCCTAATATAGTGGATTTAGACATCATAAAGCATAGTGACTTTTGCGCAGGTGATAAAGTTTTCTTTTTTTGACTCATGGAGAAGTGCTTTGATGGTCTCTTTGCAGGAAAACTCTGTACTGAATTGACGGAATTTTGTTATTTATTATAAGTGAGAAATAGAAATGACTGACCGATAGTATGCATTTTTAACCCAGTTTGGACCTTGCTTATTTGAAAATCTGTTGCCTTTCAGTGTTTAAACAACACAAAGCACAAAGAGTTTTTATCCGAATATCTGTTCAGTAAAACACTTAGAATCTATGAAGTGGTGATAGTATTTGTCCAGGAGACTAAAACACTGATGATCTAGAAAGGGGTCCCAGTCTTTGCCGTGAGGAGGAAGCCGTTAAGAGGTTTAGGTTTTAGAAAATTATCCTGAAGTTCGGTTGATAATGGACATGGGTTTTTCCCATGGCCCCTGCTCTGCGAGTGTGGAACCAACCTATAAATTAATGCCTACGAGTCCTCAGGCTGTAAAGAAGCCTTTCCCTTGATTGTAATAACTCACGATTACCATGGGAGACTTTGCAAGGAGATGAATGCGAAGGTGGGGCAGACCCACCTAGAGAGCAGCCCCGAGCTACCGGTGCTGGCAAGGTGGAGACCACAGAGCCCAGGGGCCTCCCGTGCACACCAGTGGCCTTGAGATGGCTTATCCTGCATCTTCACACACTGTTCTTTGAGATTGGGTTGTGGTCTTCACTCAATCAGTGGATGAGGGCACAGAGTAGTTTTTAGATTTTTAACTTTTACAGTGTATGATTTAAAGTCCTCGTGATTTGGCTGATGTTCTTGGGCAGTCATTGGAAGAATGTGAATTAAAACCTCCATATCTGGAGTCCTGGTTTTTCCGTCATCTCTCATGTCCTTGTGGTGTGCACAGATAAGGTGATGGTTTTGAGTTGATCCGGGCTGCAGAAAAACTGTGCTAATTTAACAGGGGAAATCAAAGCAGATCCACTCATTTGATTGAGGATGTGCAGTCATCCCTTTGTGCTGATTGGTGTGAGGCGCCTGACAGCCCCAGGGACTTTTACCCACACATGTCCCCATGCCTTTCCCACCCTGGCACTCAGGCACATTTTGCATTCAAATCAGGTGATTTGATGCCTTTCCTGGCAAATTTAGGATGAAAAGTATGAATGCTAAATTTTGGAATAATATTAAAAAAGATACACGGGAATATAGTGTGGTATGAAAAGCATGTTGTTAATTAATGAAATAGAGTCAGGTAGGAATTCCTTAGATAAGAGAGGGATAGTGCTTTTAATCTGGGAGTGATCATGAAGAATTCTTCGGAGTATGTTTTTAAGCTAATACATATTAATATCAGACTTTTAAAAAACGTGTCAGAATGCTATGTGCAATTAAGGCTTAATCAAGGTGTGTGCCTGTCATTACCGGCAATAGAACACTGCTTATGTGATTTTTTTTTTTTAAGATTTATTTATTCATTTGAGACAGAGAGATACAGAGAGAGAGAGCATGAGCAGGGGGAGAGGCAGAAGCAGGCTCCCTGCTGAGCCAGGAGCCCGATGCAGGGTTCCATCCCAGGACCCCGGGACAGTGACCTGAGCGGAAGGCAGACACTTACCCAACTGAGCCACCCAGGCGCCCCGCTTAGGTAGTTTTAAATTCTCACGTTACTGAAGCAGAACATACCAGTTATATAATATGATATATCAAATCTACTACTTTGCCATTAAGTTTGAGATCTTTCCAAATCATTTTACCTATTAAACATGTCCTTTCATTGCTTAATAATGACTTGGATAAAAGACCGTAGAGAAACATAGTGCCAAGTAAGTGCAAATAAGTTAAAATGGCTGAGAAAAGTGACCAAGGCTGATGTGTAGAGAATCCCGGTAAAATCTACGGAAGCTCCTTCAAGGGAGGGGTGAGCATGAGTCAAGTCTGGGAAACTGTGTATATTGAGTAGTTTGGATGGTGGGACTCCTCGGTGGCTCAGTCGGTTAAGCGTCTGTCTTTGGCTCAGGTCATGATCCCAGGGTCCTGGGATCGAGCCCTGCGTCGGGCTCCCTGCTCCGCGGGAAGCCTGCTTCTCCCTCTCCCGCTCCCTCTGCTTGTGTTCCCTTTCTCTCTGTGTCTCTCTCTGTCAAATAAATAAATAAAATCTTAAAAAAAAAAAAAAAAAAAGAAGTTCCAGAGTGGCTGGATCTATATCACCAGTAATCCAGGCTGTCATCTCATGATACCCTATGTTGATTGTGACCTCCTGGTTCCAAGATGGCTGCTATAGCTCCTTGTACAAGTGAGTGCCAAGCAGAAAGGATGAGGCTGACTTCTTCTAATATAACTGTTAGCCAAGCTGGGTCACATGTTGATTTGTAGACTAATCACTTGGGAAGAGGAATAGTATAAACATGACTAATTTATACCGTTCATTCATTTAGTAAAAAAAATAATAATAATTCAAAATAAAGGATTGCATACTATGTGCCAACTCATGAGCATCCTTGGGACTAAAGCCTGAGATCAGGGATCTCTGTTCATTAATTGTACAAAATTAGGGTTCTGTTAGTAAAGAGGAGTAGGGGAATCGTTCTTAGTCAGGAATCATTATCTACCCCAGGTAGGTGAGGCCAGACGTCGAAGAGTCTTGGGAGCCATGCCAAGACTGGACATGATCTAATTGTCATGAGAGAATCAAGGCAGTGATATAATCAGATCTGTGTTTTGAGGAGTAAATCTAGTTCTGTGGAGGACGGGCCGGGATCAGTAAGGAGATGTATGTGGTCGTTCAGGGGAGAGATGACTAGGTTTACCCAGGACAGTGGCAGGTGGACTGGAGAGAAGAGGATGCATTTGGAAGGCTGCTTTGAGACATAAGTCATTACCTGGTGATGCTGCATGTGAGTGGTGAGGAAGGGAGAGGACTCATAAGACGTTTGTGGGCTAACTCACTCAGCTAACACTAGATGCCGTTAAAAAAAAAATTCTATGTAGGTAACATATACATGCTCACAGGATACAAAGCTCTGTAGCCTGCACTTTCCACTTTCTGCATCACAAACTGATTTCTGTATCAGTACATATAGAACTCTTTCATCCCTGCAAGTTAAAAGCTATTTATAATCTGATAAATTTAAGAGACTGTAACAAGTAGGGGCGCCGGGGTGGCTCAGTAGGTTAAACATCTGCCTTCGGCTCAGGTCATGATCGAGCCCCACGTCAGGCTCCCTGCTCAGCGGGGAGTCTGCTTCTCCCTCTGCGTCTGCCCCCGCCTTGTGCTCTCACTCTCTCTCTCTCAAATGAATAAATAAAAGTCTTAAAATAAGAGAGAGACTGTAACAAGTAAGAAAGGAATCTCTGTCTCCATCTTGTTTCTGGAACATGCCTCTCCCAATTTCTTTCCTAAGGTAACACAGACATACTTAGAGATTCCTATACATGTACATGTCTCTCTTTTTCTCTCTCATAATCATGCTATTCTCATGTCTTCTTGTGCGGTTTCCATTTTACTCTTTTTTTTTTTTTTTTTAAAGATTCCATCTATTTATTTGACAGAGAGAAACAGCGAGAGAGGGAACACAAGAAGGGGGAGTGGGAGAGGGAGAAGCAAGCTTCCCACAGAGCAGGGAGCCTGATGTGGGGCTCGATCCCAGGACCCTGGGATCATGACCTGAGCCAAAGGCAGACACTTAACGACCGAGCCACCCAGGCGCCCCTCCATTTTACTCTTTTCCACAAAAATCCTTGCCGTTTATTTATCATGAGTGGCCTGCGCTCCAAGAATAACCACTGTTAACCATACTTTATCTCAAAGTGTACACCTTTCATTTTTCCATTTATATATATAGATTGTAATCTAGACAGTCTGCTTCTGATTAACTTCTAACATACTATGGCGTAAAGATTTTTATTTTGTGTGTTGTCTGTCTCTCTCTCTCTCCACTAGGATGTAAGTTTCCTGAGGGCAGGTATTTGTGTTCATTTTGTTAGCACACCTATCCCCACAGTGTGCCTAGTATCTGGCCCCAGATAGGTGCTCAGTAAATATTAGTGGACAAAAGATTGAATTTCCAGTAGATTAGCCTCATTGTGCTTTGCTTTAATACATTTAAAATCTCTGAATGGCTTTTTCCTGGACCTCCATTCTGTATCTTCCCTGCTAGACCTCATATGGTATGCTCAAGGGTGTCCACTGATTTTAATAAGAATCTAAAGGAGAGGAGAGTACAGTAATAAGCCCCCCCAGAGCAGTCACTTGATTCATGCCATGGTGGAACATGATGATTGTTATCTGGTCTCTGGGGTTCTCTGCACTGATGCCACTCCCTCTCACTGCCCCCCCGCTTTCATGAAGCCTCCCGCTGACTGGGTCAGCATTTAGACTCCCTTCATGTGTTGGGAGAACATAAGCAGCGGATGGGTTTGTGAACTATCCATGGCCCCAAACTCAAGATGGCAGGCACATCCCTTCCTTTCCACAGGAAGAAAAGATACGAATATATGTGATACGTGATATGATGCAATGCTTTTATCCCTCACCGTCTTATCAGCATTAAAGGCATAAGTAATATTATCCTTTTAGAGATGAGGAAATTTAGCTCATCACAAGAATATAGACTAAAAGGAGAGAGTTGAGATCCCAGCATAGCCTCTCTGACTCCAAATTTCAATTTTTTTTTTTTTACCCTTTACTGCTTTTTCATAAAAGTTCAGAACAGATTGTTTGATATTTTTCTTTTCCTTCGTCATTACTTTTAAAAAGGTCACTTCTGACATTTGATTTACATTTCCAGCAAGCTACATATCCTCTCTTCCTCCCTCCCTCCTTTTTTATTTCTTGCATTTCTCATGCAACAGATGATACTTTTCCATGATGTCCTGTAGATGATATGTTTTATTGAAGACGCCAGACAAAAAAATTATAAGTAGTCACTTGTGGAATCCTACACTGGCAGTGATTTCAGCTTTAGTTCTATGGTTTTAAAAATGCTATTTTTGCTGATCTGTACTCAGAGCTGTGGAAACAGATGGCCGCATTTGCTGGATTTGCTAGTTTTGTGCCCCTTTTCTCATATACATTTATGGTGACCAAGTTTACTTTTAAAAACATATGCTAAGAATGATGACATATTTTTCAGATTGAAGTTGTCTAGGAAAAATGTATGCTTAAGAAAGAGTCTGTAAGATCATGGGGCGGCTGGCTGGCTCAGTCAGAGGAGCATTTGACTCTTGATCTTGGGGTCATGAGTTCAAGCCTCATGTTAGGCATAGAGCTTACTTAAGAAAAAAAAGTCTAAGATCAACATAGCAGATTTGTCTCCTAGAAAACCCATTCTCTGACCTGTCCACCTTCCAAGCCCAACCCATAAATGCCAAACTCCTTAGCTCGACAGTCAAGTGCCTTGACCATGATGATTTTTCATACTTTTCTAACTCCACGATTTTGTACCCTATTCTCCAACAAAATGAGACTGTTTACTCTCCTTTTTTTTTAAAGATTTAATTTAATTTATTTTTTTAAAGATTTTATTATTAAGTAATCTCTACACCCAATATGTTGCTTGAACCTACAGTCCCAAGATCAAGGGTCCCATGCTCCACCGACTGAGCCAGCCAGGCACCCTGTTTATTCTCCTGAAATAGCCAAGCTTTCCCCTTTTTTGCTCATTCCTATTTCTTTTACCCAGAGAGGTTCTTCTCTTCCATAATCTACAAGAAGCATTCCATCTCTCTCAGCTCAAATGCCACTTCCTCCAGAAGGCTTTCCTGGATTGGATTTGCTTTCACACCTCTACACCCCACTAGTGTTTGTTTATCCCTTCTTTAGGCCACTTCAACTACATCTTTTACCTTATTTCTGCCCAGATTCAGAGTACCATTTTAAGACTATTTATTTAAAAGATGAATGTGTCTGGGCGCCTGGGTGGCTCAGTCATTAAGCGTCTGCCTTCAGCTCAGGTCATGATCTCAGGGTCCTGGGATCAAGCCCCACATCGGGCTCCCTGCTCAGCGGGGAGTCTGCTTCTCCCTCTCCCTCTGCCTCTTCCCTCTGCTTGTGCTCTCTTTCCCTCTCGCTCAAATAAATAAAATCTTAAAAAATAAATAAATAAAGGATGAATGTGTCAAAATGCTTTGAAAGATGGCAATTAGCAATAGTTTCCACTAATGGTATAATGGGGCAAGGTTGCTGACAGGTTGCTACAGATTTGTTTTTGAAGAAGAAAAGCAGTTCATGGAGTGCCTGCAGCTTGGCATGCAGAGTCTATTTCACCAGTCGTCCTACTCTCTAGTGCCTTCCACCCAGCATTTCACACATTTGCATTGTCTTCCTACTCTCTAGTGCCTTCCACCCAGCATTTCACACATTTGCATTGTCTGCCTGACCCCTAATGGTAACTGAGTTCACAGGCTCAGTGTAGCAGTTAATCACATGATACACCAGATCCAAATCCTGGCTCGGTCACTTACTGGCTAGCGGTCTCAGGTTAGGAGTAAGAGTTCTGATAATACCTGTGAATGCCTGTCTTTGAGGTGGGCCTTTTGCAAATAGAATTTTTTTCTTCTGCATATGAACTCAAATGCAGACACACACTTGGCCATGGGTTAAAGAGTCCTGGAATGGGGACACCTGGGTGGCTCAATTGGTTAAGCATCTGCCTTTGACTCAGGTCATGATCCCAGGGTCCTGGGATCAAGCCCGGAGTAGGGCTCTCTGCTCGGCAGGGAGCCTGCTTCTCCCTCTTCTGCCCACTGCTCCCCCTGCTTATGCTCAATCTCTCTGTGTCAGATAAATAAAAATCTTAAAAAAAAAAAAAAAAAAAAAAGAGTCCTGGAATGAATTGGAGAACAAGTATATTTATCTTGGTGCTGAAAGGACTCTCAGTAAAACTGCCTTCAACTTAGAAACAGAAGTGGCCCTTTACTGCTGTGCATCAAGATGCTGGACTAGGTTGGAGTAGGGTTGGTGAATGTCTGCAGTTGTTACAACGCTCCTGTATCCTGTGGCCGCGGCCAGCATCATTCATACTCACATTGCCCAGGGCAGGACTGTGGAGCCCAGACAGATCCTTGTGACTCTACTCACCACGGCATGCTGCATTTCTCCTGCCAACAGACCAGAGCGGGTAAAAGAGATAAGTCAGGGTGAGGTCTGTTTGGCATCTTGCAGTTGCTTTGGGGTAACTTTGGGGAGCTGCTTTAGTCACAAGTGGAGGACTTGATTTTACTAAAGGTTAGTAGGAAGTGAAATCATGTCTGCCAAAGTACGTTATAAATTAGGAAATGCTATGGAGGCAGCTGCTGTTTCTTTTTGGGTTGCTCTGCACTCGATCTAAGTGGTTTTTGATCGTTTCATGGTTTTTGATCGTTTCAAAATGCCTGAAAAATCACACTCTAGGCATGTTAAGTCTGTCATTACAGCAATGATTTCTGTGATAGTTAACATTCTATTTACATATAAAGTGGGTTGTGTTCCTTCTTATCCTCCCTCTGCCATCCCCTGGTTCCACACTCCTTCTATGCTAAGGCTCCCACTTTTTGAAATATGTGAACAAGATTTGCTCCCATAGAGAAAACAGGAGACAGGAAATAGCAAAGGATAAAGGAACAGAGGCCAGGGTCAGGTCAAGAGCTTCCCACGTCTTCTCCCCAGTCTAGCAGGAACCAGATGAAAGCCTTGAGGAGGTCCTGGAAGCAAAAGGCGATAATTCAGAGAAGATTGAGGGTTAAGTGGAATATGCTGAAAAAATAGGAAACACATTTGCAGCGTGGACTAACACTGATTATCTTAAAATGTCTGAATGGTTAGGGTGCCTGGGTGGCTCAGTCGGTTAAGCGTCTGACTCTGGATTTTGGCTCAGGTCATGAGCCCAGGGTCGTGAGATGGAGCCCTGCACCGGGCTCCGCGCTGAGGGTGGACTCTGCTTAAGATTCTCCCTCTCCCTCTGCCCCCGCTTCTAAAGAAATGTCTGAATGGTTAAATAATATTCATGAACTCTCATTTTGCAGCTTAGAACTAACATCTTACAGTTTCAAGCAGCTTATGTCCCTGCCTTGGTTTCCGTGCAAAGCTCTGGTGGAGCCACAGATGTCTCATGTCAATCTAGGAGTTGCTCTGCGGTGGCTGCATTCCAGGATTCCGTGAGTTTTCTAGATCAAGAGCTGGTGTTTGTCATACATGTTAGTGGCTTGCTGGTGCTATTGCAAGTGGGTGGCAGTCTTGACTCTGAATGTCTTACTCCATAAAAAGCCAGCTGGAGACGCCTTTTTCAGAACCATCTGAGGCAGCCAGAGGTCAAGGATTCCAGATTCCTCTCCCAGTCAAAGGATGCTCTAAGGGACCACCAGAAAAGATACAAAGTCTCAGTCCCAGGCTGCCTTACTGATCCTTAGAGAAGAGTCATGACCATGTGACCTTCTCTCCCCCTCACACTTCCCACTGGAAAGGGTTTGCCAAGTTTCAAAATTCAGAATTCAAGACAAACCATGAAACATTTGAGAAATAATTCTAGACAGTTCTTTATTCATATATTTTTTAAAACCTAGAGGTCATTCTTGATTCTTCTGTCTCACTTATACCATATCCTCCATCATATCTTCCATTCTGTCACAAACCCTGTTGGTTCTGTTTCCAAAATATGTCTTTAATCCATCAGCTTCTACCTAATTTTCACTCAAGCCCCAGCCTAAGCCAAGCCACCATCACAATAGCCTCCTGAACTGGAGAACTGGTCTCTTGTTCCCATCCTGCCCCCCCAGGATTCCTTTCTCCATGTGGTCGTCAGAGTGACCAGAGTAGAGGATTGAGCCATGTGATTCCTTTCCTTAAACCCTCCAATATTGCCCCAATTACACTGAGGATAAAGTTCAACTCTTAGCATAGCCTCAGGGCCCCGGGTAATCTGCCCCTTGCTTCAGTCTCCAGCTTTATCGTGAGCCACTTTCTCCCTCAGTCTCTCTGTTGCATTCACAGATATTTTTTCCCTTCCATTCACAGAGCCTTTGCACATGCTTTTTTCCTGACTTGTGACATCTACCTCCTTCAGATCTCAGTTTTAGCATTAATTGGGGCCTTTATGACTACACATTCTTGCACACAAGGCTTTCTCTCTCACATTACCTTTTTCCTTCATAGCACTTAGTACACTCTGTAATTATGTATTCCACCGGTTTCCTTACTCGCTTAATGTCTGTCTCCTCCTCTAGACCGTGAACCCCATGAGGGACACGGACCATGACTGTTGTTCACCATGATAGTCAAGTACTTACTCTGCCCCTGGAGCTGACCCTTTGGTGGGTTCTCTGTATCAGTACTCTTTGTCTTGGATCATGGACCACACCGGTCCATGATGAGTTTCTATTAGGTGTGGGCATAAGCTTCTTATGCCCATCCATTGCCCTGTTCAGTGGAAAAACAGGATCTCATCTGTGAAGGAGGACATCATATTGTGTGAATGCTAGGGTCTTGTTCTTCTGTAAGGTTCATATCGCTGTGTTTTGAACTCAGGCCAAGCGTCACTGGTGTATCCTCTTGCTGGGGTCAGAATCTTAATGTCTTTTTTTTTTTTAATTGTTTTTTGAATCTTTGCATCTTAATCCTGCTTTCCTCTACTTATAAACCTTGGGCAAGCTGTGTAACTTCTCAGATTTTACCTCTTGAAGCTGTTGTTAGGGACATCAAATGTGTCTAATTTTTGTTTTAGTGTCTAATGTTTAAATGTCTAATGCTTAAATTTATATGAAATTGTTAGCTTAATGTCTGGTACATAGTAAGCACCTAAATGATATCTGTTAGAGTGGAAGCTCAATAAATATCTATTGAATGACTAAATAAATGAATAACTTAACCTCTCAGACTTCAGGTTCATCACTGGTAAATAAAGGGGTTTAGCTAGATGATAACTTTCTAGTCTAATTGTCTATGGATTTGGTTATGAAGATGTTAATAGTTGTGGTTATGTCCTTATAGATTTCTTTTTCAGGATTGTTCTAAGCAATGATGAAAAGTCAAATTCTAAGCTGAAATAAATCAAATGAATTAAACAAAAAATTGGACAAAAAAGAAAATATTTAACAAATCACCCTAAGTCCAGGGATAAGCTGGTCTTTGGTTTAGTCTGCCTGTGGTCACCACAGGGCTTGTAGCTTCTCTGAGGGTCTTTAACATTTCCAGGACAGTAATTAACCATTTAGTAGAGGTATCTCCTACACTAAATGAACGTGAACTCTTCATTTCAGGTATCTCGTTGCATTTCCCCAAGGGCAGGAGATATGAAACCATTAAGAAAGTATAAACCAGGGGCATCTGGCTGGCTCAGCAGGTAGCACATGCAACTCTTGATCTCACGGTTGTGAGTTCAAGCCCCATGTTGGGCAGAGAGCTTACCTAAAATAAATAAGTAAATAAAATATATAATAAATTTTTGTAAATCAGTTAAAAAAAAAGACGGCCCAGTAAAAAATGGGCTGACAATGTGAACAGGCAATTTACAGAGGAGGAAACCTGAACAGCCTCTTGACCTATGAAAAGATGGGCAACTCACTAGCAACCAGGCAAGGGTAGATTAAAGCAAGAAAATAATATCATACTCATTAGATTTTTGAAATTTAAGAGCTTGATAACATCAGGACTGGCAAGGATGTGAAGAAGCAGGAACACATGCATGCAGGTGGGAGTATAAATTGGCACAGTGATTCTGCAGAGGAATATGGCCATGTGCGGTAGAGGTGGATACCTGTAATCCAGCAGTTCCATGTCTAGGCATATATTGTGGACATGAGCACAAAGAGGCAAGTAAGAGGGTGTTGTTGCTATGGTTAAAAAAAAAAAAGAAAAATTCTATATGTCCATCAAAAATGGAATAGATAATTAAATTATGGAATCGTCACAATGTATTACAATTGAACTTTATTCAGCAGTTAAAATACACCATGTTGAATATAAAAAAGCAATTGCCAGGGGCGCCTGGGTGGCTCAGTCGTTAAGCGTCTGCCTTCAGCTCAGGTCATGATCCCAGTGTCCTGGGATCGAGCCCCGCATCGGGCTCCCTGCTCAGCGGGGAGCCTGCTTCTCCCTTTTCCACTCCCCCTACTTGTGTTCCCTCTCTCGCTGTGTCTCTCTCTGTCAAATAAATAAATAAATAATCTTTAAAAAAAAAAGTGGTAATGTGTTTAAAAAAAAAAAAAAGCAATTGCCAAAAATATAGTTTACACCGTGATACTGTGTAGGAAAAAATTGAAACGTGAGTGTATATTGTTTGTGGATTAATATTTATCTGGATAATGTATAAAAACAGAGAGGGAAAGATAGACCCAGCATGGGATGGTGGATACTTCTGGGGATGTAAGGAGAACCCCATGAGTAACATTTTACTTCTTTTTTTTTTTTTTTTTCAGGTGAAACAATTTTATTTCACAGTTGTCTTTAAAACCACAAAGACACTATGTTCTTCATATAAAAACATCAGTACAGATACCTATACTTTCTAGAAAATGATTGTATAGACCCCTCTCAAAGAAAAATGCACACCATTATATGGTTTCAGACAAGTTGCTAGGGAAAAACACATCTGGACTGATTCCTACGTACAGATTATTGTCATCAGTACATGTTCCTGCATTCTTACAGATTTGATAATAAACATACAGACTGGCTTGTAACTTAATGTTCCATCGGTTCATCAGCCTTTTCTGCAGGTTCATCAG
>NC_138370.1:150212004-150227674 GCF_054177405.1 Leptonychotes weddellii | reverse complement strand
TCCAATTAGAGATACAAGACGAGACACAGGAAGAGGTCTGTCAAATACAAATCTGGAATCCAAACACTCTTGGCGCATAAAATTACATAACAGTCTAGCATCAGCAGTAAGTCCCGCAATTGAGATACCAATATGGTTGTCAACATGGAGAATTTTTTTCTGATGAGCTGCAAGCTCTGACTGTGCTCTCTTCAATGCAGCCAACACTGCATGGGTTTTTGATTTCAGACCAACTGTGGCTGAACCTTGCTTGACAGCTTCCATTGCATACTCAATTTGATGAATCCTGCCCTGAGGGCTCCAAACAGTGACATCATTGTCATACTGGTTGCGAAACATGGTTCCTGCGTGGGTCTGGCTGCGGCCTCCTGCAGAGGTGCGGGTTCCATTTTACTTCTTTAAAAAAATACATACATACACAGATGTGCAAAATATTTAAAACTGTTAAAACTGGGTAGTAGCTACATGAGTGTCTATCATAATATTCTATTTGATCTTTTTGAAATATTTTATAATTAAAAAAAAAAACTTAGAAAACAAGAATATTTTATGTAATAAAAGTTCCAGTATCAGAATCTGCTCTTTTGTAGCTTAGGAATAATCTCACTCCTTTTTTGCCATTTTGTGGCTAATTTCTGCTTGGCCTTTGTGTGCATCCTTAAGCCTCACCCCCTCCAGGTGGTTTATAGATCCCTGTGTTGGGTTCAAGGCCTTCTGTGTATGCTTACATAGTACCTTCTCTTTCTCTTCTTGCAACACTTCTCATCCAGCCATGCAGTTTCCTGTTTACTTGCAGCTTGGACCCACTGGACCCTAAGACATTCCTCTGGGGACAGGTGACTTGTTTACTGTAGCATCTCTAGGGACTGGTGTGCACTGGTGTGTGATAGATATATATTAAGTGACAATGAATTAACGGATGCTTCAGTGGTTTACATTCCCTGTATGCACACAGTGGGCCAGAGTTGGATACTTGAAATCACCAACTCTATGTACTATATATCAACTATGAATTGAAACTATATAGCAACATGTCTTGCCCCAGAGAGGCTGTGTGCACCATTTTTGACTTGGCCAGCCTATAGGCCTTGCACCACAGTGTCATGGTGGAGAGGAAGAGCAGGGTGATGGGCTTCTTGTGAGGAAAACTTGTCTTAGACCCACTGACTCATCTCCCTCAAGAATCAGGTTGTAATTAAGCTTTGGCAAGGGATGTACCCCATCCAGCTAATTTCCTGGGCACTGGGAGGTCAGGGTCCTTTAGTCTATCAGCTAAGCCAGCTCTTCACAGGGAGGAAGGATCACTGCTGCCACCTCGCCCACACCCAGGGGCCCAGCCCCTGCTTTGTCCCTGATGAAATTGGGTTCAGGTTGAGTGGGCTGGCCAGCCCCCAATGTGGCCTCAGTGGAGAGCCTGCTGCAGGCCCCATTTCCTTCTTCCTAGGCCTGGCCAGCTGTAGCCTTGAGCAGGCCTGCTTCCTCGGACCCAAAGAGAACATGCTTCCCTTCTCCTTTCTTCCTTCCTCTCGCCTTCATTTGATTATTCATTAGAATCTGCTCCCATGTCAAGCCCACCTCCATGTAGCCTAGCTGGTATTGGCTCAGCCTCCAGCCCCACAAAACAGGCAGAACTTCTTCTCTGACAAAGCCAGCTGTTGGCTGGAAGCTGGTGGGTGTCTTCAGAACCTCTCTTGACCAGAAGAGATCCCTGAAATCTTAGAGCACGAAGCCCTGTGTTCATACTGATAGCACTTGGGACCATTTACTTTCCTGCCATTGTGGAGAGAGCCTCAGCTCTACCCAGGCCTGACCTGGGGTCAGGTAGTTTACCTTTCTGACCCTCAGCATCTTCATCTGCCAGATAGAATAAATAATACCTTGCAGCAGAGTTTTGAGATAATTAGGGGCTGTGTTGTAAAGCGGTTAAGTTGCCAGAATGCTTGGACCTGAATCCTGATTCTGCCCCTGCAGTTTCCCGATCCAAAATAGGGTAACCTTGGTCCCTGCCTGCTTATTGGAAATGCTCAGAACAATGTGTGGCCTGTAATGAGCACCTTCTAAAAGTTCACTGGTTTTAGTGGTGTCTTGTAGATAGTATGCCCTCAATACACATTATGTTCTATTACCATTATTTTTACTTACCTTAGTTCCTTCAGGTTACTGTCACAAAAACACCACAGACCGAGTGGCTTATAAACAAGAGAAATTTATTTCTCACAGTTCTGGAGGCTGAGAAGTTCAAGATGAAGGTGCTGGCAGATTCAGTGTCTGATAAGGACCACTTTCCTGGTTCATAGAAGGCCGTCTTGTCTTCTCGCTGTGCGCTGTGTCAGGACATGGTGGAAGGGGCAAGGAGCTCTGTGGGGTCTCTTTTGTAAGGATACTAATCCCATTCAGGAGGGCTCCACCCTTATGACCTAATCCCTTCCCAAAGGCCCCACCTCCAAATACCATCACATGGAGGATTCGGTTTCAACATGAATTTTGGGAAGATGCGAACATGAAGTCTATAGCATTTTGTCCCTGGCCCCCCAAATTCATGTCTTTCTCATGTGCAAAACATATTCATTCCATTCCCAAACCCCCAAAGTCTTCACTTATTCCAACATCAACTCAAAAGTCTGAAGTCCAAAGTCATCTAAATATCATCTAAATCAGATGTGGGTAAGATTGGAGCTATGATTCATCCTGAGACACATTGAGACAAATTCCTCTCTAAGCTGTGAACCTGTGAAACCAAACAAATTATGTGCTTCCAAAACACAGTGGTGAGACAGGCAGAGGATAAACGTTTCCATTCAAAAAAAAAATCCAAACTACAAGACAAAACTCCCATCAGATCTTAGGTTTGCAATAAAACCCTCTTGGGCTTGATTCTCTGCCCTCCAGACCCACTGGAGCAGGAGTGTCACCTTCGGGACACACTGAGACAGAGGTCCTGACCCCGCAGCTTTGCAGGGCAGGAATTGGGCCCACAAGACTTTGGGGTTGTTGTAAGGATTAATGAGATAATGTATGAAAATACCTGGCATGCAATAAATGTTCAGTACATATTATTTCCTTCCTTCCTGACTCTTGATCGTGGAGAAGGGGTACCTCCGACAGGGGGCAGGTGACCCCTAACATTGAGCTGTAGGCATTCATTCTTACAAACTTCTCCCCTGAGGTAAGGAGCCAACTCTAGGTCTCTTGAAAAGTTCCAAGGGCTTTGGCATCCTCGTGACATTAGGACCTGGAGATGGGTGAGTTGGTGAGTTTAGTTCTGCCTGGACCCTGAGCTAAGAAGGCTGCCAGGCGTGAACCCATCATGGGCATTTAATTGAGCATATATTTCATAGTATTCCTGAAGGAAGCTTGGAAGGGACCTTGGAGATCTTGAGTCTAATCTCTGCAATGTACAAGGTGGAAATGGGTGATGTAGTATGAGCTGTCTGAGATCACATCAGCCAGTCTTGTGCAGGTAGAAGCCGGCACACCTGAATGCCCCTCCCTAAGCCCCTCCCAGGCTGCCTTCACAAAGAAGACTCCGAAGGGCTGTGTGCAAATCAATCAGACCACTTTAGATGACTTCTGATCTCTGAAAGCTGATTTATCTTCACTTCATCCAGGGCATAACCTCTGTCATGTCTGAAAAATTCTAGGTGAAGAGAGCAGTGTCTCAGACCTCCCGAGTTGTAAGCATTTGAGAAATCAAAGGAGATTCGAACACAAAGGGAACCGAGAAGCCGTTTCCTTCTTACACCTTCTCATCCCTTCTATCTCCTGTCAAAGCCAGCAGAACTGGTTTTCAGTTATGTACCTCCTCTAGCTATGTACAGAGACTAGGAGGCAGATGATGGTTTGCTTTATAATCTATGCATTACTTTGCTAAGCTGTGAACCCAGGGGGACCTTCTATCTAAAAGTGTCTGGAGGGGTACTTACCCAGGAACGTGGTGGCACTAGTGTCTTAGTTTCTGGAAAGTTCGCTTGCTCTGTGCACCTGAAAATTGCACTGAGCATAACCAGGCACTCTCCTCTTGGTGAACTGCAAGTGTACACGGCTTGGTGGACATTGTGGAGGAATCTCAAGCTATAGCGAGGAAACATGTGAATTGTTTGCGTGACCGTGCAGAGGTACATGGCTCTGTACCAGGCACGGGTTACCAACATGGAAGAGTCACAGTTCTGCTTTTTAGGTGCTTGCTGCGTGGTTCCAAAAATATTGTGATCCAAAAATACTGACACGTACAAATTTAGGCTTTGAAAAGAGTGAGAGCATTCATAAGAGAGTTTCCATTGTGTTTAAAACGCGATGATTTTTTTAAGACTTATTTTTTTAGAACAATTTTAGGTTCACGGCAGAAAGTGAGCAGAAAGTATAGAGATTTCCTCTACACCCAGCCTCCATGAATAACTAGCCTCTCCCATTATCAGCATCCCCCCATCAGAGTTGATATATTTATTACAGTTGGTGAATCTACATCGATACAACATGATCACCCAAAGTCCATAGTTTATATTAGGACTCACTCTTGGTGTTGGACATTCTTTGGGTTTGGACAAATATATAATGACATGTATCCATCATTATAACATCATACGAGGTAATTTTCACTGCCCTAAAAATCCTCTGTGCTCTCCCTATTCATCCCTCTCTTCCCATCCCAACCCCTTCGCAACCATTGATCTTTGACTATCTCCATAGTTTTACCTTTTCCAGAATGTCATAGAGTTGGAATCGTAGAGTATGTAGCCTTTCCAGATTGGCTTCTTTCTTTAGTAATACACATTTATGGTTCCTCCATGTATGTCCATGGCTTAATAGCTCATTTCTTGGGATGCTTGGGTGGCTCAGTCAATTAAGCAACTGCCTTCAGCTCAGGTCATGATCCCAGGTTCCTGGGATCAAGTCCCACATCAGGCTCCGTGCTCAGTGGGGAGCCTGATCCTCCCTCTTCCTGCCACTCCCCCTGCTTGTGCTCTCTCTCTCTCTGACAAATAAATAAATAAAATCTTTTTTAAAAATAGCTCATTTCTTTCTAGCGCTGAATAATATTCTATTATCTGGATGTACTGCAGTTTATTTTTCCATTCACCTACTGAAGGACATCTTGGTTACTTCCAGGTTTTGGTAATTAAATAAAGCTGCTACAAATATCTGTGTGCGGGTTTTTGTGGGGACATGAGGTTTCAACTGCTTTGGGTAAATTCCAAGGAGCACGATTGCTGGATTGAAACTTGATGATTTTAAAGAACTAGATGATAGTGAACAAATAGAAATTGTTTTAGAAGCGGGAAATCACTCTAATCAAAGGGAAAATAAGCCACTTTTTTTTTAAAGGAAATTATAATCTACTATGAAAGAAGGGAAGAAGGGGAGTTTGGGTCCAATTTTTATTCACTAATATATTTGATCGGGAGATAGGGATTAATATTTTTTAGTCTCATTTTTTAGGAGAAACATAACTTACAGTTTAGAAAATAAGTTATTTTTTTGGTAAAGTTAGTGCTATGCAAAGTGGTGTTTTTAATGTTTCCATTATAAATTATAATAAAAATGTCTGAGCTTAAAGCTGAGCATCTATGGTTAGTTATAACACAGGGTGAAGATGTAAAAAATCTTATAACTAAATTTTCAGTGTTTTTTTTTGTGAGCTCATTGCCGCTGGGTTTTTCCATGATTTTGAAACATGTGTGTACAGTTTTTGGAAAGATGATTATTTGCTTAAACTTTATAGACTGAGCTAAAAATAGAAAAACATTGTTTCTATTTTTGGAATGTCTTACCAGCTAAAAAGTGAAAACAATTACCATACATATTATGCCGAAACGCTGAGACAGGAACAGATATTAAAATAGTAAATATATTCATTTATCTGGTTTGGAAATGTCATAACCATTTTAATGAATTCATTGTTATTTTTAATGAAGAGAGAAATCTGTCATAAAGTAAATTGCTTTCTTTCTTTCCTTCTCTCTTTCTTTCTTATTTTAAGTAAGCTCCACTCCCAGGGCAGGGCTTGAACTCATGACCCTGAGATCAAAACCTGAGCTGAGACCCACAGTTGGACACTTACCGCCTGAGCCACCCAGGCGCCCCTAAATTTGTTTTAAAAAGACTGTTGAGTGCAGAGAGAAAAAAGGCATCCTGCAGTTGGGGTGAACTGTATTCACAGTAAGGGGTTTGTCACTGGCTGGTCCCTTCTAGAGTTAACAATTCAATGGCTCACTTTTTTACACTGCAAGGTCTTAGTATTTCTAGTTGGGTGCAGCCAGTTTTTAATTTTGCAAGGCTTTTTAGTAAACGTACTGAAGGTGCCTGGAGCCATTAAAAGTGTCTTATTAAATCTGTTTGCAAAAAAAAAATCTGTTTGCTGTTATTTTGGCTAACAAGAAACGACAACCTGATGCCTGAAATCAAAACAAAACTAGAGACCTTAATTTAAACATTGATATGGATGCATTAGAGTGTTCTTTAGCTAATAACCTGAGTTTATTGTCTACGTCCAAATAAGTCTTCACCAAATTTATCCTTCTACTTCCCCCCCTGAACTTCCTTTCCCTCACTCACCAATTTATGAAGCACAGTGTGTTCTGAAGCTGGCCTTCACGTACTTGGTCTTGCCACCCAAAGACTCCCTTTTGAATTTACCGTGATTTAAAATGTGATTGCATGTATGTACTTAAGAGAAAGTGAGAGAGGTAGACAGGTAAGGAGGGCTGGGATGTGTGGGAAGAGGAACAGGGGAGTAGTAGTGGGAATGAACAGGATTCATTGCTGAGGGAGGAATTTCTGAGGTGTTTGAAAGTGAGGGGCAGGAACGCTTGCACATTCCAAGTCTCTGCCTGGCTAGAATGATGGGAATTTACTGGAGAGACGTGGACAATCCGTGGTGTGCCTTACAGAGTTAAAGGAACAAATGGAGCACAATCATTCTGCTAGACTTAGCAACTCATAAAAAGGGAGAGGAAAATATTGAGAGTCAGGGAGGCCCACCCCGTCCTGGAATTAATTTTGGCTGACAACACAATCTCCTCTTTGATCTCAACTGTTTGTCCTGTCTATAAACCCAGTCATGAACTTGATACCTCCAGCCCATCATTTCTCTTTTATTTTTGCATTTATAACATATGCTATATTAGAGTTCTCCAGAGAAACAGAACCAATAGGAGATAGATAGATATATGTAAGAGGAGATTTATTATAGGAATTGGGTCATATGGTTATGGAGGCCGTAAAGTCCCATGATCTGCCGCCTGTAAGCTGGAGGACCAGGAAAGCTGGTGGTGTAACTCAGTACAAGTACTGAAGGCCTGCAAATTTGGGGGCTGATAGTATAAGTCCTGGTCTGAATCAGAAGGCCCAAGAACCAAGAGCGCTGATGCCCATAGGTAGGAGAAGATGGATGTCTCAGCTCAAGCAGAGAGCACAAATTTGCCCTTCCTCCCCCTTTTTGTTCTATGGAGGCCCTCAACTCTTGGATGATACCAACCCAACATTGGGGAGGACCATCTTCTTTAGGCAATCTACTGATTCAGATGCTAATCTCTTCCAGAGACACCTTCACAGACATACCCAGAAATAATATTTATCAGCCAACTGAGCATCCCTCAGCCCATTCAGGTGAACACATAAAACTAATCATCATAAATACCCATCACTAACCAACAGCAATCACCGCTAGTACTACTACTACTTCTACTACTACAGCTAACATTTCTTAGGCACCTACTTTATGCAAGGATTCAGGCTGAGATGCTTCATATGCATCTCATTCAGTCCTAAAGCTCATTCTGTAGAGCATGCGACTCTTGATCCCGGGGTTGTAAGTTCAAGCCCCACATGGTGTTGCAGGAATTCTCTGCCTTTAGTGCCCGCAGTGCTTGGTCACACCGCTTCGAAGAATGAAGGGGTAGACCAGATGAAGAGTGGTGGGCAGCAAAGCAGAGTTCACTGAGCAATAGTATAAAGTCCCCGGAGAGGGAGGGGGGCCCGAGAGGGTTGCCCTTGGAGTTTCTAAGTGTAGGGCTTTTTATGAGCTCTTTTGCAGAACAATCTTAAGCAGTCAGGGTGTGCTGAGTCATGCCAATCAGGGCTTTGGCCACCTATCTGTCTACCTATTAGGTTAATGTCAACATACTGATGATCTCGTTTTTGGCCGACATCTGGGGGCTTATGTCTTAACTGCCCATGATATTGACAAATGCTTTGTGCTTAATTGTCTTACTTTAGGACGTTTTTCAGAAGTCATTTCTGCAAAGGCTGCAAAGCAGAATGTCAGTGCAGTCCTGTCTAAGCTGCAAAATAGGATGCTAGTGCTGTTTTATTTTAGCTGTCCTGACTCCTTATTTTCTTGTTGGGGACCCTGGCCCTGACTGCCCAACTGTCCAACTCACTCCTAACAGTTGGGTTTAGAGAATCCTTAAAAAAAAAAAAATCCTACAGCTAGCCCTCTAAAGTGTGGGTTCCATTATTATAAAGCCTCATGGAATTAACTTACCTAAAGTCATTAAAACATCATCACCTAGAGGGATTTTAAAAATTGATTCGTAATTCACATACCATGAAATTTCAGTTTTTAGTATATTTTTAGTATATTTAGTATAGTGAATATACTAAAAATTCCAAAATATTTTCATCACCTCAAAACAGAAACTATCACTCCCCATTTTTCCCCCTTTCCAATCCCTGGAAACTATGAATCTACTTTCTGTCTCTATGGATTTGCCCATTCTGGATATATAAGTGGAATCATAAAATATATAATCTTTTGCGTCTGGCTTCTTTCACTTAGCATAATGTTTGCAAGGTCCATTTACATTGCAGCATGTATCAGTACTTCATTATTTTTTATGACAAAATAATACTCTGTTGTGTGGTACACTACATTTTGTTTATCCATTCATCAGTTGAAGGACACTTGGATTGTTTCTACTTCATAGCTGTTATGAATAATACTACTGTGAACATTCATGTGCAAGTTTTTGCATGGCATATGTTTTCAGTTCATACAGAGGGATTTTGTTGCATGATTTTTTTTGGACTTGATAGTATCCTCAGCAAATATTTTTTCTGGAAACAAAGTTTTATGCCAGAGTGGGATAACTGCACACCTCCAAACTAATATTTACTAAAATTCTCTTTTTGCAATGTGAGCTCTGATTTCTGTCCTGTCTTAGTAAGGCTTGATTTCCAGAGTTATTGCCTTTGTCCAGCAGATCCTTCCTCCTAGAAAGTCTTATCACCATCTGTACAAGTTCTAAAGTCTTAGGGCACCCGGCTGGCTCAGTCTGTAGGGCATGCGATTCTTTATCTCCCAGTTGTGAGTTCGAACCCCTCACTGGGTATAGAGATTACTTAAAAAAGAAAAAAAGAAAAGGTCCTGTAACCTTCCAGCCAGAAGCTGGTTCTTCCTTTGCAGCATAAGTTATCTTTCGTTTTTTTTCTGGGAACTCCATGGAGCTCCACCTGGGCCTTTCCCTTGGCATTGTTCACTCTTTTCCTTTACAGTCCTACTGGCTACCACCCTCTATCCCCCTTGAGGTCAAGATTTAGGTCTTGCCTCATTTCTGTTCCTTGCCAAGACACGTGTTGCTTTACACAATAAGTGCTGATGAACATCCTCGAACTGAATAAATCCCTGATTAGTTGCTGCGATATTGTGATTTATAATAAGAAATATATATTTGATCTTTGTCCCCTTTCCTGACACGGAGCTCCTAAAACCCTTGGAATTTCCTGTGAAGAGAGCCAAAAAAAGGTGTTCTTTTTGTTATGTTAATGCAGTGGCTTTTGGAAAGCCCCTTGGTCCCCTAAGAAAGGAGATTGGTTGCCAGGGAACCAACCACGTGATTAGAGGGTAGGAAACCTTCAGTCCTACCCCCTGACCTCTGGGGTGGGGGTGGGTGGAAAGAGGCACTGAAGTTTGAGTTCAATCACTAGGGGCCAAGGATTTAATTGATCATGTTGAGGTAATAAAGCCTCCATTAAAACCCACATGACGGGGTTTGGAGAGCTTCCTGGTTGGTGAGCACTTGGAGATGCCAGGACAGTGGCACTCACAGAGGGTGTGCAAGTTGCATGCACTCTCTCCACACCTCGCCCTATGCATTTCTCTCATCTGGCTGTTCTGAGTTACAGGAACCTCTTCTAGGATGTAGAAAGTTTCTCTGAGTTCTGTGAGCCACTCTAGCGTATTAATCAAACCCAAGCAGGGGGTTGGTAGAACCTGTGGCTGGTGGGTCAGAAGCCCAGGTGGCAATTTGGCCTTGGGATTGCCATGGGAAGTGTGTGTGGGGGCCGCAGTCTTGTGGGACTGAGCTCTTAACCTGTGGGATCTGACATAATCTCCAGGTCAGTGGTGTCAGAATTGAGTTGAATTGTAGGACCCCCAGCTGGTGTCAGAGAATTGCTTGATGGTGTGGGAAAAAAAAACCCATATTGTCATTGGTGTCAGGATCATGGTTGCCCAGGGGTTCTGATTCACTTGAAACCACACTGAGTTTCCTTGTATTACAACGGCCCTGTTTTTTAGCCGGGTCTTGGGGCAGGGTGGGGGCGGGGGGTGAGGAACAGGTTGGCAGAGTGAGGTCATGCTTCCCCCTGTTTGCCTCCACATCTAAGCCGGTAGAGCGCAGCGAAGGAGGTGCATCTCCTCCGGAATTCTCAGCGGAGATTTCGCTGTCCTTGCTTCTTGCTCCTCTTCAAAGGAGGAACATGGCAGGAGAGTCGGGCAGCAGTGTTGGGGGTTTCTTGGGGGAGGGAGGGGTGGTTACGATCAGAGTTAGGAGGGGAGCAGCTCTTCCAGTTCCTGGGTTCCCCCATCCCTCTTCAAGTCCTCCCTTAATGTCTCAGGAAAACAGATTAAATCATCCTTTTAAAGTTACGTAGAAAGACAGCAGTCTCGGATTTTCTGTAGATCCTGTTTGTTTAGATCTCAGCAATCCTATTTGGATAGCCTGTTGCTCTTCACAGAGCAACCATACCTTATTTTTTCTTTTCATTCATTCATTCATTCATTCAAGTCATCTCTACCCCCAGTGTGGGACTTGAACTCATGACCCTGAGATCGAGTTGCCTGCTCTTCTGACTGAGCCAGCCAGACACCCCTCATACCTTTTTTTTTTTTTTTTTTTTTAAGAGAAGGGACCTAGAACTGTGGAAGTGGTTCTCAATCCTGGCTGGTAGCCAGACTCACCTGTTAGAGTCTTCCAAGCTTTAAGTAAAGCTAGAGGTCGACACCAGTGTTAACACCTGGCTCTCTTCACGCATTTATGTGACCTGCCTGCCCTTTGAGGTCCCTGAGAATTCCACCCTGCCCCCAGAGCAGCCAATTTATCTGCCCTCCTTCCCCACCTACCCCCTGGCACCACTGTTAACTCTGATAGATGATCAGGGCTGGGAACCATCAGCACCTTGGAGCAGTAACTACTCTGTAGGGGTTTTCAGTTCTGACTGAAAGAGAATCACTAGGGAGCTGTTAAAAGTAACCAATCTCTGGTTTATGTACAGTCTTTCCTCTGGGGGAATATACAGTTTCTTGGGGGAAGGCTACTTTTTTTTCCAGATGGGAGCGAGTGTGGTGTTTTAATGAAAATTGTTTTATTTGAATGTGGAATCAGTAGACTGTCTGATGTTAACAGTTTCCTTTTAATGAAATTCCAGATTATAATGGAATTTCTTCCTGCATTGTGACTTGCAAGGTACATGTTGGCAGGGAATTAAAATAAGACCCTTCTATATTTCTTTTTTTTTTTTTAAAGATTTTATTATCTGACAGACAGACATCGAGAGAGGGAACACAAGCAGGGGAGTGGGAGAGGAAGAAGCAGGCCTCCCACTGAGCAGAGAGCCTGATGTGGGGCTCGATCCCAGGACCCTGGGATCATGACCTGAGCTGAAGGCAGACGCTTAACGACTGAGCCACCCAGGCGCCCCAAGACCTTTCTATATTTCTTAAACTATTTGCTGTTAGAGCTCTGCATGTTACTGCCTGTCAGGTCTATTCAGTGGAAAGGCCCTTACGTTCCCATGAAAGGAGTGATGCTGCCCAATCCTGGATCAGGCAGAGAGATCTGGGACAGAGGGAAACGTCTGTGTGTCTAAAGGATATGTAAGCTTTGGGCAAGTCCAAACCGGGTTCTGACGAGCCTCCACCCCGATGTGTGTATATGGAGAATTGGATCAAGGGTGTAACAGTGAAGACTTGATGTCCCTATCTCACCTGCCATCACACTTTCCCATTGTAACTGTTAGATCCAGGATTTGATCTGACTTTAATTCTGTGTGTGTGTGTGTGTGTGTGCACAAGAAGTGTGATTTTTTTTTTAAAGATTTTTTATTTATTTATTTGACAGAGAGAGACAGAGCGAGAGGGGGAACACAGGCAGGGGGAGTGGGAGAGGGAGAAGCAGGCTTCCTGCCGAGCAGGGAGCCCGACCCGGGGCTCGATCCCAGGACCCTGGGATCATGACCTGAGCCGAAGGCAGACGCTTAACCAACTGAGCCACCCAGGTGCCCCAAGAGGTGTGATTTTTATTCTCCAAATTTAATCTAATTTTTTTGCCTCCCCATCTCCTGCCCAACTGGCAGAAAATTTATCTCAGTTGGGAATAATTCAGGTTTCTTTCATCAATTTTGGGTTCCCTTCATTCTCACCCTAGAGTTGCTTCTAAGTTCTGGGCATTTTCGTAGAGCTCAGTCTGGGGATTGGAGTGATGGAGTATGGTGATATTTGTCTTGGATCCAGCTTGTCCTGCTTGTCCTCAGCTGCCCATCCACTCCCACCAAACTATGTTGTTGCCTAGGAACCCTCTAGGTCTCCCTCTAGCTGAGCTAGTGCACATCATCCCCAGGACACAGGACAGTTTCAGCTGTTCTCTCAAGGGTCTGTTGGCCAGAAGCTCATTTGAAGCCCCATGTCAACGACTCTCATATACTAGTGCATCTCAAACTTGAATGTGCACACTAGCCACCTGGACTCACAGTAAAATGAAAGTTCTGACTCTGTAGGTCTGGGTTAGGGCAGGGCCTGAGAGTCTGCACTTCTAACAAATTGCCAGATAGTGCCCAGGCTGCTGGTTCTTTGAGTAGCAAGGTTGTGGAGGACAGAAGAGTGCTCAGTGTAATGGAGTTGTCAGCCTTCATCTCTTCTACTTGCTTGGGGAAGTGATTTGCTAACAGGGTAGGATTTGGTTAAATGGCTGCAAATGCCCTCCCCTTTTTTAGCTCTTAATTTCTTTTCTTTTCTTTTTTTTTTTCTTTTAAGTAAACTCTACCCACAACGCGGAGCTCGAGCTCACAACCCCAAGATCAAGAGTCGCATGCTCTACCCACTGAGCAAGCCAGGCGCCCCTAGCTCTTAATTTTTTTTTTTTTAAGATTTTATTTATTTATTTGACAGAGAGAGACACAGCGAGAGAGGGAACACAAGCAGGGGGAGTGGAAGAGGGGGAAGCAGGCTTCTCGCTGCGCAGGGAGCCCGATGCGGGGCTCAATCCCAGGACCCTGGGATCATGACCTGAGCCGAAGGCAGATGCTTAACCAACTGAGCCACCCAGGTGCCCCATTTCTGTAGGGAATATCAATCACTGCTCAAAAGCATGAAGATGCTCCCTAAGATGCTCCTAAGGCCCTTTTCAATTACCCAGGTAGTCTCTGTTAGAATGCTGTTAGAACTCTTGGCTTCCCCCCTGCACCCTACCTGGAAGGAGAAACAAAAAGATGACATCTCCCTCACCCCCACGGCCCTCTCCTCTTGGCAGTCATGTCCGTGTGTAATCCCCCTTGCCTTGTGAGTGGACTGGATTTATTTCCTCGCATTTTAATGAACAGAATACAGCAGAAGTTTTGGGCTGTCACTTCTGAGATCAGTTTATAAAATGACCGATTTCCTTCGTGGACATATGCTCTTTCTTGGATCATTTGTGCTGGGGGATGCAAACTGCCATTTTATGAGCAGCCCTATGGAGAGGACCACATGATGCAGCAAGAACCCGAAGTCCGGAGTCCAACAGCCTGCAAGGAACAAACTGTGTGTGTGAGCTTGGAAATGGATCCTTCAGCCCCATTCCAGTTTTGAGATGGCTGCCACCCCAGCTGACAGCTTGAACCCAACCTCAAGAGAGACCTTGGGTCAGAGCAGCCAGCCAGGAGGCTCCTGGATTTCTGACCCACAGAAACTTGTGTTTTAAGCTTCTCAGTTTTGGGTTAATTTGTTATGCAGCACTAGATGATACACCCACCTAACTCAGATGCCGGACATTTGGAGATGATTAAAATGTTCTGTTGGCCTCTCTGAAAATACCGCACAACATAACAAAAAGAAACAGAAGCAAAATTCTTGCGCGGGGTTTGCTATTTGGCCTGATGAACTCAGTGAGTGGCTCCACGTGACACATGTATTTTACACATTGGCTGTTAGACCTTTGAACATTTTTTTTCCCAACGTGGAACTCTAGGGTGCCTTGAGTTAGAAACCTACCTTAACCTTTGTAGCTATAAACTGACTACACTGCCTTATCATCTTGCCTTGGGAGAGAAGAAAACTGGTGAAATCAAAATTTCTCACGTGGCTGAAAGCTGCGGGCTGGTAAGAGCCGGAGCTTCTCTCCCCCCCTTCCCCCCATAGCTTAGTTTTCTGACTCCAAGAAAACCACCTTTGATTATATAAAGGTATTAGGGGCTGGGGAAACACTAGTCCTTTTGTTACCAGCAATCTCAGAGCCTTTAGAAAGAAACGCGGTGGGGGTGGGGGGTAACCCCGGTTAAGTTGGGCGGGCTTTGTGTTAGCTCAACTCTGGGGCTTTTATCAAACCTAAGAGAGAGGAATTCCTAGTTTTCTAAAAGTTGTTCGACTCCTGTTCCAGGAGCTGCGCAGCCGGGGGCACCCCGGACGAGAGCGAGCCCCGCGCGTCCCAACTTCCCGCCGGGAGCCCAGCGTGGGGGTGGGCGGGGTGGGGGCGGGGTCGGCGGCGCTCCCTCCCCTCCGCTTCCCTCCCCTCCCCTTCCCCGCGCTCTCCACCCACTTCCCTTTCTCGGCCGGCCGGGCAGCCCTGCGGGCGCGACCTCTCCAGGCAGTGCCGAGCGGGGAGGAGCCCGCCGCCGCCGCCGTCGACGCCGCCGCCGCCGGGGGAGCCATGCCCGCGCCCCGCCGCGCCCCGAGCCCGCCCCCGGCTACCCGCCGCCTCATGGGCCGGCGGCGGGAGTGAGCGGGAGCGACGGGCGAGGAGCCGCCACCCGGCCCGCGATGTCACCATTGTTCAGCTGGGTGGCCAAGGTAGGCGGCGTCGGGGCAGCGTCGGGCCGGCGCCCGTTACCGTAGCGGACGGTGCTGGGAGCCGGCATCTAGCGGGCGCGGTTCTGGGCACATTTGTAACCGTCGGGCCGTGAGAGGGTCCGGGGCGCGGGGAGAGCCCGCGGGTGGGGGTGGGGGAGTGGGACAGTCAGACCCTGTGCCCGGACTGCCCGCGGCGGGGGACGTCCCGCTGCCTGGGGACAGCGACCGGAGCGCGGCGGGCGCCGTTGGGGTCGTTTCCCGGGCGGTTCTCATTCATTAGTCGGCCGAACGGGCCAGGTGGCGTCACGCCCTTCTCACGTGTGGGGAGAGTGAAGCGCCACGCCCGGACCCAGGTGTTCGCACCTGGCGCCCGCCTGCTTCCCTTCCCCCGCCGCCCCCGGCGCGCCGCCG
>NC_138370.1:150082995-150211904 GCF_054177405.1 Leptonychotes weddellii | reverse complement strand
TTTTGTTTTCAGAACATTAGCGCTTTCAGAATAACTGAGCACTAAATCCCTGCCAATTTCATTATTGCTAAAACGAAGGGATTGGAGTAGATTTCTAGAGTTCCCACCAGTTGGAGAACGTGGAATTATTTTTATACCTCGCGGAGTACCAGGCGTTTGGGTGTTTTGAATGATGCATCCCGCGCAGCCTCTAAAAGGCCGGCAGAACAACAGGGCACCTTTCTCATACTCCACGGACTCCTCTTGTTCCTGGCGTTTGGCAGGTTGAGTAATAAACTCCTATTGGGAGAACCCGTTAGCCATTATGTGACCCTTGACAAATAATAATTAGGTGGTGGTTATATCTGCTAGTTATGCAGTGCTTTTGGAGTGCTGGTTTTAAAATACCCGTTTGTGAGCCACATAAGGCTTTGCCTGTCATTTAAATGCTAATAAAATGGAGACACAGAAACCAGATTTATTATTAGGCACTGTATCCTATCTCATCCTCACCAGAATTTTCACTTCCTGAAACACAGCTGGTGCTAAATGAAAAAGTTTTGAATCATAGTTTTGTATTGAAAAAAAGAATGATAATGCGTAGATTTTCTGGTTTGAAGTGATAGCTAATTAGCTTTTGTAAATGCTAAATTTAAAAAATGATGTTAGTTTAAAAAAAGTAATTCAGGATGTGTTGTCTGATTATATTTTAGTTTAGGTTGAGGACTTGAGTCTACTTGCATACTGTTATACTTTATACTGTAAGGCCAAAGGGAGAAACCAAAAAACCAGACTTACTATTTTCTTTTTTACTCCAAAATCAATAAGAAGTAAGTCTAAAAAAACAAAACAGAAACAAAACCCAAAAAACTTATTGCTTGTACTGTTTTATGGTTTTACTTACTTTTCCAAAACATATTTAATACAGATGTTTTTCACTGTAGGAGTGAGGTGGACTTTTGTTCACGTTGGCCTAACAGATGACAGTGAAAACACCAGACCAAAGCTTTATTAAAAAACAACCAACCAACCCAAAAAACAAAACAGTAAGGACTTCTGCAAGGATTGTCAGCTTTCTCCAACTGGCAGTACTTTTGGAAGAGTTTATTTGAATGAACTGTGTGTTGATAACTTCATCTAAATTCTGAATCATGTTATTCCAAAGTTATTTAAACTACAGAACAACAAAACTATGAAATGTTTTTGGAGCACATTTATCAGTTGTCAGCAGAAAGTGTAGTTATTTTATATTTCATTTCTGCTAGGTGGTGTGTGATTATAAATTGCATCCTGAAATTGATATTTATAGACAATATGTTCTATGAGTTTTTAGAATATGAAATTATTTAAAAGTTCATTTCTTGGGGTTGTAGATGATAAGAATGACTTTCTAGGTTATGAGGCTGACACGTTGCCTACTGCACTAAGGCAGGTAAGAATGACTTTCTAGGGAACCTGATTTGGTTTACTGCTAAGAGATAAGGCATCAACACAGTTGGCATTATAAACGAGGGACTATTTTAAAGGCAGAAACAGGAGATGCAAATAAGACATACGATGTGCATAATCCCAAAGTACATCTATATTTGACTTTAGAATGACCCTTCAAGAACACATAAGTGAATGTGAGCACACACTTCACACAAACACTTGTACATCTAATTGCTGTTCTATTTTGACCTTTGCAAACTGTGGCTCAACACCTGGTAGGGAAGGAGAAAGGGGCGTGGACATCACTTGGTGCAGATGGATACCTGAACAGGAATTTGTTTTTCTTGGGTGCCACGTTAATATTGTATGAATATTGAATATGTAGAATGAGCAATTTCATGGTGTAGGAATAGAGTCCAAACAAAGAATTTTTTTTACATAATTTCTTTTTTTTTTTAAGATTTTATTTATTTATTTGAGACAGAGAGAATGAGAGAGAGAGAGCACATGAGAGGGGGGAGGGTCAGAGGCAGAAGCAGGTTCCCTGCCGAGCAGGGAGCCCGATGCAGGACTCGATCCCGGGACTCCAGGATCATGACCTGAGCCGAAGGCAGTCGCTTAACCAACTGAGCCACCCAGGCGCCCCAAAGAATTTTATGTTAAAAAAATTATGAAGATGCACTTTCTTTTAAGTTGGACATGGCCTTGGAACAGTAGGGCAGGTGTGCATTGTATTACAAATGGGGCAGTTTTATAGAGGTATGATTTCTTGATTAGTTTTTCATTGGGGCATGTGAGTTTTTACATAGATTACAAATAAAAACAAATTTCTCAAGCATCATGATTTTTATACTAAACCCACAGATGTCCCTAGCCACCTGGCAGTTTTGAGTATTTCTGTTGATTACTTACTTCTGTGTCTTCCATGCATCAGTTAGTGAAGACTGCTACAGAGCCGCCAGATAACTTTCTGAATTTATTTGGATTTGCACCTGCCTGTAAAGATACTGGCTAAGACTCTGGGAAACAGTATGGAGGTTCCTCAAAAAGTTGAAAACAGAGCTACCCTACTACCCAGCAGTAGCACTACTGGGTATCTACCCCAAAGATACAGATGTAGTGATCTGAAGGGGCACCTGCACTCCAGTGTTTATAGCAGCAATGTCCACAATAGCCAAACTATGGAAAGCCTAGATGTCCATCAACAGATGAATGGATAAAGATGTGGTATGTATACACACACACAGGAATATTATGCAGCCATCAAAAAATGAAATCTTGCCATTTGCAATGACGTGGATGGAACTAGAGGGTATTATGCTAAGTGAAATAAGTCAATCAGAGAAAGACAAGTATCATATGATCTCACTGATATGAAGAATTTGAGAAACAAGACAGAGGATCATAGGAGAAGGGAGGGAAAAATGAAACAAGACGAAATCAGAGAGGGAGACAAACCATAAGAGACTCTTAACCTCAGGAAACAAACTGGGATTGCTGGAATGGAGGGGGGTGGGAGGGATGGGGTGGCTGGGTGATGGACATTGGGGAAGGTATGTGCTATGGTAAGCGCTTTGAATTGTGTAAGACTGATGAATCACAGATCTGTACCCCTGAAACAAATAATACATTATATGTTAATAAAAATAAATAAAAATATTCTGTGGTCCATCACACACACACACAAGAAGATACTGGCTAAGATTATTGCTAACATCTCAAAGTAGTGGATTTTAAATATATATGTCATTCAAGCAGGTAAAATGGAAGATGAGCCTAAATATATCCACATTTGCTGGGTTTTCAAATTCAAGTGCAGTTTCCTATAGTTTATGCCTGGTATTCTTTTCTAGTGCTCATGTTTTCACCAGATGTTATTGGGTACCTTTGGTGTACCAGGTACTGCTGATGCCCTGAAGGAGTTAATTCAGTTTGCACAATAGGCTTATCCTTTACTTATATATATTTTAAAGATTTTATTTATTTATTTGTCAGAGAGAGAGAGTGCAAGAGCGCATGAGCACACACAAGCAGAGGGAGCGGCAGGTAGACCAAGAAGCAGGCTCCCTGCTGACCAAGGAGCCCGACGTGGGACTGGGTCCCAGGACCCTGGGATCATGACTTCAGCCTAAGGCAGACGCTTAACTGACTGAGCCACCCAGCTGTCCCTAGGCTTGTCCTTTAAAAAGTGCACACTAGGGGCACCCGGCTGGCTCAGTGGGTAGAGCATGTGACTCTTGATCTCGGGGTTGTGAGTTTGAGCCCCACGTTGGGTGTAGAGATTACTTACAAGTCAAATCTTTAAAAAAAAAATAGAAAAGAAAAAGTGTGTACACTGAAGCTGTGTAAGCCAAATATTTAAAAATGCATTAGATAAGGAATCCTTTTGTAAAACAGTCACTAACATTTTATGTGAAACCAGGTTTTTCATATTTTGGCCTTGCTGAAAACATAGGTTTCTAGCAATTATTCATTCAACAAGTCATTTAAGAAATGTGTTCAACACAGATATTTAGTGAGCACCTAGTGTATGCCAGGCACTGTTTGAGGAGTTGAAGATTTAGCGATGACCAAGGCGGATCAGGTCCCTTTTTCCATGGAGCTCAAATTCTAGGTGGGGGGGACCGCACAGAAGCAAGCAAGTAGATAAAGAAGGTAGTTTCAGGTGATGGTAAGTGCTAGGGAGAAAAGTAAGCAAGGTGCTTGGTGGAGAGTGACTAGGGGCTGGGCTGGCAAGGAGGTGGCAGTTCATCTGGGGAGTAAGGGTGCTGAACATGGGCCTGGCAGAGGGAACAGCAAGGACCAGGGCCTGGAGGTGGCTCAGGTGGGCGTGTTAAAGCAGTGGGAAGAAGGCAGGTGTGATGAATCCTGTGACCTGGGGCTGAGTTGTGGGCCCTGAGTTGGGGAGGGGCAGTCTGGGCCAGGCCCTTTAGGGCTCTGTAGGCCCAGGACGGAGTTTGGATTTATTTGCTTTAAGTGCAGCTGGAAGCCATTCAAGGGCGTGAACCTGAGGAGCGCTGTGGGCTGATGTGTACATACCTCGGGCGGAAGCAGAGAGAACTTAGGCTGTTGTGTTTCGGGCAGGGGGTGATAGTGGTAGCCTGGACTTCGGTAAAGAAGGGACACCTGTGGAGACATAATTGTTCTTTATCTTCTGAGGTGATGTGACCAGGTGGCTTTGCTGTCTTGTTTGAGACTGGTGCAAATGACCGAGGAACTAATTGCATCTGTGTTGAGTACAACTTGCCCTTGGTTAGCTGCCTCTAAAGGGCGGGCCTTTCGGGCCCAGTTGTGTCCCGATGCCAGTCTGGTTTGTTTACCTTTGCGGTGTCCTGCAGCCCGGAGCAGCCCACCTTGTGTGCCGCTGGCCTGCTGATGGGCACAGGGCAGCCTTCCTGGAAGGCGCGCATCTGCCTGCGCCCGGTGCTTGGGCAGCAGTCCTCTGCTGGCCTGTGCTGAGTCAGTTCCGTGCTCGTGTGCCCTAGGTTAATGTGATGAATTATTTAAAAGTATAACAGTATTTTTTTCTGGCAGGCTTATATTATGTTTAATTAGTGGATGTTTGAGTTTAATAAAAAGGGGAGAACTCCTTGTTCTAATCAAACCATTCCTTGACTTTGAGAAAAATGTGCTGCCTCTTGCTGAGCGAAGCTGGCGTAGCCCGGACCAGGATTTCGGCAGGGCTCCTGTGGGGCCTGTTTGCTTGTGTGTGGCAGCCTCTCTTCGGGAGCTCCAGTTGCTTAGAGTAACAACATACACCATGGGCAGGAATAGAAACCCTGCCTCATCCACAGCACAGCGGTGAGCTCAGAGCAGATCTCATTAATGACAAAAAAGCAAATCAGTTTTTTCCCCTAAACAAATTCCCTAAACTGATCTTAACCTATATATGTCTCAGCCTTGGTCTGTTTCTGACTATCTAAACCCTTCTCATCCTTCACCCCCTCACTGAAGCATCTCTGCGTATTCATTCATTCTTCGGAGGAATATACTAAATGGGGTAGAAAACAGCCCCTAAGGCATTTCCTCTGCCAGGAGGATAGCGCTAGCCGGGAGCATGGGGGAATGGCATGGGGGAATCTTGCTCCAGTCTGAAGGGGGCTGAGGAGTTAGCCAGCGGAGGTCAGGGTGTGCCAGGTGGTTAGAGTGGCACGTACAAAGACCTGGAGGCACGCTGGAGAAGCCTCAGTCCCAGGCTGGCTGGAGAATCCGTTGCAGGGAGCAGAAAAGGAGGCTGGACGGGTGAGTAGCCGCCAGAATGCACATGGCATACGGACCCTTCAGAGAGGCTGGCATTTGATCTCAGGGCAGTGGGGCCCCCTCTAGAGACCAAAGCTGATCTTTCCCCAAATTCTTGTAGCCGTGTAGTCCATTCTGTATGATGCCTTGTGTTGCGGTTGTTTAATTCTTTTATCTCCTCTACTAGCCTATAAATTCTATGAAAACAGGGGTGGTGTGGTCTTACATACTGGTGCCTACGAATCACTTGGGCATCTCATTAAAATATAGTTCTGTTTTAGTAGGTCTGGATGGAACCCAAAATCCTGCATTTCCAGTAGGCTCCCGGGTAATGCTGATGGTCTGGGGACTGTACTTTGTGTAGCAAGGTTCTCTGTATTTTCTGTTACACCTACTGTTAGACATAGGAGTTGCTTATAGTTTTTGGAACAAATGCCATGATTTCAGATTAGTCACTTGTATCTGGGAGGATGATAGTGGAAATAGTGTCCCATGAAATAAAACCTAAAAAATTAACCTTGAAATGGAGTGTCTGGGGAGTAGGAGTGGAAGGAAAATTTTGCATTGCATACTCTTGTACCTTTTAAAAAATGTCAACATTTTATGTATTAACTATTCAGTTTATCAAATTTATTTTTTATTTTTTATTTTTTTAAAGATTTTATTTATTTGACAGAGAGAGACACAGCGAGAGAGGGAACACAAGCAGGGGGAGTGGGAGAGGGAGAAGCAGGCTTCCTGCCCAGCAGGGAGCCCGATGCGGGGCTTGATCCCAGGACCCTGGGATCACGACCTGAGCCGAAGGCAGATGCTTAATGACTGAGCCACCCACGCGTCCCTCAGTTTATCAAATTTAAAAAATACTTTGGCCTTTTCTCTTTTTCAATGTATTTAACTTTGCCCGAGATACCATTAGGATATTATAATAGACTAGGAATCAAATTATTATTGAAAAATTGACTCAAATTGCCCTCCTGTCTTTTCTTTTTTAAATAGACTGAATTTTTAAGAGCAATTTTAGGTTCACAGCAAAATTGAGCAGGAGGTACAGAGAGTTCTCATATACCCTCTGTTCCCACACATGCATAGCCTTCCCCATTATCAATATCTCCAACCATTTGTTACAGTTGATGCACCTGCATTGACACATTATCTTGGAAAGTCCCAAGTGTATGCTACAGGTCATTCCTGGTATTGTACATTCTATGGGTTTGGACAGAAGTATAATGGCATGTATTTTTACTACCACACAGAGTAGTTTCACTGCCCTAAAAATCCTCCGTGCTCTGCCTGTTCATCTTGTCCTCCCTCCCCAACCCCTGTCAACCACTGTTCTTCATAGTTTTGCCTTTTCCAGAATGTCCTATAACTGGAATCATGAAGTATATATCCTTTTCAGATTGGCTTCTTTCACTTAGTAATGTACATTTAAGTTTCTTCTGTATCTTTTCATGACTTGGTTGCTCCTTATAGCTCTGAACGACATTCCATTGTCTAGATGTACCGTTGTCTAGAAGGGCGTCTCAGTTGCTTCCAAGTATTGGCAGTTATGCATAAAGCTGTAAACATTTTGTGCAGGTTTTTGTGTGGGTGTAAGTTTTCAGCCCCCTTCAGTAAGGCTGGTGACATCAAGAAGAATGATTGCTGGATTATATGGTAAGAATATGTTTAGTTTTGTAAGAAGCTGCCACATTGTCTTCCAAAGTGGGTGTACCATTTTTGCATTTCCACCAGCAATGAATGAGAGTTCCTGTTGCTCCGTGTCTTCGTTAGCATTTGGTGGTGTCAGTGTTTCAGATTGTGGCCATACTAATGGGTGTGTAATGGTATCTCATTGTTGCTTTAATTTGTGTTTCCCTGATGACATAATGTGGAGGCCCCCCTTCGTTTTTTGATTGTTAACTTTTAAGCAGTAGAAATAATAAATTTGTCCTTTTGAATTTTATTTCATAATATGTGGTGGTATTTATTAAATATATAATAAAGTTATAGAAAAACAAATTTTAATGGCTATATTTGTGTATTTATACTTAAGTATCTTTAATTTTTCCATTATCTCTCTTACCTCTGATTTTGCTGTTGGGAGCATGAAACAGCCATTTACATCATTTTGTTAGATTTAAAAAAAGACGTGATGGAAAAGAATTTCTTTAGTTTTTATGTACTTTGGTACTTCTTTTGCAAATTATTTTTTTATCTGTCATGTGTTATAATGGGATTAGACTGCTAGGCCTTGTTCATTTACTTTGGTTGAGCTTGGCTAAGTTAACCTTGAGTCTTTCTCATCTAAAAAATAATGTATTCCCTATTCATCTTTTTAAAGATCCTGTTTTAAAATTGAGTAATGTCAAAATCTGCATGGGAAATTGTGAAGATCATCTGCAAGTGTAAACTCTTTGAACATGGTTGAGTTCACAGTTAGTCAGCGGTTTTTGTGGAAGTGTGGTGTAGGCATGAGGATCCAGAGATGAGCAGGACATGGGCTCAGCCTTTGAGCAGCTTGCAATTTAACAGGGAGAGGTCCACCTGTGAAGATGATTTAATGAAATCATACAGATGTGTGCACAGGGAATCACTCTGCTAGGGGTTCGGGGAGATTTTTTTTGAGGATATGAGATCTGAGTTAAGTCTTTCTTTTTTTAAGATTTATTTATTTTAGAGAGAATGCGCACGTGCGGTCACGAGTGGGTGGGGAGGGGCAGAGGGAGAGAGAGAATCCCCAAGCAGACTCCCCACTGAGCGCAGAGCCCGATGTGGGGCTCAATCCAGGACCCCCATATCATGACCCAAGCCAAAACCAAGAGTCGGCTCCTTAGCCGACTGAGCTACCCAGGCGCCCCCTGAGCTCAGTCTTTAAGGAAAGATGATGGAATTGTAGGTCACTGATGTGTGGTGGATGAAAAAGAAATTGCTAGGATATACTTGTGGTAGTTTTCCAGCATGTTTTGGAATCATTCAGGATTGCTTTCCAACACTGTTGCCTAGGGCTTGCACACACCTCCCTGTAATGGAGGCTAGCGAGTTACCAGAATGTAATTCCATTTTCTCTCTTCTCCATGAGGAAACCGAGGCCCAGAGCAGGGAAGCAACTTAATTTGAACAAAATCACACTACTCATTGTGGCAGAACTTAAACCCAGGGTCTTGGACCCCTGGGTTTTGCACACCTTGTTGATGTTGCCCTGCTGTTTGCACTTTTTTTCTTTAAAGTACTTTTCTAAAATCAAAGGTATGCTTGTCTGTTCACATGTTGTATTTCAGAATACCTTATTTAATCACCCGACTGTTTATGTGTGTATTTCAGAGTAGGTCCAGGTACCTACAGGGGAACAGACAAAGAAAGGAAGCATGAAGATGAGCAGTCCGCTGGGGTGGGTAGAGATCCTGTGATATGTGCGGCGTGTCATCAATGCTCAGCAGCCCGGGGGGCCTGACCAGTGGTGTGAGCTGCGAGTAGGAAGAAACCAGGGCCCAGGTATTTGAAGAGAGTGGAAGTTGCCCAAGTGCAGTGGGGCAACACAGTTCCCGTGACCTGCTGATTCACTTCTCGCTGTGTGTCCCGGAGGGCGTTCTGTGGGAGGTGGGGTGGGTGTGTAGAATGTGTCTCTTCTCTACTAGGGGAGATTGAGTTTGTTCAGAGAAACATCATTTGCAAAGCGGAGAGAAAACTACATTAGTGTTAACGCAGCCGTGGAAAGGAAGAGATGACTGTGTTTTTGAGCACTTAATACGTGCCAGCCGTTGTGTGGAGAGCAGTCAGCTTCCAAATCATCATGGGGGGGTGTTATTCCCTCCTGCCGTTTCTTTGGGAAAATGCGATAAAGGAACTGAAGTTCAGAGAGGTTGGGTCATTTGTCAGAGCTATTTAGATTAAAGCTTGAGTTGTCTGGCTGTAAATGCATGTTTTATCTCTTGTACCTGTTCGATCTCTGTAATAAAGGGATTACAACACATGTTCAAGACAATGAAGCAAGGGTGGTCAGAACTTAAAATATTTTGTCCCACCAAGAATTTGAATTTTTCTTCTTCCTTAGGTGAGAAGCATAAAATGTCCACTAACTTGCTTTTAAAAATCGGTGTATAAGAGTGAAGTTACACCAGAAGGGGAGCTACAATTTTTAAAGAGCCTGAATTTTTCATGATGTTCTTTGTTAGGGAGGGAAGAGAACAGGGAGTAAGAAGAAAATCACTGGAAGATTGCAGATTGGTCAGGATTGGCGGGGAGGCTAGGGGCAATTAAATGATGGACCAAAGAGGTCAGTTTTGAGATGACCATGACCATAAAGTTTTCCAAAATTGGAGAATCTACATCTTTGGTTGGCACACTATTTCCTGGACTTACTGCCCTGGCAGTGAAGAAATTCTTCACAGTATATTGAGAGATGAAAAGGACTTCAGAAATGGCCAGGCAGCAGCTCCCCACCTCTATCTTAGGGAAGGGGAAAACAAGGCGATTTTTAATTTTCCTTACACATATAGGAAAAAACCTGACACAATGGTGACCATCACAACAGATCTATGTAGGGGTGCCTGGGTGGTTCAGATGGCTAAGCGGCTGCCTTAGGCTCAGGTCATGGTCCCGGAGTCCTGGGATCGAGCCCCGCATCGGGCTCCCTGCTCCGCGGGAAGCCTGCTTCTTATTGACTTGAGTTGTGGGCCTTAAGAGTATTATCACTTATTATCTGATATTTTTCTTAGAGCACCATGGAAACATGTTTTTAGCCTCTCTGGGAAATTTTCCTTGTGTTTAGAGACTATTTTGAATAGGCTCTCCAGAGACTCCTGCCACAGTGGACATTTTTTCGAGCCTGGGATAGTACACGAGACTGGAAGTTAAAGGCTTGGGTTGGAGGCCCCTCCAGCTTGCTGTTTAACCATGGCTGGTTGCCATGGGAGTGAGGATCATTGCCCTGCTGCCATCAGATAGTCTTGTGTGGGTGTCACATGAGATGATGTTAAGTGATGTGAGCCATTAAAGCACTTTTTAGGATAAGCTTGTCTAGGAAGCAGGGTGGGTGTAGCCATTAAATTTCCTGATTTAACTTCTACTTCCCTGGGCCTCCGTCCTTGATCTGTAAAATGAGAATGTTCTGTTGAATGATCTCTGTAATTGTTCTCAATTTGGACTCTATTACTGCAAGTTGGGCCAGTCATCTCAGATTGTCTACTTCTGATAAGGAAGAGAGGGCCCCTGGAGCTGCTGGGACACCTCCTCTCTCCATGTGTCCCCACTGGAGGTGTGACCACAGACAAGTAAGTCCCTTCTCTGCAAGGATGAATGTGTTCATCCACAAAATGGAGATGGTGGCTGTCCTCCAGGCTGTGGAGGACTTACCCGCATAATGTACTTAGAATAGTGCCCGGCTCCGATGAAACGCTTAATACGGGTGAAGCATCGCCATCCTCCTCATTTAAGTTAGGGGTGGAGGCGACCTTTGCTGTTGCTTCATTCTCTTCCCTCTTTTCAAAGATGAAAAATAGAGCCCTGCAGAGGTGAGGTGGCTTTCCCAAAGTCAGAGTTAAGATTAAGGTATTCTGATTCTTCTTAGCCCAGAGTTCTTTGTGTCACCTTGTAGTTGCTATGATATTTAGATTCTTTGTTGTTTTATCACATTCTGCATGAATTAAACATAAGCCCTGGTTCACCAGTATGGAACAAGAGCAAAATGCTTTCGTCAGGCCACAGGTAATTTAGATCAGATAAGGGGAAAATGGGGCAGAGAGAATTACCCCGGCCTCTGCCACCAGCCACCCCCTGTGTGACCTTGCCCAAGGTCACAACTTCGCCTTGTTTTCCCCTTCCCTAAGATAGAGGTGGGGAGCTGCTGCCTGGCCATTTCTGAAGTCCTTTTCATCTCTCAATATACTGTGAAGAATTTCTTCACTGCCAGGGCAGTAAGTCCAGGAAATAGTGTGCCAACCAAAGATGTAGATTCTCCAATTTTGGAAAACTTTAAAAATAGGAAGGAAGTTTATTTGTTTAGCTGAGTTCATAATTGTAGGCCTGCCCAAGGCAGAGAATTGGCCAAATGGTATTTTGCGGAAGTTCTTTCTACAGGGTGGGCCTAGAGGAAATCAGTCATTAGGTGAAAATAAACTCTAAGGTCTGTGAGACAATATTTGCTTAGAGGGATTTACATAGGTCTATTTTTTTTTTTAAAGATTTTATTAATTTATTTGACAGAGAGAGAGATAGCAAAAGCAGGAACACAAGCAGGAGGAGTGGGAGAGGGAGAAGCAGGCTTCCCGCGGAGCAGGGAGCCCAATGCGGGGCTCGATCCCAGGACTCCGAGACCATGACCTGAGCCTAAGGCAGCCGCTTAACCATCTGAACCACCCAGGCACCCCTACATAGATCTGTTGTGATGGTCACTATTGTGTCAGGTTTTTTCCTGTATGTGTAAGTTTCTTAAGTTAAAATATTAAAGATTTAATTGTAAAGTTTGATTTCAGAAACACGAACTAGATGCCTGCTTATGAGTAATGAGTAATATCAGACCAAAGTTTGATTTTTGTCAATTCTGTAGTGTCTAAACTAGCTGAGATTGTGATCTCTGGATGTCCCCCCTGCCTCCCCCGCTCCCCGGGGAAAGAGTTCAGTGTGCTAGACCACCAGAGCACACACTTCTGTCTTACTGTTTTGCAGTTGCCACACCATCTAGGGTAGTTTTCTGGTACTCCAGACATCTTGGCCAAGAAATTCAGCTTCTTCAAGTGCCGCGTTGGTCACGATACATTAATTGTGGGTCTTGTCTGTCCGGGCACTTGGGACACACATGCCAAGAGGAGAAAGGCACAGTTCGTGCCTGTCTGGTGAGGGCTGGTGTTGGAGCCTGCTAACACCGTAGGCCTGCGGTGACGCAGCCTGAGGGAGAGGTGCAACCTCCGAGCAGCCTTTGGTACACAGAGGTCATCACTTCCCGTGTGCAGTGACTCCCGCCTGACCGTCTCATGGTTGTATTTCATCAGCAGGGATAGTCAGGGCTGATGGTACACTTGGAACTTAAATATTGTCTTTCTCAAAAACATTGCTTTCAGTTTGGGAGCCAGCAATGTGGTTTGGGTGTGGGTGTTCAGAAGGTCCACAGTGTCCTGGAGTACCTCTCTGCAGATTTGGGGGGGCTTTTTCGGTGCAGCAGTTTTTTGCTCTGATCTTGATTGAATAAAGAGAGGCAGTGGAGCCCACCTGGCTCTTGTGTGTGGGAGAGAGAGGGTAATTCTACCCTCCAGCCCCTCATGCAGGCCCCTTGATGGGTACCAGAGTCCTCATGCTCACACAGTGCCTGCTCTTAAACTTGGAAGTGCAGATCCAGTAAGACTTGTGAGTCGGAGAGATTAGAAATCTGGGCACTGGCTGGTGCCCTGGTGTTTTTGTTTTTGGGAGTCTTTTTTGGTGTGTGTTTTAATTTAATGGACTTAGGGGCTTCAGTCTAATAAGGAAATTTCAAACCGAAGACTTTATTTCCTTCTAGGTAAAGGCAAATCGTGGGGACCTGGTATGGTCTAGAAAAAGAGAGGGAGGTCCAGTTCTGTGCAGCCTGACTGACCAGATGCCAGCCGGCTGGTCCAGCCCTCTCAGGCTCTGTTTCCTGATAAAATGAATGGGTTGAGGGCGCCTGGGTGCCTTAGTCGGTGAAGCGTCTGCCTTCAGCTCAGGTCATGATCTCAGGAGTTCTGGGATCGAGCCCTGAGTTGGGCTCCCTCTGCCTCTGCCGCTCCCCCTGCTTATGCTCTCTCTTGCTATCTCTCTCCCTGTGTCAAATAAATAAATAAAATCTTAAAAAAAGAAAAGAAAATGTCAGGATTCAGAGACTACAATTCCCACTTGGTAGGTGGAATTCTTGTTCCTTGATTGTAGAATTAATCGGGAGTAGATCAGAGTTCAGTCACAGCAAGTCACTGAAACTTCCCAACACACATTAGCCGTTCCCTTGGCATGGGAAAAACAAGCTTTGAATACGTTGCTCGCTGCAGCTCTTGGCTGGAGCAGCAGTCTTTATCTCTTGTCAGCCTTGGTTTCCATGTTGGCTCTCTAGGAATGTTCCTGATTGTAAAATATCTTGTATCATGAAGATGAAGTCAGCCCCCCACCCCCGACACGTGGGGGAGCCTGCGCCAGAAAAGGAACTGTGCTTTCAGCCTCTGCTCAGTGGTGGGAACCACTGACTGACTGCTCCGCCAGCCCACGAAGGTGGTGGAAGCAGGTGCCCGTCTTTAAATGAAGCCCGAAGCCTGGGCGTTGACAGTCTGATTCTGAGCAGTGTGGAGTTGCTCCCTCTGTCCCGTGCTCGAATCTCCTCAAGGGATGCTCAGCATTCCTCAGGAAATCCATACCATCGCACACAGCTCTAATTGAACAATTTTTATATTTGAAGCAGAAATCTCTCTCCCTTTGTGTCTCACCCCTTTGCTTTCCCATTTATGAGAGGGGGCACTAATGCACTCTTCCCCAAGGCAGATTTGCAAAGGCTTCCTCGTGTCCCCTTCCCACACTGCAGGCCCTGGTCTCCATGGAATTGCCGGCACCTGTGACGCTTACTGCTGGCTGCTTTTAAAGTCTGCTAAAACCGAAAACGAAACTTCTGTGTGGCCTAGTCAGTGGAAGGTTGGTGAGGCTGTGACCCCCCTCCCCCCTTAACGTAAGGATGACATTTCTCCTAAGGCCGTAGGCTTTTTGTTCCTTTTCATTCTTTTGGTTTCTAGGCCATTCTGCTGGCTTATCCTGAGCTTATATGGTCAACTACAATCCGTAAATCTTTTTCACATGAACTTTTGGCAAGCTGGGTCTGCCCCATGGGTACTTACTTCCCCAGCTGAAATTTTTGGTTTTTTGTTTGTTTTGTTTGTTTTGCAGTTTACATATGTTACAGACCTAACATATGTTCCTGATGTTGGGATTTTATTTTATTTTTTTCAGGTTTTCATTCTATATTCTAATTTATTTTTATAGAATAGTAGAATTTTGGAACTGGAAATGATTTTGAGAGTACGGCAGCTCATTCATTCCCTTCAGCGTGACACAAGTAAACGGCCTTAGGGAAACTGGCCATGGAGGTTTGGTTGGGTGCTAGGACAAAATCAAGATTTTCTTTCTCACACACCGGGAACGTAGGGTGGGTCGGGGAGGAAGAGAAATGTTAGCTGAGGGCTGGGCAGTGGTTATGAATGCAGACTTTATTTATTCTGTGTGCAATTTTATACTCTTTCATTTGTGTCTCGTGTATTTCTTTTATTGATTTCCTTCATCTCTGAAAGCAGGACAAGTATTAGCCACTTACTCTGCTTTTGCAGAGTAGGATGGAATCTGAGTTTTATAAACATGTATTGAAGTTATCTCACATTTATAACTTCTGAGAGAGCCAAAGGCAGCAAATAGTATTGTTATTGTTACAGTTGGTATTACACGAAGTTAAAATATGTTAAGTGGGAAACAGATTAGACTGGTTCTAATATCCTTTACTGGCCAAAGTTCTGATTTGCCTGTTGATCAAGATGAAAGAAAAGGAATGACCGCAGGGCGCCTGGGTGGCTCAGTTGGTTAAGCGACTGCCTTCGACTCAGGTCATGATCCTGGAGTCCCAGGATCGAGTCCCGCATCGGGCTCCCTGCTCGGCAGGGAGTCTGCTTCTCCCTCTGACCCTCCCCCCTCTCATGTGTTCTCTCTCATTCTCTCTCTCAAATAAGTAAATAAAATCTTTAAAAAAAAAAAAAAGAAAAGAAAAGGAATGACCGCTTGGTGAGGAGAGTTTATTTCAAGGTAAAACAATATGAGAGAAAAGACCTATTTCTACGACTGATGTGAGTGAAGTTCAGGATTCCTGAACATAGGCAATAGGTTTTATTCAAGAATGCAGTCCGTGTTCTAAAGGCTAGTGCGGTGTGTTAAAAAATGGTAAATAATTGGTTTATTTATGGCACCCCAGACTGTGATGGCGTCTGGCCACCATGCTTTAGTAAGTTGAAATGTCAGACATTTGCTTGGCAGTTGCCACGGACCTCGCCGATGCCAGGGACAGGGTTGCGAGCGGGCTGCTGTGTGTGCTGGAGCGGGTGATGTACTGCGCAGAGGCCAGGCCTGACATCAGCCCACACCTGGCTTGCCGGCGTGTACCACACACGGGTTTGAGTATGCGACGGGGAGGACAGTTTTGGCCTTGAATAATTTGAATGGCGCCTTGAAAAAGGCACCGTAAATGTGAGGGGTAGCCCATGCTATAAATGATTTTGTGTTTAAATGAGTACTGCTGTTGTCAAGGGGATTCCATACTGTGTCCACAAATGTCATAATTTGAATTACATTCATTTTACTGCAGTTCCTAGGAAGTAGCAAGAATGTTTGTTTGGTTAATAAGGTTAATGGTTATCTAAACTCAAGTTTGAACTGTCTGCTTCATAAAATAGACCAGTTCTTACTATTATCACAATTTTGATTTAAGCTAAAATTTTTGCCTTAAGTAATTACCTAGGCATATAAAAGGACAGTCTTTTGAATATTGCTTTTGGACTGTCATCTTAAGTTTTTAGTTTCTATAGATGTTGATGTTTATTTTTCAGACTGTATTTCATGACTTAAAGGCTTTTGCAGGTTACATAGTGACGCATTTGGGGCCACTTAGAAATGTGTGCCATTTCACTTGTACTATTGAAATAATTTATCATATATTTACAATGACGGTATTTTTTCCCCTCCACTCCAAATAATTTTGTCCCTGGAAGCCCTCATCTAATAACAGTAGACCGTAATCTCTAAAATTCCTTAAAGTTTAAGAAAAATGTACTTTTTAAAAAATGAAAAATAATCTTTAAGATTACAAAAGCAATACATGAAAATTATAGAAAAATAACCTGCTGATGAGCAAAGATAACAAACCACCACATTCCTGCTACCCAGAGACTACCACAGGCAGCCCCTCCGGATCTTTGTATGTCTTTGGCTGAAAATAAGTAGAAGAAAGAGCCGCTCTTGAACACACTCTGCATTTTTTTCAGTCTGTCAGAACTTGAGCCAGAACGCCCAGGGGACTGGGGGGTGGGCAGGTAGGGACCCCGGTCAAGCCCCAGAACACCCGGGCTTCTTGGTCCTCACTGTTTCCAGTGCTGCTGGGACAAGGAAGCGGCCTGGAAAAGAGTGAGAACTTGGGAATAAATACTAGACTGTAATCTGTGCTCAGGTTTCTTGTCCCCGTGGGTGGGTGGGTGGATCTGCTAACCTGTTGGTTCTCCCATCCGGTTGGTTTTCTGTTCTTGTCACTGTGTTACCTTCTGGTTGTGATTGCTTTACCCCCTTCTCTGCACGTGCATGCGCCAACCACTGCCCCAAGTGGAGGAGGCCCGGGACGAGGCCAGTGCTTCTCCCTGCCGGGTCCTTCATCACTCATCATGCGGTCTGGAGGTGCCCTGAGTGACTCCCTCAGCATCCTCTGGCCCATCGTCCTCCCCTCCTGCTGTGGCCCCCCAGCCCCCCTCCTCTGTAGGGCCCTGTGGTCCTCCGGAAGGCACATGGGCCCAGGCCCACCTGCCCCACCCGGGGGCTTGTCGGCAGCCTGGGCGGGCTGGTTGCCAGGCCTCTCCTCCCACCTGCCTGCTCTCCAACATTGGTGCTCTGTTCACCTGGTGAGTGAGGTTGCTGTCGCTCCCAGGGCCTCCCTCGCCTTGTTTCCTAACTAGTGTCCCTTCTCAGTCCCCACTCCTGGTGGTGCCACATTCACGTAGAGCCCCAGTGCCCAGCGCAAATCCCGATCCAGAAGAGTCTGCATTTCTGTAAAATGGACATGTTTTTCTCAGAGGCTTGAGGGGAGGATTCAGTGAGCTAATCTGTGTGAAGCGCAGTGTCTGGTACAGTTCGTGCCCGTAAGTGGTGTTAGTTCCTGAGATGCTGGATGAACTCGATGCAAGTGAAGGTGTCCGAAGTTTGGCTTTTCCTTCTGACAGTGTACATATGATATGAAATACTGGGGTCTCTACCTGATTTTCTCTACCTGATTTTAGGTAGGGTTAGAAAATAAAGCCCTTTTATTGTTTCTTTCATTTCAATTTAGAGTTTACCTACAGCACTTTGGTGTATTTTCAAGTAAATATGTTTCAGTTGAGGTTAATTAGTATTACAATATCCACTTTGAACATTAAGGTGGAGAAACAGAAAATTGCCATTTATTTTCCTCTCACATTCAAGTTGTGTGTTAAGTAAATGCTCTGACAAGGTTTGCATGGTCCACCCAATGAATTAGACACTGTTCCACCTCTACCTAAAGTGTGATGTGGAAGACAGACTCAGTGTGTCTACCTATGTGACAGCAGAGGGCCAGGTTCCATGGGAACCTGGGGAATGGAACAGAGGAGATGTTTGAACTGGAACTGGAAGAATGGGCAGATGGTAGTGGAGAGTTGATGGAAGGACATTCTAGAATAAAGGCTTCTCTGCCTGCCTACAGTTGTCAAATGTGAGCTGCAACCCAAATAAGTTTCCTGAAATGAGAATTCAAAGGTATTTATTTTGTCACATTTTTCCTCTTCTCCCATTGGCAGGGATAATATAAAGTTTATAGTAGAAAATAATTTTCCATCTGTTTGTTCATTAGACTAAATTGTCATATTCAGGCACTAGCTGGGCAATAAATCACATCAGACTTAAATTGAGTGTTAGTAACATTTGAAAAGAGTTGTAATGTTTTTATATTGATGAAGAATTTGCATTATGTAGAAATTAATTCCATAACTCTAACTAATGGACATTTGAGTTTTACTCAGTTGAAATTTACTCTCCATACTGATGGCATCATTCCATTTTAATTTCTCTTTGTAGATTTTGATGGCTATAGCTTCTGGTGCAGCTTTCCCATTTTCAGTGGGATTTATGTTTGCATTGGCATGGTGTGATGGCTTTGTTGCATTATTCATACATACAATATATACACACTGTGGCCCTGAGAGAGATGCCTGGTGGTGGTGGTTATATTATCTTTGAGTTAGCTGTATGTACCTGGTTTCCCTTGCCCCCTGGGCTTCCTTTAGTCCATGGGTCCTTAACATGGGATCTGGGGTGGGGGATGGGTGGGGTGGTCCATGAACTAGGGAAGAAAATTACATCTTTATTTTTACTAACTTCTAACTAAAATTTAACAATTCCTTCAATTATGAATGCGGTCATCAAATCCAGTAACATTAGCAGCTTCCATGACAGTAACATCAATAAAATCAGTTTTCATACTGCATTACAGTAGTTATGCATTTTTAAAAAAGTTTCTTTGTTTAGGGACGCCTGGGTGGCTTAGTCAGTTAAGTGTCTGCCTTCAGCTCAGGTCATGATCCCAGGGTCCTGGGATCAAGCCCCAAGTTGGAGCTCCCTGTTCAGCCAGGGGTCTGCTCCTCCTGCCTCTACCCCGTCTTGTGCTCGCTCACACTCACGCACACTCGATTTCTCGCTCTCTCAAATAAAATCTTTAAAAAATTTTCTTTATTTGAGAAAGAGTGCATGTGGTGTGCACGTGCAAGTGGATGGAGGGGCAGAGGGAGAGAATCCTCAAGCAGACTCCTCGCTGAGTGCAGAGCCTGATGTGGGGCTCGATCTCATGACCCTGAGATCATGACCTGAGTCAAAACCAAGAATCAGATACTTAACTGACTGAGCTACCTAGGCGCCCCTACAGTAGTTACACATTTCTAAAAAATAGTGTGGATGCTCATCGTTACTTTGAATTATAGCATTCGTTTGACTTACCTCTAGATCCTGTCAAATATAGTAATAAGCAATACTATATCATAATTATTTGGATAATTCCCTTTTAGTGTAATTAAGTTATTTTGTATTCCCTTGTCTTCTATTTTGTACATTTAAAAACTTTATTCTGAGTAGAGTCCATAGGCTTCACTATGCTTGTTTGGGACACAAGTTTAGGAATGTCCGCTTTGGTCCCTGGGATGCATTTGGGAGAAGAGCATGCCAGCATTTGCTTAGGGAGGATTGGTAGGAATGTGGGATATGTAATGAAAAGCTGAGATAGCGGCTCTCACCCGAGATGCCCGCTAATCCCATAAGTCTTGCCTGTTGCCCTAGCCTACAGCAGTACCCAGTTCAGCACAATCTCAGTAGCTCTACTGGTCATTGTAACACATGCGTACTGCAACAAAGGAAGGGTTAAACTTCATTCTCTGTAGTCCTTAACTAGAACACACTAAATGATTGCCATCTAAAAATGGTGAAAATAAAAATAGCTTAGGCGTTTAAAGGGGTCAGCCTTCAGCTGTCTAGAAAAATCTTAAAATCCCAAAGGACTTAGTCCCACTGTTTCTGGTTTACTCTTTTTACAGCATTTATTCTTCTGCAAATACTTGTTGTTTGCATACACTCATACATTGCGTTGGAGATCTTACAGATTTATCATGGTTCTCTTCTAAGGTCTTGAGATATTTGTCATCACTTCAAAACCTTGAAGTCACTAAATTTTTCTTTTTAAAGATTTTATTTATTTGGGAGAGTGAGTGCACACACGGGGTGGGGGCACAGGGGGACGGAGAGGGAGAGAGAATCTCAAGCAGACTCCTTCTGAGTGTGGAGCCCGACGAGGGGCTCGATCTCAAGACTCCCAAGATCATGACCTCAGCTGAAACCAAGAGTCAGATGCTCAACTGACTGAGCCACCTAGGTGCCCCACTAAATTTTTATTTTGAATTGCCATCATACATTGAAAGCAAATTTATCCAGTACTTGGCTGTGTGCCAGGTACTTGGCTGTGTGCCAGGCACTGTCGTAGGCACTTTGAGCTACATCAGTGAACAAAATAGACAATAGTTCTCTCTTAGAGCAGACATTCAGGCATGCAGGTGTCTTATGCTCTGAGGTTTGTAGAGCTGTTCTGCAGGCTAGAAGAACTGCTTGCCACCCACAGACCTGTGTATTTTTTAGGTAGTAGTTTCCCACTGTTTCTGTGGGTCATTGTGATGTACCTCAGGGCTGGCTGAAGGAGGGGAAGGGAATGTTCTGCTTTTCCAGTTCCATGTTAATCAGAACATTCCTGCTTTTACATGTTTGGGATTGCTGGAAGATTGGGGGTGGGGTGAGGTAGGGGAGAGTTCTGTTGCCTACTGGATGTGTGGAAAGATAGATTCTTGATGTGATTGGCATTATCAGTTGCTGGCTGGTATAGAATAAATTTTTGTTCTGTACTGAAAGGCAGTTGGATAGCAAGCCCGTTGCCTTTAGGTCCTGTTACTTAAGTTATAAAAAAAAATTTTTTTAATGGCTTAATACAACCATTTATCATGTATGTGGTTTTGTGGGTAAGGAATTTGGGAAGGGCTCCACTGGGCAGTTTGTCTGCCTGGCTTCCTGTGGGGCAGCGAGGTCTAGATGATTCCTTTTCCAACATGGCGTCTTTGCTCAGGTGTCTGGTGGTTCAGTGGTCCTGGGCTTCTCTTGGTGTCCAGCTGGGGCCTCAGAACCCAGGGCTGCTTCATGTGGCTTGGGCTCCTCAGGTCCTGTCACTTTCATAGGGAATTGATCTTTTCTTACTTTGTAAACATGAAGGGAACAGCTAGCAGTTATTGGGAGTGAATATGTGCAAGGCTTTATACTAACAACTTCCACGCTTATTGTTTAGTTTATCCTCCAAGCCTCCAAGGTAGCTGGTAATATTCCATTTTGATAAAAGAGGAGCCTGAGGTTCTAGGAAGTGGGTGACCTGCCCAGACTTGCACATGAAATTGCAGAAGCTGGAGCCTGTGTCCACATCTCCAGTTACAGAACTTCCCTGAGGATCTGTCCGTGGAGTAGATTCACGGCTGCGGCTGCGTAGGAGTTGGGGCTGACTTTCTCCTCAGAGTTGTGACCTACAGCAGTGAGAATTCATCTCTGTCTTCTTAGAGGCTATTCTGTTTCAGTGTCTGCTCCTAGAGGGCCTGTTCCCTGCAGTGGAATGCTTCTCTCCCGTTCAGCAGGCAACACTGGGTTCATTCTCATAGTTTCCACCTCCCTCCCATAACATGCACACAAACACCATACTACTCGAAAGCAGCAACTAGGGGTCCAGGCAGTTTGGTTTTGTTTTGTTTTGTTTTTAAAAGATTTTATTTATTTGAGAGAGAGAGCACACGCCAGAGAGGCAGGAGGAGAGAGAATCTCAGGCAGACTCCACGCTGAGTGTGGGGCTCCATCCCAGGACCCTGAGATCATGACCTGAACCGAAACCAAGAGTCAGATGCTTAACCGACTGAGCCACCCAGGCACCCTGGGGTCCAGGCAGTTTATGCAAAGGATGGGATGCTCATCACACATTTGCCAAAATGGCGTGTTGGGCAGAGTTCCCGAAAGCTGGCATCAGGCTTATTGCCACTGGATCCTGAGTAGGTTTATTTTTTATCTTTTAAAATTTTTTGAGTATTCCTGTATGCACAGTGTTTCAGTGAATGGAATTGATGCTGTGGTTATCAGAAAGGAGTGAGATGGTTCTCTAGGGGGTGATAGGTCACTGCAGTATTTCCATAATGATAAAAGTTAGTTGCAGAACACTGATCCCCCACACACGCTTTTTTTTTTTGATAAAGGAAATTAGCATTTAGCATAGGCAACCATATGTCAGAAAAACCAGAGTATTAACTGTGGCTATTTCTGGGCTTGGGAATATATGGGCAACTTGATATGTTTCTGTATTTTTCTTTTACGTGGATGTGTATTAAACTTACTAGAAATAAAGATGACTAAATGCATCCTGCTGCTGTGTTTACAGAGGCTGTTTTACCGAGAAGTGGTTTTACATGGTCCTTGTGGTTGGCCCCCCCCTTTTTTTTTTTTTTAAAGATTTTTATTCATTTCTTTGACAGAGAGAGACACAGCAAGAGAGGGAACACAAGCAGAGGGAGTGGGAGAGGGAGAAGCAGGCTTCCCGCTGCGCAGGGAGCCCGATGCGGGGCTTGATCCCAGGACTCTGGGATCATGACCTGAGCCGAAGGCAGACGCTTAACGACTGAGCCACCCACGCGCCCCGAGGTTGGCCCTTTCACAGCTAGGTGAGATACCACAGCCTGGCCAGGGCTTTGATGGGGCTCAGCGGAGGGCCCTGACCTCAGCCCCTGGAAGGGAGGAAGAGGCGGGGGCAAGGTATTCCTCCTCTCTGTCCCTTTTTCTCCATAGGAACCTGCCTGCACCATCTTGAGCTCTCCGCTCAGCCTGGAGAAGTCCTCCCAGTTGGCCCAAAGGCACCGTGGCTGGTGCTGAGTGGGAGCCGAGGCCCCGAGGGAGGTGGGGGTGGGGAGCAGAGTGCACGTATGTAAGAGGAAGGCATCACAGAGGGGAAAATATAGCTTTATTTTCCTGTTAAAACAAGGGGACAGGGAAGGGAAGAAGTCAAGAGCAAAGCCTACATTTTCCAGTATTCGGCCTCAATTCTAATAAACTGATTCCATTCAGTGTGTTTTAAATACACTAAGTCCAATTATAAGGTGCTGTCTGGGACTAGTTCTCCGTGAGCCTCACGTGTTGCACATTATGCTGAGAAGTTTCTGATTCGATTAAAAAGACTAGACTGTGTGGCTTAGGGATGGGTGTGTTTATGTGCTGTGCGTGCGATGCTGTTCCCAGCCCTGCGGGGAGTTGCTGAGGTTCTGAGCCGAAGTGCAGCCTCCTTGGGGGATGACTCGTTACTGTGCTCTGAACCTTGCCCTTGGAGGGAAGCTCTCCTTGATCTGTTTGGTTTTTTTTTTTTCCCAAAGATTTTATTTATTTATCTGACAGAGAGAGAGACAGCGAGAGCAGGAACACAAGCAGGGAGAGTGGGAGAGGGAGAAGCAGGCTTCCCGCCAAGCAGGGAGCCCGATGTGGGACTCGATCCCAGGACCCTGGGATCATGACCTGAGCCGAAGGCAGACACTTAACGACTGAGGCACCCAGGCGCTCCGATCTGTTTGGTTCTTTTGGGGGAGGAAAGCCTTGTACCTAAGTCCCACCCTTGAAGATCTGGTGGAAACTAGAAAACTTCTTTGCTGTGTTTTCCATTGAGGTGGATTCTGCTCACAGGTCAGCAAAGGAGGGCTGTGGAGCCCCGAGGGAGGGGCAGGGCCACGTGCTACCCCAGGGGCTCCAGCTGTAGGGTGGACCCTGGTGCAAGGGGAAGAAAGTTACCTTTTGAGAGGTGCAGAATCATCTTTGAGTGGCTCATTTAGACCTGTGTGTAAGGCAGGGTGTGGATACTTTGTAAATTACCCACTTTTTTTTTTTTTTTGGTTCTGTTTCTTAGTTCTTTCTTAGTTCTTTTTTACAGCCCTTTCTCATTCAATGAGGCAGGGAGCAGAGAGGCATGGGAATAATGTGTAAACAAGTCACTGAAACGTAAAATCTATCTTGGCTTTTTCTGAACATTTTTGGTGTGATCTAAAATTTTATATGTTCCCCTTTTTTATAGGGAAAAAATTGAGTCAGTTGGGCTCCCTGAGGGTCTTTGGTGGCTGGTTTTATTGTAAGGGTAGAGTTTGGTAAATATTTAAATCTTCCTATTTGCTCTTGATAATTTATTTGAAACGCACTGAGATTTTGTGTTTCTCTGTCTTCTTACCCTTCTTAGCACTTCTACTCCTGTAGTGTTGGCATTCTGCTTTGTTGAGTCATTTGTCTACTTCTTTATCCCCTCTGTCTAGATTGTAGGTTACCCGAAGAACAGGATCTATGTGTGATTCATCCTTGTATTCACCACAGAATTTGGCATAAAGTGTTTTATATAGTGGGAGTGTGAACAGGACTCTTAGTTGCAAGTGACAGACACCCAGCGTAAAATGGCATAATAAAAAATTTATTGGCACAAGAATCCCAGTTGATTGGCTTCAGGGATGGTTGGATCCAGGTCCTCAAACATCAGAACCATCATTCTCACCCTCTCTCTTCCATTTTCTTCCTCCCTGTCTTTGTTTCACCTCCTCTGGAACTATCTAGCATGCCTTTATTTGTGATAGCACCAGAAATTCCAGGCTTATGTCCTCAGAATTCTAAGTTCAAGAGCAGGATTTCTTAATCTAGGCAATACTACATTTTGGGCAAGATAATTCTTTGTTGTGGGCAGCTCTCCTATCCATTGTAGGATGTGCAGCAGCATCGCTGGCCTCTACTGACTAGGTGCCAGTTGCAACTCTTTCCCTCCAGTTGTGACAACTCAAAATATCTCCAGACGTTGCCAAATGTCCCTGGGGGGATGGTGGTGGGTGGAATTGCCCCAGGTTGGAGAACCACTGGTCTAAAGCCACAGCAAGTTTCTTTTTTCTACCAATTCCTTAAAAATGCATAGGCCTGCCAGTCTGGTCTGGACTGGGTTATGTGACCAACCCTGAACTAATTCTGTGGTGGGTGGGGTAATAGAATATGCTGGTTCCCAGGCACTCGTGAGCTGGGGCTGGGCCTGGGCCTGACTGTGCCATTGAACCACTGGAATGAGGGTGGGTGAGGTACTACTCCTTATTGGGGGGGAGGGCACTGGAGTCCATGTAAGACCAAAACAAGAAACTGCCGAACCAAAGCCAAAAAACATGTGGACCCCCACAGGAAGTGGGAAGTCTTTTTGAATTGAGACTGAAGTCTTGGTGTAGTGGAAAGAGGATGTGTCTTGGCATCAGGCAGGTGCTGTCCTGACTCTTTAGCTGGGTAACTTTGGGCTAGTTTTTTACCCTTTTCTCAGTCAGATTCTATCATGCTTGTGAAAATATTTTTTCATAAAATTTTCATTGATGTTATACAAACAATTATACATAAATCATATACTCAGTGACTTCAGAGTTTAAATAATCTCATATACCACGTGCCCAGATGAAGAAACAGAATAGTCCAGAAGTCCCACAGGCCCACTCCCAGTTACTCCTCCTCCAGAGATAATAGCTATCCTGTCTTCTTTTGTCATAGCTTAGTTTTTCCTGTTTTTGAAATTTTGCAGAAGTGGAGTTCTACCATATGATTCTGTTCTACGTGTTGTTTCTACTCAACATGATGAGTACTTACCCATGTTGTTATACATAGAATAGCTTGCTTATTCTCCTTCTACATGTTTTCGATTATATGGATATCACACATATTTGTCAGTTCTGTTGCTGGGCAGTGTTTTGCCTCTGGTTTTTGGCTGTTAGAAGTGCTGTGACTGTCCTTGCACACGTCTGTTGGTGAGCCGGGACACACCTCTGCCCGGGATGCCCTTGGGCTGGGGCTCTGGCTCCTGCACTAGGGGTGTAACTGCTTTTAACTGCTCTGAGATTCACAAGGACTTCTGGTTTTTTTGTTTTTTGTTTTTGTTTTTTTTTAGATTTTATTTATTTATTTGACAGAGAGAGACACAGCGAGAGAGGGAACACAAGCAGGGGGAGTGGGGGAGGAAGAAGCAGGCTTCCCGCGGAGCAGGGAGCCCGATGTGGGACTCGATCCCAGGACCCTGGGATCATGACCTGAGCCGAAGGCGGATGCTTAACGGCTGAGCCACCCAGGCGCCCCGGGACTTTTGTTTTGAGGCATAAATGAGAAAAGGTGAAAAGACTCGTGTCTGTTGCCTGATAGAAGGTCCAGATCTCCTGTGTTTCGTCTAAGATTATTGATTTGGACATGAAAAGACAACACATGGGCACTTGTTGGCTTGAAAATCAGTTTTAATAAGTTTAATGTATTTGGCCCTGGATGATTTTAGGTAGAAGCAAAACTGTATTGGTGCCCAGTGCTCTAGCTGATTTTGCTGTTTTATTAACAAATACACACTATATGACCAAATATTCCTTTATTAATAATGATCTCTCAGTGGCAACATTTCAAAAAAGGGCATCATTTATAAAAACTGATGGTGGTGGGGCACCTGGGTGGCTCAGTTGGTTAAGCGACTGCATTCGGCTCGGGTCATGATCCCAGGGTCCTGGGATCGAGTCCCGCATCCTTCTCCCTCTCCCACTCCCCCTGCTTGTGTTCCCTCTCTCGCTGTGTCTCTCTCTGTCAAATAAATAAATAAAATCTTTAAAAAAAAAAAAAAACCGATGGTGGTGTGTGTCCTGGAGAAGGAACCAGCGCTTTAATGTTTTTTCCTAGTACATTTACATGTTTATAGTTCCCTCTGCCTTGTAGAAAAGGGACCCCAGTGTCCCTTTGCAAAGATTATGTAACATGCATAACCAATATGGGGGATTGCTGTGATTAACTGCTAGTTCATTATATTTGTGAGCATTTCTTAATCTTCGAGAGATTATTTTGATATAAACTTTGATCAAAATTATAGAGTAGCATTTCTTATAAGACATTCACACCTATGTATTTAATGAGCTGAGACTTCAGAGATGCAGTGAATTTATTTGCAAACCAAATTTGCCCTTAAATGGTATGAACAGCTTGTCAAATATCTGTGTGGCGATTTTTTCTGTTCCGTCTTGGCTAGTTTTTTCGTCTCTGCCTCAAGCATGGTGTGGGTCTGTGCAGTCGGGCTGCTTCAGTGCTGCTGAAACACACAGCTTGCCGGGGGCCTTAGTAATCAAATAGGGTTTGGGTATAATGGTGTGGGGACAGGGCGACGAGGGAGACACGACGGGGACAGGTGATGGGTACCTCAGAGATGCTGCCCATCAGAACTGCCTAGCGCCTCTGAACACTGCAGATGCTAGGGCCCCACCTCCAAACAGGCTGCTGCTTTTAGGCTGGGGCAGGGCAGTTCTCACGCACAGCCCCATTTGAGTTGAGAGCCAGGGCATTCACTGAGGAGGATTGGACTTTGACGGCTTAGGTTCTCAGATTGAACATTCGGTGATTTATTCCATGATCTCTGTCAGTATCTCTGCTAACCAATCAAAATGTTTTGCCTTTTTTAAACCTTGTTTTAGGAAAGTTACAGAACAACTTCACAGTCTTCCAGCAGCTCCCTTCTCTCAGTCTTCCTTGCTGACCTTCTCCCACCCGCTTCGGTTAGCTCCTGCAGCTGTTAAATCACTTAGGTTGGATTTGTGTCTCATTGTTTCAGACATTTGCAGAAACATGTTGCTTGCCCCAAAAGGTTGTAGTGAACCTTTCAAATGATTATTTTGGAGTAGGATGTTGGGTTTTGTGTTTGCAGAAACTCTTCTCATGGGGTTTGACAGCTAAGAGTTTGTCCCATTTGCCATTTCAGAACTAGGGAAGCTGAATACTCCTGTTTTACGTAAGAGGAAAGAGCAAGACCTAGAGGATAGAAGGGGAAGGATGAAGGAGGTGGGTGCCCTGTGTTAGGGCCAGCAGTCATTATTTCTCAGGTGCCAGATGCCGCCTCAGTCAGTTCATAAGCGTGGCTGGTCTCTCTTTTGGGAAGACCTACCCCGTGAGTCTGACCTCGGGCTAATTGTAAGCGTAAAGCTGGAGTTGAGGCATTAGTTCACCCTGAGGATCCAAAGCCAATGGGCAGGTAGGAGAGGACTTCTCAGGTACACATTCAGTCCCTTTGCTCCTGTTGGTGTTCTCGCATCTGCCACGTTATACCGGAAATCACATATTTAGAGTGTCCCTTACTCCCTAGACCGCGAGCCTCTCAGGTCAGAAGAATCCCGTCTTCCTCCCTGTGTGAGGTGTTGGATCTAGGCTCTGTAGGCCGTGCTCTTGGGCAACTCGGGTGCTGACATGTGTCGTATCTGGATGGGGTCAGACAGCTGTTTCAGCCTCTTCATTAAGTCGTGAGCACTCGTAAGATGTTGCCTTAAGTGTTTTGTATTAAATTTAAGGCATGTAAGACAGGAAAATACTTGATTTAATTTCGTTTTCTTCCCCTACATTTACCTTGTTTCTGACTGACGGATGTAAAAACCACTCCTTACCAACACAAATGAAACACAAGTCTGTTTCTTCTGGAAAATAATTATGCAGAATAATTTTCTCCTAGAAGTGCTTGTTTTAACTTTTTGCCGTGAGAGAACATTTCATCTAAGGGACAAAGCACAGCGTGGCCTGCCATATTTTTACAGTTTGGGAATGTCTTACTGTTAAATAACAGGGAAAAAAATGCTAGAATTTTAAATACAAATCCGGGCTTCTTCAGATTCATTTATTATTTATTTGTTACCAGTTGGCAGGTGTATACTTTAAACAAAAGTATAAATGTAAAGTAAAATGACTTTTCATTCTAAATACTGTTTTAGAAGCTCTTTCCTTAGTCCTTGTGAGTAAAATTACACTTGCAGTGTGTTTATAATCCTTTAAAATCCCTAAATCCTTACCAAAAAAGTTGACCCAAATGTTTAAATAAGGACTTTATTTACAGAAATGAATGTTTCTAGTTCTCTTACACTAAGTATCATTTTCTGGTGACTTACAAAAACAATATTCACTTAAGCCTGCTGCAGAAACAACATGCATATATACCATGCTTTTTTAGTATGTGAATTTGAAAGAAAGTTGTTTTGATTGTGAAATAGTGCAGATTTACTTTAAAAAGGAGCTTTAGTATAAACTCATAGGTTGACAGAAGAGCAGTTTAATAAATTTTATGTCTAAACGTGGCCTTTTTTTTTTTTTATTACCGGTGATTCATTTTAATTAACATTGTTTTTTGTTGTGATTCCCAATGTACAAGGAAATAAAATCTCAAACTCTCATTGAATTTATGCCAGTATAATGCTTTTCAGGTTCTTGTTTTTGCTGTAGGTAACTTTAATTTACTCTGTCTGCTTGTCTGTGATCAGAAATGACGTAGATATTATTGCTGTGACTACACTAAAAAAAGATTGTGTTAGAAGTACCCAGATCGTATCAGTGGGAATAAACTCCACTGGCCTCAGTGTATTTACCCGAACAGGGTCAGTGTATTTGAGGTAAATATTGTAACTTGAAGTTTATGTTCTCAGAGCCTGCATTTTTACCTTGAGAGACTTTTCAGTTAAGTTTGCTTATTTTAGGGGTTACTTTTGGCATCACCCCTTTCTTTTTACGTATCTCTGTGAGCTGCCAACTCCAGCAGCTGCTGATTCTCAGTGGCCCCCTCTCCCTTGGTTGACATTCTGACGTCATCCTTGACCGCTCCCCCTCTCCTCCTCTGCCTTCCATCCCCGGTTTCCTTAGGTCTGAAGCATTGGTGTGGCCTACGCTCCCATCCCTGCCTTCTTCCTTTACTTTGCCTTTTTCTGTTCCCAGGTGGCAGCCACTCTTGCACATGAGCTGCTTATGTCCCAGCCTACGTCTCCTGTCTTGGACTCCAGGCCCAGCTGCCCAGCTGCCCGCTGGATGCCTTTACTTTCAAGTCCTCCTGGTCTTACTCAACACGTACACAAGCCAAACTCCTCATGTCATCTCTGCAAACCTGCTCCTTCTGTGTTCCCTGCTCATGCAGTTGGAGGCCGACTCTGCAAGTCACCTGCTGGCTTCCATGCCCTCAACTCCCCCATCCAGATAGCCACCAAATCTTGTGTATTCTGTCTTCCGGAAGCTTTTATTCAGCCTTTCTCTCGACTCCCATCTTTGTCCAGGCTCCCCCAGACCCCATCTCAATACTGTAAACGTTCTAACTAAGCCTCCCTTGGGGCCCCACTCCCGCCCAGGCAGGACTGCCTTGCTTCCATCCCCTGCTTCTAGATCCCTACCTCCTGACATCTAGTGATACCTAGAGAAATGTTTGGAAATAAAATGAAGTAAACGACTCTGTCCCCTCATGTGACAAGTAATCCTGTAGGTGAATCCAGGACAGTTAAAAGAATGAGAATTCAGGATTTCATCACAAGTGGATATTATGCCTTCATTTCTCGAGAAATAGTGCTCCAGGTCTGTTCTGGTAAAGGGAACTACACTCTCAGTATAGATTTACAAACTTACACACAGGTGGAGTCCCTTTTTTATTGAAAAAGTCTCCTGTTTTACTTACGGTGATTTTAAAACATTAGATTTTTAATTGTTAACAGTTTATTGCTGAAATTATGTTTGGCGATATGCTGTCAAATACTCTGAGACAGTTATGTTCTTGTCAGGATCCCAGTGATGCTTTTTAACCCCCGTTGTCTCCTTTATGCCCATGTTACAGTTCACCAGAGCAAGGAGAGGGGGCACTGGGCTTTGACTAAAGCCCGTCTCCTAAAGGTTGTGATTAGTGTGTAGGAAAGACTGGCGGTTGGAAAAACTTCCACAGCCTCCACCCCGACCAAGGTTGTGGTGTGCTCTTCAGCCTCTTCTGGCCTTGGGAAGTGAGGGAACGATCAGATTCTCTACTTTGGGTCTTACTTCTCTCTTTGCCATTTACCGTCGAGTCACTGTAAATTCACACGACTTCACACATTTTCTCTGCGCTTTGATTATTTAATGAAAGACACCATTACCTCAGATGCAGTGAAAGACCCAACACATAGAAATGACACTTATGTTAACAAGCCTCGGGAGCCTGTGTAAGACTTTTCTGTTCAGAGAGTACGTTTAATAATGGGGAAGATTCATGGGACTCCTGATAAAATAATTTCATAGACTTGTTCAGAAAAGTGGTGAGGTTCTTTAGTTGCATGAATTGGTTATTTTTCTTTGAAAATTCTTTACTTCACAAAAATAACTTTTACGTGGAAAATCTTACAAGCTTTTTTTTTTAAGAAACTGAGGCGGTTCTTACCAATGTCCTATAGTGACTGTTGGCAAAGGTGTGAATGGTGAATGGAACCTAGGCTTCCTCCCTCCCTCTTCTCTCTGTCGTCTCTTTTATATTAACCATTTCCAGGCTTCCGAGGGATGTGTAGTGTGGCAGGGAGTGTGCTATAGCACAAGCAAATGGTGCAAATACATGCTTGACAGATGTTGAGATTTTGGCTTATCTAGTACTGTTCGGCTCGTATGCTTCAGTAATCAATTTTTAAAATACAGACTCTAGCTAAATATATTTTAACTCTTTGCATGATAAAATACCTTGGAAGGATGTATCATGATCTTTATGGCAGAGATACTGTCTTTAAGACATGCTTGATAGGAAATCCCAAAGAGAAAAATCTCGAGTCATTGGGTCTTATGGAACAGAAGCATATATTTTAAATATACAACCATGTCCCTTTCCTGTATATGTTGATCTTTGACCTGAATTGTTAACGGGTTTTTTTGTTGTTGTTCTTTCCTCTATGATGTTGTTAGAAGACTTTGAGCCTCTGGGTATTGGGCCTTAAATTGAACTTTCTTACATAGCAAAAAAGGGAAAAAAAATGCTTTGGGTGTTAGGTCCTAACGAAAACTAGGTCCTTCCTGATGAAGATTGAACTCGTGCCTGTCTTGTTTCAGCACTGCGGCTGTGCCTCATCTAAGTGGTCACACAGATACTTACTGCGGTCACAGATTCGTCTTCGTGTCCACTGCCACCTGAAGGCGCTTGTCAGAAGCTCCTGATGAGAGGCTGTAGCAGTAGGGACGACTGGCACACGAGGCCCTTTGTTCATTCTCTTGGTCATGGCTCTGCACGGACCCCGAAGGCTTTGGAGTCTGTGTGGGGAGAAGCGCCCGTGTGTTGCCACGATAATGACACTGTTTTGGTTGCTCACTCCGTGGTTAAAGCCTCCAAGCTCTGTAGTCATTACCAGCTAACTGTTAGGAAACCGAGAAGTGAGTAATCAATTGCCAGTTGTCCTTGAAGAAAAAATAATGATGTGATTTGAAGAAAGGTTTTCTACGATAATTTCAGTCTTCACTTGGCATCCTCACCTCACGCATTTATTGTGGAGGACTCTCCGAGACACACTGCCGTGAAATCGAGAAAAATTGCATGATGTTTTGGTGAGCCCCATTGGAGACAGACCTCTTAAGGAGGTGACGGGAGCTGCGGAGAGGCCCGTGGCTTTGCAGTGTGACCAAGCCGGGGTGGACTCCGAGGCGCCACATTGGGCTGCGTGTCCGTGGGCTAGTCACTTAACCTTGTGGAGTGTTGTGGGCACGTGAATCCTCTAGCATAGTCCCTGGCACGAAAGAGGTGCTTAATAAATATTGTTCCTCTTCTCCTGTCTGTGAGGCTTGTGCATTTCCCTCTCATGGGAAGGCGTCTACGGTCTCAGGCTCCCGTGGGCCCCTACTTCAGTGCCACGGAGCACGCGGTGGGGCGCTCGGGGACAGCAGAGCGTAGGCTGCTTGTACAGTCGTGCCGTGTGCGTGTGTGCGTGTGTGCGCGCGTGCATGGGCGTGCGCGCCAGGGTGGGAGTACCATCTACTGCGGGTTCCAAGTAACACTCTTCCTTTCCTGGCAGGTGCCTGAGATCATCAGCTCCATCCGCCAGGCCGGGAAGATTGCCCGGCAGGAGGAGCTCCATTGCCCGTCCGAGTTTGACGACACGTTTGCCAAGAAGTTTGAGGTGCTCTTCTGTGGCCGGGTGACGGTGGCTCACAAGAAGGCCCCTCCGGCCCTGATCGACGAGTGCATTGAGAAGTTCAACCACGTCAGTTGCAGCAGGAAAGCCGAATTTGACTTGGTCTCCCAGAATTCTGAAACCCCAAATCCTGCGGGAGGCCTTTCCTTCACGGAGAAGTTCCGATCTGTGCTCCAGCCAGTGGGGAACGGCGAGCAGGGCCGGAGGCCGATGCGCAAATCCTTCTCCCAGCCCGGGCTGCGCTCGTTGGCCTTTAAGAAGGAGTTTCAAGATGGAAGCCTTCGAAGTAGTAGTTTTTTCAGCTCCTTTGAGGAAAACGACATTGAGAACCACCTCCTTAGCGGACACAATATTGTGCAGCCGACAGATATTGAGGAAAATCGAACTATGCTCTTCACGGTAAAATACCATCAAGCCCTGGGCTCATCCCCAGTGTGAGATCCATGTTCAACCGGCTTTATTGAGCAAGGATTCGTAGCAAATTGCTTTTGGATTTATGTGTGAATCTATGTACCTTTATAGTGAATAATCCTTTTCTCAGGATAAAATCCTTACTTTAGTCCTAGGCCTTTATAAAATCATTATTGGAAACCTAAAGAGAATCTATCTTCTATCCTTGTTTGTTTTTATCTCTACCACGCCCCCCCCCCCCCCTTAGTTGAAAGAGACCTTTTCAGTGGAAGCAACAGGGCACAGATGTAAAAGAGGCCCCCGGAAGGATTTTTTAAAGTATATTAATTCCAAGTAATATATTTCGACAGAATCTTTTAGTTGGAAAATACTCCCTCTTTACTGTTTCTATTAATTTATTATAAAACATTTATCCTTTGTTAATCAGGATAATTGGATTTGGGGATAAGATGATATTTGAAATTTATACCCAAACTGAAATAATAGTTTAGCCAACTGTTTACTCCCTTTTTTCTGGAAGAGGTTTGGTGAACTGATAGCCAAGTGCCGAAAAGGAATGGACAGGGAAGCTGTCCTTGGCACTTGGGGTTCCTGGGTTCTGTGCTGCTCTGGGCTCCTCTGGATGGGCTTGCCCGGGGCCTTCCCGGCAGTGAGCTGGCCACTGATGATCTAGGGAACTGATTGTTCTTCAGCCCTCTTCTAGAATGTCATGACTGGTATTCTAGAGAGAGCAAAATTACCGTGAGTATGATGTTCTTGTGCCTAACTCAGAGCGGTGAGGTGGCCGACGGGTAAGGAAGCTGCTACTTAGGTTAAGGCCATGTTGGATGTAAGCAGATTTAAGATGAAGATGATGTGTCAGTGGGTAAATAGGGCTTTTTCTTCCTCTTTTCGTCATGTACTGAAAAAAATGCTAAGCACTCAGGCTTGTGCTTTAGTCTGTGGTGTATATTTAAAAAGAAAAAACTCTTGGTGTTACTGTGAAAGCTGCTCAGCGCACGTATGTTCAAGTACTTGGTGTGTGAGTGCCATGTGCAGGGTCCCTTGCAACATGCTAGTAATAACAGCGGTGAACAAGACAGCCTTGGTCTCTGCCCACGCCAAATTTAGATTCCAGTAAGAGGGATTGACAACCTAGTGTTCAAGTAATTGTCTCATTACAGTTGTGCTCAGTGCCACAAAGGAGAAGTAGAGGATTATGTGAGAACATCTGGGGATTCCAGGAAGGCTTCTTGGAGGAAGTGATTTTCGCTGAGCAGAGGTTCAGTGTGGCCACCTAGATATTATTCTAGTTGGAGTATCCTGGGTTCAGGGAGCAGCAAGTGAAAGGCCCTGAGGGAGGGATGGGCTCTTGCAACACAGTCCTCTGCTAGAATGGAGTTTATTACGCTGACCCAAGGCTGTAAGGCAGTGTTAACTATGCTAATGCTCTAACTTTAAGAGGTGAGTAGTATTTGAATGCCTACCACATAGTTAGCTACTCAACAAATGGTAAGTTATTTTAACAATAGTTTTAAAAGACTTTTCAGTAAAACAGTTAATAGAAAGTGTTTTGGAAGTTTCAAAAGGAGAGCTTTTGTTTTCTGGAAACTTTACTTTTTATATCCTTATAAAGGGGAGATGTGGCATCTGTGGTTTCGTTGTTAACTTTTGGATATTTGGTTCTTTGATCTCAAAGAAGCCTGCTGTCTTACGTGGGTGAACGTATTAGCAGGTGTCCTGTGCTACCTGAAATCTGTAGAGTAAACCGAAGCCTCTGGAGGTGATTGTCCACAGTGAAATTGTCAGAATCTTAAAGGAGATTGTCCCTTTGGTTCTATATTTTCATAGGTCACAGAATGAGAATGTTTGTTTAATAAAATTGAATTCAACTTTCATGAAAAACTAGTTTCTTTTTTTGTCTTTTAAGATTGGCCAATCTGAAGTTTACCTCATCAGTCCTGACACCAAAAAAATAGCATTGGAGAAAAATTTTAAGGAGATATCCTTTTGCTCTCAGGTAAATGGAGATGGGTTATTGCCTCATTTGCATTTGAATTGTTAATGAATTCTTCTATCTGTTATTCAGCAGAAGTGCTAAAAGGTCACAAGATGTATGCCTTCTAGGTACACTTGATTTGCGATCTTGGCATTTCTCTTTTGATTTGGTATATTAAGGCAAAATATACGTATAATTTTGAAATTAAGTTCGCTATTAGCAACAGTAATCTACTGGAGGAAATAGGTGTACTTTTCTTTCTTCAGTTATTGGTGGTCATGTTCTGTAGTCACAAATTCCAGATGTGTATGTGTGGGTCTGCGTACATGTCTTACATATACATTCATATATACAAATATTTTTAAATAGATGCTCATTTCTACTTTATAAAAATTCTTAACTCCTTTTTGGGTACGAGTCATTATTCTTTCTTAAAATAGTGAGTCTCTTTAAGGATGTTTTCCTCAGAATACAGTGTCTACTTGAGTTCTTTCTTGATAGTCTCCCAAGGTGTGTTTCATGGAGATATTTTGGAGAATCGGTTATAGTGAGCTATGTCAATTGTACTCAGGGTCTTCCTAGCAACAAACAGGAGATCACTTAAAGTTATTGTTTGGCTGTATTTTAAAACTCTGACTTCTCACTTCCTCGCTTCCATGTTCTCATAATTAATAAGATGTAATGAAAATCTCATTGCTGATTTGTAACATGATCTGCATTAAAAAAAATCCCTTTTGAATCCATTTCCCAAAATGTGAAAATAAAGAATGCTCCTTTTATAGTTGATTAGGGGATCATTTGCAAAATAAATTTTTCCAAATCCTATTCCCCGGAGAACGAATGTCTAGCAGGTGCTTACCTTGCTGTGCGAGAACATGGATTGAGATGCCAGAATCTGTCCGTGATTGCCCATTTATTGGAAAATGTTCAACCTGAAAGTGAGATGATCCACGGAATTTAATCCCGCTTTGCTATTTCTCTTGAAATGTTAATATTCAAGGTTTGCTTTTTCATGTAACAGTTTTATTATTTCCTGAAGGGTGTAGCTTACAAGTGTACGTGATGACCTGAATTTCAAGTTACTGGCACTCGTATCTCTGCGTGCTGGGGCTTTCTGGAGATGCTCACGTATTAATATTTATGGGCTATGTCTTATCTGCATCACGGTGCCTCTTAGCTGATTCTTCCAAAACAAGTTTACGTATTTATTGAGAAGAGTTCTTAGGAAGCTATGGTGTACAGCCTTGGCCTTAATAGCTTACATTTAAAAGCTTCTCTGCTCTTTGTGTGTATAATTCTTGACTCATTCTTCATACCAGTGTACTTCAGTACTTACCTGTTTGTTCTTGTAGGAGAGTATAAATGGGTTTTAAATCTTTTTTTTTTTTAACCTTTGTGTCTGTGAGTGTTTGCGTGTGTGTGTGCTTGTGTGTGTATAGTTGTGTTTCTTCAATAATCTTTTGTCTACTTTTGATTTTCAAAGTAATTTTTTATTCTTTAGTACCTAGGAAAAGTTCTCATTTTTCTGTGTCCACTTTTCTGTATTTCCTTTCATTACTAAAATGAACATTAAAAATCCTGCTTTTCAGTTCTTATATTATGGGGGTAATCAGAATAATATTTTAGTAGAATGATGTTAATCTTCATATTTGAGAGATGTTTTTAGATATTTAAAATACCTGAGAAAATCGTGTGGAACCACAAAAGACCCCAAAAAGCCAAAGCAATCCTGAGAACAATAGAACTGGAGATCACAATCCCAGATTATATACTACAAAGTTGTAGTAATCAAAACAGTATGCTACTGGCACAAAAATAGACACATGGATCAGTGAAACAGAATAGCCCAGAAATAAACCCACGATTGTATGGTCAGTCTGTGACAAAGGAGGTAAGAGTATACAATGGGGAAAAGACCGTCTCTTCAACAGTGGCCCTGGGAAAACTGGACAGCTACATAAAAGAATGACACTGGACCACTTGCTTATACTGTACACAGAGATAAACTCAAAATGGATTCAAGTCCTAAATGTGTGGAACATGAAAGCACAAAACTCCTTGAAGAAAACATAGGCAGTAACTTCTTTGACATTGGCTATTGCAGAATTTTCCAGATATCTCCTCAGGCAAGAGAAACAACAGCCAAAATAAACTATTGGGATTAAAACAAAATAAAAAGCTTTTGCACAGAGAAGGAAACCAACAACGAAATTAAAAAGCAGCTTACTGAGTGAGAAAAGATATCTGCAAATGATATACCCCATGAAGAGTTAATATCCAAAATAGGAAAAGAACTTACACAACCCAACACCAAAAAACCAAATAATCTAATTTAAAAATGGGCAGAGGACCTGAATAGACATTTTTCCAAAGAAGTCATATAGATGGCCAAGAGAACACATGGAAAGATGCTCAACATCACTTACCGTCAGGGAAATACAAATCAAAATCACAGTGAGCTATCGCTGGCAAGGATGTGGAGAAAAAGGAACCCTTGGTGCACTGCTGGTGGGGATGCAAACCAGAGCAGGCACTGTGGAGAACAGCATGGAGGTTCCTCAAAACATTAAAAATAGAACTACCATATGATCTGGTAATTCCACTACTGGCTATTTACCCAAAGAAAACAAAAGCACTAATTCAAAAAGATACATGCATCCGTGTTTTTACTGCAGCCTTATTTACAATAGCTAAGATATGGAAGAAATCCAAGTGTCCATAAAGGAATGGCTGAGGAAGATGTGGTATGTATATATACCCAATGGAATATTACTCAGCCATCAAAAGGATGGAGATCTTGCCATTTGGGACAACATGGATGGACCTAGAGGGCATTATGCTAAGTGAAATAAGTTCAAGAAAGATGAAGAAAAAAAAGCAGAAACAGACCCAAATAGAGAACAAACTGACAGTTGCCAGAGGGGAGAGGGGTGGGAGGTGTGCAGGCTTCCAGGTACGGAATGCCCAAGTCACAGGGATGAACGGTCACGGTGCTGGGAATACAGTCAGGGTATTGTAATAGCGTTGCTTGGTGGTAGATGGGAGCTACACTGGGGGTGGGCACGGCATGGCATGACGTACAGACGTGTTGTACACCTGAAACTCATGTAACATTCAGTATCAGCTGTACCTCCGAAGAATCTGGGAAATAATTTGAGTGCTCTAGAAGACTGCTGCCTCAGTCTTGTTGCCTTCTGGCACTCGTGACTCGGATACGGCTCAATGCTCCTCCCTCTCTTCCCCGCCTTCAACAGGGTATCAGACACGTGGACCACTTTGGGTTTATCTGCCGAGAGTCTTCAGGGGGCGGAGGCTTTCATTTCGTCTGCTACGTGTTTCAGTGCACCAATGAAGCTCTGGTAAGTGAGACTAAGCAGCTCTTACCTGGAAGACGTACTTACGTGCAGTGTCAACCTCACTGATTTTTCTTTCCTTCGCAAACCGTAGAGCTTCATCGACTTGTCGTTATTTGGCTTTAATTATCCGCCATGACTAATAACTAGCTAGTACACATGCAAGCCTTATTTGGGTATGTGTCCTCCATTTTCGTTGTTTGTGAGGAACATGCTCCCGTTTACCCTTGGCCTAGCATTAAAATACGTCATTTTGGACGTATGATGCAGAGGAGTTGGCTTTTTCATGAGTATTGATTTGTTTTTATTTTTTACCTTTTCTCCTTTATGAGCTTTGAGCATCTAGGTAGTGTTTCTCAGCCTGTAATCCTAGCAGTTATTATGATGATTATCTGTCCGTTGGTGATTAATAGTCCCCCCCCACCCCAAAATCTTAAAATGCTAAGTCTTTGCAGAGTCCTGAAGTCTCAGCCCCACTCGTCTTAAATGGGCATTTTGCTGGCTGCCCTGTGTCTTCTCTCCGATCAGGTTGATGAAATCATGATGACCCTGAAGCAGGCATTCACCGTGGCTGCCGTGCAGCAGACAGCAAAGGCACCTGCCCAGCTGTGTGAGGGCTGCCCCCTGCAGGGCCTGCACAAGCTCTGTGAGCGGATAGAGGGTGAGTAGCGGCCCCCCTCCAGGAAAACCGAGGCGCTCTGCGTTCCTTGCGAGGCTCCTGTTAGTCACAGGGATCATAGATGAACTTCCAGCATGTGGGGGGGTGTCTTCTGTATCTTGCTGAGCTATTGTGCTATGTGCTCAGGGTTTGAAAATGAACTGCCATGCCCCCGTCTACCATCGCCACTCTAAGGGTCGTGGAGTAGAGAAATAGAAACTATAAATCCAGCCGCCTAGCGTTTATCCAGGTTGTGAGTGGTCAGGTCAGCCCTGTTGGTTGCTGTGAAGAGATCTGCTAAGGTCAGAGCTGCAGAATCTCCACCAGGTGTTTCAGGTCCAAGGTTATCGGTAACCCCTGCCAGAACAGTGTTCACGGAGTGAAGGGGGCAGAAGACAGGTTGCAGCTGAGTCACAGGGAAAGAGTAAAAGGGACTGAGAGTTGACTATAGTGTCTAGAAATGTGGTATAGGGAGAAACCGCGGTAAATGTGATCATTTGCAGCTACTATTTATTGAGCACTTAAGATGTACTAGGCACTATGCTAGGTGCTTTCACATGTGGGAGGAAAGAGGATTGTTGATTTGTACACTTCAGGGATAAGTACATCGAGGACTCGAAGTCTAGGGGGAGACTAGTGTGTGAGTCCGGGAGTCTGCCCATATGGGGAGGCCCTCCCTGTTACCAGCCCTCAGAGTCGCTCCCCAGGAGGAGGCCGTGCTGGGAGAAGAGCCAGCTGACCCAGCTTTGCACAGCTGGGGAGGTTTGAGCAAATCCAGAGCCGCGGGGCCCCGGTGGGTCAGAATAGAAAGGAGGAGACCCCTCCTGAACGAGGGTGGGGAATCTTCTTCAGGTGGGAGGGGAGATGCTCCATTTCTGGGCCTGCAGGGGAGGCGGGGGGCGAGAGGAAGAGAACCAGGGTAAACCCGCCATGATGATCCTCTGAGGGAACCCGACATTGAAGGGGTTCATTCCTCTCTCTCTCTTTGGTTTTACATTTTTTTCCATTTATAAGAGGATTTCTAAAATGTTGTGTGTGATTCTGAGGGGAGTCACAGGATTTGAACAACCCGTGTTACAAATAAACAAAAACCAGAAAAACCCCAAACCAGATTTGATCATTTCCCAGTCCCTAGTATAGTTCTAATAAGCTCTATACTATTTAGATTTCATTTCCCTTTTTTCATAATTGTGGTAAAAGTACACATCATATAAAATTGACCATTTTAACCTTTTTAAAGTGGACAGTTCAGTGGCGTGAAGTACATTCACGTTGTTTTGAGGCCACCACTGCCATCCATCTCTGGAGCTTTTTAATCTTTCCAAACTGAAAGTCATTAAGCCGTAACTCCCCAGGTCCCCTGCCCCGGCCCCTGGCAGCCACCATTCTGCTTCTGTCTTTGTGAGCGTGACGGGCTCCAGGTACCTCATCTAAGTGGAATCATGCAGCTTTTGTCCTTTTGTGACTGGCTTATTTAGCATAACATCTCCTAGGTTTATTCATGTTGTAGCATGAATTTCATTCTGTTTTAAGGCAGACTAGTATCCCCTTGTATGTCTGTACCATCGTGTCTAGTCATCTGTCCATAGACGTTTGAATTGTTTGCACCTTTTGGCTGTTGTGAATGATGTTGCTATAAAGTCGGTGTACAGTAGCTCTTCATGTTCCTGTTTTCAGTTCTTTTGGGAATATACCCAGAAGTAGAATTGCTGGATCATATGGTAATTATGTGTGAAATTTTTTGAGGGACTGCCACTATATTTTCCACAGTGGCTACACCATTTTACATTCCCGTTAGCAGTGCACAAGTGTTCCTTTTTCTCCACATCCTGGCCAACGCGTGTTACTTTCGCTCTTCCTTTTTTTTTTTTTTATTAATGATAACCATCCTAATGGGTGTGCAGTGGTATCTGATTTCCCTTTTTAAATGAGCTAAATTGACAATTATCACCTTAAGTTTCAAAAGCTCATTTGCTGGCATTATAGTGCTCTTTAAAATGAATCAAAATGATTAATATTTTCAACTGTGCTTCCCTAGTTACTGTTTGCTGACATTATACAGAATATAGCTGGAAAGGAGAAAAGTTGAGCTTTACCTAGAGATCTCATCTGAAAGGATCACTAACCCTTCCCTTAGTGGTTGTCAAGATAAGGGAAACGATGACAGAATTGTCCCTTAAGAGCTTATTAAGCCAACGACAATGTTGGCCTTGAAGATAAAGCAGACCGTGATCTGCAGGACTGGAAGGATTCCAGAGTTCTACTTGATAAATCTTTCTGTGGTCTGGCTTAGCTTTCAGAAAGTGAGAGCTGAAAAGTTCAGTCAGGGTAGGGATTTTGCTGCTGTATTTTGGAATTATTATTTAATTCCTCTTTTTACCTGATAAAACCCAAGCAAAGCAGAAAGCTCTGTTAATGTAGAAACATTTTTGATAGCACAATTAGAAGGCTGGTGTTTTGCCTCCCTGATGGGAAGCATTTCTTAAGTATAGAGAGCACAGTATTACAGGCATCCATAGTAGGGGAGATGTGTCCTTTGTTGGGGTGATGCTAGTTTTACGAACACTTTGAGGCCCTTGCTCTTTGCTGTGGTGCATTCCTCATAAGTAGAGTGAAGCGGTTTATGAAAGCTCGTTGTATGTTCCCATAAGAGTAGCTCTAATGGGAAGTCACGTTCTGGCCACGATTTCCATACACTGGGGAGAGGACCAGTGACATGGCCACAAAAAGGAAGACTTAAAGACTGCTTTCTTTTTTTTTAGATTTTATTTATTTATTTGACAGAGAGATAGCGAGAGCAGGAACACAAGCAGGGAGAGTGGGAGAGGGAGAAGCAGGCTTCCCGCTGAGCAAGGAGCCGGATGTGGGACTCGATCCCAGGACCCTGGGATCATGACCTGAGCCGAAGGCAGACGCTTAACGACTAAGCCACCCAGGTGCCCCATAAAGACTGCTTTCTTAATCAATTGATGTAGTCGGGTTATGCCCTAGGATTTATAAAAAAGTACATACACTCTACCCACCGATCACGTTGGACATGCCACTCACAACATGTAAGACATGCAGCTTTGCTTGGGTCTGAATTTGAACTCTGAACAGCTCCTCCAGTGCTTTATTTAGCATTTTGCTTATTTTAAAGTTGAGCAGAGCATTTTGGGAATTACTAGAATGAATTATATGTTCACTAAAAAGGAAAAAGAGTTGAACTGAGTTTTCCTTTTGCGGTCTAAGTAAATTTGCCTCTGGTAGAGCAAAGCCGTTCATCAGAGCTCCCTTAATAAGAGCCTTTTCTGCACTAACGCTGTGAATGGCCTCACTAACAGCCGGGCTAAAGGGGTTGTAGTTGGGGAACGCGCTTCACTCTGGTTACCTTTTTCTCTGTTGTTCCTTGCACCCCTTCCCCCTGTAAAGCCTTTTGGCATCACGTGGGGGGGGGTGCCACCTTCTTGCTGCAGAAGCCAGCCAGCAGCGGTTGACGTTGCTGAGAAGCCACGTGGAAGGTTCGCTGTGAACGTGGAGTGGAGAGCCAGGCACGGGGGCCGAGGGGGGTCAGAAACCTCACCTCCTGTTTGAGGTGGGGCAGCAGGGACCTCCTGAGGTGAGGCATCCTGACAGCAAGGATGAAACTCGCCAAGAATCTCCTCATACCTGCTGAGTATGAAGAGTAGTCTGTATTGTGGCCTGATTGTTAGAGGTGTATAATTAGTCTGTTGTGTAGTTATTCTATTATACTGTTAGTCTGTTGTATAGTTGGTCAGACTTTTCTTAGAGCTTGGCGGTTCTCTCCACATGTGAGTGTCTCGTCAAACAATCACATATGTCCAAAATAGGATGCTTGTCACATTGTGTCAGAGACCTGCGGAGAGGCCTTTTGGTTAACGATGATGTTCATTTTTCTCGTAAATTTAAACACTATTTTGATTCAACATTTAAGTAGTTAGTGCAGTAAAACCATCTCTCTGTTTCCCTGGCTTGTATGACCTGCCAGCTTGCTGGAAGAGTCCCTGAACGGCGTCTGACAAAACCCATCTGTCTTTTCTGCACTTGGTCCGCCTCTGCATTCACTTTAGGACTGAGGCCACTTGTGGGTGGAGGAGGCAGTGGGGAGTTCACGACGTCCGCGGAGGTAGACGGGCATGGTGTAGAGCCTGACTGTCCCTCACTTAGCCGATGACCTCGGACAAAATGCTGGACTTTGCCCGTGCCTCAGTTTCTTCATTCATACGTTGGAATTACTAAAGATGGTGCCCACTCAGGGACTGTTGTGAGGATTGAGATGATGCACGTAGTGGCACAGCCGTCACTTCAGAAGTACTGGCTTCTATTTTTATAGGATTTTCTTGACAGAAACTAAGGGGGGGGTGCTGCTGGGAGGAGGGACATCCCGGAAGCTGAGGTAGCCCCTGCAGTTTGAGGAGGGGTGTGGCTTCCATCAGAGCTGTGAGCAGGGTGGCGGCTCTGCGTCCGGCTGCCCTGGGGTGGGGTTGGGGTGGGGAGGCAGCGGCTCTGTGGCGGGCTTGGCTGCTGATCGGCCTCCTGACTTTTGACGAGTCACCCGGCTGCTTTTTTTTTTTTTTTTTTTTTAAGATTTTATTTATTTGACAGAGAGAGACACAGCAAGAGAGGGAACACAAGCAGGGGGAGTGGGAGAGGGAGAAGCAGGCTTCCCGCGGAGCAGGGAGCCCGATGCGGGGCTCGATCCCAGGACCCCGGGATCATGACCTGAGCCGAAGGCAGACACTTAACGTCTGAGCCACCCAGGCACCCCATCACCTGGCTTCTCTAGACCTCAGCAAACACCTGTGTAAAAACAGAGGCTTGATTTCCAAGTCCTGGTTCCAGACTTCAGAAGTGTCCCCTCCTGGCCATCCTTAGCCGTGTAGATGTATTCACAGTGTCCTCCGGGGCAGAGCCTTGGCCAAGCACCTGCCTAGGCACCCAGCCTCCTCAGCTGGGGGGAGGGGGGAATGGGGAGGGAGCTGCAGCAGGTGGGTGAGGTGAGGGCTGCCTTTGGAATAAAAGTACTGAGCAGGGGCAGTTTTCCCACGGTAGTTAGGTCAGCAAATCCTTTCATTCTAAATCTTCTCAGCATGTGTAACATTTATCTCCGGCACCAAGAAAAGGCAAAGCAGGATCTAAGCCATATTTGTGTGGAGAAACAACTTTCCAGAGTATCAGCTTCTCATTGGCACTAAGATTGTGACTTTCTAACTTTTCCTCGCGATCCTCTGTAATGGTAATTAGATGGGCTTAAGACTATTAATGCAAGTGGTGATAAAAGGAAGGTTGTTAGCCACATGAATCAGTTTTATGCGGAGGAGCCTACTGTGGAAGAGAAACATGTTTCAAATGGAGCAGTAGTTGTTTTTCCTTGAGTTGTCAAGTTTATATATAAATACTCATGAGAATCTATTTTCTGAGGACAGTGTTCCGATTGTATGAGGTGTTCTAACATGGAATGATGGAGAAAGAAAAATTCAGAACTGTGCAGACCTGAGGTGGGGTCCAGCATGGTGGTCTTTGGAGTTCACATCAGTTTTCTGGGTCTCGGTTTCCTTAACTGCAAAATGGGGATAACTGGAGCGTCTTCATTGACTGTTCTCAGTATTAAATGAGGCAGGCCTAATGTTTATAAGACTGTGCCTGGTGAATGAGGGCTTGACTAAAACATGTTAGTTGTCATCATTGCCATCATGAACCATATTTTACTGAGTAGAATGTCCGGAAAACTTCAGAAGCCTGGAGTAGGTGGGTAAGGACGTAAAAAGCACGAGTACGGAAGTTTTACTCTGCCTTGTAACTTCTCCATAGAGTGTTTTCATGTCTCTTTTTTTCTTAATAGGAATGAATTCTTCCAAAACCAAACTAGAACTCCAGAAGCACCTGACGACATTAACTAATCAGGAGCAAGCAACTATTTTTGAAGAGGTTCAGGTAAAGTACGAGTTTCTAATTGCTAGACTGAGAGCAGAGCTAAGCAGCTTACCTGTGAGATGGTACGTATGAAAAATAGCAAACCAGAGCTGCCACAGCTCAGAGGAAGTGGCCCCGAGTTCCTCTTGGTTTAGGCTTAGCAGCCCTGGGCAGGGGCCAGGTCAGACGGCAGACTTTCACCAAGTCTTGGATTTCACGGTGAATGCGACTAACCCAGAAAAGTCCTGCCTTAAAAAATGTTTTGGAATGAGCGAAAGGAATTGCAGAGTGAAAAGAGCCCTCAGCCCAGGAGACGGAAGACGTGGACTTTGGTCCCCGAGCACTCCTCTGCTCCACGGGAAGCTTCTGCCCAGCCCCTTCTTGCTTGGGGTCCCAGCCCCAAAGTGTGGCAGTGGGCAGAGACAGCATTTCGTACGTGAACTTGGTCATTGGTGGTTCCTGCCTTCTTCCTCAGTGTTGGAAAGGGATGGAGATGATGTTAGCTACTTAGAACTGTCTATCAAACCTAAATATAAAAACAAAATACAAAACCAAAGCCAGGCTCGTCGGTGTTCTGGAAACTCGCTCTTGTCCTTGCATGTAGATGCCGCGGAGCTCAGGGAGACCACGCTGTGTGTGCTGGAATGCCTGTACTGTGTTCGTTAGGAATCTTTAACGAGCTCATCACAGATTTCATGTCCACTTCAGCCGAGGGGCACTTTCTCATGTTTCCTGGCGCTTTTGTAGGGAGGAAAGCACATCAGAACAAAGAGTAAATATCTTTTTTTGCCGGGAGGAGAGCGGCAGGGGTCCTGCAGAGGAGTCTGTTACGCAAATCAAGAGTGCTGGCAGCTCTGGATGGGGAGTTCTCTCCGCCTCCTCAGTGGGTGCAGGACTGTACATGTAGGCCCGTGATCTGTTTCCTGGCAGGAGTGACACATGCTCGGAGAAGAAAAGCATGGGGAGGTTTTTCAATTTCATAAGTAGCTTAGAATGTAATTCTCACAATTTCCAGTTGCCTTTACATTTTCTTGTTTTCTTCTGAATCGACTTGAGACAGGCTACTTGGTTTTTTCTTGAAGGATCTTTAGAGTTCTGAGGACACAGTACTCAGAAAAACTTAGTGTGATTTGTACTTGGAATTCATAAATGGATGAACAGTTTGCTTCTGACTGTTAATGCATTTACCGTGGAGGCTGGGGCCTTTTTCCATGATGCCGGTCCACTTGCTCGTCGAGTGTTATCAAGCCACTTTGGGGAACATCTTTGCGGCAAGCCTAGGAGATGCACATGCCTCCCCTAATGTGCATTTTATTTAGACAGCACTGTGTAGCCATCCCAAAACAGTGCGATGGCTCAGCATAGGTAATAAAGTGTTCTTCAGCAATGAGAAATTCCTGATGGATGTGATTCTGAGACTCTCTTTGATCTAAATTTTTAGATATCCAGTGCATTATGGAAAAGAGACTTTAGAGACAAGTGATGGCACAACACAGGTTTTTGTTTTTAAATGCATGCAGTTAATATCTTGGGACCCCTATGTGTTGTTCTAGAAGGCTCTGTACCTCAGTTGGCTTAAAGACCAAAAGAAAGGGACACTGGGTGTGAAAAGCCAGCTCTTTGTCCTCCATCATCATAAGTGCGGCTTTTCCTTAAATGATAAAATTTGACATGGATCTCTTCTAATGGCTTGAGGGTTTCATTGAATTATTTTCAATGACCATTCTTGGTTCTTAGAAAACATTTTATAAACCAAGTTTGTTTCTAGGTAGCAGCACTTGCTAATGTGTTTGAAAATCATACCTTTTAAAAAGATCATAAAGAAAAAGGTGGCTTTGCAGTGTCAGGAGCCCTTTTGTAAACAGAAAGGTTAAGACGTTCCTTTGTACAGTTTTCCTGGAGGGTAGTTTATTTCTGAAGAACTCTCCAAGGGCATATCTTCATAAGACAAATGTAATTACGATTGAAATTAATGGTACATGATTACTTAGTTAAAGCATACATAATCAGGGTTTTTGTAAATAAATGCTTAATGCAGAGAAAGAAGGGCAGACTACACAGGACATGAAGAGCAGAAATCTGTAATGGCCGTGTACGTGTCACTGGAGGTTGTTGCTGCCGCGTGCGGGCTGACTTTGAGCACGCTGAGAGAACTTGGTGCCAGACGAGCCTGGGGGCCTGTTAACCCTTTTGTCAGGGGACTCATGACACTTCAGAGCCACTGTTTAATTGATGACCTTATGAAACGCATAATCTTCAAGCATATCTCACTGTGCAACTGAGTGGCAGCCCATGGGGTCCGGTGGTCAGTCCCCTTTGGTGTTTTCCAGCCCAAGTAGGGCTAGTAAGGGAAATGCCTCAAAAGTCCAACTCTCTTCTTCAGAATGAGAGTATTTCAGTGAATGGCTGAATTAATACTGAATGGATAAATCAAGTCAATTCATACTCAGTGGGGGTCAGTAATGATTAAAGAAGATGATTTTTCACAAGTTGTAAAGATTAATAGAGGAGCTGTTTTTCCCTCCACTTTTTGAAGAATATCAACTTAGCTGGATTTTCCATGGCTTTAAAATTAATTGCTATAAGATTTGATTATAACGTTATAAAAAGATGTTAGAATTCTAGTAGTGTCCAAGTGAGCATTGCCATTTTAAGTAGTATCCTCCAAAGACTGCAGATTCTCAGCATTCTGGTATTCATCAGTCAGTGTTGGAAATTCAGTTTCCAGTCACTCTTACGTCCAATTCGTAGGCCTTCTCCTAGAAATAAGTCAAGAAGCATGTGGCAGAATTGGCTTTGTTACCTTTAACAGGCAATCAGTTGTTTGCATTTGTTTAAATGAAGTAACAGGAGAAAAGCACACAAATTAGTGGTGTGTGTGTTTCAGTGAATTTTTAGAAGATGAATGCTCCTGTGTAGCCAGCCAGCATGAAGATTAAGAAATAGAGCATTTCCAGCTCCTCAGAATCTCCGCCCACTACCCCCCACCTCGGTATTGCCCCCGGGGACACACCGTCCTGACTTCTGACTCTGTAGATTGATTTTTTTTTTTTAAAGATTTTATTTATTTATTTGACAGAGAGAGACACAGCGAGAGAGGGAACACAAGCGGGGGAGTGGGAGAGGGAGAAGCAGACTTCCCGCCGAGCAGGGAGCCCGATACAGGGCTTGATCCCAGGACCCTGGGATCACGACCTGAGCCGAAGGCAGACGCTTAACGACTGAGCCACCCAGGCGCCCCTGACACTGCAGATTGATTTTTTATAAGAAAGTTAATTTTTTTTTTTTTAAAGATTCTATTTATCTGACAGCACAAGTAGGCAGAGTGGCAGTCAGAGGGAGAAGCAGGCTCTCCGCTGAGCAGGGAGCTGGACATGGGGCTCCATCCCAGGACCCTGGGATCATGACCTGAGCCGAAGGCAGCCGCTTAACCTACTGAGCCACCCAGGCGCCCCTATAAGCAAGTTAATTTTTAACTGCAAAGTGATGCTATCCAACTGGATTCCCCATCATTTTCCTCAGACTTGTCTCTCTGACTAATGAGTGTTTGTAAAATTAAATCACCTGTAGAAAGGAATGAGTTGCCACTGTGGAGGGTGGTGGGTGTCGACACCTTGCTAATCATTTGAACTCAATAGAAGAGTAGCCCCTAGTCACATTTCAGTTATTTTAAGGAAGAAAGGATTTATTTTTTGACCTTGTAGGATATCATGGACGTGGATTTCTGACCTTATTGACTTTCCTCTGTGATGTTTCACGACCTCCGTGATGCATTTCCTCCTTTGCTTCAGTTTCTGATGACTGTGATAGTACATGGTGCTCATTTGTCTCATTTTCTGTCCATCTGGACAACTTTCTTGCATATTTTGAGGAAAAAATGTCTCCTCTTATTACTGCATTTTTAATCTTTTTTGAGACTTTGAAATAAGCAATTGCACAATTTCTCCAAGAAAAATATACATTTTCTTGTGAGAACAGCCCCAAATATTAAAGTTATGGAAGAAAGAATGGTTCCAACTCTTAGGTGTCTGTTCAGAGACATCCCCTAATTCCTGTCTGTTCCTCTTTCCTAGACTTAAAAAAAAATAGACTTTATTATTATTTTTTTTTTACAGCAGTTTTAGTTTTATAGAAAAAGTGGCTAGAAAATAGAGTCCCCATATAACCTGTCACACCCCAGCCTTACCCTCGGGCCACTTTTCCCTATTATTAACGTCTCAGTGTGGTACATTTGTTACTATTGGTTAGCCCATATTGATACATTATTAATAACTGAAGTCCATAGTTGACATTAGGGTTAACTTTTAGTGTTGTACATTCTGTAGGTTCTAACAAATGTATAATGACATGTATCTACCATTATAGGATCAAAGAGAATTGTTTTTTCACTACCCTAAAAATCCTCTATGCTCCATCAGTTTATTTCTGCCCCCCTCCCGCAAACCCCGGGCCCCCACTGATCTTTCACCGTCTCCATTGTTTTGCCTTTTCCAGAATGTCATACAGTTGGAATCATACAGCATGCAGTGGATTGGCTTTCACTTAACAACATGCATTTACAGTTCCTCTGTGTCTTTTCATGGCCCGATAGTTCATTTTAGTGCTGAATAATATTCCATTTTTTTAAAGATTTTATTTATTCATTTGAGAGAGAGAGTGCGAGCAGGGAGAGGAGCAGAGGCAGAGGGAGAAGCAGACTCTCCTGCTGAGCAGGGAGCCTGATGTGAGACTCCATCCCAGGACCCCGGGATCATGACCTGAGCCCAAGGCAGATAGATGCTTAACCAGCTGAGCCACCCAGGTGCCCTTTATATTCCATTTTATGGATGTGTCACAATTTGTTTATTCACTGTTGAAGGATATCTGGGTTGCTCGTAAGTTTTGGCAGTTATAAATGAAGCTGCTGTAAACATTTTTGTGTTGGTTTTAGTATGTCGCAAATTTTCAACTCATTTGGGTAAATATGAAGCAGTGTGATTGGCTGGATCGAGTGCTAAGGGCATGGTTGGTTTGGTAAGAAGCTGTCAAACTGGCCCCCACAGCAGCTGTGTCATCGTGCAGTCCCATCAGCAGTGAATGAGGGTTCCTCGTGCCTCCTGGGCGTGTAGACTCACCGTGTATCCATCACCTCCTTGGGCTACTCAGTATAAAGTTGGGATTGTGGTATATGACTATCCTTTTCCTTTCTTGAAGATCTGAAGGGAACTTTCTTTGGAAAAATGCACTTGTTACATAAAACATGTAAAACTTCATAACATCAGGGTTCACGGCTTGGAATCGAGATTGAGAGCATCTGCTCTAAGATATTCAATCCTTGAATCTGAAATTTAAAGAATAGCAAGTCCTCAGTGAAAACAACCCCTTCTAATGATTTACTGTCTTTTCCTTCAGTTTTAGGAACAACTTACATTTTAAATGATCTTTTTTTAAAGAGTAGGAATACCAGAAGGTCTGGGTTAGTGTTACCTTTGCTTCTAAAACCTGTGACACAAAGGGTAAAATCATTGCTTCTAGGTTAGCTCAGAGAGGAGGTTGCCAAGAGTGGTATTGATCCAGACTAGATGGTTGTATAGTTGATGCATTTATTACAGTCTTTGTTTTGAAGAGCAGGCTAGAAGTTTGGATGGGGGGCGGTGAGCAGGAAAATGGATAATCATCATTATGAAAAACACACATTTTCAGGGTGTCTGGGTGGCTCAGTTGGTTAAGTGCCTGCCTTCGGCTCAGGTCATGATCCCAGGGCCCCAGGGCTCCCATGACGCCTGCCACTTGGCGGGCTCCCTGCTCAGCACAGAGTCTGCTTCTCTTCCTCCCTCTGCTCCTCCCCCTGCTCTCTCTCTCTCTCACTCTCAAACTCTTCAAAAACCCATATTTTCAAGGTTTATAGGCTAGAAGCTTTGTGTGTCTTCAGAATAACTTTTTTCTTCATTTTCAGAGAAAATAATACATTAAATTACATGGTCTCCTAAAAATGAACACTGATGTTTCAGATCCAAAGAATTGGGGAGTTTATTTTGTGCATAATCTTTCTTTGAACAGATGAGGAAGCTAAGATTACATGACTCGCCTTTGGTCATGTAATCTTGTTGTGGCAGCACCCAGAACCTATGTATCCTGATTTCTAGTTCAGTGTGCTTTGCCACTACTTATCTGAAAAATAAAAGATGTAGGGAGAATTTCCTTAAAAAAGAAAGGAGAAAAAAAAAAAGTGAGTCAGTGCCATGAAATACTGCGTGCAAGTTTAGGCCTTGCGGGGCTTGCAGAAAGTGCTTCATGCTGAACAGCACTTTGGATGGGTGGGACCATGACCCTCGATCCAGTTGCTGTTTTCCTTTCCAGTTCCCTAGCCATAAAAGTTTATAAACATGTGGCCATTATGGCTCTTGACCTCTGGATATGTTTACACAGATTTTATTCTTTTCTTGTTTTCAAGACAGCTTATTTATTAAATATTTTGTCTGTGCTTCTATCTGATTTGAAATATTTATTTTAGGTATAAGGACATCAGAGGTCAAAAGCTGAATCTGGGCCACTGGCTCCATTGTCCTGTAATGGTGTCCATGTCTAGCTAGGATCATTGGTGCCCCCTAGTGAGATGATCGGGTAAAAGCAGCCATTATAACGGGTGGATGGAAGCTGTTAGCATTTTCAAAGGCATGGTTTAGCAGTTTTGTTGACAATTAAAAATAAATGTAATATATTCTTTTTGTTGTTGTTGTTGTTAAGAAATCGAGACCAAGAAGTGAACAGCGAGAGAATGAATTGATTATTTCTTTCCTGAGATGTTTATATGAAGAGAAACAAAAAGGTCACATCCACATTGGGGAGATAAAGCAGGTATGGCATTTTTTCCCCTCTCTTAATTTTACCAGGATGCTGTGTAAAACAGAAACTTGAGGATTTTCTCAAGTTCTGAAACTCTTTTTCTCCCTGTGTTTTATTTTTACTTGTTGCACATGTAGGGGAAATTTGGAAATATTTAGACTGCTTGGAGGCGGTGAGAGAAGTTGAGTCTGCCTCACGGGGCGGGTGGAGCAGGCGTTCCCAACAAGAGGGCGGGTGTAGAGCTTCAAGAAGGAACTGGAGAGTAGATACTGCCACAGCAAGCTACTTGACCTGCAGGGAGCCCGTCTCTGTCACCTCCCCTCTTTCCCCGGGACAACGGGAATGACCTTGCATCGCTGCCTTCAGAATTCTGTAAGGTGCCCGGAGGGTCTCTGGAATGTCAGTACTATGTGAATGTAAGGTAGCTGTACTGACAGGTCAGGTGCCGTGCTGGGGAGCCTGGCGCATGGGCATCCACGTACCAGACTGGCATTGACTCTGTTTCACGTGCTGGAGGTCCCAAATTGGCTTGCCTTCCTCTTCTGGGCACAAGCATTGTTCAGCTTTTCTGTCTCGGGGTGCTGTGTCCGAAGCTGGGGCTCCGAGTCTGCGATTCCATACACGTGGTGTCACGGATCACGTTCTTATGTCCCTTAGACTCTGTGTAAGTCAATTCATGATAACCAGTAGAGCTTCAGGTGTGCATTTTGTATTTAAGTTCCTTGTAAGTCAGAAAATCTAGAGAAATATCACTGAAAGATGTTCAGAAAATCCTTAATTTTCCAAAAGTATATGGTCTTTTATTTTTTTAAAGATTTTATTTATTTTTTATTATTTAAGATTGAGCATGAGTGGTGGGGAGGGCAGAGGGAGAGGGAGAAGCAGGCTCCCCGCTGAGCAGGGAGCCCAACATGGGGCTTGATCCTAGGACCGTGGGATCATGACCTGAGCAGAAGGCAGATGTTTAACTGACTGAGCCACCCACGCGCTGCAGTCTTTTTTTTTTTTTGGAGAGAGAGATTGGGAAGGTGGGAAGGAGCAGAGGGAGAGAGAGAATCTTAAGCAGGCTCCACGCCCAACGCAGAGCCTGACATGGGGCTCGATCTCACAACTGTGAGATCATAACCTGAGCCGAAACCAAGAGTTGGGCGCTTAACCGACTGAGCCACCAGGCACCCCAGTATATTGCCTTTTTATAAAATGCCTAACTGATCTGTTCTACAGGGGCTTTAATGCTCAGTGGCGCACCCTCTCCCTATAAACACCTCTGCTTTTCTGGTCACCTAACGGTGATATGGTTTTACTCTCCCCAGATTCCTACCTTCCAGGTGGCTCTGGCAGTCAGGTCCCTTTCCTGAGCTCACAGAGCTCACGTACAGTGTCCAACATTGTTTTTCATCCCCTTGGCCAACCTTAGCATCTCTTAGCAGGGACCCTAACGCCAGTGCACCGTATGTGTGTCTGGCCTCTGCCAGCCCCCATCCCTCCCTTCCCAGGACAGCGTGGGAGTTCTGTGCTCCTCCAGCTCACTTGGGTGGGCCACCCAGCCTAAGCTGACAGTGAATTCTTTGGTGCTTTTCAACCTATTTTCTTGTTTCCATCCCCCCCTTTTTTTTCCCTCTTGTGCCATTAATAGGTTTTCCCTGTTGTAATTTTCTTCCCTAACTTGTTCCAACAGGAAATTGATAATTTGAAATGATTTATAACTGCTGGAGGGGAATGAAGCATTTATGGTGGATGGAAAGTTTTGACCTAAGTACAAACTGATATTTAAGGAACAGAGAAGTGTCTTTATGATTTGGGCATAGTTTAGTCCAGTGGAGAAAGATATTTAATTTTTTTTTCCATTTGAAAACATGAGAGAATTTAATGTCACAGCTTCCAGGCCTCACAAAGCAGAGCTGTCAGTGCTTTCTCTCGAGGTTTCTAAACATTTTGTTCCCCAGCAGGCTCACGTCCGTGCCTGTAAAGAAGTTGCTCTGATCCCGAGTTGTGGTTGGGTCTTCCCCAGGCTGGACACCCACTCGGGCTCTGAGGATCAGGCTTTTCAGTGCAGCTGCTGTTTTTAGATGGATCAGATGAAGCTTTGAGATTCACCAGTAGATTCCTGCTCTCATTTTCTGCTACCAAATAGTTTACATGGATCTCATTATGCTCTTGTTGCACCTAAAAATTCCCATAGCCTTTGGACAGTGTTATGACTTGACCTAGAGAGGAGTTAGAACCATGGCTTTGGCAGTGAACTTCTCTGGCCCCCGGCCCTCAAGTGGACAGAGGACGCTGAGCACAGACCCAGGGCTGCACTTCTCAGAGCCAGTGGTGATGCTGTATGTGCTTTTCAAAGACTAAAATGGTAGCGTTGGATAGCTGTCAGAGGAACCATTTTTATAAAATAGAACAACTGAAGGACGTTTTGTTCTTGTGGAAAAGGAAGAATCGCTTTGGGCAAAGACCTGTAAAGTAATAAAGTTAGAAAGTGTCACATTTTAGTAAGTGGACATACTGTTTCTACTTGTCTGGACAGAGCTGGTGTGAAAAATTAAGAATATTCAATCAACTGCCACTTACTGAATGTTTGCCACGTACAGAGTTTGAATTTTTTGCATGAGTGATTCCAGTTTTTCTACAACTTTTTTGAGGCAGGTGGTATAATACCATTGTTCGAGATGGAGATGTGGGGAAGAGGTCAAGCAGCATGTTAGGGAGTGACAGCTGATGTGTCGCAGGTCCAAGGGCACTATTTTAATCATTATGCTTTTTAGGAACATACCTAACAAAATTTAATGTTATATAACTACTCACTGATTTGCCTGGGTCCATTTTCCAGTAGAGGAGTTTTTCTGACATTTTATTTTGAAAAATTTCAAACATGTAGGAAAGTTGGAAGAAACAGTGAGCATTCATATACCCACCATCCAGATTATACCATTTGTCGCATTTTGCAATATTTGCTTTCCCATATATCCGTCCAGTTCTTATTTCACCTTTTTTTGGATGACTTGTAAAGTAAATTTCTGATACCAGCACTCTTTATTCCCATACACTTCAGCGTGCATATAATTAGCTGTAGCTCAGTATTTGTTCACAGTTGTCTTTGGAGATTTACATCCTGTAAGCTGCACAGATCTTGAGTGCACTACTCGTTGAGTTTTGAGGACATCATACATTTAGGTGGCCCAAGCCCCCATCAAGATAGAGAGCATCCTCTTTCACGCCGAAATGTACCCCCGTACCTCTTTGCTGGTCCTCACTACCCTCCCCCAGGCAGCCACGGTTTTGATTATTTATACCATAGGTTGATTTGCCTGCTCTAGAAGTTTTGCAGATGGAATCAGAGAGTCTTTACTCTTTCAGTTCTGGCTTCTTTCACTTTGTGCTACTCATCCATGTTGTTGCGTGTCATCAGTCGTTTGTTCCTTTTTATTCCTGTGGGCCAGCCCCAGTTTTCTCCATCATCCTTCTGGTGGACACCTTGGCTACTTGCAGGTGCTCGTTGTTAGGAATAAGGCTGCTCGTGGGCACGCCACGGCGCCACATGATGGTGGGTTCTGACCTGAGAACGTCGGTGTAGCCGCAGAATTTAAAACTTGGCTCCACACTTCTGTGCAGAGTTCACCCTTCTGTCCTGGGCTGGGCAGTGTGGCGACTTGGTGCAAGTTGCTCTAGCACCCCAAATTGGAAGAACCAGCATCCTCTTCAAAGGAGAAACTTCTAGATGCTTATTTTAAAATGAACAAGGAATATATTTTCTAAACATGAGTTATTTTCAAAGCATATTAGAATTGTGGTGATAGACCTGGAAAAGCATCATGTTAGGTGGGAGAGGAGAGCGGACGAAGCGTTGAACTCCGTGTACAGACATTCTTATGGCCTGGTTTCAGAAAAGGAAAAGTGCAGTTTTTCTTGTATGTACTTTCTGCTGTGTGTCACTGGTCTTGTAGCCAGTGTTTTCTTTATCTATCAAAACAATCCATTCAAAATGCTTCTGCTTCATGGAAACTTGTGTGGAGTTTGAAAGCAAGCGCACGCCTTCTTAACTTTGTGGGAGAACTGGCGGCGAGTCAAGGGCAGGCCCCCAAGGGCCCTGTGTGGATCCTTTCCTTTGCTCTGGAGTCTGTGGCCCTGATATTTGGTAAATGATTGCACAAGACCAATGGCAGTGAGTAAGGCACCTGCCCGTGCTGCATGATGTTTAGCAGGCACTTAGTTAGTATCTGTTGCGGGAGTCTGTTGCTTTGGGTACGTGTTTCCCCAGGGCCTACCTGGTGATCATTGCTCATTCGCTCCTTCAGCAAGCAAGTGGAAAGTGTCCAGAGCATGCTCCGTATACTCTACGAAAACACAAAGATAAATGATGGTCTCCCTCCAAAGAATTTCTAAGCTAGTTGTCATTCTCTTAATGCACATTCTAATTCTCACAGAAGTAAAACTCTGATGACTGCATGAAGCCAAAGGTAGCTCTTATCAGAACCCTTTATTTCTCTTTTATGCCTTGAAAAAGGTATGACATTCATTGATGAACTAGGATTTCATCATTTCAAAGAAGACCTATATCTTTGACCAGCAAATAGTTAAATAATAAAAAATGCATAATCACATAGGAATCCGGGGAAGACAAATTAAGAGACCATCTGTAGCCATCAAATTGGCAGAAATGGAGAAATCTGACCATGCCATGTAGAGGTGAACTCTCATGTACTGATACTGTGACTGTTAATTAGTACCATTTAGGGGAAAAAAATCTGACCGTATCTGGTACCTGTGAAGACGCGCAGACCTAGTGACCCAGCAAGGACATTTCTAATTATTTACCTTGCAAAAACTTTCACATCTGTGCTAAGGAGCTATGTTCGGGAGAGATTAGCTCAGTCTCCTTTGTAAAAGCACGAAGGAATACATGTTTAAGCATAGGAACGTGAACAAATTACGTTGTTATACAGTGAGCAACTGCACTCTAATTAAAGTGAGTGAATCCAAGAACATTTGTCAACACAGATAAATCTGAAAAACTACATTGGAAGACAAAAGGTAGTTATGGGAGGATATGTACAGGATGATCTGTTCATGTAAAGTTTCAACTACATGTAAACCATTACGTATGTTTTATGGATACATACATGTATATGAAGGTACATGGTACGAGTTGACGAACACCAACTTCAGGAGCGGGGTTATTTGTGCAGCTGGGAAATGGAGAGTGGTTCCAGGAGGCATCACAGAGGTCTGTAATGTTTTCCATAAAACATGGGAAACAGTAGCTAAGAGTCAATGATCGTGACTCATAGCTGACATCTACTGAGCGTCAGGTATGTTCTCGGTGCTTTAATGTGCATTAGTTCATCTGAAGCTCATAAGTGCTCTGTGGGGAAAGTTCCCTGTGTGTCCTCAGTCTGCAGGTGGAGGAACGGAGGGGCAACAGGTAAAGATCTGTCCAAGGCCACAGAGCTAGAGAGACACAGAGAAGCATCTCATCTGGGCCCAGGCTCTGGAGCCCGCGATCCTCACTGCTCTCAACACGTGCATGTTCACTTGGCCAGAGCTGAGTCGGGGGCCGGGGGTGGGGGTGAAGATGCATGTGTTAATATTGGTCTGTGCGCTTTTCTGTATGCTTGAAGTATGTAACAACAAAGAATGGTCTGAGTTTAGAGTATTGGAGTATGTGCTTGTTTGTGTTTTTAATCTAGAGAGTTTTTATAGTTCTTTTTTTTTTTTTTTTTTTTTTTAACCATACCTCTTTGTTAATAAGTAGGATTAAACCTCATTTTCTGGTTGGCATCCAAACACCATTGTGTTGGCAACTTCATGTTGTGACCAGTGAGGGGGGCAAGCGTGGTTGCAGAGGGAAGGGGTGACAGAACCTGTAGGTGGGGGAGAGGAAGAAGTGGAGAAGACAGCTCCACAGAAGGTGATGAAGGGATTAATTTAAAGTTATGGAGGGGCGCCTGGGTGGCTCGGATGGTTGGACGTCTGCCTTCGGCTCAGGTCGTGATCCCAGGGTGCTGGGATCGAGCCCCACATCGGGCTCCTGGCTCGGTGGGGAGTCTGCTTCTCCCCCTCCCTCTGCCTCTCCCACTGCTCATGCTTTCTCTCTCTCTCTGTATCTCTGTGTCTCAAATGAATAAATAAAATCTTAAAAAAAGAAAATAAAATTTAAAGTTATGGAGTGGATTCTATTTGTTTCAGCCTCTGAAATTCCCCCAAAGGTAAGTTGTTCTTTACTTGGAGGAGCTAACACTCTCCACCTCGGTACCAGCAGCTTTCCTCAATGCTTCACGTGGTTTTACCTGTTTCATCTCACAACACAGCGTTAGGATTAGATCGTGAGGTGGGTCTGAGTTGACAGAGGAAGGAACTAAGTCGAGGAGAGAGGAAGTAGCTTGTCCAAGGCCAGTTAGTGAGGGACACATCTCTGATCCTGACCGCAGAGCCCGAGCTCACGAGCTTTGTTAACAGAGTGGTTTCCAAGCACATTTCCTCGTTTTGTTTGGAGCGGTCGGAGCAGTGCTTTGAGGCAGACTGGGAGCAGTGCTTTGAGGCAGACTGTTTTCTGGACTTGCAGCCTTGCCTTCGAGGAGCAGATGAGATGAGGTCAGGGGATCAGAATAACGTCCTGGGGTCAAAAAGATGCATCCTAGAGATTGATCATTCCTTTAAGAAGGAAAAAAGGAAGGGAGCAAGGAAGCTGTAAGTGACTGACTTAACTTTTCATTGTTTCACTTTTTAGACCTCACAGATTGCAGCAGAGAATATTGGAAGTGAGTTACCACCGAGTGCCACTCGATTTAGACTAGATATGCTGAAAAATAAAGCCAAGAGATCTTTAACAGAGTCTTTAGAAAGTATTTTATCCCGGGTAAGTAGCATAATTTCTCCTAATCTAAGTTAAAATCACTTTTTAAGAGAACATAAGATTCAATTCTTTGCCTTTTTTTAAAAAAAATTATTTTTAAGTAATCTCTATGCTCAAGGTGCCTGGGTGGCTCAGTCATTAAGCGTCTGCCTTCGGCTCAGGTCATGATCCCAGGGTCCTGGGATCGAGCCCCACACTGGGCTCTCTGCTCAGCGGGAAGCCTGCTTCTCCCTCTCCCGCTCCCCCTGCTTGTGTTCCCGCTCTCGCTGTCTCTGTCAAAACAAAACGAAAAATCTTTAATCTCTACACTCAATGTGGGGCTCACACTCACAAACCTGAGATCAAGAGTTGCATGCTCTTCCAACTGAGCCAGACAGGCGCCCTCATTTCTTTGCTTTTGTGCCATCAGTGTTTGTTATAAAGTACAGAAGGGTAAAAACCTTTTTAATGTCTTCTCAGTCTTAGAGCAGTGTTACCTACACTTCAGTTTTTAACTTGGTTTAGGTTAAAAGAAATTCTCTTACATAGCATGGTATTTTTGTTTCCTCAAAGGATGTTATTCGCTGGCCAGTCTCTGTGAAGAGCACAGATTAGATGTAATAAAGTGTGGGACCCATCCTCCCTAAGTGCCACGAGGCACAGCTTAAAAAACCATTTACTGTCAGCCGTGGCTGGTACATGTCTAGAACTCTCTGTAGCGGGTTAGTAAACTGTGGCTCTCGGGTCAAATGCCACCCACCTCCTGTTTTTGTAAATAAAGTTTTGGAGACACAGTGGTATCCACTCATTTACCTATACTCTTAATTTGCTTTTGTGCAGAGCTGAGTAGTTGCCACAGACAATATGGCCCCCAGAGCCCAAGAGATTTAGTATCTGGCCCTGTGCGGACAGGTTTGCGCACTGCACTCTGGAGGAAGCACAGAGGAAACCTAGACACCAGTCTGGGAGTTCCCTAAGAAATTACATGCTGTGTGCTCCCCACCCCAGCAGGTGTACCTGACCTTTGATGGCACTCGTGAGAGATCAGAGTTTGATTTTCTTTCAAAGTTTCACATCTTTCTGGAGCTTGAAATGTCTTACAGAGTTTTTTTGTTTGTTTATTTGTTTTTATTGTTTTTTTTTAATTTCATGATACACTCCATCTGAACCATGCTTAATTTTGTTCTGGTTAAATTTTATTTTCTTTGAAGGTGTTTCTCAGAATTTTGCAACATCCTCAGAGATAATTAAAAACAGTCCATTTACAAAACCAGGTGGCCACCTCTGAGAGCTCCTGAGTGGATAGAGTGTTGTCTGGGCGTCCCATAGCTGGTGGGGTGTGACAGCTTGGGACTTGGGAGAGAGGTGTTGAGCGTGTTTGCTTTTCTTCATAGACAGATTGTCTCTTCTTCCTGCCCGTCATCCCTGCCAAATGATTCATACACAAGGTGTTCAGGAACATTTAGGTTGCTGTGCTATTAAAAAAAAAAAATGTTGATTATCTTAATGCACATATGTGCTCAGCAGCTTTATCTCAGTAGATCATTTTTCCTGAGGTGGTTTAAATAGACCAAGCTGCTTCTATCTGATGCCTTTGCAGAAGCCTAAGGGATTCTAATTTGATTGCTTTTCTTTATGTAGGGTAGTAAAGCCAGAGGCCTCCAGGAACACTCCTCCAGTCTGGATCTGGACAGCTCCATGTCTAGCACTTTAAGTAACACGAGCAAAGTAAGCACATCTCCCTTTCTGTGACACCCTGAAGAAATCAGCAAATGGGTCATGCTCATCTGCTACCTGCAGAGCCTACAAAAGGATCCCAGGAAGCCCCCTATCTTTCATCATGAAAAGTTTGGTGCCTGAGACTTCTGGGTGCAGGAGGAGGGCTGGTCTTGCAACTCTGTAACTTAAAAGTTTCACATAACAAAGCAGATGGCCATTACATAAGCAAAGAAGCAAGATGACATTTTTAGATCACTGAGAGGTAATTTATCACAAAGCAACCAGTGGACTTCTTGCCCAATATTAAAAATAATTGAAATTGGGAAAACTTCAAAAGTGGGTTTGTGAATTCCGTGAAGTTTACGGCTTGAATACTTTTACCCTTTGGCTGGCTCTACGATTGTAATTAAATACATTACTGTTCTTATAAATTAGACAACTAAGCTTCACCCCTTGGGTCTGTCCCCAAGCACAGCTTCGTGATAATGAGCAAGCCAGTGGTTCTCTTTGGTAACAAACCTGTGTCCGTGTCCTTGTTTTAGTTTCTTGCTTTCTAGACATTTAGGCAGCTTCAGCTCTTTTTAACCACCAGAAAGTGAACTTGGGGTTTTCGTTAGGCAGGCCAGCTTTCCTTCTGCCACCAGAGCTCCTTCAGACTCTCGAGCGACGGAAGCTCTGTGGAGCCAGCCCCTGACCACACAGCTCTCAAGTTCTGAGTTTGCTCCCGGGCACGTGGCTTTCAGAGCTTTTAGACCATAGCCAACAGTAAGAAACTCATTTAATGTTGTGAAACGATTCACAAACACATACGTACACGCTCGCATCCAGAATTAAGATCGCATAAAACAGTATTTACTGTAAACAATCTGTGACACGTACTGTTCTCTTTGGATCTTTTTTATTTTAAAAATGTTCATGGCCAACAAATTGATACTACCACCTGCCATCTACCGCTTGAGAAACACTGACTCGGGAGGGTGCTGCTCAAGTTCTCAGGTGTACCTTTAATGCGGTTCCGGCAGAAATACAGATACTGGTTCAGTAGGCCTGGGGTGGGGCCTGAAAAGCCGCATCTCTGACAAGCTCCAAGGTGGTGTTGATGCTCCCGGTTTGCGGACTCTCTCTCGGGAGCAAGGCCCTAGACACCAGTCCTCAGAATATGATTTTCTGAGTTAAAATCTGGTGGGACGGAGCATCATCTGACCTCCATCAACTACATACCGGTTCTACACCACAGTTTACTTCACATTGGGAAACAGTTTATGGTGTATCTGCAATATACAGATGAATGGGACAGAGCCCTCGGGAACTTAACTGGGAGGCGACAGATACTCAAATAACACCAGCATCAGAGTATGGAAGGAGCCCTGAGAGTTAGACTAAGAGATGGTGGTAACTTCGCCATCCCAAGAGCAAGGGGAAGGGAAGTTATTTTGGACCAGTGGAACCAGAGAAAGCGTGGGAATGGGGGAAGTGGTGCTTTTGAATTAAATTTTAAAGGATAGGCATTGCGCCTGGGGAAGTGGACAGGGAAGAGGCTTCTCAGACCACTGCAAATAAAGATACTGTGAAGAGGCTCATGTCACTCAAGTGACTTTTCCAGGAAGTCTTATCGCTTGTTTATATTCTTCTCCAAAGCACAGATCTAAAATATATATGAAGCTTGAATTTCTAGGGTAATCTTAAGAGAAATACAACTTTCAGAAGCCACCTGCTTGTATTGTGTGTGGGGGTATCTTTATGTGTACTTTTTTACATCTTTTTTTAACCTGAGATTGAGAAACTGTTGTAAAAATAAGCTATTTTATGTAACTGGATCTCTACCAGTAAATTGATCATCTACTTGTGGAGGAACATCCGAGTAGCCCTTTTAGGTGTAAGATTAAGCTAAGGATTAGCTCCTTCATGTAATTTGGAGGGAAGTTAATAAGAGTTGAGATGAACAGGTTTGCATAATGGAGAATGTTTGCTCTGATGTGTCATCTTAGACAAAATTTTAAATCCTTAAAAGGATCTTTGGAACTACAGAGTCTCGAAGAATGAAAAATTTCAGCTATGTTTAAAGGTAATTAATATTTTGTAGTATGTTGGGAATTAAGTTTTTCCTATCTCATTCCTACAAAATTAAATGTATATCTCTCCCCTCAATAAACATATTTTAAAAAATTAAAATCCTTAATATATCATCTGAAAGGCACGCAACCGTATATCAAATGAAGAGATAGAATTTAGATTCTTCAGTCTGTCATTAGATGCATTCATTTCATTTTACTCTTTCTATGTTTATCTCTTCTAGCAGTTTCAGCAGGGGCAAACTGATATGCCCCCCCTTATTTTATGTTCTTTGATAGGAGAAGAATATATTAGCCACCAACCATGTTCTGGGTGCAGTGCAAAGCATAGGATTGCCTGAGTAGTAGTTCATGTCTTTGAAAAAGCATGTATCTCGAAAGACTATGGTATTAAAGTATTGTCATGATTTCTCAACAAATGTTGGGGTTACCTACTTAGTAGCTTCATTGAGTATCTGATACAGTAACTTATATTTGTATAACATTTTACAGTGCACTTTCACTTGGATTACCTTGCCTAATTCTTGAAACCCACTGAGAAATTTTCTCTCTACCCTTTTACAGATGAGAAAATTGGGGTACAGAAAGAAGTTAAATAATTGGCCGTGAGTTCTGGCATAAGTGCCTAAAGAGAGATTCTTCATATTCGAAGAATAATACAGGATATAGTTTTTAACCTCAGGATCACCAAGTTAAATTTCAACATTAGATCAAAATCAGAGAGCCTTAACAATGTGGGTAGAACATGTATGAACACACTTGGCAGAGATAAAGAACGTCTTGGTTTGTGTAAACAGTGCAGACAAGTTCTACGAGTTAAAAGCACAGTAGAGTCTTTTACAGGGAGAAGGGGCTATTGACGGCTTCGCTTACAACAGCTACGTCCTTCCCCTTGGATTTGGGCAGGTTTCCCCATCTGTCCAGCAGCCTAGCATTTGGTTTCTGATAAGCAGGGCCTTATCAGGCCTTCATTCCCTTACATTCTCGGTGGCCTCTAGATGGCATTATAACCAGATGGGCTCCTGTGTCAAAATGTTTTCCTGCCCCTGGGAGGAGATTGCCCGTGATACGCCTGACCTGCTGTCTGTCTGCCGTCAGGAGCCGTCCGTGTGTGAGAAAGAGGCCCTGCCCGCCTCCGAGAGCTCCTTCAGGCTCCTCGGCTCCTCGGATGACCTGTCCAGTGACCTGGAGAGCCAGCCCGCAGAAGAGCCTGCCCCACTGTCACCCCAGCAGAGCTTCCGAAGGCGCGCCAACACCCTGAGTCATTTCCCCGTGGAGTGCCCGGAGCCTCCGGAACCGGCTCAGGGGTCTCCGGGGGCCTCCCAAAGGAAACTTACGAGGTACCACTCAGTGAGCACAGAGACGCCTCATGACCGGAAGTAAGATTTGTTTAAAAATGTGAATTTGTTGTGTAACTAGCTGGGGCGTATCTGTCGTTAACCCAGAATGTGCAGCCCAGCTGTGCTTACTGGGTGACAGAGACTTGAGTCAGGTTCTTCTGTGGGCTTAAAAGCTAACACTTGAAGGTGTGTTCTGTTCCTCCCGCGGCAACTCTGTAGATGTAAGAGGCTTGCTGCTTGTTCAAGTAGCAAGTACGAGTCTCAGGAGGAAGCAGCTGAGACGGAGCAGAAATGGCCCTCGAAGTGGGTAGTAGTCACTGCTCACGCAGGGTGCGAGGCAGGGCTCCTGGAACCTAGCTGCCGGCTTTGGGGACAGGTGGCAGGGGGGCGAGCTGGGGAGTCCTCGTTTGCAAACCCGGGATCCTTCTCTGGTGGCACGGAGATGCGGCGTCCGTCCCAGGCGGGGCACGAGCGGCGACGTTGCCGCGTCTGCTGCCTGTGCGGCCCAGGGTCCGGGGCTGGCTTGGTCCTGACCCGGTTGTGACCTGGGCACACCTGCTTAGCTTCTGTGTGTAACCAAACTGGAATGGATGTCCTTCCGTGTGCGTATTCTAGAGTCTGCTAACCGGATCTGCTCACTTTGAATAACTGGGCTCGAATGAGCGGTTGGAATTTCTTGGTTCTAGAGATGGGTAAGCAGCAGCGGAGCGGAAGGTCTCCGGGCCCCTTCTGGGGTCCCTTGGCAATTAATTTGACCCTAAGCAGTCACAGAGTTATCCTTAAAAATAACTTGAAAAATCTTTTAAAACCCCTCACCTATAAATGTGAATAAATGTGTAGAGTTGCTGCCCTCCTGGGACTGACGTGCATCGGGCGTGGGGGTCACGCACGGATCAGGCACAGTCTGTACGGAGGTGTTTGACAGGTTTTGAGTGAAGAAATGAAACTATTTGAAAGGTGTAGCAGAGCCTCTCCGCTTTGTTTCCTGTCAGCCATTGAAAAGGATTATGGCTTTCAAAAATTCGGCTGTGTAACTATGATCCCAAAGCAGGACGCACGCCAGAAGCTAGTATTTAATATATGACGTCTTAGAGACAACAGTTCAAGGGTTTATGGGGCTCTTGCCGGTTTATGGCTTCTCTCTCCCCTCTCTGCCATGTCCCCAGACCTCTGTTTTTGGCGTTTTCAGTGATTGTGGACGCATTCCTGTCTAGAGATGCCCAGTTCTCTTGCTAGGCCTGCAGTTTCACACAAGCAGACGTGGTAGGAAAGGGGTACCCCTGACAGTACGTTTCCCCTCTCGCCAAGAATGCAGCTTCCTAATGGATCTTGCTGGACAGGGGAGGGCAGGGGAGGGTGGAGAGATGCCCGCCTCCCTCCCTCCGTAGCATACCTGTTTTGCTTTCTGCTCCCTTATGAACCTCTTTCCTCATTTATGCACAAGAAGTGAGACCTTGAATTCCAGGCAGGTTATTGTTCATTTTAAAGAGACGTGTATTTTAAAAACTATGGAGTTTGTTTTGCTTTCCTTTTTTTGCATTTAAGTAAAAAACAAAAAAAAATTGCTGCCAGTTTCTGAAAAGGGAAGGGAGGAAAAAGCACTATTGGGTTCGTACATGTGTGAGAAATGATCAAGAATGACTTTTCACAGTACTCTTTTTTTTTTTTTTAATTGAAAACTACCTTTGTCAAAGAGACAGTGGATACAGAAGAGAAGTGAAGAGCAGTCCTCTGACTGTGACAGCTGGTGTTTAAATAAGCGGACGGCGGCAGCCTAGCCTGTTCCCTCCGTGCCCCCCTTCGGCTCCCCCCTGGGCTCCCCCCCTTCCCGCTAATCGCCCTGCCTTCTCTCTAATTGCTGTTTAGTGTGAATCATCCAGCTGTGGGCGAGTCTAAAAGTTGCTCAGGTCAGTCTTCAGCTCCTGCTCTTCCACCTCGTCTTAACCCCTCCGCCTCCTCGCCAAATTTTTTTAAGTACCTAAAGCATAGCTCAAGTGGAGAACAAAGTGGGAATGCTGTGCCGAAGAGGTGAGCACACTCACGCGGCAAGTTCAGTGTCGTTTGTCTTCCCGGGAAGTTTGCACAGAGAGGTTGTGCTGCATGGTGGGAGAGAACCCAGGGCCACCGCTTGTGTGTGTGTGTGTGTGTTCTTGTCTGGTTTTGATTGTATTATTTTCAGTCTATCATCTGAACTGACTTAATTCACTATTGATTAATTACTGTTGCCAGGTCTTCATGTCAAGCCATTTCTTTTTTTTAAAGATTTTATTTATTTATTCATGAGAGACAGAGAGAGAGGCAGAGGGAGAAGCAGGCTCCCAAGGAGCAGAGAGCCTGATGCGGGACTCGATCCCAGGACCCTGCGATCATGACCCGAGCCGAAGGCAGACGCTTAACCATCTGAGCCACCCAGCCGCCCCCATGTCAAGCCATTTCTTACATACTTATTTTCCAATATCTCTGCCCAGGATACACACACACACAGTTTAACAAGAACTGTGTTTGATCATATACAGCCAAATCAGAAATGTCCTCATGAATTTAGGAAAATTATTTTTTTCCAGTTTGAAAGGAAAAGTCATTTTGGAAGATGGACTGACTTTTTTGTTATGTTTTTATTTTATTCTGGTGAGAATGCTTAACATGAGCTCTACACCCTTAACACGTTGTTAAAGCGCACAGCACAGTATTGCTAACTACGGGCACTGGATTGTACAGTGGGTGTCTAGAGCTTGTTATGTTGCGTAACTGAATGGACTGATGTGTTTGAATTAATTCATTGATTCCATTCATTTAAAATAGAATTTTATTGACTACAGAAATTAAATCTCATTTGTAAACTTTTTAATTTCTTACCGGGTTTAATTTTCTTAGCATGAGAACTAAAGTGTTTACTTTAAAGCTTATATTTTATACTTTTTGTGTTTGTATTTCTTTATCCTAAACTCTCTTCTCAAACTCTCAGCGTCTCCTACCGTAATGCCCTGCGGAAAAAACTTCATTCTTCTTCCTCTGTGCCAAATTTTCTAAAATTTCTGGCTCCTGTAGATGAAAATAACACCTCTGACTTTATGAACACGAAAAGGTAGGGTTTAATTTAGATTTATCAAGCCTGGGTAGAAGTGTCGAATTACTGATATATACAGGGATTTTTCAGCTATTTTTTTGACACTCAAAAGATCATTTTAGCTAAATCGGTTGTATCTTCTTTCTTATACTTTCCTACTGAACGTCACTTAAAGAAAGAGTCCTCTTGTTCTCCGGTTTTGACCAGGAGTAGTTTATTAATGTGTTGTTTGCAGAGGATCCAAGAAAGTCTTAACTGGTTCTCTAAGTGATAGCAGTGTTTCTGAGAGTGAGCATGTGGCTCTGTAAATAAGTCCGGGTGTCTGACCTGTGAGGCAGGGTGATTCCTTAGTTGTGGTGTGTACGTGGGTGTAAATTATAAGGGCTTCCCCAAGTTGTCCTGCGAATAGGAAGAAAAATCACTGATGAGACAGTATTTACGATATGTGTTAGTAAATATACTTTGTTTTGTAGTTTAAAAAAGATAGATGTTAAAATAGTTGTCATCAAGTGACTGTGTAATTATTGCCTTGATGGTTCTTTGTAATCTTTCTTCATTTTTGCGGCTGTCTGTGGCGATGCAGACCTATGCTGAGAAAATCTTCCCACGCACGGATGAGGGGAGATGGTGCCCTGGTGCCAATGCCCCCTTTAGAGACAGTTTCTCTTTTCTGAAGTGGTGCCAAGAAAGGCCCAACTGGAAGCTAGTGGCCTGTGGAGCGTATTTCTTAACGTCTTTTATAATGGACAGAAATTAAGGGCATGCAGTCTTGTGCTTTTCATGAAAGGCATCCTGTAAGAAAACAGTCCCTTAGGAATGTTGATCCACTGCGGGCTTGATTCAGCTTGCATGATTATCTAATTATGTTTTCTTATACAAAGATAATTTATAATGTAGTGTTTTGTTTAAAAACAAAAAGTCAAGCTAAAATACCTGATTATATCTCCCCATCAGTCATCAATCAGTCATTTTGTGCTTCCAGGGACTTTGACTCCAAAGCTAACCACCTTGGCGACGCCAGCAGGACCCCCGTGAAGACACGGAGACACTCGTGGAGGCAGCAGATATTCCTCCGAGTGGCAACCCCACAGAAAGTATGCGACTCTCCCAGCAGATATGAAGGTACCGTACACCCCGGAAGTGACCTGTGAGATTCTGGCATGAGTAACAGCAGTGCATTAGGTGAAGGAAAAGACGAAATGAGATTTCAAGTCAAATCACCCCCCGATTTTAAAGCTCCCTAGGTAAGAAGCTCAAATGACCATGCCTATCGCTATTTCCAGAGAGATCCTCAAATTCCACGTGTAAGAGAACTCAGCAGCTTGCAGCACCTCGTGTGAAAAATGGCCCCTCTGCCGAGCTGTTGTGACCGCTCACCCACCGTGTGTGGGAATGTGGAGGGGCTCCTTCCGTTCCCACTGCGTTCCCAAGCTTGTCTACCTCCCCCCTGCGACTGGACTGTAGGTTGACACTCTGCCTCAGTGCAGCGGGCTTGTGGCGGTGCTCCCTGGTCCCAGTGCTCTGGTTACACCCGCCACGTCCCCTGCCTCGTCAGCTGCTGTCCCTCGGTGTGGGGTCACAGGAGGACCATCTGGTGCCCTCGCAGCCTGCTTGTGTCTCCCAGATACAGAGTATGCTCAAGTCTGTCTTTGGGCCTTCCTATGTGGAGTCACAGTGTAAAAAACAAGTTTAAATGCAGTTCTAAACTTAAGATTTGTCTCTGCCCAGTAATAGCCTAAATTTTCAGCAGCAGGTATTTCTTTTCCCTAATGCTCTTTAATCAGAAAACTTTTTTTTTTTCTTTTAGAAAAAGCAAAGCAGGGTGCCTGGGTGGCTCAGTCGGTTAAGCGTCTGCCTTTGGCTTGGGTCATGATCCCAGGGTCCTGGGATCGAGTCCCGCATGGGGCTCCTTGCTCAGTGGGGAGTCTACTTCTCCCTCTACCCCTCCCCTCTCCTCGTGATCTCTCTCTCACACACACACACACACACACACACTCTCTTTCTCTTTCAAATAAATAAATAAAATCTGAAGAAAAAGAGAAAACAAAGCAACAGAGTGGACCTCTCAAAGATTTCTTGAGTTCCTCAGGTTGCATGTACTATGGATCCATTCTTGTCCCTCGACATACTTCCATGCATGTGTTAAGCAGCAGCCCAGGCTACCCCGAGAGTTTGCAGAGTAGGTTCGATGCGGCTGCCCTGGGTGGGGGACCCCTACGCCCTCCTCCCGCTCCTCAACCTCTGCCCCTCTTTCCTGCTTCTCTCTCTTTCTCCCTCTCCTTTCCCCTCCCTCCCCCAGAGTTCTCTCTAATATTTAATTTAAAAAATGCCTCCTCTGCCAAATTAAACAAGAGCCTGGTTTGGGCTCAGCTAGCTTTGTGATATAAATCCTATAACTGCACTTAACCTGAGTCGTAAAGTGGTTATAGTGAATGTTGGCTCTTCTTATCTCATGGAATTACATTAAATTATGATTGTGAAAGTACTTTGGAAACCTAAGACATGTCCAGTGTAAAGCAATACAGTTATTTTTGTTAACCATTATTGAGGTCGGAGCACTGGTGTTAAGCTTCCTGTACTGTTGTTTCCCAGCAGGAAGGAGCAAGTAAAGGAACGCTAGAAAGATTGGGCTTATAAATGCAGTGAGATCTTTTTTTTTTTTTAAAGTCATTAAATTGAGTTATTTTAAGTGTGTATCAGCTTAGAATGTTTAGTTTTAAAGATTTCATTTTCATTTTTGTAGATTGTCTGGTAATGTCCAACAGCCAGATTGTGTGACTTCCTAAACTTCTAAGCCAAGGGGGTCTGCTGGGCTGGTGGCTGTTTGAAACACCAGGCTTGTAAAGTGCACAGCCTGGGGGGCTGTACCCCTTGGGGAAGCTCTGATGGCTGAGGAAGTGCAGTGAGCTCTGTAGGCCCCACGCAGGGCTGCTCTCTGCCTGAGTGGGGAAGTGTGGCGAGTGCCCGGATGGACACTGGTGTCTCCCAGTCGGTGTCTGAGGGACCGGAGTCAGAAGGTTGGTCGGTGCTGGCAAATGTTTGCCTCTCTGGAGGACCCCAAGATAAAATGGGCGAGTGGAGTGCACCATGGGCAGCACTCGAGAACGTGACCTTGTGTGGCCCAGTGGGTAGAAGCGCCGGGGTGTGTGTCCACCTTCTCTTTTTGGAGGCTTCTGTTTTTAGTTGGTTTAGTCTGGAAACACTGTAAGAAACGGATGTTTAACCCCAAGTTGCACTCTTATTTATGGTGTTTGCAGTTGACAGAGTTCCTTGGTGAATTCTGGGCTAGCCAACATTGTTGGGTGAAAGTTTGCCATGAATGAGTTGGGATGATGGATCGTTCTCCCAGAGGCCAGAGCACTGAGCAGATCACCCCCAGTACCCCAAAGCCTGGGCCGCACAGTCTCTCGGGACCCGAGAACAGAGTGCTTGGTATTTCTCATCCCCCACCACTGGAAATGGTACTCAGGGGCCGGGGTCACTCGCTCGCATATTGATGGAAAGCACAGAGCTGGCCTCCTCGGTGTCAGAGGGCCTGGGGTGGCCATGAAGGTGAACCTAGGGAAGGAATTTAGAGCTCATTTAGGGACCTCTTCTGAAGGCTGGAGCCAGAGTGGCTATCTTTAAATCCCAGCTTTTCCCCTTAGGAGCCGTGAACTGGAACAAGCTGTCAAAACTTCTCCCCCATGGTAGAGGATTCATTATGCCTATTGCCACACTGATTGAGATAAGGAAGCATGATGTTTCTACTGACATTTTATTTAAAAGCTTTCAGAATTCATAGATTTGGAAAAAATGAGTGAGGCCAAGGTTTCCAGTGTAAAGTTACCTCCCATGGTGCAGAAAGGTCCCTCTGGGGTCTCTGGGCCCACTGCTGCTCCTGCCTCAGCCCCTCCATATGAGGCCGCCCTCCTGCGGCCTGGAGCCCCTCACGGGAGCTGCTGAGCTCAGTGGCAAGAGCTTTGATTTCTCTTACTGCCCACGGGAGCCGGACGGGAGCCGGATGGCCAGAGCCAGATGGCCGTGTCCCCCCTTCCCCTTCCCCTGCTGCAGTGGAGAGGCCAGCCTGCTGCGAGGGCTCTTTCTCCCAGGTCCTGGTGGCGCCCTGTTAGCAGGTGGGGCGGGTGGAGGAGAAGGGGAAGGGACTGGAGAAAGGCCCAGAAGGGGGGAGCTGAGCTGTGATTTGTGGCTGACATGACACAACAGCAGTAACACCAGAAGTGGGGTTTCGAGGTTTCAGAATAGTGCCCAGTATTGCAGTGGCCGCATCTCACGGGCATTGTGGAGACTGACGCGTGGTGATGTATGTCATGCATTTAAATGTGCAATGATAAGGGTCCCAAACTCAGAGCCCTGTGGCTGGGCGTGTAGTAAGGGCTGTGGGTGACTGTGGGAAGCAGCCTGCCCCATTTTAGAACAGTTCTGAAGTTCCAGTGAATTTCTTAGATTGAACCAAATCCTGCTCCCTGTCATATTCCATCCCTTGGTGCCTCTCTGGTCTGTGTCTGAAGCCACACAGACTATACTTCTACTTCCCGTTCTTCAGATGGTGGGAGGTCATGGAAACCACGGCTTCCTCTAAAGCTCCTCTCCGGCCAAACTGCCCTCGTTTCTTCGCCCTCCCGCGGGTTACTGCCGAGTCCCCTCCAGTCCAAGTCCTGTCCTCTGAGCACACACCGTCCCCAGCTACAGGGCCCGACACCCACACAGCATTCCCGCCATCCTGGCCCTTTGGTATACCTCCTCCCTCCACTACTGTTTTCTTCATGTGGCCTCACCTTCATAATCTGTTTCTGCTTTGAGTCCTTAACTCACATTCCTGGCTCTTACTACAGCTTGTCCTTTGGGGCATTAACTGTTATTTAAAAATTAGATTGATTTCTAGGTGCCCTCGAAAAGGTTTTCTTTTTTAAAAACAAATAAACAAAAACCAAAGCTCTTTCCCCAAGCACCTTGTACTTGTGAAGTGCTAGAGCATCAGTTTGGCCAGTCCTTTTGGGATGGTTTTGAAGCTTGATACTGATGACCAGTACGTTGTAGAGAGCAGCGTCAAGTTGACGAGCCGTGCCTCTGCCTTTAAGTACCGAACACAGCAGAGCTCCACACACACACCACTCCTGCCCTGCCCAGGCCATAATCCTCACGGATTCTTCAGGCCCCAGTTACTGAGCTGTGGGTTCTCCCCCTCTCCTGTGGGAAGGTGTCCCGAGAGAGCCCCGTGTAGCGCTAGCCGACGTCACAGTACATTGCCTACCTGTTCCCTCTGATGGTGGCTTCTACTGGGGTCCGTCCCTCCTGCCACACATGCCCTGAGGCCTTTGCATGGGCTCTTCTCTCTGCCTGGAATGCTATTCCCCTTAACCTCCTGATTAACCACCTCACCTGCCTCAGATCATTGCTTAAAGTCACCTTTCCAAGGAGGCCCCTCCTGGCCACTCTGTTTCAGATTGCTCCCTCCCCTCCTACCACCAGACATTCCTCGTCTGCGTCTCCTGACTTTTCCCATAGCACTTACCTCCTTGTAACACGCTCTAGCATTTACTTACTCATGATCTCTGTCATCGGCTTCTCTAGTCCTTACAGGCTTGATGACTTTTAAAGGAAGGCAAGTAAATTGCTCAAATTTTTACAAACTTAGTATATGCTCATTAGTGATTTCTTAACTCCCCCTCTCTCTTCCTCCTCTATAGGAACATGTCCTTTATGCTCTTTATTTAGAATTAAATATTGTATGAATTTTGGGGTTATATTGTAGGTACTCTGTATGAGAGAGAGAGAATACAAGCATTTAGGACTCTGAATCGGTATAGTAATAATCACTTATGTTGTTATCTATGGCAGGTGCTCTATAGGAGTTCTTGAATTCCCAGTCAGCCTTATTGGGAAGGTTGGCATTTTTATGACACCCATTTCACAGATGAGGGAGTGGAGGCTTGGAATGGCTTAAATCCCTTTCCCCAGACTGCAGAGCTAGTGGACGACAGAGGCAGGCCTGGAGCTCACGGACCTGTGCCCGCGGGAGCCCGGCTGCCACCGGAGAGGCGCGGCATGGCCTCCCGCGTGAGCTTCCTCTCCGGAGCCCCTTCCCACAGGACGTTCCCTGCCGGCACCTGCCTGGCCCTTTATTCTGTCTGTCCGTGGGTCTCCCTGTCAGCCAGGCAGCCCCCCCCCCGCCAGCCGTTTCTGAGTATTTTAATGTATGGACTTGCCTTGGGTCAGCCGTCTCCACCTCCACGTCCACATTGGGACTGGAGTGTGCAGCAGAGGGAGAGAGATTTCTCAGCATCATTCTGTGAATTTTCTTCTCCAAAATCAGGCATCCTCAGCCTCTGCCACTGTTTGCACCCTGTCTCGGGGCCACAGAGATACCACCTCCTTCCACTGTGCTCTGGGACCCCTTGGCCCCCCCACTGCAGCTGTGTGTTCCCCGCAGCTGGGACACCTCCAGATTCACAGACACGTGAAAGCCCCGAGGTCCCTGTTTTGGCCAGATGGTCCCCGGCAGGGCGTGTGCTACTGGAGGCGGCTCGTGGCTTCGGTTCCTGCCTTGCCCTGGGGGCTGGGCCTGCAGGCAGCCCAGGCATCCACCACCGGTGGCCTCAGGGAGCTGCTCTCTGGCTTGGGCGTGGTGGATAGAAAAGTGTGCTTGCAGGGAACCCTGAATAGGGCCTTTTAAGTGTTTCGGATGCTCGGAGTGACTACTTGTGACCATTTGGTATTTTTCTTCTGGCAGCGCAAACTTCAGTTAAACAGACAGGAAACCTTTTGGCCTTTGTTCAAGCTGAAAAAGTGAGGCAGATACTCGTACCGTCCCACCGGTTTCATCCCACTTGGAAAATACTAATAAAACAAACCACCAGTCATTTAAAAACCATGGTGTTTGCACTGTGTTAAGGATATAGGTGGGGGAGAAATAGGATTTCCTGTAACTTTGGTGTCCTAATTTTTTTTAACAGAGGGGCTCAAACCTGGAGAGCAGGGGTTAGTGAGTAAGGAGCATGGCTCTAAGTATAGTGCAAGACGAAAATATGAAGGCTATGCGAACAGAGGTAGCCAACAAAATCAGCCTGCTGTTTACTCAGGGGCATGTGACTTTCTATATACAAAATCTCTGTGAAATAATTAAGCTGCAAGAATCTGAATTTTATGTTTTGGAGACCCATCTGAAGTAGGTAGGCAGTTAATTTCTATTTAGAAATTTACTCACATATGTCTGGTAAGACCAGCGCAAACATCTCCAAATCCCCGACTGTTTTATTTTTTTAATTCAACAGAGACCAGTTGGTTTCTTGTAGGAACTCCTGCTTGACTTTAGCAAAGTCTAGGAAGGCTTGTTCCCACTCTGCACTTCAGAGGGGCGGGGCAGGTGTATGCCAAGGCGTTGAAGGGAAACAAATAAGTAGGGAAATCACCAGTTGGTACATGGAGACTTGGCAAGGCAGATGTTTTTGCAATAAAACAAACAGGTAGATCATAAAATAGAATACAAAAAGCTGCCTGGCTGCTTAAATTTAAAACATAGGTCTTCAATGATGCTTTAAGTTTGTCGTGATCACTTAGGGCTACCGCCCCAGAAGCCCAAGGAAAATGCATTCTCTCTCCTACGTGTTCTGGGTTCTTTGGGTGAGGAGTTTGTGAGATGCTGAGTATGTGAAAGGTCAGTGGAGTAAACTGTCAGCCCCATATCATGGGGGTGCCTTTCGGTCTGCCGCAGGGCGAAGCTGCTGAGGGTTGGGAGCTTAGGGCTGCGTATGTGGGGCATGGCTGAGCGCACACGTCATTGTTCTGAGAGGGTGCCCATGCTGGAGTCTCGGTAGAGCCTTCTCATTTTCAGAGCCTTCCCACTATTGATCCCACCGTAGGCCCGTACTGAAGGTGGGGCCAGGGGAGGTGCTCTCCTCCTGCAGACGAAGACATGAATGCATCTGTACATTGGGTGGCCATGGTCTCGAATGTTCATGTCCTTAGGGTTCTCTAGGGAGCCTGTACAGAGGCAGGTTCTGGTCTGGTGGGTCCAGAGGGTCTCCCTTTCTAGCAGACTCCCCAGTGATGCTGATATTGCTCGTTCAATATGAGTAGCAAGGGCTTGGAACAAGCTACCAGGATAAATCCAGCCCAGACCTTCTGGACCCAGAATGGGACTCCTGTGTCTCTTTCTGATGCTACGCATCCCGGAGGGATAACCCAAGGAGTCACCCACGTGTCTCAGACCTCCAAGAAATCTGGGTCACCAGTGACATTTTTTGAGGAGGGAGGTTAGTGCTTCCTAGAGAAGGAAAGAGTTTGGTGGGGGAAATGCAGTGATAAGCATGTGCTGACAGCGATAAGACAAATTTGATAATTTGCCAAATGAAACCAAGCATATGGTGCTCTGCCTCTTTCTTGCCCCTTATTTTCCAGGGAAGCTTTGCCTCTTGGGTGGCCCCCAGGGCACAGAGACCTGTTCGAGTGTTTGTTTTCCTAGTGGACTCTGACCTCACTGTCAGGCCTGCAGAATGCAGAAAGTCAACTCCTGACCAGGTACTTGGGAGTAGAAACACTCCACAGTTTTGCCTCCTAGTGTATCATACAAAAGATAATTCTTTGTTGTTAAAGAAGTAATTTTTTAGGTAACTCCGGACTCTGGAAAGGGGGGAAATCCTTTTATTTACCTCTGTGTGCCAAGGAACAATTTTAGTGGTAGTCTGATAGCTTTCATTGAAGTGTTTCAGATTACATTGTGTATTTACAGACTTCACCAACAATAGAAGCATTCAGACTTTTTATGTCTTGTTTAAAAGAGAAAAAAGGAAAACCCATCTAATATAGATAAGATTTATTGATTTGAAACCCATTGTATAAGCAAATAGTCTAGTGAAACTAACGTTCAAAGGGTTTTGTGTGGAGTATAGCTGTGTCTAATTTATGATAAGCTTAAGTGTTGGATTAGATATTAGACACAAATACTAATGGCAAGACTAAGGAATATAATTGGAATCTTTATAATGATTATACTGTTAAAAATGTAAAACCTGTTAGAACTATGGTTTGTATGTACTTAGCCAAATTTTCAAGAATTTATATACCATTAGGAAATTTTAATGGATCATATAGGTGGAGTGACTACAAGTAAAACTTTACTGAAAATATAAGCATCATAGTGATATCTGTATGACCTTTTGGTTTGATTCCTGGTTCTCAGCTTTCCCTATGCACCAAAGTCACCTGGGGAGATTTTAAAATACAGGCTGCACCTGCCCTTCTGCATTCTGCTTCGCCGAATCAGTTGGGTGGGGATGGGGCCTAGGCATGAATTCTTTTAAAACACGCACACGCACACACACGCACACAGGATTCTGTTGCTGTCCCAGTTGAGATCGCTGGTCTAGATGGCAGAGGGTGACTTGAGGCACCGTCACCACTTGGTGGCAGTGTTGTTCCCTGTGTCTTGACGGTCCTGCATTCTTTCCCATCTCAGAAATCCCTTTTTTTCCCCTGTGATTTTTGTTTTTGGTCTTGTTTTTGTTACAGTATGTATCTCCCTTGCTCATTTCCAGCTTATTTGAATGGAGAGCTACCTTCTGAAATTGAGATGTTTTTCTTTCTTTTTCTACAGGGTTCTAGGGCTTGGGTAAAATAAGAAAGAAAAAAACTGGTCTCTGATTGCCAGTCACGTGGCTTTTTAAAATTGTTCTTAATTTTCTCTCCATTTAACTTTCCTTTTCTGTGGTGAATAAAGACCAGGTTCAAGATTAAATATCGCAAGCCGGAAATCTGATTATTCATGGATTTCTGTAGTTTGAAGCTACTAGATTTTTTTTTCCCCTTACTGTGTTTCTTGGCCCATCATTATGGACATTGGGAAGCCATAGTGAATGGCAAGATTTTACCTTAGTTTGCTAATTTTGTGCATGATAACGATTGTTAGCATTGATTGAGCTTTTCCTAATTAACCATCCGCGTTTAAACACTCCATCCTTAACACTTTGTGCGAAGTTTGGAGCTAAGGTTGTCGATGATACAAAGAAACCTCAGCCTCTGCTGCTTGGTAGGAAGGGTGCAGGGGCAGAGGGCCCAGGGTTTGGGCACCAGAGGCCCTGGGATCTGAAGGCCCGGGTGTGAATCCCTGCTTAGAGCACTCTAGTTGGCAGGGAGTTCCTCCTTAGGGCTTAATCTAACTCCAGAGCCTGTGAAGGTATGCCCACAGGCTTAAAGTCCCAAATAGAAGATCTTGATTTGTCACCTTTGAACCTGAATCTGTAGGTGCTAGGAGCCATTGAAGTTTATAAAGTGAGGGGGATGTTAAGTAGTTTGAAAATATTTTTAGGGGGCTAAAAATCTGTAAATATATTCGAACATAAAGCAGCCTCAAAATCCGGGCAGGACTGGGACGCGGCAGGCAGGTGTCCTGCATGCAAAATTAGAAGAGGCACTCACTTTCAGGGTCCTGTAAGAACGGACCCTGTGCTTACACGGTCCTGAGAACGAGGATTTCCTTATATCCTGTGCCTTAGGTGCCTGCTTCCCTCATCGCCCTCCTGGCCCTCCTCACAGCTGTGCCCTTCTACCCTACAGCTGTGCCCTTCTATCCTACAGCCTGGACAGCACTGCCAGTCAGGTTCGATTAGCTCTGAGGAAGGGTTTGTTTTGTTTAAAAAATGACCTTTTTGGGGCACCTGGGTGGCTCAGTCAGTTAAGCGGCTGCTTTCAGCTCAGGTCGTGATCCCAGGGTCCTGGGATCGAGCCCCACGTTGGGCTCCCTGCTCAGTGGAGAGTCTGCTTCTCCCTCTCCCTCTGCCTGCCTCTCTGCCTACTTGTGCTCTCTCTCTCTGTCAAATAAATAAATAAAATCTTTAAATAAATAAATAAATAAATAAAAAATGACCTTTTTGAAATATAATTCATATATTATACAATTTACCCATTTAAAGTGTACAATTCAAAAAATATAATGTGTATAGTGCATTGTTTTTAAACCCTATATTCATAGAGTTGTACAATCATTAGTACAACCTAATTTTAAAACATTTTTGTTCCCCCAGAAAAAAACCCATGCCTCCCACCCCTCCTTCAAACCCGAGACAGCCCAGCCGCTCCTCTGTTTGCTGTCTCTCTGGACTGCCTGTTCTGTCATGTAGATGGAATCAGACACTGTGTGGTCCTCTGTGGCATTTTTCATTGAGCACGTTTTCAGGGTTCACCATGTTGTAGTGTGTGTTAGTGCTTCGTTTCCTTTTGTGGGCCATTCATATGCCATTGTGATGACAGGCCATATCTTGTTTATCCGTCTGCCAGTTGATGGACATTTGGGTTCTTCTCACCTGTTGGCTCTTAGGAACACTGCTGCTGTGAACATTCGCGGACGTGCTTTTGCGTGGCCGTATGTTAAGAAAGGGTTTTATGGGTGAGCTGGTGTGACACATACTCCTCTGGGGTCAGAATCACAGATGACACTCTGACGGTTATAATTGTTAGGCCGGTGGGGGTGGGGGCGGTTTGGTCCCCCAGTACCAGGCTTCCCTGCTGGCTGGCCTCATGTGCCTTCCTTCTGCTTCAGGCTGAGGGGGGTTGGTGTGCCAGGGACTCAGGAGCACCTGGGAAGGTGAGGGACCCCCATAGCTCTCCCAGTCCCAGGGGGGGCCATCAGAGGGCCACCGGTTAGTGGAATTGGCCCAAGATGACATTTCCTTTAGCTGTTCTCAAACTGAGTGTACTTAAGACCCCTTGGAGGATTCGTGGAGACACACATTGCTGTTCCTTAGTTCTGAAGTTTATGGTTCTGGAGATGGAATTCTTGGGGGATCCTGAGAATTGGCATTTCTTACAGCTTCCCAGGTGATGCTGACGCTGCACGTTTGGGGACCACACTTTGCCCTCCGGATTTCTCACACTGCAGTGACTCATAGGCAAGGGCACATGCTCTTCTGATTTAAACTGCAACCAAAAAAGCCCTCAGTGGTCGTTAGTAAAACGAACAACAGACTTGGAAATTAGAAATGCGTGCTATGGCAGATTGTGAAGCAGCCAACAGGTCCTATTTTCTTTGCAATAAAAGTAATCAAATATTAACACTAGCCATTGTAATTATCCTTATCATGTAGTGAGTATTTGGTGTTTGCACTCTTACCCAGCTGGGTAAGTCTCGCCGTGACTTCCTGCCGAGGGTGGCCCGGCCCGTTATCCTAGAGGCGAGGCTGGAAATGCTGGATAACGTGGCCACAGCGCCCATAGCGCTCAGTTCACAGCCACGATTCGCACCAAGTTGGTTCTAAAGCCAGTCTCTTCTTTTATATTTTATTTTTTTAAGTAAGCTCTGGGCCCAGTGTGGGTCTTGAACTCATGACCCCAAGATTAAGAGTCACATGTTCCACAGACTGAGCCAGCCAAGCGCCCCTGAATCCAGTCTCTTAAACCCAGTGATGAACTGTTGAGTTTTAGGAATATTTGCTTAAATTTGTGTTTGTGATAGGTGAAAGAACAATTCTTGTGTGGGAAGGATTCTAGAATTCTGTGTTAACCTTTGCTAATACAGCCCCCAGTTTAGGCATTATTGTATCCTAATTTTTAAAAACAGAATTTTCCTAGTTGAATGGTTTTTATTAGTACCATTTATTTAAATGAAGGAACGTAGGTCTCCTGGAAGTAGCAAAGCCACACCTTCCCGCGGGACATGAGCTCTAGCGGCTCCAGAATTAGAGCTGTTGGCACACATGGTGAGCTCTTGATTTTGTAAACTGCGGAGGTGAAGCTAAGGGATGCATTAAACTACTTTCTAAATGATTTTTTTTTTTCAAGTAAATTTGTTTTATCACTGTCATCTGAAAATATTCATAGAATGGACACTGACAAGATTTTAAACATCATTTATTGATAAGGAAATGCTGTAACTAATGGCCTTATATAACTCTGAAAATAATTTGTGGTACCAAACTATGCATTTTACACTTGAGAGAATAAGAGGTTTTTCACGGAAAGTTGCGGTATCGTAGTTCATTTCCTGTCCAGGTGTGTTCGCTTGAGAACTTTGGATTAAGGGCAGTTCTCGTGATGAGAAGTTATAGTCTTAGCTCGGTGGGTTTGGTTTTTAGAATCGTGTTTTGGTGGTATCACCTTCCCCAAACAGTTACTGAGGGGAAATTTTTCTTACCGGCACCAGCCTCACGCCAGGTGGGTCATAGAAGCCAGTGACTTTGTTAGCCCAACGAGGCTTCACATGGTGGGACTTAGGGGTCAGCGGTAGGAAGAGCTGCCTTAATAAAGCGGTCCATCTTCCTATTGCTATTTGCAGAATGCGGCCATCGTTCTCCCCTAGAGAAGTCTCTGCACCCCACATTCTGGAAGTTTCTGTCATCGTTCCTGATGCTGCAGTGTGTCGCACCTGGTGTACACCCCCCGAGCAGAGCAGGCTGCACACAGACCAGGTGTTTTACCGGCACAGGGTGGAGTCCCTGGATGGCCATTCCTCCTCATTTCCTACTCCCCGATTTTCTCTGCCCTGCCGGTTCCGCGTTTTTTAGCCCCTCACCTCTGGGTGCCAAATGTAATGTCCTCTAGAGATTGTCTGACTAATTGTACTCGGAATCTTGCTACTCTGGCATAATCGAGGAGTTTGGGGGGTGTGAGAGCAAGGCTGGTTCTGGCTCCATTGATGTGATAGGTGATCTGGGGGCTTTTCTGTTTTCCTCTTTCACCCTCCTGAATGCCTCCTGTCATGAGATGGCTGCCCCACCTTTGCTCCCCTTGCGCTTCCAAGACGAAGGAAGAGGAAGCAATAAGGAGGAGAGGGTGACCCCTCTGTATCAAGAGAGCCCTACGGTTGTGGAAATCCCTAGTAGAGCTCCACTTGGTCTCATTATCTGGAACCATGTCACGGGCCACTTGTAGCCACAGGGGAGGCTGGGAGACCGCGATGTTTGCCTGAGCCTGTTGCCACCTTGTGTGGTACCCGCGGTTGTAGGGATGGAGGGGAGAACGGGTATGGGGTGGGGAGTCGGGGCTGCAGCACGGCCCACGCACAGCGCTTGGCTGCTTCCCCGTATGCTGCGTTTCTTCATGCACCACAGTTTTGCACGGATGGTTTCCTTTGCCCAGAAAGCTCCTCCAGCTCTCTTGTCCTCTGTGCACCCAGCACACTACACTTCAGCCCTGACAGACTCTCCTGATCCTTCAGGCCCCTTCAGTGTCACCGTCTTGTCCTCTCTTCTCTTAGACATAATCAGCCTCTCCTTCCCCGATGCTTGTCCCTGCTGGAGAGCCGCGTACTTTGTCTTGGGATTACCTGGCTCCACCGCTAGGTCTGTGCTGACCCATAGTTGCCATTAGCCACATAAGGCTAATTAAACTTAAATGTAAACTCATCACCCTTAAATGCAGTACGGAATTTGGTTCCTCACCCTAGCCCCACTTCAGGTGCTCAAGAACCACGTGTGGCCAGTGGCTAGCTCTGGAACGTTTCCCTCATACAAAGTCTCTTGCACGGGCTGCTCTAGGTGATGAGCTCCTTAAGGCCTCGCTTCACCCTGACTCCGTCACTCAGAACCACAGGCCCAGCCTTCAGGATAGCGCTCGTGTTGTGTCGTCTCCGAACTGAGGTGGTAAACTTCGGGCAGAGGTTACAGATATTCTGCCACCAACATGGCTTCTAAAAATATTGTCACTGGATATGTAGGAGGTGTTGGGTCCACTGCTTTTAAGGAATAGTAAAGGCACATGAGGACTTGGAAATTTCAAGTTTCTAATTTTACAGTTTAAGAAACCGAGGCTCCAAGAGGGAGAAGGACCTACCTAAGGTCATACGGGCCGTCAGTGGTAGAAGGGACTGAACCCTTGGTTGTCGTGGCTGCGTTCAGTTCTCTTTCCATGAAACCAGACCTGATTATCAACAACCTGCTTTCCCTGATTATGTTCTATTCCTGCCTCTCCACCAGTTTCTGGTTTCTTGAGAGAGGAAGTTGTTTTCAGCTCTCAGCTGTCCTCAGATGCCCACTGCATAGAGGCGGCGCTCGGGGAATGCTCAGGAAGCAGATGAGAGTTCGTCAGTCGGGTGATTGTTCTGTTGCAAGAAACAGAAAATGACTCAAGCAAGCTTAATCAGAAGGAGGCTTTTAAAAATCAAGATAAGGGCAAGGGCTGGAAACTAGAAGTTGTCTGGAAACACGGAAGTCTCTCTGGCCCCTTCTCTTTGGGGCCATGTAATTTTCCTTCTGGTTTCCTCTTTATTCTACACCCCAGCTTTCCCAGCTGACAAGTCACTCTGCAGAGTCACACCAGCCTCCAAGTCTCGGTGACCTCTTGGCTCCAGAGGCCACCGATTACCTAACGGCCAGTCTGTGTTTCCCTCCGGGCATTGGGGAGCCGCTGACTGGCCCAGCTCATAGCAGCTTCCCCAAGGAGGGCCAGGAGAAGCGGGGTGCCAGCATGGCAGGGGGGCCCACTCAAGCTACTCTCCAGACGGAGGGGAGCAACAGGGCAGGGCCTGCGCGGGGAGGAGAAGGCACAGCCTCCAGCTGCCACAGGTCGGTGTGTTCTTGTTCGTGATCTTGTTTCCCGACCAAAGGCAGAACCACGATAGTGACGGTAACTGGAGCTCACTGGCGTTATCACGGTCGCTGGTTATCTGCAAGTAGGTGAAATGATGTGCGGCAAGCATGTACATTTCTTATTACCAGAAGTGCTTGGAAAGAAGCCGGTGACCTTGTGTCAAAAATTCCGCTGCTGGAAAGGAAGTTCGATTAACGTATTTACCCAGTAATTAGAATTTGGGATTCTTACAGTAAGGTAGGCAGTTGTCACGTGGCTCAGCAGCCAGAGGTGGTCAGGGTGTCCCTGGAGGAAGAAAGCCCGGCGAGCCATCTCGGGGCTTTCCATGGACCCTAGACCCATGGTGTGGGTGAGCCTGCCTGGGGCCTGCATCCACTTTTGCCTCCTCGACAGGCCACTGCAAGCACTGTGGGCACATCTCTGAAACCGAGTTAAAGCTCCATGAGGACAAGGATGCTGTCTTGTTACACTTCTGGGACCTGGCACGGGGTTTGGGTCATTGATTTCTGCTGGATACACAGTAGATGATTTGGGAATATTAACCAAATACAGTTATTTTATTATAACTACTCAGATTATACTGTGTAACAAATAACAAAACATGGAGAAAAAATATAAAGAAAATATACTGATATTCTACAGAAGTTGGGGAAATTGTGATAATAGGTGATATTTTCCTCTTCTCTCTTTCAATTTTATAATGTAGTTACATGTGATAGTAGGAAAAATTAATTTTTAATTAAGAAAAATGTTCACAATATATTTAGTCTCATAGAGGGTTATAATGGAAACACATTTCCTGTCACAAATCATGATAAGTAGCAAGTATTCAGATTCTTTGGAAATGGACCTGATTATAAAATCACTTCTCTCTCTTGTGGACTTGAACGACAGATGCTCATTTGGTGATCCCCCCGCCCCTTCTGTTTGGAATTATTCAGCTTGGCATAACCAGTAATTTGAGCTGAGAAAGTGACAGCCTTAATTTGCAGAAATCTAGCTTAAAAGTTAGAGATACGAGCCTTCATTTGAAGGGTTTTTCTGGTTGCCTGCCGGCCACTGTCCTCTTTCCTGCCTGAGAGGCCTTTGCCTCCCGAGGGCCACTCCCTGCCTGGTCGCTGTCCCAGGAAAGGCCTCAGGTGTCCCAGAGCCCCTGGCTGCCTAATGATCATTGAGATTCCAATTTCTCTGGTTTCAGCAGAAATAAAATTGCAGTATGTTATGTTTAAAAGTCACATTAAGAAATTTAAAAGCCCATGGAGCCTTTTTCTCTATATCCGGTAGCTCCAAAGTTACCACGTTGCGTCTTCTCAGCTTGCTCTGGCTGTGTACAACTATAAACTTTGTGTTCTGGAATTGTAATTGGCAGGCCAGTCTGAATCAGTACGTTCTCTTTCTAAATTAACGTAGTTTGTTAAAAAAGTTTGAACTCTGCGGTTGAAGTCATTTTAAGGTTCCTGATAATACAGTGTTTTATTGTTCCTGAAGAAGTCACATCAGTGATATGAGAAAACAAACATACCAGGGTGTCTGTTTTTTTTTTTTTTTTTAAGATTTTATTTATTTATTTGACAGAGAGAGACACAGCGAGAGAGGGAACACAAGCAGGGGGAATGGGAGAGGGAGAAGCAGGCTCCCCGCAGAGCAGGGAGCCCGATGCGGGACTTGATCCCAGGACCCTGGGATCATGACCTGAGCTGAAGGCAGTCGCTTAACCAACTGAGCCACCCAGGCGCCCAGGGTGTCTATTTTTATTTCATTCTATTATGTTGTTAATTGAGGCGAAATTGGTCTATAACACTATATAAGTTTCAGATGTGCGGTACTATAATTGACTTCTGTATTCTTTACAAAGTGATCACTTCCAAAAGTTAGGTTACCATCCATTCCCATACATTTCACCCCCTTTGCCCGTTTTGCCCACCCCCTCCTTTCTTCCCTTCTGATCACCACCAATCTGTAAGTTCGGTTTGGATTGGTTTTTTGTTTTAGATTCCACATGAGAGTAAAGTCATACTGTTTTTGTTTTTCCTCTGACTTATTTCACTTAGCATAGTCCCCTCAAGGTTCATCTGTGTCATCAGAAATGGCAAGATTTCATTCTTTTTTTTTTTTCTTTAATGACTGAGTGGTATTCCACTGTGTCTGTATACACCACATCTTCTCTATCCACTCATCCAGCAGTGGACACGTAGGTGGCTTCCTTTTCTTGGCTCTTATAAATAATGCTACTGTGAACAGGGGCACATATCTTTTCCAATTAGTGTTTTTGTATTTTTCACATGAGTACCCAGGAGTGGAATAGCTGGGTCATAGGGTAGTTCTCTTCTTAACTTTTTGAGAAACCTCCATACTGTTTTCCAGAGTGGCTGCACCAGTTTGCATCCCCACCAACAGTGCACCAAGGGTTCCCTCTTCTCCACGTCCTTGCCAACACTTGTTGTTTCCCGTCTCCTTGAAAACCCTTCTGACCGACATGAGGGGATAGCTCAATGTGGCTTTGATTTGCGTTTCCCTGGGGGTTAGTGATGATGTCGAGCATCTTTCCATGGCCCCGGTGGCCATATGAATGTCATCTTTGGAAAATCGTCTCTTTAGATCCTCTGCCCATTTTTTAAATCGGATTGTTTTTGTTGTTGTTAAGTTGTATGAATTCTTTATATATTTGGGATATTAACCCCTTGTTGGATATGTGATTTGCAATATCTTCTCCCATTCAGTAGGTTACCTTTTTGTTTTGATGATGGTTTCTTTTGGTGCAGAAGCTTTTTAGTTTGCTGTAATCCCATTTGTTTGTTTTTGCTTTTGTTTTTCTTGCCTTTGGAGTCAGATCCACAAAAACATTAAGACCAATATCAAGGAGCTTACTGCCTGTGTTTTCATGTGGTAATCTTACAGTTTCAGGTCTTTAATCCATGTTCAAGTCTTTAATCCATTCGAGTTAATTTTTGTGTATGATATAGTGGTCTGGTTTCATCCTTTTGCATGTGGCTGTCCAGTTTTCCCAACACGTGGTGTCGATTTTTAGTGGTATAATGACCCAGGTCATCGCCCTCTAGATGCTGCTCCGGGGAGGGCTTTGGCGTTTTGCCTTTTCTGGTTGCCCGTGTTAATGTAAGCTCCAGTTCACTGCCACAGTCCCTGGCCGTCCCGCCCTCAGGGTGTCACAGAGCTCCTTTGGTTGTGATTGATAACCGTTTTACCTGCTGCGGGTCGGAAGTGGTTTCATAACCATCCTATTGCTACTTCATTCTTTTCGGAGTGGTATAGGTCTGTCTCCATACTCAGGGTGTGTCTGTATTGGTTCTTGTGCCAGACAGTGGACTCTTGGATGGCAGGGTAAAAGGCTCTTTTGTTTGTTCAATACTTCTGTTTCCTACTCCTGTTATGATACCCTGAGTCTGTGGAGTTCAGTAAAGTCTCTGATATTATTGACAACTTAGATGATTTGGAGCTTTTCATGTTAGAAAGAAAAATTAATCCATTGCCTCATTTTACAGATGAGAAGACCAAGGCTCAAAGACCATATGACCCACAGGGGCCTTCAGCTGCATCGTATTTAGGAATAGTGTCCAGGGTCAGCACCCCCAGCATTGGCCGACTGCAGGACAGCCTGAATAGGGGCTGTGCAGGTGGGTGGGTCTGGGGGCCAGGTGCCCCGCTGCCTCCCACCTCTAGGACTCTGGGCCCGCCACCTGACCGCAGTCCCTTCCTTTGTAACATGGGGCTGGCAGTAACTGTCTCCCTCCATGAGAGGCAGTATTGCATAATGAATGGGAGCTTGGGCCTGAAGAAGACAAAAGTGCATGGCCTTGGAAAACCTCAGACCCACGGAGAGACACGTGTTTGTATGGCAGAGAGACAGGGCTTGGGAATGTTCTGACTGCATGTTTTGAATTGGAGTGACCTTTGGGAGGATATCCTGGACTCTCCGATATTCATTTACATCAGGACTCCTTCCTTGCACCCACCTTTTCTGAGTTGCCAGAGTTTTAAAAATGGGCCCTTTGAGGTTTTTCCGTTGCCTCCTTCCAGCCCGTGGTCCTCTCTTTTCTTTGTCCTGAGGAGAAACAAAGGGAAACTTGGTGCTGGTTGATAACTCCCATTGTGATGAATATTTTTGCAAATGGCTTCTGGCTACTGGAGAGGAAAAAGGTCGTGCATAATTTCAGAAAGGCATGATCCACTGGAGAATCAGTGCGCAGCATCCTGGTTAAGAGTATGAACTAAAAAATATTTGAAAATTTTTTGTTGTCGCAAGAAACACATAAAATTTACCATCTTCACCATTTTTAAGTGTATAGTTAAATAGCGTTAAGTAAAATCACATTGTTGTGCAGTGGTTCTACAGAACTTTTTAATCTTGCAAAACTGAAACTTTATACCAGTTGAACACTAACTCTTCATTCCCTCTTCCCCAGTTCCTGCCAAATGCCTTTCTACTTTCTGTTCTCTATGAGTTTACCTTAGCTATTTCACGTAAGTGGAATCGGTATACTATTTGTCTTTTTGTGACGGCCTTACTTCACTTAATATTGTGCCCTCAAGGTTCATCCAGCGTATGAAGAGATTTCCTCCCTTTTTAAGGCTGAATAATATTCCACTGTGTGTGTGTGTGTGTGTGTGTGTGTGTGTGTGTGTGAGAGAGAGAGAGAGAGAGTGAGAGATACATTTGTTTATTCCTTTGTCAGTGGATATTTAGGTTGTTTCTACCTTTTGGTTATTGTGAATAGTGATGCAGTGAACATGGGTGTGCACATATCTGCCCAAGATCTTGCCTTCAGTTCTTTTCCATATGTACCTAGAAGTGGAATTGCTGGATCACATGGTGATTCTGTTTTTAATTTGGGGGGAGGGGAGCTGCCATACTGTTTCCCACAGCAGCCGCACCATTTTACATTCCTACCAACAGTGCACAAGGGTTCCGGTATCTCCGGATCCTCACCGATAATTGTTTTCTGGGGTTCTTTTGACATGTCCATCCTAATGAGTACAAGGTGATACCTCATTGTGGTTTTGATTTGCATTCCTTTAATGAATACTGGTGTTGAGCATCTTTTCATATTCTTATTGGCCACTTGTGTATCATCTTTGGAGAAATGTCTTTTTTCAAGTCGTTTGCCTACTTTGTAATTGAGTTATTTGTTCTTTTGGTGTTGTTGAGTTGAAGAGTATGGATCTTTAAGTCAGAATGGGCCTGGGCTTAAGGCCTGGCTCCTCCCTGGATGAGCTGTTGACCGAGGGCAGTTGCCAGAGTCCTCCGCTTTCACATGGGCATGATAACAGCACCACCTCGTGGAGTTAGGGATGTTAGGATTGCTAGCGAGGAAGCACCCGAGAGACGGGCGCTACATCAGAGTGTAGACAGTCTGTTCCTTCTGGGGTTTGGAAGGCACTAAAACCAGCTGCCTTCTCAGTCTCCACCACAAATGGCAGCCATCCTTTAATTCCATCCCCCACCACCCTCCCTTTTATTATCACTGGACTTTCAGGACAAGCAAAGGGATGTACTTGGGCCATCAGAGACTCTGCGGCACATGGAGGACACTCACATTGCTAGAAAGTGCCTCTCTGAGCCTCCTGGATAGCGTGCAGGTGGTTCACACTACGGTTTCAGCTTGTTGGCAAAGGGCATGTCATGGCTCGAAGTCAGAGCCAGAGAAGACGTGGGTCCTGCTCCTGCGCCGTCCCAGGTGCACGCCCGTGGCGACACGCCCCGCCTCGCCCAGCCGCCGTGTGCTCTGGATTCAGAGGGCGAAAAGCCACGCGTGGGTCGAGAGTGCTGACAGATGCAGGGGACTGCTCTCCCTTCAAACTCCCTCGATGGGGAGAGACAAAAGACCAGAATCATTGCAAAGAAATGTCATAGATGTTGCGCTCTTTAAAATCATCCCAGCAGAAGGTCAGACGACGTGCAGCTTTCCAGATGTCCAGAGGTTGACCAGTGCAGTGAGCTGAGACCTGGCCGGCTAAACACACGGTCCCCAGGCTCTGGAGGGTCAACTCCCGCCGTGTTGACCTTCCTTGAAATTTAAGGTGCCGCTTTTGGGCTGTGTGCACAGTACTTGTTTTTTTGTGTTGTGCCAGGATGTTTAGAAAGTGTTCGTCCTTTGGAATGGAGCTATGCTAAGTCTTTACCAAACGACTTTGTTCTATCAGAGTGGCTAGTTCCTTGCATTTGTTTTGTCCCCTGCACTCACGTAACACCTCTCCCTTCTGAGGAACTGCAAACGGAAGCTCAGGGTTCTGGGAGGCGCCATGTTCAATTACAGTCAGTAGAGACTTTCAGAAGGAAATGTTACTTCTTTCTTGAGTTTTTTTGGGTGACGCAAGCTCTGGTAATGTTTAAAGAATTTGCTTACTACCAATACAGTCTTCAGAGAATATTCGAGCTTGACGCGTCCGCTTTAACTCATAAACCCAATTGTGTGAGGTCTGTTAGGGTTTTGAATGAACATCAGAGTGCTGACTTTTAAGGGATGGAAGCCACCTTGATGATCACGCTGTTGGTTTCTATTTTCTCATTGAGGACAAAGCCTGAAATTTTACACAGCTAAAACCCAGGCCTCCCAACTGCTGAGCAGGCATGGTTACCTAAAAAGAGTGCTGCTCTCCGAGTTGGCTTCCTTCAGGATATGGGCCCTTATAAGGAAGGCAGTGAGGCTGGGCTTTTCCAGGTGGAAAGGTCACATTTCCACATATAGCCCATTGAACACTGTGTCGAGTCAGAGGAAGAACCGGGGTTGCTCTTGTCACCTTCTTGTTTCACAGTGTGGACTTCCCCATCCCCTCTCCCCAGTGAAGCCCAAAAGTATTTCCTAACTTTTAAGTCATGGGCTTCCTCTCATGCAGTCTGACCTTAGATGGTATCCAGATAAGCATTGTGTAATGGGATGGGTGGGGTTCGCGTTTTTAGCCACAGATGGTAAGAGGAGGAGGGGGTGGAGGGAGGCCGGCGGAGTTTCTAGCTGGGGCTTCTAGCATCCATCCTCATCAGCCCTCAAGTCCAAGTCCTCACCGCAGGACTGTCATGCCAGCAGAACCCCATCGAGGTTTCCTAGCTGCCCGGGCAGGTCACCAGTGTGTGCCATTGCCATTGGGACCTTTCCTTCCTCCCTCCTGCTTTGGATTTTTTTGGGGGGGGGTGGGGGGGTGGGGTCATGGTTTTCTTCCTTATATTCCCCACCATCCCCTTTCCTGAGCCCCTTATAATGACAGGGCTCCCCGTTCCCACAAATTCCCACCGAAGGCCTCCCCAGCTCTTCTCTGGCACCTGAGAAGGGCACATCACAGCCCCCTATTATAGATTATTTGTAGTTGAGTAGTTCCAAATACTCCTCTGGAGGCGAGTCCTAAGTGTGCCCAGGTCACCTGCCCCTTTCCGTAGGGCTAGGGTCACGATCCCACTGCGTCGTGCTCCCGCTTGGCCTGCCTCACGTGCTTCCGATGCGCACGTCCTGTTGTGGTGCTTCCAGTTGGGGGGTCACAGACCTGGGAGAGACAGTGCAGTGCGAACAAAAACCCAGAACTCTGTTCAGACCCCTCCAGATGGAAGTACGGTTCTACATGCAGTGAAGATCCAAGAAAAGACCAGAGGGAAATATGTGGAAATGTTAAAAGAACTTATCTTTGGAAGGTGGGATTATAGTAACTTTCTTCTTCCTCTTCTTCTTTATATATATACATATATATATATGTGTGTGTATATATATATATATATATATATATACACACACATACACATTTCCGCCCCCCCCCCCGTGTTTCCAGTTGCCCTGCACTGAGTGAACATACTTTTTTTTCCAGGGGGGTGGGGGGAAGCCCAGTCAGGGCACCTAAGACCCCTGGACGCCTGGGCCAGAAGGGTAAAGGGGGCTCTTCTTCTTGAAAATCACCATCTGTGCCACTGTTTCCCATTTTACCAGTCACGGAAGATTGGCCCCCCCATGGCCGAGGCCCTGACTGCGTGGAGCTCGCTCTCCTTCCACACGCACTGCCCCCTCCCCCTCCTTCCTGTTCCTAGGCTGCCCCTCAGGCCCATCTCTCAGATGTCCGTGGCTGCAGCAGCTTTTCCTCTGCTCTCCGCGTGGTTCTTTCTATGCATAACTCAGTCTTTATCTAACATCACCAGGACCCACCGATAGTTTTTAACGGAAGTCTGAAATCTGCGTACAAGATAGAATCCCTACCCCTGACGCAAGGAGAGCGCCTTACTGTGTTCTTTAACATATAAATATTCTGAGCGCACAGCTCTGTGCAAAGCACTGTTGGAAGAACTGGGTTGAAAGTGGATTTATGCTGGATAAAGGAGTGTGCAGGTGTGGTAGGAGAGACAAGCAACCAGTACCCAGGGAGAAAAAGAGGAGAAGGGCTGGGTGCAGCTAGAGCGGAGTTCAAGGTTCTGAATTGGAAAGCTGCCCTCTGAGGGGGTGGGGGGGTTGTCATTGCCTCACAGTGATGACGTTAATGATTTGGGGTTTACAACGTTGTCAGGATAAAATGATCCTTTTCCACACCAAGCTTAATTAATATTATTTATTAAATACACTACATCTACCTGTTTATCTTATAAATGTCTGTGTGGCAGAAACTAGATCTTGACTTTTGGTTCTTTCACAAAACTTGAATGTTTTTTCACCCTGAATGTACCATTGACCCTTGACCAATACGGGGTCGAAATGTACAGATCCACTTCTACACGGATTTTTTTTTTTTTCCAACAAATACAGTAGAGGACTATAAATGTATTTTTTCTTCCTTAAGATTTTCTTAACACTTTCTTTTCCCTACTTTTGCTGTGAGAATACAGTATATAATTCATAAAATATGTGTTAAATCGACTATTGACATTATCAGTAAGGCTTCTGGTCAACAGTAGGCTGTTGGTCATTGAGTTTTGAGGGAGTCAGAGTTCTTTGTGGATTTTCAGTGGCGTGGGGGTCGTGCCCCAGCCCCTGTGTTGTTCAAGGGTCCATTGTATTTTCTCTGATTTTATATCAACAGATTGTGTTTGACTCATGTCTTGAGGTTGCAGAGTTGTCCTGTTCTCTTTTTCTTCATCATCTTACGGGTGTTCAAGTGATTTTCATTGGAAGTTGGGCTTCTCATGGGAGCCCTGGTTTAAGTGCCTGGATAGTGCTCTTGAACAGGCGGGGTTGGAAGTACATTCGAAATCCGCTTCCTGCAGCGGGGGGAAAGTCAGGTTGTCCTGCACTGACAAGCAGGTGTTGAGGAAGGTAGACCAGATGACAGTCCACTTCTAAGCCCTCTCCCAGGACCTGGTTGATAAAAGATGCCCCAAGATAAAATGTTTAAGATGTCCCATGGCAGCACAAGTCAGTTGCCACACTCACGTCGATAGCAAGTACCGTGGATTGAAGGAAGGGTGGCTCTGAGCTGGAATACTATGGACCTTTGCTCAAGCAGCTCCTTCTTTCTGGCCTCCAGGTCTCCTTTCCCCCTGCAAAAAAAAGTTCTGAATTTTGCCAGTCCATCAAGACTCAAAACACCATCCTGTTCCTTCTGGTCATAAAAAAACCTTGTTACCTATACTCTTAAAACTTTTTTCTTAGCTACTGACAACTCTTCTTATTTTTTTTTATTTTTTTAAAGATTTTATTTATTTATTTGAGAGAGAGAATGAGAGACAGAGAGCATGAGAGGGAAGAGGGTCAGAGGGAGAAGCAGACTCCCCACTGAGCAGGGAGCCTGATGTGGGACTCGATCCCGGGACTCCAGGATCATGTCCTGAGCCGAAGGCAGTCGCTTAACCAACTGAGCCACCCAGGCGCCCATGACAACTCTTTTTAAAGGAAAGTTTTTAGAGGCCCTAAAACCCATGAAATCCAGTTGCTCTGCTGAAACGGAGAAAAGGAGTAGTTTCGAACCATATTTGCTCATGCTATGGATTGAGTGTGTCCCCTGAAAATTCACATGTTGAAGCCCCAGTACTTAATGTGTTGGTGTTTAGAGGTGGGGCCTTTGGGAGGTAGCTAGGTTTAGATGAGCCCATGCATGTGGGTCAAGCCTCCATGATGGGATCAATGCCTTATAACTAAGAGGAGGAGACCAGAGCACGCGCTCTCTCTCTCTGCCACATGAGAGCACAACAAGAAGGAGGCAAGCCAGGAAAGGGGCCTTCCCCAAGAACCTGACCATGCTGGCACTCTGAATTTGAACTTTCAGCCTCCAGAACAGTGAGAAATAAATGTTGTTGTAGCCCTTTGGTCTGTGGTATGTTGTTACAGCCGTCCGAGCTCAGGCAGCTCTGTCCCCCACCGCTCCCCTGGACCCTGCGTGGACTTTGCCGTCACCTTCATGGGGTATAGTTTGAAAGCCGACATTCCGTGATGCAGTCCCTTACTCGTACCAGGTTTAACTTGGACCCTCAGTGCCCTTTGCTGTGGTCAGGGGGGATTTGAGGGTGAGGATGTTGCTTTCCTCCCCAGGCTTCTAGTCGGAGGAGATGCAGAAAGCCCCCCTGAGACTGAGCACACCTTCCTTGCAGGGTGTGGGGCAGGGCCTGTCCTCCTTGGAGGGGTTCACATGGGGGAAGTGCCGGAAGCCGTGCTGTAAACAGATGAGCTGCTTTTCTGCAGATGGTCAAATTTCACGAACTGAGAAATCGTGATCTTAGCTTTTAGTAGTATATTTTTCTGTTTCTGTTGGGTGACTCATTGGTCTGTGTTCCTATTTATGTTCATATCTGGAAGTTTTCTGGAAGGAAATTTATTATCAGTCTAATAGTGTGGGTAGTTGACCTGGGTCAGCAGGGAGGGATGACTTTCTGAATGCATTTCTTGAGAAAATGGTATTAATTTTATTTCAAACAGTTGCCTTTGACGAAGATTAAAATGAGATTTGGCTGGTGTTTGACAATCAAGATATGTTGTATTTTAAATTTTTATTAATGATCAGGTTATCTGTAACGGATGGAGTCCTTAATTAACTTGAAATAATTTATTTAAAAGGTAACTCCATTTTCTAGTGTTGGATAATGTGAAACCACCAATTAAGGTAAATCTACAACCTAAAGTAAGTGGCCGAAAAAATGCTGACTGCCAGAGGCCAGGGATTCTTGAACTTCAGTGTGCATAGAATTCCAGATGTTAAAACCCCGGTCCCCGGGTCCCACCCGAGTCTGTGAGCCAGTGGGTCTAAGGCGCCAAGACAGACATTCTGCCAAACAAGCGGAGGATACGGATGCTGCTGGTCTGGAGCTGCTCCCGTGGGCGGAACTCACGGCCTGGGTTCTGGGGATGGTGACCCCCAGTGCTTTTGTGAGGAAGGGGTCAGGGAACCCTTGTCCTCCGTGCCCATAGTGAAGTCCAAGCAGGGTGGGCTTGACCAGCAGCTGTCGTCGGGAGAGTTACCAATGTAAATGGGGAACGTAGGATGGCCTTTTGAAATCTCCATGTGGACGAGATCAGAGGGCTAAGTGTGGGCAACAGGGTAACTTCTCTGAAACAGAACCTGATGGCTTGTCATTTTTTCACTTCTTCGCTAGAGCTCATGTCAGGATGGCTTGCTTGCTAGCATAGGAGGCCCTTCACTGTTCACCCTGACTCATTTCTTACTGTGTGCAGGTACTCCCCCACCTCAGCATGCACAGTTTCCCAGGGTCATGCGGAGCTCCTCGAAATTCCCAAATTCATCATGACGTTTTCATTCCTGAGCTTCTCATGGAGTGACCTTCCCTCTCGGGCAGTCGTCCTGCCTAATCATGTGTCCAGCACTGTCCCTGCCCCACCCCCATGCCAGGCTCAGATTAGGCTCGTCTCTCCTGCACTTCGGCCACCCTCTGTGGGCTCTTCTCCTGCCGCTTCTCACACCCACTGTCGGTGGCTTCCTCTGCTCTCTCCTTGTGGACCGAGGGGGGTTTCATTTCATTGTTCTTGGGGTAAATTAAATGATGGGTCACCGGGGTGATTAATACGTTCTCTGTAGTATTTTTCTTATAAAGCTTCTTGTATAAAGTTCTATGTACACGTATCAGGCATCTGTATATTCACATATAGATGTATAACGTTCATATACAGTTTTTAAATAGTTTTTGCCCAGTTTAGGAATAAAACTGTGGAAAAGAGCTGAGCCTGTTGCTTGGGCCAGAACTGAGTGCCACACAAGGGCCTTGCTTGTGTCTCCTCCTGCATGTTTGTCCTTGTCCCCCCGTCTAGACTGTCCCTCTTTTACTCCTTTCCCTTCTGCTTCGTTTTTCCCCAAGATGCTCCAGGCTGCTTGATCTTCTGCTTCTCCGAGCTCCTCTTGACTTGATTGTGCTCAGGGCAGTGGTCTTTGGCCCCAGGGATGACATTCTCAGAATCCTGGAGGCTCGGTTGAGGTTTGCCAGGGTGCTGGGGCAGCATCGAGGGGGTGCTGCAGGCTCTGACGGGGCAGGGGATGGCGAGAGGAGTCTCTCCAGAGGCTGTGGCCTTGGCGCTGAGCTTTGAAGGAGGAGGACATCAGCCAGACAAAGGCTAAAAGGGCATCTCCGCTATTGTGAGGGTGACCGTCCCTCTCCCGTGCTTCCAGGCCTGTCGTGACCACAAGTCCTGGACACGCTAAGGCAGTGACCAGGGGCTCCTGTTGTTGGGGAGAGCCCCTGGGAAGAGTAAGCGTCTGTCTCCCCAGTGTTCTTCGGTAAACCGGGTTTCTTCTTTCTCCCCAGCCCTAGTCTGATTGTGGAGAAGTCTAAGCAGCACAAGGATCTAGCCAGGTTTGGAATAAAATAGATACTGATGATAATAGGAATTCAGTACTTATCCCTGGCCATGTACGATTTTATGTGTTCATAAGGATTTTTCATTTAATCTCTGCAACAGAGCTGGGGGAGATGGAGGCCGTTATTGTCTGGGATTTGTGGATGAGGGAACTGAGGCACGGAGAGTCAGGGGGCTGATTTTCCTGGGGGTGAGTGTCAGCACTAGTTCGTTTCCGTCACGCTGAGCACCCGGAGTCCAAGTGCTAGTTTGGTGTCTCTGGCTGTGCCGTTGGGGGATAAAAACAGTCCTTGCTTATCGGGTGGTTGTGAGCATGAAGTCAGTGGGGACTTGGAAGCTACACGGCCTGGCACATACATAGGCAGTGGTCCAAAAAATGTGAGTTTGGACCTCTCTGAGCCTCAGTTTCCTCCTCTGGGAAGGGAAGGGGTTGAGCTAAGTCACCTTCTGGTGCCCTTTTCAGCCCTGGATCCCTATGTTCCTGTGAGTGCTGACCGTTTCCCCCACAGTCCAGAAGAAGGAACGGAGCGTGAGCAAGGGGTGTCTGACGCGGTCGGCACACAGTGGCTGTTGGCGGGATGTCCTTGGACACCTCCTCACACATACACAGCCTGCTGGCACTCACCAGGGGCCTTTTGTGCAGCTCGAGGTGCTTTTCCACCCTGAGGTGTCCTAGAAAGTCCCAGGGACCACAGTTTGAAATCCAGTGTTCTGTACAGGGTTAATAGGAGAGAGCAAACTATGACAGAGCTCAGTGTTTTATATTCCAACAGACTGAATATATGTTCCTCTTTATAGTTTTATTGACTTTAATCAAGAAACAAGAGCCCTGACCTTCAGCCCTCTTGAAAAGTACAGTATCATTCCCCTTGCAGATGCAAAAACAAATGCTATTTATTTCAAAGGATAATTTTATCTCCTGCATTAAATATAAAAATTCATCTGCAGCATTTTCTTGGTTCTTTTCAAGCTTTATGTAGGCCTTAACTTTCGTAGCCTCCACCACCAGGAAACCAAATTCTGGGTGCTGCATGCCTCTGCTCTCAGAGCTCAGCCCGGAAGGGGGCAGCTGGGGGCATGGTGGGCTGACCGGAGCCCCCAGGAGCGCCGCCTGACCGCCTTGCCTTTAGTCCTGGTCCATCTGCCTGGCTGTCTGCCCTGGACTGCCCACCACCACGCCGCCTTCACTCCTTTGCTGCTGCTCCTCGGAGCTGTCCTCACAACCTCTGAACAGGGGCTTTTGGCTTCTGTGACTCCAAGTCGTCTTCATGGAGCCTTGGAGACTCCCCTCCAAATAGCTAATTTGGAAGGATATAGAGAGAGAGTCCTGCGAGACCCTTGCTTCTGTTTTTCGTTTCTGCATACCTTGGCTGCCGCTTTTTAATAAAATGTGTGTGCCTAGCTCCCCAGCACGTGTCCTCTCCTCCCCCTGCACCCCATCTCAGGCAGAGCTAGGCTCGTGCTCCTGTCTTCATAGCCCCCGCCCTGCCCAGCGCCTTCTCATGTGGTTTTATAATAGCCCTCCGTTTGATCCACTAAGCTCTGCATTCCCCTACAGCCGTGGTCTCTTTCCAGCGCTAAAGAACACATAAATGGAATACCTTTTCCTTAAAAACTGTAAAAACCTCAAATCTTCTGTGATTCCCATTTCCTCACCCATTAATACATAAATTAATCATTCGGCACTTTCTGTAATCTGGGCTCAACCATTCTTGTTTTCACATACACACCTACATCTGCTCATTGGCTGAAACGGGTCACTGGATGAGGAACTGTCACCTGGACACCTTGTTTTCATAGCCACATTTACGAGAAATTTCCACCTTTGTGACTTTGCCATGTCCTCCAAAAGCTACCACCGCTTCCAAAAACCTGGTCCTGATGATGGTGATAAGAAGAACGACAGCTGTCGGTTTATTGAATGCTTGCTATGTGCTAGGCTTGTGTTTCCGCACGTTTACTCCTTAACCACACACACCAGTCCACAGAGCATAGACACTGTTAGGCAGATGAGGGAATGGGTGTAAAGCGTCAGACCACACATGTTTGCGTTTGAGTGGCTAGGTTAGTAGTGGAGCTGGGATTTGACCCCGGACGTGTGACCCCAGGGCTCATGCTCTTGACCTGACAGACAGGAGAGTCTCATTTTCTTTGCTAAATTTCTAGAACACTTTCTTTGTACTTCCTAGCAGCCATGTACTTCTCCCAATCACCCTGTTGAAATTTGAGGGATTGTGTCCTAGTCATATTTGGAGTTCTAGCAGGCATGTGGCAAAAACTTAAAAATATTTCTTTTTTGGGGGCACCTGGGTGGCTCAGTCGTTAAGTGTCTGCCTTTGGCTCAGGTCATGATCCCAGGGTGCTGGGATCGAGCCCCGCATCGGGCTCCCTGCTCGGCGGGAAGCCTGCTTCTCTCTCTCCCACTTACCCTGCTTGTGTTATCTCTCTGGCTGTCTCTCCCTGTCAAATAAATAAATAAAATCTTAAAAAAAAAAAAAAAAATTTCTTTTTACCAAATGTTATTTAAAAAAAAAAAATTCTGTTTCCCTGTGGCTGGACCATTCTATAATGCAACTGTAGAAAATAACAAGGTTCTTTTGTTATTGTTGTTGTTGTTATTATTTTCCAAAGAAGACACGGTAGGCTGTAGAGCAGTTTCGGGTAAATGAATCCTTTTGTTCGGTGACTGTTCCGTGTGTATCTGCTGTTTCCCTGGCACGACATTCTGTCGCAGGAGAGGTAAAGTTGTTCGTGCTCTGTAAACAGTTTGACAGCATTCATAGAGGACTGCCTTTTCCTTTCTTAAGTCTACACGGTTATTTTACTCTGGTTTTTAAGAAATTGTCTTCAGTTGTTGGTAACAACAGATGCTGCAGACGTTAATCCCTGTTGTTAACTTTTCTCCAGAGGCTTATTGTTCAGTTTTAATTCTCATTTCCAAAGTCTATTCATGTTGCTAAAGCAGAGGTTTCAGAATAGCAGGAATCTTAAACATTGCTCTTTTGGCATGGGAGATCAAGATTTTTGAGATGGAGAGAGTTATAAAAATGCTCTGCTGTGGGATAACAGAAAACCCAGAATGTTGAAGAAGGGCCTATCTCTTCATGTTCCTCCCGGAGCGCCCCTCTCTTACAAGGCACTTAATGTGTGACTCAGTGTCAGGTCTCTACAAGGAGGAGAATAGCAGTTCAAACCTGATAGCAGTGTCTCGTGAAAGTACCAGCCAGCAGCCCCGTATTCCGTACTTTTCAGTCAGCACGGGACAGCTGGGAGACCATGTGCACGCGTGTCCCTTTCCTCTGCCCTGTCACAGCGTCGGCCGTGTTCCTACCGATGGTGCGGAGTCATGCTCTTCCCCGCACACCTGTGTGCGGGGGGGGGGGGAGAGAAGGAGAAGAATGTAGCAGCACAGTCTCAGGATATTTGGCAGCTAAAGTATTGACGCACCAGCCTAGATCCTATTTATGACCCTGTTGAGAATGTCCCAGCAAGGATTGTCTCGCAGGACCCCTGACTTGTGGCTGGCTTTGAAGTTCTCAGAACCCATTGAAACCGACGGTTTCTGAAAGGCTCTGTTGTAATTAAGCATGCTTCATCTTGTCATTATAGGGCATGTCCGGATAGTAAAGTCTCATCCTAGGCTAGCGTGTTATTGCGGCCCTTTGGTTTCGGGGTCCTGCAGATGTAGAAGTATGTCTGTCTGTCAGTGCCTGTCGGCTCCACAGTTGGGGCAGTCAGAGGGGAATATCATTTCTCACATTTTGCGCCGAGGGACTGGAACCCCAAAAGTGTACGTGTCTACAGAGGTTTACAAAGAGGGACCGCCAAGCTGGCCTGGGGGTGGAGGGACCCCTAGCCCAGTTCCTCCCGGCTCTCCCCATCAGTCTCTGTGTGGCAGCCTCTCAGCAAGAGTATTGGTCCAGGAAGGAAGCCAGATCCCCAGTGTTGTTCTAAAGAATGTTAGAAACAAAAGAATGTTAGAAACATCAAAGGAGCCTCTCTTAGACCACCTAGCATGTCACATCCCAGGTATATAAGGGACGCAATAAATACTGATGTAAATGGCTTAGGAATGATCCAAGTTAAAATAATGCACACATTTATTATTAGAATAAGGTTCTCAGCTGCCAGTTGACCAACATCTTCATATTATCCTCTCCCTGGCCCTGCCACTCCACTCAGCCCCATGCTGTTGAGTACACGTCTCACAAGACTGTACCCCAGGCACTCCGTACCCCAGGCATGTGTCCATGAAAGAGGGCCACCCTCGGCCCAAACTTGCGTCTTTTTGCATTGATAAGAAAACAGCCCACTTGGATTCATTTAGCCAGGCCAGATTTAGAACAAACCGACAGTTAACTATCGGTCTTTTGTAAGTCACTAAACTACTTTATGACTAGGCTGCCCCACGGCAAGGCCGTCTCCCCGCCGACCCTTGTGAATCCTTCAGCATGAAATGAAGCAGAACTTGAATCACCACCGCAGTGTCCAGCAGAGTTTCAACAGCCAAGATGGTAAAAGAGGGAAGAGCTCAGATAGAAGACTCTAGGCTGCAGAATAAGATTGAATGAGAATACTAACTAAAATGCCTTCTGAAAAAAAGGGTAAACTTCAGCTGTATCATATTCAGTACCAACTAATGCTAAGTACACAAGTTTGGGGGGGATCGGTTTGTCTTCTAAGTGTTTTGCAGAACATTTTGCAATCTTTGATATAAATCGGAACAGATTTGCATTACTTTTCTTCAGTTGGTTCTAAAAATTACGTTTATTGTCACAAATTTAGGAAATACAAAAAAGAGCAGGAAGCACATGCAAACCTAGCACCCACCTATCTCTCTTCTTCAGCAGGATCTGCCCAGCACCTGCTAGGTGCAGACACTGTGCCGGGTGCTAGGTGAACCCTCACTGACAAGGTGGCCTGTCTGGCCTTCTTAGAGCTTACAATTGAGTGGATACATTTCTAAGTGTTTCCTTCCAGTGTTTTTTTCTGTGCCGTTAAGGACTATGTAATAGCAACCAATAAGAAGCTAGTACTCACTGTGTTCTTACTGTGTGTTCGACCCCGTTTCAGGTAGTTTATAAGATATGAATTAACTCAATCCCTGTAACACTTCTTTAAAAAAAAAAAAAAGATTTTATTTATTTTAGAGAGCGAGAGGGAGAGCGCATGCAAGCAGGGGAAGGGAGAGGGACAAGCAGACTCCACACAGAGCACAGATCTCTCTACCCTGAGATCATGACCTGACCTGAAATTAAGAGTTGACGCTTAACCTCCTGAGCCACCCGGGTACCCCAGTCCCTGTAACACTTCTGTGAGGGAGGTGCTGTTATTCCTGCTTGACAGATTGGGAAACTGAGGCATTAAGGGGTTAAGCAATTTGCTGAAGGTCACAAAATCAAAAAATGCATAGTCTTAATTAAAACCCAGACAGCCTGGCTCCAGAGCCTGACCTTTTAGTCACTGAATGGTCCTGCTCTTCATAATAATTTTAAGGTTGAGATCCTACCATACAACAATTGTGATTCCTGCTTTTATACTGACCATTACACATGAGCATCCTCCTATAACGTGCATAAAAACTACCCCCAAAAGAAGAATTTTAATTTATTCCTTCATTTAATAGGATCATAATGAAATAGACATAGATAGAAATGTGATGATAAGCATTTAAATGCTTACAGACATCACAAAGCATTCTTAATGCTTATCATAATTTTTTTTAATCCAGTAACTTTAATAGGAGTTAAGATGGGCAAGTCACTTTAGAAAATGAAACTTGTAGCTTGTGTTTGTAGCTTGTGTTTGATTTCATAGATTTCATAGCAGGAAATCAAACCCACTTTTAGATAATGAGCAGTCAATGCTGAAACTGTTCTGGAAATTAATTGTGGCATGGAATTTTGTTGGAACTGTACACTGGAAGAGATTGTATGTTGTGTTCTGAGTGGTTGTGAAATTCAGGTTGTCTGTCAAGGGCTTTTCACAGAATGTTAGGACCGTGATTTTACTTAGGTTCAGTTTAGAGAGAAATACCCAGGAATGCATTGCCTCAGATGGGGCCCACTCATATAAGAACTTTTTTTTTAATTATGTTCAATTAGCCAACATAGAAGTACATCATTAGTTTTTGATGTAATGTTCAGCGATTCATTAGTTGTGTATAACACCCAGTGCTCATTACAACATGTGCCCTCCTTAATACCCATCACCTGGTTACCCCATCCCACCATCCCCCTCCCTTCTGTAACCCTCAGTATGTTTCCTGGAGTCAAGAGTCTCTCATGGTTTGTCCCCCTCTCTGAATTCTTCCCATTCAGTTTTCCCTCCCTTCCCCTGTGGTCCTCCACTCTATTCCTTATGTTCCACATAGGAGTGAAACCATGTGATAATTGTCTTTCTCTGCTTGACTTATTTCACTTAGCATAATCCCCTCCAGTTCCATCCATGTTGATGCAGACAGTAGTTATTCATCCTTTCTGATGGCTGAATAATATTCCTTATGAGAACTTTTGCTGTTTGTAGCTAGTTTCAGAGTAAGCTGGTGGGATGTTCTTTCTGCTTGTCTGTAAGGTATTTGTGAGTTACAACAGCACTGTGTCCCAGCCACATGGGGTCTGCAGTTGAGAAAGGTACAAATTCATGAAATGTAAAGAGATTTCAACTAATAAATGGAAATTTTAAACTTGATGACATAGGAAACATTTGAATTACAGGGATATTGAGCAGAAAGCATGAACTTCCAAGTCAGGCAGACATTGGTTGGGATCCCACCACACCTGCTTATTCACTGTCCGACCTTGGGCAACTTCCTTTGCTTCTCTGAGCCTTAGTTTTCTCTTCAGGCTAATGCCTGTCTTCTGGAGTTGTCATCAGGATTAAATGAGTCTGTCTATATAAAACACCTGGCATGGTGCCCAGCACTTGGTAGAGGACCCATTAATGGTCACTGTTGTTATTGGCTATTAAATACACATTAATCTTCTTCCAGAATATCTAGCCTTATAACATGGTGGTTAAGCCAGTCTGCTTGGGTCCCCGATCCTGGTTCTACACTTCCTAGCTCTGTGACATTTGGCAGGTGTCAAATGTGCTTCAGTTTGCTTTTCTTTAAAACTGAATAGTTATAGTAGCTACATCTTAGGGTGGTTGAGTGTTAAACTAGTATCCATAAAGCCCTCAGAACAATCGGTACAGAGTGAGCACTCTGTGAATGTTTGCCATTACCAATAATACAGTCATTAACTCAGAAGAAAACAGGAATATTACACCTTTAAAAGTAGGTATCTTTGAACATTTCCTCAGCTCCTCCAACTTTCGCTTGCTATTTGATGTATAATTTGATGGTTGTGGCTCAGACCTAACTTATTTCAATGCATATTAAAACTTGAATTTTAAATCGGTGACACCATTTCATAAAATCTGAATGAACAGAAATTTTCTGATTTGACACTACGTTTAAATCTGTATTAAAAAAAAAAAATGACCATTCTGAAATGTCCTTTTCCATCCCCAGATTACTCAGAACTGGGAGAGCTTCCACCACGATCTCCTTTAGAACCAGTTTGTGAAGATGGACCCTTCGGCCCCGTCCCAGAGGAAAAGAAAAGGACATCTCGCGAGCTTCGAGAGTTATGGCAAAAGGCTATTTTACAACAGATACTGCTCCTCAGAATGGAGAAGGAAAATCAGAAGCTGCAAGGTTGGTTTGCCATTTTTTTAGAATGACAGGCCTGATAATTTATCTTGGCTCTGAAGTGAATCACATCAGACATAAGTATGCTCTCTTTAAAAAGAAAAACAAGATCCTCTAGCATACGTACATATGTGTATATATGAAATATGTTTATTTTTCGAAGTCGAGTTAATGCTTTTTACTTTCTGGAGAGTTCATGACAATCTCACCAACTATATTAAATTATTCCTATATGGTCATTTTTAGCATAACATGTAGAACTTCCAAGAGACAACCTTCAAATGTAAGCTTCAACCCTCTGAAGAGTGTTTTTTGTTTTGTTTTCTCTCCCTCTCCCTACTTTGCCCTCAGCCACAGTCTGTGCTTGGCTGGTAGGTATAAACTAATCCTACACAAATCACTTAAGTTCGTAACCTCACTCTGTGTGCATTTTTGGTGGGTGGCAGGTGATCTGAAGAAGACTAAGCTTTAGCGTTAGCAGAGTTCTACCTGAACTGATACCAAGGTTTTATATAGACAGACTCGTTTAATGCTGACAGCTCTGGAAGGCATATATTAGCCTGAAGAGGAAACTGAGGCTCAGACCAGTCAAGTTCTTGCCAGGGGTTATATCAGTATCAAAATAAGACATGAACTTTGCAAGTTTAGATTTTGTTCATTTCCTGTTTCTGTACTGTTGCTTGACCCAAAAAATATTATTTTCCTAGTAGCTCAGAAGCTAAGTGGGCGGTCTGATGGAAAGAACATGGGTCTAGGAGTATGGAGCGCTGGCTGGATGGGAAATCGTGGGCATTTTGATCAGGAAGTCAGACGTATCTTCCAGAGGGAGGCAGTTGAGTCGTGCTGCCATGGCCAGGGCAGTTGTAGAAGTAGAGTACCTTTCATTGAACTTACTTCTTGACTGCAGATCTTCATCTTTTATCTCAAGATCTGTATAGAGGTGAAGGTTATTAAGACACCAAGTCTGATGAATAAGGTTCATAGTCCAAAGAAGTGTGTCATCTTTGGTCAAAAACAAGAAGTCAGATGCAAAGTAATAAGACCTTTTGTTATGAAAGTAGCTTGGTGGCTGGAATGGGCCACTGACGGATACTGTGGGCTCCACCCCCACCCCCACCCCCACCCCCCGCCCTGTCCCCGGTTTTGAGGCAGACCGGTCATCCCCGGATGGTGCTGTGGGAGGGGTGCCGCGCAAGGGGATTTTACAGCACTGAATGCTAAGTTTTCTTCCAGCTCTGTTTTCCTGCTGTTTTCTTGTGTGTTCTTGAAGGCCATTCTGAAAGCAGATGTCTAAATAAATCTTTAAAAAACAAGTAAAAGCAGATGTTGGAAAGAGATTTGACCGTGATGACATCACCAAGTGCTAAATGAGCATGAGCTAAATGACGGCTCTGGAGCACAGCACTCATACTCGTGTCTATTGGTTGGGATTTTTGTTGAAAAGCGGAGAGGCAGTTATGTTCGTCGTGTAGGTCGTAAGTCCTAATACTTATCCTGGCCAGTCATCCTGGAAATGACAGCCATGGAAAATCAGGGCGTAGCTGTAACATGGGAATGGTGCTGGCTGGCTTCTTGGGATGTTAGGAGGCATCGTGACTGCATCGACGCGGCAAGATCAGTATGCCACAGAAGCGGAGCTTTTGTAAAGCTGTGTAAATGATGACCAGACAGAGAAGAATGAGCGTGGAAGAGTTCCGTCAGGCTCCCTGGAACACCTTGCCAGGTGTTGCATTGCGTTCACTAGCCCTTGCCAGCACCGTTCTGCTGCTTCCTCATTTCATCTGGCAGTGGTCAGTCCTGGCTGGTCTTCCGTTCTTGCTGTTTGAGTTAATTTCTCTTCTTAGCTCTCTAAAGTTCAACATGCATTTACCTTTGTGGTGAAAGCATAATAAGCTTCTTTAATATAATTTAGAAAGCATGGTTTCAGTGCATTACAGTACCTATATTGCTGAGAAGCTTAATCATCAATAAGAACCTGACCATGAATTGCCTAAAAAACATTTGGTAAGCTTTGTTGGTGTGGGATGGGCACAGAACTTTCTCATTAAATACAGAAACAAGGGGTACTTGGGTGGCTCAGTCAGCTGAGCATCTGACTCTTGGTTTTGGCTCAGGTCGTTGATCTCAGGGTTGTGGGATTGAGCCCCACTTCTGGCTCCACACTTGACGTGGAGTCTGCTTGGAACTCTCTCTTCTTCTCCCTCTGCCTCCCCCCCCGCCCCGTGCTCACTCTCTCTCACATAAATAAATCTTTAAATAAATACAGAAGCAAGATTAGACAAGAACCAACCGGGAGTGTACTGTGTACTAGAGAGACAGTCATTCTATTGCATTGGTTTTTTTTTTAGTTTTTTTTTATTTTCTTAAAGATTTTTTTTTTTTAAGGTTGTATTTTATTTATTTGAGAGAGAGAGCATGAGCGTGGGTGGGGGGAAGGGCAGAGGGAACGGGAGAAGCAAACTCCTCGCTGAGCAGGGAGCCTGACACGGGCTCGATCCCAGGACCCTGAGATCATGACCTGAGCCAAAGGCAGATGCTTAACTGACCCAGGCGCCCCAACTTATTTAATTTTAGGGAGAGAGCACACAAGCAGGAGGGGCAGGGAGAGGGAGAATCTCAAGCAAACTCTGTATTGAGTGTGGAGGGGCTCAGTCTCAGGACCCTGAGATCACAAACTGAGCCGATACCAAGAGTCGAACCTTTAACTGACTCTGCCACCCAGGTGCCACTTTTAGTTGCTTTTTAAAGGAAAGTTAAATTATATATGGGAGTGGTTGAAATTGATCAGGTGTTAAAGCTGAATTGCTTGCTGTTTGGGAAAGAAATTAGAAGGACATGTATGAGGAGGTTCTTCTATGCTTAAGTCTATTTCCTGGCTTTTGAATATGTGGGTTAAGTATCTGTTACTATTCCAGAACCACTGCATCTGAGAAAGAACCAAACCACATCATCTAAATCCACTTCACTCCATTGTAGGCAGTTGGAAGCTGAATTCTGATTTCCCCAGAGTTAAACAGCTAACTTCTCATGGTGCTGGGTCTAAAATGCATTTCCTGTCTCCCCAGCCAACAGTCTCCGCCGTGCCCCTCTGCAGGACCATTTTCCCCCTATTGTAAATGAAGATGCAGGCAGCCTAATGCAGGACAGGGTGTGGTTCAGTACAGCCATGGTTTGGGGTTAGCACAGTATTTCTTGTTGGACTGACTCATATCATTCAGAATTTCATACTTCATATTAAAGTTCATATTAAAGACACTATATCTGGGGGCACCTGGGTGGCTCAGTCGGTTAAGCCGCTGCCTTCGGCTCAGGTCATGATCCCGGGGTCCTGGGATCGAGCCCCGCGTCGGGCTCTGCTTCTCCCTCTCCCCCCGCCTGCCTCTCTGCCTACTTGTGCTCTCTTTCTCTGTCAAATAAATACATAAAATCTTAAAAAAAAAAAAATAAAGACACTATATCTGCATAGTGGTATAACAACACATTTGAATTTTGAATTTTAATGGAATCGTAACTGAAGGTATTTTTTTAAAGGCTTTTTTCCTATTGGCTATAAAAAAATAAAGATTGAGTAATTTTTCTAAAATCTGTACAGGTTTGGAGGTCATTTAATCATTGATGCTTCCAGCCTTTTAGCCTTTCCTTACTAAGTTTTTAAGAAATGGTGGCAGTTGGAAGAACATTTTATCTGTGAAGGCAGTTGCTAATAGTGCGGGATTGGGGATGGGCAGCTCCAGCCTACCCTGTGTAATGGGCATAAATTGGACCTGAAGATTATTAGTTCAAAGTCCAAGTTCACTCATACATCCATGGTAAATGGTAATATGTATTTTAGAGGACTCTTGCAGAGTTACCTTTGATCTCATGTAGTCCTGGTTGCCCTAGCCCCAGAAAGCGCAATCATGGGTTTGTAGACTCTTATTTAATAAACAGTTTGGTCTTATATCTAACGGCTTTGGCTGGGAGCCTTGACGTTTGTCACAAGTATGCACCAACTGCCTTGCCTGATAAGACATTTTGGAGGCTACGGATTTTAGGCAGCAGTGTTGGGATACTCACACAGCAGGATGGTGCTTGGGCCAACAGTGAAATACACGGACTAAGCCTTTTCAACTGAATCTTCTGGCTGGATGGTATTGCTCTGTTGATCTCAGAGCGGGTTCCTCATGTTGCTTGCTGGGCTCTTCAGTCAGTCCCAAAGGCTCACAGCAGAGCTCACTGCCAGAGAAACGTCCATTGGCACCGAGAGCCCAGTGCTACCTGCAATCTCTGTCCCCAGCAAAGCTAGTCCTGAACCCGATTTGTCACAGGGTTGTTTAGTGGGACCTTAGAAAACGTATTATCCAAAGTAAGAAGGAAGAGGATAAAGTGGTAGATGAAGAATCACAGGTGAGGCAGCCCCAGGCCCAGAGTCGCTTGACTACCCACCAGCTGGTGAATAACTTTGGGCAAGCCCTGTACCTTCTGTGAACTTCAGTGTCTGTGTCCATGAAATGAGAGCTGGACGAGGGAGCTAGGGAGCTCTGCAGCCATTTCAGCACCATCTTTTGGTGCATTTGTACCTGAAGGTGGTAATTGGGTCAGTTAAGTACATAATCCTTGCATCCAGTGAATCAGGTATTACCGTTAGGGGAGCATTAACCAGATTAACGGAGTTAGCCTTTGCTCAATTTCTAATATGGAAAAAGAAAATATTTTATTTCATGTTATCAGCACTTAATTAGTAAAGCAGTGTTTTATGCTTTTCCTTATTTGCCTTTATATTTTGGATAATTTGTGAGCACTTGCTGATTAGTAGACATTTTGTAGATGTTTAGTATATTTCATCTCCTTTAATCCTCATCAGAGCAACTCAGTAAGGTAGCTGTAATTCCCATCTTAAAAATAATAGGCACTGAAGTGTACACAGAAGTGTAGTGGTTAAGCCGGGGGTCTTCACATCCTGCCTCCAGCACCTCCTACTTCTGTGGGCCTGGGCTGACTATGAGCAGCCTCCTCTCCTCCTGAATAATGTGGGGGTGGGGAGAGTGCACGTATTTTCAGGGGGTTGGGGGAGGACAGACTCATGAGATGTTTGCATTGACTTATCAGTGTCTCTAGGACAAAAAATGAGTTTATGCCAAGAAACGTAACAGCTTAGATGGAATGGACAAACTTCGTGAAGGGTGCAACTTACCAAAACTGAAATGAGAAGAAAAAGATCTGAATGGCTCTGTATCTGTTAAAGAGATCACATTCGTATTGGAAATCTTTCACTCGGAAAACTCTAGGCCCAGAAAGCTCCACTGGATTCTGTCAAACGTTTAAGACCCCCGATAGATATATGCCTCATCCCAGAAAAACTGTATAATTAAGAACAGCAAGCTCTGCCGGGCAGTGGAGAAGGGCAAGGGCCCCAGGCCCCTCCACCTCCTGCTCAGAACCGTGGAGGAACCACTCAGCCTCTGTGCCTCGGTTTTCTCACCCAGAACCCTGCCTCAGAGAGTCATTAGGATGAAATGTTGCTAAATATAAAGTACTTAGGACATAGTCTTTGCTTATTATATCATAAAAGACAGTAGTTGATCAGTTCTGCAGAGGCCTAGGTATTGGCTTATACTTAGCTATGCATCCTACCTGCTGTCCTAATACACTCATAATCAGGATCTGAGATGTGAGGTGGAATGGATTTGGGGGCTGACAGCATTACCACTGTCGAAATAGGATATAGTGGTTTTAGATGGGAGTGAAATTGATCGAATCCTGAGAATTGTCAAGTTAAACTTTTCCTTTATTGATTCCTCTCCCCTCCCCCACCCCATTTTGGTAATTTAGGTACATTTTTAATGCAGTTTAAGCTGAATAAGGTTGGTGGGAAATAATAACTACCTTCATGTATTTGGGGCAACGTCCTATGAGAGGGGCAGATTTCTTCTGTTGAGCTGCAGGAAGCAGAAACATGACTAAGTAGAAGCTACCTAAGGAGGTTTGGCTCTAACCAAGGAGAAACTGTCCTTGGAGGGTCTCTTCTGGTTCAGATGAATAAATTTTGTTGGTCTCTAAGCATGCCAGGCACCAGGAATTTTAACACACTGCTCCTGTCCTTGAGATATCTGTGGTTTAATAGGGTAGCTATGGAGATTGCTGGAACTGGACAGGTATGGGATGTACTGTAATAGCAGAGCCAACAGGACTCATTGGGGGTGATGAAGGGGCAAGAGAAATCAAGGATACCTCCTAGGTGCGTTTAGTTTTTTCCAAGGTAAGGAAGATGGGGTGGCGCAGGAACAGTGACTTTAGTTTGGACCTGGTAAGCTGGCTGTAACAGCTCAGCATCTCAGCAGTGCTGTGTGAGTAGGCAGCCATAGCATTCTCTCTAACATGGTCTTAAATGATGTCTTCTAGCCTCTGAAAATGATTTGCTGAACAAGCGCCTAAAGCTCGATTATGAAGAAATCACTCCTTGTCTCAAAGAAGTAACCACAGTTTGGGAAAAGATGCTTAGCACCCCAGGAAGATCAAAAATTAAGTTTGACATGGAGAAAATGCATTCGGCTGTTGGTCAAGGTAAGCTTTATGGGAAATCCATCCAGCCATCCTTACCTCACATTGATGATTAGGGGGGAGAAGTATGGAATAAAAAAAGTATGTTAAAGTCCAATTTTGGTGGCCATTTCTCTCCTAGTTACCATGTCTTTCCCCAGTCTGTTTCCAGATATCTTAATTGATGTAAATTTTACCACCATTAGTATTCCTCTTAATTAATTAAAATGCCCAGAAGCACAGAAAACAGGAAGAAGATAGGAAAACAGGGCTTGGTTGCCTACAACCTAGGTAATGATGACATACTCTGAGTTAAATGGTAAAGTGAAAACTAATTGCACGGCTTCTCTGAGCACTCTCAGGAGACAACAGAATTTTGTGCAGACTTCAGACAGGTAGTCCCAGGTTTAGATCCCAGCCCTCCTGATTTGCCTTGTGATTCTAGGCAAATGGCTTAACCTCCCTGAGCCCCACTTTCTCCATGTGTAAGATGTGAGTGATGACAGTGATTGCTTTGAGCAGTAAATGAGCTGATCCCTGGAAGCACACTGCGTGTGCCTGCTCTCCTGGGAGGCCCGGGTAGGTGGGCAGTATTTGCTGTTTGTCAGTGGGGTCTGTGGATTGTGTGCCAGTCCACAGGCGACTGGCCTAAGTAGAGAACTTGAGACTAAGCACTTAAAAACTTTTCCAGCAATCTGATGAGGGTAATCCTTAAAAGAAAAAGAAAATGTGGACTTACGTTGTATCAGTCTTTTTTTTCCTGTTTCATGTTCCTTTATAAATTCACCTGTAGTGTGTTTTATAAAAAGTACCAGCAGTGGATTAGAACACTTTAAAAGAAAACAAAAGGGCGCCTGGGTGGCTCAGTTGGTTAAGCGACTGCCTTCGGCTCAGGTCATGATCCTGGAGTCCCGGGATCGAGTCCCGCATCGGGCTCCCTGCTCAGCAGGGTGTTTGCTTCTCCCTCTGACCCTCCCCCCTCTCATGTGCTCTCTTTCTCTCTCATTCTCGCTCTCTCAAATAAATAAAATAAAAATCTTTAAAAATAAAAAAATTAAAAAAAAAAAGAAAACAAAAAGTGGTTCTTCATCACAGCTAGTTTGAGTAGCTCCATTTTACATCTTAACTTTGATGATTATTAGTGTTCAAGTAAAACAACTCTTTCTTTTAAGTAAATGTATATTAGCATCTGCTGGCAAGATCGGAGACTTTCGGAGTCTAATCTAGTGATTACTGAGTTCTGGTCAATGCAGTCATGAATAACCAAGAGTTTAGACCAAGCTTTACAAATATGTATGAAGCTTACAGTTTTCTTCTGACTTTATAAGCAGCTCAATGGAAGAAGTTACGCAAGTGTAATTCATCTCTAAGACAGTGGGTGATGCAAAGCAGTTTTCTGAAGCCTACTACAGGCATTATTTAAACTTTATCTGAATTTCACAGCACTAGTTTTAGTAATAGGTTTTTTGCTAATTATGACTTTCCCCTTTCTATGGATAAGGAAACATGGCTCAATTGTAATGGGCCTAGGGCCACAGAGCTGCTCACACACCCGTCTGCTAGAGTTCTCGCCATCGCACGGTACTACCTGTGGTTGAACCTGCCTCGGCAGTGCTCTTCTCAGAGACCAGACATGGGGTGGGTGGTAAAGAGTCAGGCTCCAAATTGGCTAGTGGCTCCCGGTGTGACCTTTAGCGGGTGTCCTTGCCTTTTTGGGCGCAGGCCTCCTGGCTGCTAGAATGAGAGGCTTAGACCATACTGAGGGTCTCACAACTCTCTTCCAGTTCTCACATTCTTTGTGCCCGTAGTGGTTGCTGAAGGCTTACCACTGCCCCAGATGGCCCCAGATTGCTGTCTGGAAAAAGGAGAAAGCAGAGAGAGGAATGAGTCTGTTCTTTCCCTTTTCACTATTGACTACATGATGGTCTTTAGGTGGCTTTGCTTCTACAAAAGGTAAATCACATGGGTCTGTGACAACTCTTCCAAGTGTTTGAGCTTCTTAGAAGCCTGGCACCTAGATATATTGGTTTTCATTTTGCATTTTATGAGGGGGAACTGATGGAAACACTCTGGCATCTGGAGGCTGTATAGTGAAGTTTAGGCTAGGTGATTGTATGGTTTGTATGCTGAGGTGAGCCAAACCTGGAATCCCCTCTGTACCCACTGGCATGGCCATACCACCTTCCGTGACAGGAACTCTGTTTCTAACTGCACAAAGGGCTTTGTCAGTTACTTGGCTGGTTTCAACATGTACGATGTAATGACTCCAAACAAATGCCCACAGTCCATCTTGTAGCTCAGAATAAGAAATGAGATTAAATCAGAACCACCCCTTTGGCCTTTTAGGTAGAGGCCAGGTTACCATGGAGCCTTATTTAAAAGAGAAGACAGTCCTGTGTGGGTGATGAGGCCCTTCCTCCTAATGATCTGAGGACCCCCTAAGTGATGGAAAAAAGGGATTTATAAGCTTTCCAAGTTAAAACTGGATCAGAGCAGCAGGATTAGGGTGTCAACTTGGAAGAAAGAAGAATAATTCTGTGAAGTTTTAAGTAACTGAAAGCTTAGTTTGGGTTTAAATGATTTCACTAAAGATAGCAAGGTAGAACTTTATGAACCAGCACGTACTTGTTAGGAATGAGATTGTGAAAAGGCCACCCGAGCAGCTGGCAATATGGGCCAGATGCAAACACTCCTTACCTTTGATCCAGTAATGCCACGTCTAGAAACCTGTTCTAGAAATTAATCAGTCACAAATGCCCTGCAGTAGGAAGAATGCTTATTGTGGCATTGTAGAGTCAGAAACCAAAACAACCCAAAAACCCCAACCGTGTGACCATCCTGTGCCATAGTCCTTGAAAGTGATGCAGTAGATTTATAATTACTGATGCAGAAGATGTCTGAGATAAGTAGCGCACGGTCTCACAGTTGTATTTCTCTGTGTGCACATATGTAGGAAGCCATGTATGACACATTTGCAGATATCTGAGTAATAGGCAGGATGACCATACATCCGGTCTACCCAGCATAGCCCTAGTTTGCAGCTTGTCCCAGTGAAATAATTAATACCTTCCTCCCTTTGCTTTCAAGAGCTTCCTGCTTTGGGTGGTGAATTATATGTTCACTCTAGTTACGAGTGGTTTTTCACTTTCTTTATATCTTTTGCATCTTTAGAAGGGCTTTTTAAAAAAAAAATGGTGAGCACAAATTACTTTTGAAGTCAGTAAAAATAAAAAAAAGGTATTTACGTTTAGGGGGAGAGTGGCCTCCTGTCCACGCTGAACCCTGCCTGCCGGCCTGGGGTAGGAGTGGGTTACAAGTGAAGGCAAACTGAGCCTGGGGAAGTGGGTGCCAGGTCCTTCTCAGCAAAGGCACTGGCTCCAACTTGCATGACTCTTTGTTTTTAAATCACAAAACCTAAGCTCTCCTATACCAGAATATGTGGTACTGTCCAGTGACACAAGGAGTATTCTTTTCCTCCAAAAAATAAAGGTCTGATAAGATAATGGGAATGATTTAGTAACAAGAGGAAATTGGTCATCTCATACTTTGGGAAAATTTCCCAGGCTGAAAAAAATACTTTGTGAAAAGCCCCACTATAAATCACTTAACATGTTGACTGTTTTTCAAGCCACATTTACTTCTGATATAGTTTGAAATGTTGAGGGCTTGCGCGTGCGTGTGCATGTGTACTCACACCATAAGGTATTCTCTGAGCAGGGACAGCAGAGAGAGGAGTGGAATAATATACAAAGGCAGACGTCAGGGTGTATTAGTTTCCTGTTGCTACCATAACAAATGATTACAAAGTTAGTGGCTAAAACAACAGAACTTTTTTCTCTCGAACTCCTGGAGGCCAGAAGTCTGGAGTGGAGGTGTCGGCCGGGCTGCACTTGGCCACTGTGGAGGCTGCTGGCATTTCTAGACTTGGGGCTGTGGCACTGGGGTCTCTGCCTCCTGGTCACACTGCCTGCCCCTCTTGCCTGCTCCCCTGCGTCTCTTATCAAGACCCATGTCCTTGGCTAGGGGACCCGCCTGCATAGTCCAGATGATGATCTCAGTTCAGGACCTTCATTGTAGTCCATAAAAACTCTTTTTCCAAATCACGTCCGCTGGTTCCGGGGGTTAGGATGAGGACATATGTTTTTTGGGGACTACACAAGGTCATGAGATGAATGCTGTGAGACCAGCATTTAGAGAAGGTGTGGGTGTGGTCACGGTTAAGTGTGGCCCTGGGTATCTCCCACAGGCTCACCTTTTTTATTCTTTTACAACTGGTATGTGTAAGGGAAAAATCAAATTATTTACCATACCTAGAGTATTTATTTATTTATTTCATAAGTTGTTTTTTTTTTTTTTCCCCCCAAGTATAATATTTTTTTCCATGCTGGGCATGGAACCCAGTGTAGGCTTGAACTCAATGACCGCAAGATCAAGACCTGAGCTGAAATCAAGAGTCAGATGCCTGGCTGGCTGAGCCACCCAGCCGCCCCACCTACAGTATTTCTAAGAGATGGCTGAGTGATTGCTCTAAATAGTTCTTTGTGGATCTGGTAATAAATGACCTTGAGTGTTCTCTGGTTCAGAGCCACAGATGATGATTTTATTACTGACTGCCAGGCAGGAACACAACATACATTTTTCCAATACCCTTCTGAGGAGCAGCTTGTCTGACTGTTGTGACAGGGAAGACGTGAAGAGGGAAACACCAGGCTCTTTCTCTGCTCTGCTCCGAACCAGCTGCTGGGTGATCTCGGGTGAGGGATCTGTGCTTGTTGGCCTCAGTTTCCTTGTCTTTACCATGAGGATCATCATCTTGTTTCCCTCGGCAATGACAGAGTGCTTAGAATGGTGGCAGCGCCTGGTGACCTCATGGTAAATGTAACCTGCTGCTGAAACTTCCCTCAGACATGGCCAGTGGAAAGCCAGGAACATGGTCTCCCTGGGCAGGCGCTCTGAGTAGCCGGGAAGTGTACAAAGCAGTCACAGTTTGTCCCTAAACCGCAGCTTCCTTTTCTCTCAAGAGAGCTCCTGTGAGAGATGAGAAAGATTTGGTGTCTTATTCTGCAGGCTCCCTTCTCCCCCATTTCCACATCTGGGCCTTGTAACAACAGCAGAATAGTGAACCAAAAATTGTGAATCAAAACCGTCACTCTTGCTACTAAAGTTTGCCTTAAATAGCATCATCGGCTTTAAGAGAACTTTTCATAGTTTCAGGTGACATTTTTAATCACTTTGAGTATTCAAATCACTTGTGTTTAAAACATGGAGGAGAGGCTCTCGGATAGCTTTTCTTGTTTTCAGGTACCGGTTGAATGCTCCCCGAGGCACATTTATGTGGACGGTGTCCAGCTTTTCCTCCCTTTCTCCGCCCACCTGGCACGCGGTGTCTAAGCAGCATTCCCCGATTAGGCTGCTCCCACCCCAGCTCAATAACATTCTGTAGCTCCCCACGGCTGCTAAATAAAGTGCAGGTTGTTTATCCTTCATGTCGCCTCTTAATAAAACCCTTCCAGCCTGACTGCCACCTGCCTCCTCCACACGTGCGCGGTGCGCACCAGGCTTCTAGTTCCTTCCTCTGACTTGTCTTCTCTCTTCCTCCCACACTCTGACATCTTGACACAAGTGAAGGATTGCACGACCTCTTGCTCTCCTTCATCTGAACCCCCTCACTCGGCTCACGTCCCTTGTAGGAGACGACGTTGTGCATTGTAATTTTATGTGCCTAGAACGTTACAAATTGGCCCTAGATAGGGGCTCGTGTCATTCACCAGTTCATCCCTTGCTGGGTCTAGCCCAGTCCAAACAAAGTATGTATTTGAGAGCTGAAGGGAGAGTGAGGGGCCGGGGAGGTGGGGGAAGGATGGGGCTGTGGAGGGAGGCAGGAAGGGGAGCAGATAGAATAGAGTTTTGTTTGTTTCCTTTCCATTTTGATGCTGTTAATCCATATGGAACAAGAGGTTGGGTCAGTGGAATGAAACCGAACTCCTCTTCATTATTAGGTCCTACTCTGAGCATAAAATCTGTTTTCTGCCCGCATTCCCCTCCCCCGCCCCCAAGGTGTGCCACGTCATCTCCGGGGGGAAATCTGGAAATTCCTAGCAGAGCAATACCGCCTTCAACACCAGTTTCCCAGCAAACAGCGACCAAAGGACACGCCGTACAAAGAACTCTTAAAACGGCTCACCTCCCAACAGCATGCGATTCTTATCGACCTTGGTAAGTCTGCAGTCAATGTGACATGAAAATGGAAGCTTCACTCACTTGAAAAATGTGAAGAGACTGTATGAGTTATTTAGTGATCTGCCTTTAGGTTTAGCAATCAAAATTTACCACTGAGTCTTTGAATTGGAAAAGCCCTGGAGTAATCACAGATGCCTTCAAGTATATAAAAATCTCTCTTTTGTCTGGGCAGCTTGTTAACTCCGCTCTGCTTGAAGGCTCCGGTTGGGATCGTAGTTCAGTTCAGTAATTCCAATATCGATAGGAGGTTTTATAGTCCACCGAAGGAACATTCCGGAAAACATAAGTGTCAGAACCGATGCTTGGCCTAATTACAGGAGCCACTCCCTAGTCTTTACTAATTACAAACAGGACTTATTAGAAAAATTGTAGAAAGCAGTTGTGGGTGGGTTTTGGGCCATTTTATTTTGGGAACAGGGTGGCAAACTTGTCTCTTGAACAGTGTTGAAAACACTAAGATGGAACCAGTGTTTTGGCTATAACTGCAGTTGCCCCAGTGAAGGACTCGTGGAATTAGCATATCACTAGGGTGTATGAAGGAGCCTCTTGACTTGTCAGTGGCTGTGAGTGGGGTGGAGGTGGGGTGCTCCCAGGAACCCTGCCCGCCCCACGTGGCAGGAGCTCGGGCCTGCGGTCCTGCTTTGGAACCTCCATCCCGGCTGCTGCCGCCAAGGGCTCCCCAGAGTTGTTGTCTGTGCTCACAGTGGCCTGGTTCTCTGAGGTTCCTGCAGTGTAGCAGCCAGGAGGGAGGGAGGCTATTGCCCAGGAGTTCGAGGTGTGGGCTAGATGAGTCAGCATGGAGTCTTACCTGTCTAGCCACGTAGCAGATTAAATAAAGCGTTAACTTCATAGAAGTTCTTCTCTAGGTCCAAGCTCAGATGTCCTCTCCAAGAAACTGCCCCTGACCCCCTAGCCTCTTCTCCCACCTTCAGACTGGAGTAGGTGTTTCTGTTAAGCCTTTCTGTCCCACCCTGTGCTGTCCTGCCATGATGCTTCCCACGTTCCTTATTGTTCCGATTATCATTATCCGTTAAAGCCTAATACGTGACTTAACCTGGGGCTGAATGTTGTGTGAAGTTACTTAAACTCCCTTCTTTAGTCTTCACAACACGATCAGGTAGGTGTGGTTCTGTCCCTGCTGAGAGTTGAGAAAATTGAACTGCAGAGAGGTTAAGTAACTTGCTTAGAATAACACAGCCGGTGTGCCGCTGAGCAGCGGGACTGCAGAGCCTGTGTGCTCTTTAACCCCCCTCCCCAGCCACTGTCCTCAGTTACCCAGCAGCGCCTTTTAATGGCCCTTCTCTGCTGGCTGGCCTGGGGCAGACTTCCCAGTGTACCCCCAGCTCTGAGGACAGAGCCTGTCACATAGTAGATGCTGGAGGAATCGGAGCTGTTGAACAGGGGGCACCCTGCTAGCGCCCCACTCTCACCAGACCCCCATGACAGCCTTGGGGGATTGGCCCTGTTGAGCAGGGACACACGGAAAGGGCAAGACCTAGCCCCTCTGGAAGGCAGGCCCCTCCTTCTCAAGGCCCCCTGAGCCTGGAAGCCCTGGGCGTTCCCATGGAGACGGCTGGCTGGGGGACAAGTGTGAGGCACGGGGCTGGAGCCCATGTGGCCCACTGACCCCCAGAAAAGCAGTTTTGTGAACTGGCAGCTGCGTTTGCTGTGTTTGCTAATGGGATGACTAACAGAGAAATGACATTATGTTCTTACCACGTGAAATGAAGTGAAAAATAAATTGAGAGTAGGAGATGGAAGGGGGTGGGAGGTGCAGCCAGTTTCTCCACCTGCCCCCACTCCTTCCTGGGATGAGGAGGAGGAGGGAGCACGTTTTCCCCTCCTCCATCCGGATGTTCTCTTAGTTTTCCCTCAGTATTCCTCTTCTTCCCTGGGTAGCGTCGTCCCTCTGCCTCCCGGTGCTCAGACATACTCACTTTTCTGCAGAGGTGGGGAGAAAAGGCCACGTCAGTGCCAGGGCCCGGGGTGGGAATGCCTCCCCCGCCAGGAGCCCACTGCAGACTGTCCCCCTGTTGGCACTGGGTCCGTGTGAACCAAGACTCTGCCTTTTCTCGTTCATGGGCAGAGCCAGACGGCACTCCTGTCCTCTGGTCCCTGCCTTCCTCCCACCCTCACCCCTCTGCACCCCCTACACTCACCCTTCTGCACCGCCCCCCCCCCCAGGCCAGCTGCAGCTACCCCTCCCTGACAGCACTGGCCACCTCCAGCTCACTTCTTCCCCAGTCCTGGTCTGGCCTGCACTTCAGATGCCCTCCGAATACCCGCCCAAGGCCCAAAAGAAGCTGTTTCCAACAACAGTACGTTTTCCAAGTAGCCTCTGTGCATCTCTGCAGGTTTTATCCAGGGCCCCTACCGGAGCCTGACTTCTGTCCTGACTGGAGCTGGGGAAACCACCGAGCAGCAGGGCCCAGGGTGCGCGGCCTGGGGGCTCCGCTTAGTCGGGTGCGGGGAGGCCTCACTTCGCCGTCCCTGCGAACTTCACCAGCACTTCCTGCTCACCTCTCACCAGGGGGTGGCATTTGCCCAGTAGGTTGTTTGGTCTGCATGGCAGCTAACTCGAGACCCAATAAAGGTGCGTCGTGCTGAGCAAAAACAAGTCAGCATTTCAGTTTTTCTTAGGAAGTGGCATCTATGCCTGGGCCGGAAGAACAGAATGCCTGTTGGTTGGTTGTATTTTGGGTCTTCATGAGTTTCTGTTTTCCTGCCTCTTGCTTTCCTTTCTGAAATTAGCTGTTAGTGTAATCAGTTTTTCATAAGATGTTTTCCTCCAAAGAGTACGAGTAGCAGACTCTGTAGTCAGGCAGTGCTTTATAGCTTATAAAACTTATTCTTAAGCTTTGTCCGATTTCAACTTTATCCTCCATGAAATTGGGCACATGTTATTTCCACTGTAGAGGTGATAAATGAAGCCCAGAGAGGCGTGTGTACTTTGCCCAAGTTACAAGCTACTCAGTGGCAGAAAGTTCTGGAACCTGGGTCATCTTAGTTTCTGTATCCTGTCCCTTCCAGGACACTGTACAGCTTTTCGCTTTCTTGAAGCTGCCTACTCCATACCAGTGCAGCTTTCCCCGCCTCTGGGTACGTGGCAACACACGTTCAGAGTTGACCACACCCAGCCAAGAGAAAATAGCTTCTCTCAGGGCTGAGCAGAGGGTACTTAGCAAATCCTTCTCAGTTCAGGAACCTGCCCCACCCTTTAAATCTGGTTCCAGCTGTAGTCATTTGTGCAGCCCACAGGTAATTGCACCCTTTCTCTTCTGAGTGGACAGCGTGGACACCAGGCATCCTGCCCCCTGTCTGTGCCCCCCACTTCCACACTAAAAGCTGCCATTGACTAAAAGTAGCAGCTGGAGACCCCCTTCAGGCTCCCTTCCTCTATCCTCTACCACTTCAGGGGCTCCTCTCCCTGACATCCCAGCCCGGATACCTTCCTGCCCTCAGTATGTCCACCCCTGAGGCTCTCCAGCCTCTTCCCTGATAGGAGGGATTTGGCCGGAACAAAATGTGAACAGGTCCAGAAACATGGGAACACCGTGAAATCCAAGAGCGGAGATAGGAACGGCTCCTAACCCTCGCCCACATCGATTACTTGCATTATTAGTCTGTGTTTCATAGGTCAGTAAAGTGGTAACGGAGTTGATACACTCCGCAGAGGTCTGGTGAGTCTTCGGTGACTAGAGGTAGTATTTTTCGATGGACTTCTAGAGACCCGCCAACAGCAACAGTGATGCCTAACCGGGGCGAGCCATGCCCATGCTGCTGTGAGAGGCAAAGCAGGTGTCCAGGGACGCGGCTGGCTCCACAAGCCAGCATGGGGGCAATCGTATTGATTTTTGCTTCCACTTAACATTTTAACCAAAGGTCTAAAACCTACCTGCTATCTTAAAGAAAAGGAGCTATAATCCAAGTGTTATAAAGAAGAATTTTCTCCTTGCTGTTTTAGAGTCCATAAAAGATGAGGAGGAGAAGAGCCTCCAGAATGAAGGATGGTCTGAGAGTGTTTAAGAAGACTGACTGGAGCAGGGCCGACAGGGTTTTCCCTTCTCCCTCCCTTTCTGGTAGTTTGCCTCGCTTGGCTGCGCCACAAAAGCTGAGTCCTGTGTGCTTTGGGAAGTAGATGGGTTGTTCATGAGCAGCAGATGGGTGCTGAGAGCGAGCACCACCTTCTGTGTCATTTTTGGGGTCAAGTCCTACATGAGAAACTAAAAAGCGTTAATAGCAAAAACCAGAAAAGTACCTAGAATTTGCCGTGCAGCGATCTTGTTCTAGAACACCTGTCTGTCCAATTGGGGACGTGCCTTTATGGAGGTGAGTTGAACAGTCACAACCCGAGTGTAATAAATTCCTGCACCAATAGCTACGTGCATAATTCCAGAGGGTCTGTCATTGTCTCTGCTTTTATCAAGAGCACATCATGATAACATATTGCTCATCTAAATGGCATATCGATCGCTCTTTAACCTCAGAGTGACGGAACTGTGTGTGCATATGATAAAGTGGGATGACCTCATCTCTCGTGGGGGTCTGAACCCTCCCTGTATCCCTCACGCCGGTCCATGGTGTGCTGGCAAATAGCCAGCTCCCCATACCCCTCAGAAGAAGTCCTCAAATAGAATTTGCAGACTCCCACCTTGACTAATTGTAAGCTACCAACTTGGGGTCACTGATTGTGGAATTTAGCAGAGATGCGCCCAGACACGGGAGGAGCCGGTTCCAGGGCTCACTGGACTCAGCCAGATGTTTCCTAAAAATAAGCTGCCTATAGAAGAACTCTCTCTGTGCCCCACCCCCGGCTCCGCCCCATCTCCTTCAGTGAATGCACAGATAGTTCGGAGCACCTGGTACGTTCCTTGCCCTCTCAGAAATGCGCCTTCTAGTGGGGAAGACAGACATGGAACCACTGATAACCCACTATTTCATGAAAATTGTGAGGAGTTATACAAAGCATATTTTTTCTCCAGTCCTTCTCAAATTCTGCTGAGAGCAAAATGCAGCAATTTAAGAAGACCTTCAGATCACAGGTCTCGTCAGGGAAGGAGACTTGGAGATCCTTTGATTGTTAGGGTTCCTCCTCTTCTGCCAATGGGAAGGCCAAGGGTCACGGCAGAGGGCTGCTTTGTCACCACTGACCCTGGAGATGCAGAAATCTCCAGGCTCTTGGTGAAAGAGGCAAGAGACAGAACCTTGTTTGGCAGCTGTGGGGACTGCTGCAGACTGAATAGCCTTGCGGGTGGCCCCGTGTGTGTCCGAGAGACCTCTGGCCTCCTGGAGCAGCTGTAGCCAAGTGATGAACAAAGCTGTGGGGACTAGGGTCTCCCCGAGATTAAGTCAGGAAGACGTGGACAGAGTAGGCTGGAATGGTGTTTCACCCGGGGCCAGGCAGGGGTCACTTGCAGGACCCCTTGAAGACCTTATTGAAAAACACATTCCTAAGGCCTCCCTCCCCGATGTGCTGCCGAAGGAGAGTTTCTGGATGGGGGCCGGGGGTGTGCACAGCCACGGCGCTCGGGTCATTCTGGATGTGGCTCGTGTTTGAGAACTGCTGGAAGGAAGCTCATCCTCACCCGCAAAGTGACAGAGAAGGGAAGATTCATCCCCAGGAAACATCCCTTAGAAGGGTGAACACGTACACTGTTGAGCAGTACGTGAAGTTAAGTTGTAGGTCGTTTAGAAATATGTCTGAACCGTGGGTCTCCTTCTAGGTCTTTCTAGCACGTGGCTCCACTTAGACACACGAGACATAAAATCATTACAGGTCTTTTTAATACAAACCAGGAGTTTCTTTGTGTTCAGGTTTGACTTCACCACTTTGCAGTCTCCTTCTGTGGGTGAGGGAGACTCTGCCCTAGAGACAAATCTAAAGGGCCTGCATTTCTCTACTTGGTAGCGAATGATAAAATGGAGTTTAAAGAAGGCAGGTCCCGTACCCTACCCGGCTGCATTTGTAGGGAGGGTTTCATAATTTTTATTCGCTTTCCTTCTAGGTTGGCAGAAGCGAGGGACTTTTCCTAAGCCAGCGTCTCGCAGTGCCAGGCTGCTGCCCCCAGGTGGGCAGGCGGGGTGCTGCTTTCTCTAGTCTGTGTCATTGAGTCAGACTCTCACTCAAGAATCTTTTCACAGGCTTCGAACAAAAACAGTAAACAGCGTCTTGCTCGTAGCTAATGTGCTTTGAGTGAGCAGTGAGGTACAAGGGGCTACACGTGTTCTTATGTGTGCACTGCCCAAGACTCCAGTCTCCTGCTGCGGATTCACATGCAGAGATGTGGTCTTTATAAAAGGAGTTTTTTCTTTTTTTCTTCACAGTGCTAACTTAGTACCTTCCACGTGGGGTTGGAGGGTTGCAGTACCCGATACTGGATTATGTGAATGCAGATGCAAATGATTGTCCAGGAACATTGTTAATCTGCCTGGTCCTTTTTCTGCTCGTGAGGCCTGCCTCCTCCATTTACTGGGCGTGTAGTCAGGAGTGTGGTTGAGCTGTGGTGGTATTTTAAAAGAACTATAATAAACACATAAACATATCATTATGAAGTATGCATTTTCCAAAATAAAAGAAATTTAGTGGGAGGCATTGTTTTACATTTTAATGTCTGGCTTAATAGAATTAACTGGCTTGTCATTTTTGCTTCTACATTCAGTCTGTTGCATTTATGTTGCTTGAAATATATGAAGAAAAATCTAACCTTGCATAGATAGATAGATACACAGGTGGAGAACAGAGGGGGACCTCATGGACTCCTGAAAGACCAGCCATACATTCAGAACCATGGACCTAGAAAAATGCAATGTAGGAAAACAGTGTCCCCCCAGATAGAATCTGGTGTAATACGCGGACTGCATTACGAAGGCAGATGGGCAGTCATTCTTCTCCTCTAGCCAGGAGCTGGAGACCAGGGACTTGTGACTGTTCCCCAGCCTGAGAGTGGTATAAGGGCCTGTCTTGCTGTGCCGAGTTCCAGGCTCTGTGACTCTGTGGAACAGGAAGTTGCATTGGGAATCTCATGAAACACACGGGACATTTGTTTCAGCTCGGTCAGGTTTGTGTGGACAGGCTTCTTGCGTAAAGAAAATCAGTGACAGCTTCTGACACTGCAACGTGAAAGACTGGACTGGTTTGGGTAGTAACTGAAGATCTGGAAGATTGAGGTTCACAGGTGTTTTGGTGAATCTAGATTGGTGATGATATTTTAGTATTGTTATTATTTATTGTTATTATTTGGAATTCATATCCGCTTTCGTTCCCCGTGTTTATGAATTCCAAATTTCACAGGAATCAGTTGCTGGGTGAAAACTTTCCTTTGCCTCTGGAAGTCTGTTAGAACGTGAGATTTCAGGCTTAGGAGGAATATTAGGGTCAGTAAGGTGGTAGTTGTACCTCGACCTTAAAATGGAAACTGTTGTGCGTTTATGCCGCAGAACTCTCGTATGTGTGCCTTTTTTTTTTTGTTTTGTTCCCCCGTCTTAGTTGGAAGCTGGGTTTGTGTATGTTTTCTGTGGGGTGTAATGCACCCACTTGTGCCAGGCATTGCCACAAAGTATGCATTCTGCCCTTTGTCAGGAAGAGGAGACTGAGGTTCAGAGAGGCTAGGTGGTCCTCCATGCCACAGTTGGGATCGTGGGTCACTCCCCTGACTCGGTCATGCTGCGTCGTGGACACATCCACATAGGAAGATTCTCTCTCCATTTGTCAGAGCTCATATGCCACGTTGTGCCTAAATTCTAAAAACCTTGTGGGTTTTTTCTCCGCTACTAAAATGGGGAGCATAAGGGCTCCTGCTCAGGTGGCTATGGGTGAAATGAGAGAACTGAGTTCCATCCTGGTCCAAGAAGTCCACCCCATCCCATCCCCATGGTGTCTTTCCTTTCCTTCGTATCATGTGTCCGAGGCCTTCAAATAAAACCTAATTGTTCCTCACATATGCCCCCGAGCTTCCTACTTACCATGGGAGTCCCTTCTGTCTAGGTAGTTACCTGGTTTCGCTTTCATAAAGTCAGTCCTCCAGGAGCAAGGTTGAATAGCACTTGTTAAGCCTGATTCCAGCTATGCATTCAGAAGCAGAAAAGGTACTTGCCCTTAAAAATATTCTGTGATTTATCCTCTCACCTAATCTGTGAGTTGTAATAGAAATTAGTACAGGTCCATAATCCCGTGTCTGCAATTTCAAAACCCAAAAGACGAAAACCAAAAGTTTTCCTGTAACTCATTTTTGGCAGAATGTAGTGAGTCCTGAACTCTTTGGAGGCAAAATTTGATTTGAACTGCCAGGAGGCCTTAGCAGACTTGGCTGTTGTCCTCAGTGTGGCTTTTCCTGTGTGTCTCTGCAGACGTGTAAGTGTGTTTGATCCTCAGCCCTGCTAGGGGTTAGGTAATATCCAACCAGTGCACTGTGTCACCTTTCTAAAATTCACAGATTCTGCATCGTGACATGCTTTTCCTTCAAGGGCTTTGGTTGAGAGATTGCAGAACTTTACTGAGTTGGTCACATTTATGAAATTCCCCGAGCTTTATAGGTCCAGATAGGGATTTGCCAGCGCTCTACCCTCTACCCCAGTCTGCTCTTCCTGATCAGTTCATTTTGATGACTCATCTGGCTTCCCATGCTAGACACTCCACCGTCTGCACGCCCTTCTCTCAGTCTAAGTCTCTGCTCTGAGAGTAAGTCTGGAGTCCAGCCCTGTTTGCTGCCCCACCACTGCTCTCCAAGTTTAGGGCCTGTGACCGCTCCCTGGCTCGTGGCCCAGCTGTCCTCCTCTGGTCTCCGCCTGCCCTGGGCTGTCTTGCAGGCTGGCTCTTGGAGATTTCTTTAGTAAGGAAGCACATGTTTCTGACCCCTCGGTGGCCTGTGCTGACTCCATGGCCTTCACGTGGCCCACAGGCTAAGCCTGGTACCCAAGCCGTTCGCTTACAGGCCCTGCTTTTAACTCTCCCATCCTCTCCTGATGGCCAGCTCCAGACCTGTGGGCCGTGCCCATTAGCAGTCTGGCGTCCGGTCTGCAGGCTTCCTGCTGCCTATGTGCTAACCACCCCCCGCCCCATGTTCATGCCTCTTTTCCACCGCTTGGTTCAGTTGAAGAGTCACTTCCTCCAGACAGCCTTCCTGGACTCCTGTCCTGTGTCTGGGCCAGGCCTCTCGGTTTTTGGGCTCATCTCCGTAAACTGTAGTTCTGTACCTCTCCTCTGTGTGTGTGTTACCACCACCTGATGGAAGAGAACCACTAGAACCATCAGTCATCTGAAGTGGTCCCCCTCATTCTCGTGAAACCCCATGCAAGCAGGGCCACGTCCCTCTTGTGCCCAGCACCCTGTGCGAGTCCTGCGGTCAGTAAATGTTTGAATTTTTCTGGATTTCTCTCTTTTGTTCTACCAGACTGTGAGTTTCTTAAGGGCCGAGAAAGGGTTGGTCTTTCGGTTCCATGGCACAGTTCCTGTCGCACAGGGAGCTCTGAGTACAGGGCGGGTGTTGCTGTTACCGTGCTCATGTGAGTACTTTGAGAAGCCCGCATCTCGCCTGCACAGTCATCGGGGCAAGGAGCAGGTGCATTGCTGTGTGCCGCTGCTTGAAAAGACCTTCTACATGAATAACGCTGTTTCTCAGAAAGCAGGCACCCCACCCCAGTGGCCAGTACTCAGTCGGCGCCAGCTGTGTGTGGCGTCACCGCAGGCACGCACACCGTCCTGCCTTTAACCCTCACAGCGGCCCCCAGCAGGTGCAGGTGAGAAGTGGAGGTGTGGGAATTAGCCAAGTGCCCGAGGTCACAAGGCTAGGACCAGTGAGGAGGCAGTGCCCAGTCCCAGGGAGTGTGTGGAAACACCAACCACGATGCAGCAGCCGGGACTCCCCGGGGGGGGCTTGGCTGAGGAGGTGGAGGAGGTGAACTCCCCGTGAGAAAGGGAATGCGGGCCCCTGGCTCTCCTGACAGCTCGTGCTATGAGCCAGGGACACTGTGAGCGGTCGTAGCTGTGTTTTCCCAATTCCCATGCCTTTCACTCTGACATCTGCAGTATGAGACCTCAGTCTCTGGAGCTTGGGACCAGCGTTCACGTCCTGGGTTTGCCACCTCCTAGCCAGGTGATTTGACGGAAGGGCTGATGCTTTCTTTCACCTTCCACATTTTTCTCATGAATAAAATGAGGGTGATGTTCTTGTTTGTGTGGTGACCTGCCTAAAATGCTTTATGGAGTATTACCAGTGTGAGGGATGGTCTCGTAAGAAAAGTCCTGTCCCCACCTAGAGTGCTTGGTTGGCTTTTCGAAGTTCCCTAAGTCAGGGACCCACAGTGCAGAGGGTTGCTGATGTACTTCAGATGCCACTGAAATGTCCATCTGAGGGTGTGTGCTTAGCGTAAGAGATGATGCTGTATGTAGCTTTTAATTGGTGAAATTGGATAACCTTCAAGATCTGTAGTTGATCAGAAAGTGTCTGGGCCTTGCACCAGTGGCCCATTGGGGCCGGGTCGTGGTGCTCCATGGGACATCAGCGTGGGACTGTCGGTGGCCTGGCTCTGCCGTCAGAGCGCCACAGCACCCTCCTCCAGCTGACCCTTTCCCAGGGGGTGCTTGTTAGAGGCCTGAGGACAGAGCACGAGAAGTTCTTACGCGGTTCTTTTTTCACATCAGCATGCTAATAAAGGTCATATGTTTGATGGAATTTGGCCTAAGGTTTGTTTTCTCCTGATTGCTTGGTGGCAAAGCTGTGGGCGACGTGGCTGTAGCAACCCCCGGGAAGCTGCCAGGGGCTGCCTGCCTCAAACGGGGTACTACATAATTGTCAGGGCCTGTTGCAAAATGAACATGCAGAATCCCTTGTTCAAAAATTAAGAATTTCAGGACTGTGACAGCGGAGCATTAAACCCAGCACGAGACCCTTCTAAGCACAGAGCCATTGTGATTACGTAGGGCGTGATGCCTGTGAATGCCCTGCCCCAAATCTGACCATTATTGAGTGGTCTAAGTGGCACCAGTCACTCCCCAGCCTGCTGGGCTCGTCCTCTTAGGAGCCTTGCAAGGAGTAAATTAGAAATGTGTCCCATCGATAGATGAATGGATAAAGATGTGGTATATATACAGTGCAATATTATTCGGCCATTAAAAAAAGAATGAAATCTTGCCATTTGCAACATGGATGGATCTAGAGGGTATTATGCTTAAGTGAAAGAAAACAAAGACAAATACCAGGTGCTTTCACTTACATATAAACAGACTCATAAACAGAGAAACTAGTGGTTGCTGGGGCGGTGGGGGGAGGGCAGGCAAAATAGGTGGAGGGAATGAAGAGAGGGCTATAATGTCCAGTTACGAAGTAAGTCAGACATGAAAAGGAGAGCATAGAGAATGTGGTCGATAGTATTGTAATAAGGTCACGTGGTGTGTACTGAGTAATGTGTAGAACTGTCGAATCAATGTGTTGTACCCCTGAAGCTGACATGGCATTGTATGTCAACTGTAATAATAAAAGCAAAAATAAGATTTAAAAATGCCCACTCCACAGGCAGGGCCAGTGAGTGCCAGATCTCGGTTCTGTAGGCGTGGTATCTGATACGAGAGGGTATCCGGTAAGCAGAAGTGCTCACAGGGACACAATGAAAGGGGACCAGATCCTTCCTGGCGTCGCTGCACGCCTCGTGAGGCCTGTGTGTTCTGCCACCTGGACCTGTCTGAGACACAGAGGCCGCCGGAGGGCCGGGTGTGTGGCTGGGGCGGGGTGATGTGCAAAATAGGCAGAGGTGGGAAGGGTGCCGTCGGCTGCGCAGCAGGCGGGGGTGATGGCGTGAAGAGCCTGCTGTACGCCTTTGCCCTCGTCGCTTGGAGAATCCGGGAAAAGAGCTTCGCCTGTGTGGTCAGTACGGTGCTTACCGAGCACTGGAAATACGGCTGCTCCAAACTGAGACGTGCCATCAGTGTGAGGAGGACACTGGGTTTCACAGGCTTAGCATGAAAAGGAAGAATGCAGACTGTCTCAATAATTTGTGTATTGGTTATGTTAGAATAACATTTGTGTATGTTGGGTTAAACGGTCTTAAAATTAATTTTACCTGTTGCTTTTGAATGTGGCTGCTGGAAAATGTCTCCTTACGGTTGAGTCGCACATGCTGTTGTAGACTAGGAAGGTGCACAGGGGTGAGTACCCCCTCTCTTACTCACATGGGCACTGACCGCTCTGCACACACCCCCTGCCCTGCTCCCAGGCTATGCCCTGGAGTAGAGGATGCCGCTGGGAGAGTGGATGAGAAGGTGCGCAGAGCTCCCAGGCTGGGTGTGTAGAATTTGTTCTTCGAGCACTGGGGGCTGTTGAGTGCTTTCTCGCAGTGGGGGTGACATGTTCACGGTGCGTTTGGGGACAGTTGGGGGAAGAGGTAGAGTAGGCAAGAAATGAATGCAGGACAAGAAATCAGGAAAGTAGTTAGACTGTTGTTGTCCTCCTAAATCAAAATCAGACAAACCGATATGTATTGATGAAATGCTTTCTCGTGAGGCTGAGGAAGAAGACACAAATGTGTCGCCCTCCTCTTGCTGAGGCCGAATAATTAAGGTGAACAATTACCTTGTGGTCTGGATATACTTTCTGCCTTTGCTGATCCAGATGAGGCCCTGATTCTCACCTGGGTCCAAGCTTGCGCCCACCCCACCCCCCCAATCAAGTACTTTTCTCCCTGGAAACACACTTCCCCGTCAGGCACGTTCCAGAAGGAGGGGGGTGAGGTGGGATTTGACAGATATCAGCCCCAAAAGCTTCCTGGACAAAAGTCTTTAAACCTTAACTGAACACCAGCTTTTTGTGAAAATAATCAGGATGTTGAGGGTTTTTAATTTTTTTTTTTAACTTCTTTCTGGAAGGTAACTGTTTTGTGTAAAAGAAAACACCTGCTGCTTCTCAGGCTGTTTCAAAGCACCGCCTGTGGTTTAAAAGTACAGAAATACGGGGCGCCTGGGTGGCTCAGTCGTTAAGCGTCTGCCTTCGGCTCAGGTCATGATCCCAGGGTCCTGGGATCGAGCCCCGCATCGGGCTCCCTGCTTGGCGGGAAGCCTGCTTCTCCCTCTCCCACTCCCCCTGCTTGTATTCCCTCTCTCGCTGTGTCTCTGTCTGTCAAATAAATAAATAAAATCTTTAAAAAAAAAA